>NC_000084.6:61672500-62307500 GCF_000001635.26 Mus musculus | reverse complement strand
CAGAAATCCATCTGCCTCTGCCTCCCGAGTGCTGGGATTAAAGGTGTGCACCACTAAGCTGTTCAGTCAGACTGTGGCACCATTAGGGTACCTATTGGTCACAGATGCCAATCAGACCAAGGCCAGGCTTTCTCCTTTCCCCTTAGTCCACCTCCTCCTTCACTGCCCACTGCACCCTCTGCACAGCGCCCTGAGGAATCTTGATGAGAACAACTGAATAAATGTATCCCAAAGGTGTCTGTATGACCCCCTTGCTTCGGGAAGCCAAGTCACAAAGGCATCGGAATTTGCTTTTCTTTTACTATTCTAGTTTGCTAGACTAGCGTCCCTCCACCCTTGGGCATAAACAGTGGAGAAACTTTATGTATGTTTTGTCTGGCTCCCTTTTGTCTTTTACTTTTATGGGGCTTAATCTGTCTCTCATGTTTGTTTCAACTTTTCTTCATGCTTTTTAATTCAAAGAGGAAGATAGTTAAGTAAGAAACTCAAAACAGGAAGATATAATTATCCTCTTCTCTAGCTAACCCCAGAAAAATTCCAAGTACAACGTAGGAAATAGAGGTAACGTTCTCCTGAAAACTTGCTAGACCTCTCTCTCTCTTACTGCTGTCTAACCTCTGTGTTACACTGTATAGATGCTGCTGCTAATGCGACCCCCCCCCCCCCCCCGTGACAAGCTCTGTCATGTGTACCTGCTTCTCTGCCAGGCAGCACACACATCTGACAGAGTAACAGAGTCTCCACCAAGCACTGTGGAGTGGAACCACTGACACACAGCATTTCAACAGCAGCTCTTAGAGACTCTTGTGGTCCTTTGCCTCTGCTGTAGCCCAGAGGGGCCAGGAAACCATCCCTCTCTAGGTTCCCATGGGAACGGGAATAAATGCAGCAACAATTAGAGGAGATGAACATACTAAAAATATCATTTTCAAAAGTAAAAAAATGTCACCACTTCAAACATTCACATTATACCTGCTGTCCTTTCTTGCTTTTAGGAAGGTTTTAAAACAGCGTATGAAATCGTGGTCCTTTGTTGATTCTACAGCTTATAGATCCCAGACTACACTACAGTGGTGTGTGTGTGAGTGTGTGTGTGTGTGTGTGTGTGTGTGTGTGTGTGTGTGTGTGTGTGTATGAAGAAAGAGAGGCAATTGTAAAATGTCTACAGGTATAAACTATGATCTTTTTTATTTATTATTTTGCTTAGTTTTTAAAAAATATATCCTTTTTAAATTTTAAAGTAAAGTATGATATAATTTTTCCCTCCCGTTCCTCCCTCTTAACCATTCCATGTATAATCCCATGCCCTCTCTAATCTGTGGCCTCTTTTTCTTTAATTGTTAATTGTTTCGTGTATGTATAAATACATAAATATATAAGTATAACCTGTTGTTTCTGTTTAGTGTTGTTTGTATGTACGTGATTTCAGGGCTGATGGCTTGAAATGGGATGACCAACTAGGAGTCTCATCCCTGAATATCACTAATTACCCATCTCACAGCAGTCCTTAGTTGCCTATTGTTACTTTTCTATGGCTGAGGCCCCTTGAGGTTTCCCCTTTTTGCATTAATTTGTCTATTGATATTATCATTGTCCAGCTTAGGCACCCGAATTGGTGAGGCATCACAGGTATGTCTTCAATGATACTTCCAGGAGACTCAATCCCACAGCAGACTGGCTCTTACCAATCTTTCTACCTACTTCTTCTGCAATGTTCCCTGAATCTTGGAGTGAGGGAGTTGTATCCTAGATGTATCCATTGAGTCTGGCGCAACCAAGATATTTGTTCTCTGCATTTCTCTCAGTTGTGGGTTTGGTGATAGTCCTTGTTGCTGAGAGGTTTCTTTGATGAGGAGGGACAGGTATACATATCTGTGAGTATAAGGATAAGTATTTAGAGGTCAGTTTGGAATTACGATGGTTTAGGGACCTGCCCGCAGAAGGTTGTCCTCTAAGACTCATGACCTCACCAGCACCAGGAGATAAGATAGGGTTCCAGGACCAAGTGTGATTTCCCTCCTGTTGAATGGCTTTAAGTCCAACTAGAGCACTGTTGGTTATCACCTAAACAGGGGTGCTCCTATTGCACCTTTAGGGTTATCATGCCATGATGGTCATGGTTGTGGTTTGTAGGTAACTCAGCTGGGCAAGACCACTGGCTGCTTCCCTCCCTTGACAGCTTGTATAGCCCCTTCTGGTATGCTGAAAGCTAGTCTTCAGGCTCAGGTCAAGTTAAGCTTGGATCCTCTGAGTTCTTTGTCCAATATGTGTGATATCTTCAGCAATAGGGACTACCTTCCAACTCTAGGAGGTTACCAAGGGCAACATAAAAACCTGTATTGTTTTGGGAATTTCTAGGACTTGCCTGACAAACAACTCAAAATGCCTAATATTGGGAGATTTATTAGGCAATCAGTTTATTTGGGGAGGGGGGATTGAAATCCCAAGAGACTTAATTTTATTTAAACTGTATTTGTATGTATGTATGCACACAACACACACACACACTTACATGTATTATACATAACTCTAAGTTAAAACAATCCCTGTGGCTCTTTCAAGCATCCTTAGCTCATTTTCAGCATTCTTGCTCCCTTTCCTTCTGAAATTTTCTCCCTTCCCTTTCCTTGGTTAAACACATTTTCCCCTCCCAATCAACTTTTACGAAGTTCCAAGAGCAAAATGAAGGCACCATGCTAAAGTCTTTCAAAAATTTGGTATACAGAGTCTAGACGGAGAAACAGAGATTTGAAAAGCAAGCAAAAATAAATACAGTCTGCAAAGTGTGCAGGTGACCTGCAGGAAGCCACAAGGCTCCTCTGGAGGCGGCTTGAAAGGGTTTCTCTTAGGAGGAAGCATCTGGGATAAGAGATAGTGACCAGCAGCTGGGTTGTCAAGAGCCAGGGAACGCTCCGTCCAAGGCCCAAGGCAGAGAGTTGGTGATAGAGAAAAGGAAAAGAGGCACCCCAGACTGTAGAAAGCTGAATGGGACCTTTGTTTTTGATGCAGAGGAATTTATCTGATACTCAAAATGTGATGAGAATTCACTTATATGTGTAAGAAGGGATAGGCAATAAGCCAATTTGTATTTCAAAGATCATGACTGACAGTGTTTTGAGAGTGTGGATGATTTAAATATGGAAGCCAAGTGTGAAATTTCCCAAAATCCCAGCAAGAAATGATGGTACTTCAGACAATCCTGGAATAGTAGAAATTGGGAATGTGTTGAAGAGGACATGTCAGAGCATCTTGTGCTGGTTCTTTGCTTAAATCTCTTCTCACGTGTCAACCCAAGAGCTGTAAAATCTGCAACTTTCTCTAGACTCTGCCCTGTGCTCCTCTATACCCTGTCCCATCAATATCCGGACCATTATGATCCTGCCTGTCCTAGAACGCACAAACTGCTCTCAGCTTTTCTCTCCCTCTGCCTGAAATAATCTCTCCTAGGACTTTAAATACCATTAGAGTTTATCTCTTCAACACTTTAAATCTTTGCCCAAAATATATCAACAACCAAAGTTCTTCCATGCTGCATGTCCTTCACATCAACCCCTAAAGCACCTTTTGCCTTTGTGTTCTAAGTATCACCCACTGCTATGGTCTGTCCTGTTCCACTGTCTGAGTTTTGATGCAAGAATGGATAAACTTCCATATATTCCTTTGGTACATGGAGAAGGGATTTAGTTTTATGAATGCAGGTAGATCAGGAAGAATAAAAGCTGGTTCTCAGGCTCCACATGTAGTAATTGGGTAGATGTTTATAGATGATGTCAGAAAATGTAGACAAGAAAAAGTTCTACCCCAGAATACAAATAAAGCCATCCCTCCTTCTTCTAGGATATCAATATTCAGAAAGAGCTGAGACTATTTTAACAAAGTGAGACATTTCATGTTGAGGGAACTGAGGGTGACCTCAGTTGACCAGATAAAGACTAGCTCTTCAACCTCCTTTGCCATGTGTTCTCCTTGATGCACATCCAGATCCTTCCTCATTCTGACGTAACCTCCCTCCTCAGTGAGTCCTACATCATACATCTTTTTATTCTGGCCCACCATACCTATTGCATTGGCTTGTAATGATTGCTATCAACTGTGGACTTAGTCCTCTACAAACCAACCTAAGTTGCTGTCATAGAATAAAATCCCTCCAGTAGTTTTTCTTAACCTACACTTCCAAAGTCTCCATGCATTTATAAGGACATGAACCATGCCCTGGGCAGATAAACATAGGATAAATATCCCACTCATCATACACCCGTCTGGCTCTTCCCCTCCTTAGCAGCCCTGCCTCATTCCTCTTCATTGTCCTTTATAATTAGACAAGGAATCAAAGCTTCAGAGTAGCTTCCTGTTGTACCTAGAAGGCTGCTAGAAAGACTTTGATGAATAAAATAAACACTAACACCTCATGGCGGAGCCAAGAACTAATAAGGATGCATCCTTAATTGATCCCTTTACACGCCAACCTTACACTAAGCACCTGCTTTGTGCTGGAGCATTCAGAGAGGATTTAATTTCTGTTTAAATATGATTGCTGTTAGTGAAAAGGCCCACTAGGAAAGTGCATATGGAATGACTGGGAAGTATCTAACATCTAGATGGGGCTCAGGAAGGTGCACATTCAATGAAAACTACTCCCAAATGGTCCTCAGAATCAGGGAGAAGCCCCCTCCTTTGAATGAATGTCTCTGGTGGTTCACATTTCAGAGCCTAGTAATCTTCAGCGGTATTCAGCTAGCACCTAGTTCATGAACTAAGATGACTGTTGAGCTGAAGATTTCTGGATGGTGGTGCTCGTCATGTTTTCCCAAATTGGGGTGGGCAGCGATGAGTCTGTGAGTTGACAGACGGACAAGGGCTTACATACCGATCTTCCTTTTATTTTAAATTTCTTTTTCTTGTGGTAATTTAGGGTAGAGAGAGAGCAAAACAAGTTGCCTCCAGTCAAATGTAGAAATGTTTTCTCTAAGCTAGAATGACAGCAAGGTTTCCAGCCCCACTGCTGGCTAGGCGCCTTGCCTTTCCAGGCCAGGTTTTCTCACAGGAGTTACAGCCAACCCTTAACAGAGGGAGATCTCTGCCTAGTGCCACAGAGAAGAGAGCACTCCCAGCTCTACCGAAGGCCAAGTGCAGACAGAACTTCACTCTTTAACTTCTTGACTTCGCATTGGTCTTTGGTTCTTTGGTGTGGTCCAGAGCTGACCAAAGCCAAATGCCAGCCTGCTGAGTCAGGAAGCAGACAAATGTAAGATGGTAATCCCAACAGGAAGTAGGAGATACACTCCACAGTGTGCCGCTTTCCATCAAGGAGTGTAGTTTTGAACAAATGAAGGAGTTTTCAACATATCTCTGGCATTGCCCTTAAACAACAGGCTCACATACAGTCTGAGTCTCACACTCAAATTAACCTGAAAAATGTAAGAACTGGACAAAGTTAAGAACTTAAAATATAGGGTTGGGGAGGGGATTTAGCTCAGTGGTAGAGCGCTTGCCTAGCAAGCACAAGGCCCTGGGTTCGGTCCTCAGTTCTGGAAAAAAAAAAGAACTTAAAATATAAACTTTCCCCAAAGTGCACCTCAAATAAATTTATGTAGTGGACTCATTTTTTTTTTCCAGTTCATATTTTCTTTGTTGATGTAACTTGCAGTCCTATGTCCCAAAATGTTCACATCCCATCCTCCAGTCATGGAGGAAAACAATCAGTAAAGAAGTGGTCATATAAATAAATATATAACTGGGTGACAGTGGCATATTGATAATTTACACGCATCTGCCTTCTCCAGAATGCAAGAAGTGATTTGTTATAACTCATGTCTTCCCTACAATGGAGTTCAGTGTGCATTACTGGAATTCTATGACTGCCCAGAGATTCATTGTCTCTGAGGAAGGCAGACAAGGTTTCAGTGTTTAGAGCACTAGGATCTTATTAACTCTATGAAAAGTACCTTCAACATCCCTGGTGTATTGGCCATCTCTCTAACTCCAGGTACACAAGCAAGGCATACTTGGACAGATCCACCTCACGGGGGGTCGTATGGCCTATGATCCTCTGCTCTCTCCTTTGGCTGTACAGACATAAGAAGACATAAAAGGAAATTCTCTTGTTCGGCCTTTAGAAATTATCCCCACCCTTCTATTTGGATCCACAGTTCAGAGATGCAGAGTATAAGCATTCATTTAAATGACTCTAAGATCTCATCTCTCCCCAGTAAGAATGGTCAAAGTAAAAAAATCAAACAAAAATGAAAACCAAATGGCAGCGAATGCTGGCGTGGATATGGGGAAAGATGAACACTTCTTCTCTACTGGTGGGTATGCAAATCGGTACATCCGCTATGGAAATCAGTGTGGGAGTTCTTCAAAATGCTAAAAGTAGATTGACTATAGGATCCAGCTATACCATTCTTGAACATATACAAAGTATCCCACTCTTGAAACAACTGTTTATCCAAATTCATTGATGTTCTACTGACAATGAAGTTCTCAATTTTCAAAACAAAATAGACATGCCTGCTTGTTCAGTTTCCTCTTACAAATTTGACAGCTTTCAGATATGGGAGAGGAGGCGCCAGACAGAAAATAATCCTTTGTCATTCTTTCCTTGAAGGACAGTGAAGAACACCCTGTGCTTGGAGACTCCAAAGACTTGGAAAAATGATTCAAGTGTTTAAGCAGAGAACGGTAAGTTGTAGCTCAAAGAATAAAGGGAAGAATTGATTTTAAAGAAGCAGACACTGTCTGACCACCTTAGGAAACTCAACTCTATCATATCTGCTTTCATAAATCCCAGAAGTTTAATTTCTTGGAAGTGTTTGATGCTTTTGAGAAGGACTGGGCAGGGGTTTCCTCCAATACTCACACTGATATTCCTCGCCACGCAACTCTTCTTTCCACATAACGTGGATTCTTCCTTGTCAAGAAATGGAGTCTGTGTCTCCTCCCTGAATCTGCATAAAATTAACTCACACTAAATCACGGACAGAGGCGTGGCTTTCCCGGCTTTTCGTATGGTTGTGTTATTTACTTTGCTCAGTGCTCTAAGTACTTGGTGTGAAGCAACCTAAAGGAGACAAGATTTATTTTGGCCCTGGGGGAGAGAAGAGGTAGAGGTGAGAGTGAAGGGAGAGAAAGCTGCGGTTGGGATGTGACGCATGAGAAGGGTAAATAGATGAAGAAAGATTTATTTTGGCTCACGAATTGAGGGTAGAGCCTATCATGACAGTGGCAGACGCTTGAGGCTATGATGGCAAGAAAGTGTGGCTACTGGATCACATCTTTATGAATCAGAAAGCAAGGGTGAGGTGATAAACCTCAAGTGGCTCCTTCCCCTGTCCCCAGAGGTCCAGTTCCACCAGCTGAGCTTTCCTTTCCAAAGTTCCACAACTGTGCAAAACAACGTCATCAGCTGGAGCTTCTGTGTTCAAACGCATGACTCTGTAGCCAACATTCTACGTGCAAAAACATAGCGCGTGCACTAGGAATCCAACCACCATTTCCTGCAGATGCAGAAATACCTAGGGAGGCCCTGTAGGATAATTGGAGCTACCCCAGAGGCTCCAGGACAACAGCACTAACCTGCCGCCTTGAGGATGGATGAGCCTTGAAGCAATTCCAACTTTCAGTTATTGAATCATCTCTGCACTTCTGATGATTCTAGCTGAAGCCCAAGACTTGAAAAGCAGCAGCACATTGAGGTGACTCTGACCCATACACACCCGGAGCACAATAAAATGCTTGGTGCTGCCTTTGCCTCTAGTCTGCACATGGAATCTGAAACTTAAGTCTCCTAAAACCCCCTTCTACTAGTTTCCATCCTTTTTAGGATACTTACTGGTAACACCTACCCTTTTTATATTTTACCTACTTAAGACCTTTCAAGATTTACACAAGAGCCCCTGCCACCAGTTCTATTGCAATTTCAATTCATTTGCAGAATTAAAAGATTCAGACTATAACCTGACAAGCCATGCAACCAAGATGTTTTCATAGAACCTATAATGATACCGCTCCTCTTTTCTGAGGTTGGTGCATTAAGGGGGAAGAGATGACGAAAAGAATTCCAAAATCTGTCAGCACCTACAGAAGATTGAAAGGGAAAGGGAAATGTATGTTACAAGAAAATGCAGTTTTCCTCAACTGTAAAGGAATACCTGTTCATAAATCTCTCTCCCAGCACCAACACAGCTCACGAGTCAGTCTGCATGCAGAATTTTATAATAGCACTGCTTCCTTCATCAGAGTAATCCCATTTTTGAAACAGATCCATAATGACAAATTGTAAGTTTGTCATCAATATTAGGCTTTCCCAAGTGCTGGCAGAGAATCACTCCATGCACAACTTGGACCTGGTTTCCTTGTCTTCTCCGTCCTTTTCTCAAAAAGCCCATTGACTCGAGCACAGCAGTGGGTCTTCTGGATCAAATGTTTTTCATTTCTAAAAGTTTCATGGAAAAACTTAATTGTGGTTTTATGGGATTTTAATCATGTTTGTCAGGTGTTTGAACTGCTTCTGACAGTAGCAAGTTTTCTTTTTGTTGTTTTTTTGTTTTTGTTTTTAATACCTAAAGAACAAATTCAAAGGAAAAAAGAATCCATCAATCTGACCACTAACATTTTAGAGCATCTGCGGACTCTAGACCTTACTGGGCATGATCCACAAGGATTTTGTTTAATTCTTCAAATAAACTTATAAATTTGAACATCAGATTGTCAGTTTTACAAATGAGGAAACTGAGGCTTGCAACTCTTAAGGCACCTGAACACAGTCACACAAAAGGGTAGCAGCAAGGCTGGGATCTAGCCCAAAGCAAACAGCTTCAAAGCCAACAATTATAGGAATCTGCACTGGGCTCTGATGTGGAGCCAAGCTTAAGGCTACAGGCTCTCAGCTTTTCCTCAGTTCCAATCAGCCAGCAAAACAGTCACACACAACAGTTTTTCAGGCTGTCTGATCTCAGCTGATGCATGATATCCACTGCCCACGCTGTTTGTAATTTTTCTTCTTGGCTGTCTGGATATTGTTGGGCTTTTCTGTCCTTAAAAAAAAATGTGAAAAAGAAATTAGCATCTAAAAATACCCCAGTAGGGTATATAGTGTAGTTCCCAAATGGGACTCACTTAGAATGGAATGCCCAGAGATCACTGTATCAAGATTAAGGGCTGCCCAGCCTTGGAACTGGAAGTTCAATGCTGTGATCCAAACTTGACCCAAGTTTGTTGGGAAGCGGGGAAGCTTTGGGCAAGATGCCTCTTTGTCTGGACCCCACTTTTCCCATTTGTTTATGGTATAAAATAGTGTCTTTAAAGGTTACACCTCAGAGTTGTTTACAGGGTCACTTCCAGAACAGGTGAAGGACAGAAGAAAGTATGACCATCTCAAGTTCTCTTATCCTCCTCGAAAAAAACAGAAGAGCCCCACCTCGTGAACAGTGGGATTCTAGTTACACTGTTTTTGAGGCAAATAACCAAATGGTACCTTTGCCTAGCTGCCATCAACTGTCTCCTCAGTAGTCTCTTTTCTTTTCATAATGCTCTTCAATAAAGCCGTCTTCATCCCCACTTATCATGGCCTTTGTGGTGGTACCAAAAAAAAATACAATCTCACTCTGGTGGAGGGAGGGTGGCTCTATGGTCCAAAGCCATACGGAATCTCTGGGAACATGAGTATAAAACATGGAGGCCAAGAACAGAAGAACTCGGGGCAGGTCCATCCCCAGACATCACCAGAAAAGACTAGTCAGTAGTAAGGACTAGATGGTCAATGTATGTTTGAAACTTTAGCCAACCCCTATGAGACTATGCAGATGTGTTTACATTTATGATGAAGTTGTATTCCAGCAACATGATCAATTGTTAGAGATACTGTAGGACAAAACCACCTTGACCTACCTACCTTACCCAATATAATAGCACAGTAGCACGGTTCACTGTCAAGTGTTCATCTTGGTGTCTCTATGGCTGATTAGAAGCTAGGTCCTGCTGAGGGCCACTATCACACAAGAGAGTAATGCCCAGAAAACTGAGAAAAGATTAATTCAAAGTATGGTTTCTACTGAACAAACATTACCTTCACACCATCATGAAACCAAACCATAAGTCTTGGACTCTCTGTTTCTGGAGATTGGACCTTTAAGGAGATAATTAAGATCGGAGGATGTTATAGGATGAGAAACAAATACAAAAAGACTGCTGTCCTTACAGTGGACACACAAAGTGAATGTACACAGAAGACAAGTCACTTGGGGACTCAGGGAGCCAGTAGCCATCTTTAATTCAAAAGAAAGGTGTCACCCAAAACCAAGTCTACCAGTGCTTGAACTTGGATAGCCAATATGAGCAAATGAACTCTTGCTGTCTGCAATATTATGGATACTCAGCTAAGACAAATATTTTATGGCAATGGCATCTTGGCCCCTCAAGATCCAGGCCTGCCTATTCTTAAGCTCTGCTTTGCTTTGCTTTTGGTCAGTCACTTCAGACTTTCCGATAAATTGGCATATGTTACAGAGTGAAATTCTGCCGTTAAAGAAAGCCAAATGACATGGAATAGCACTGCTTTGAAGCAAAATAAGCAACAATGTGGCTAACTGGTCTCTATAGCTCTGTAGCTAGCCATTTATGGTTTTAATGTCAACATTATCCTAGAATTGAATGATTTTCTGCCATTGCCAACATTTAGCTAAGAAGGAAGAAAAACCACAGCATTTGTCATTTATTCTGTGAATTTTGAAGTAGCTAAAAATATAGGGAAGTAAAATATTCATTCTTTATTGTTGCTATAAGAATGTAAGAGCCTCAGGCTGGGCCTGGGGAAGCTGGTAAGAGATTGGTGCCAACAATGAGCTTAGCACAGACACTTACTGGAGCTCTGTTGTTAATGGATGGGGCACTTCTCAGATCCTCGGTTTCCCTATCTGTAAAATGAGCAAACAAAACCATTTCTGAAGATAGTAAGCTGCTTATTTAAGTCTAAGCTTGTCTTCTATTTACCTCCATGTACATTTGTATTAACACACATATATGCACATGTAAATCATGACACACACATGTGCACACACATATACACAGAGAGGGAGAAAGATGGGAGAGAGAGAGAGAGAGAGAGAGAGAGAGAGAGAGAGAGAGGAGAGGAGGGGGGAAGGGGAGCGGAGGGGAGGGGAGGGGAGGGGAGGGGAGAGAGAGTTAGTTAGATTTAAAACCAGCCAAGTCTTTGTGTTTCTTTAGCTTGAGGAGCAAGAGAGACACGTTCAACACAGAACCTTCTTCATTTCCCATGCTGGGATAATTTGTGCTGGAATAGGAGATATTAGAAAAATAAGAGTTATCAATATGGACAAGAGGACATGGGTCTGTGATTTCCAAAAATAGTAGGGACCTTAGATGTGATCCACAGAGTCATTTATCTCCAAGTGGGGACTAGGACCTGAGTAAGATCTATCTGAGGAAAAACATCTCCTCTCAGCAAGGGGTCTCCCTTTAAGCTTAACGTGTGAGACACCTTGCTTATCAGTTAAGGAGCCATGCAAGTGTACACAGAGCATATAACAGTACTTATCATGGACAAGTATAACTGGAAGGTTTCTAATATGACTCTACAGGAAGGAAAAAGGTATGCCTTGGTAAGAATGAATTTTTTTGTCCACCTACAAGACAGAGGCCCACAGATTATATTTCTTTCAAGAAAGCAACAATCTGATATTTCTTACCCACCCAAGTGTATGAATGTGAATTTTATGGGTCAGCTACATGGGGCAGACAATTCATATCTCCCAGATTTTTCAAGTACCTAATTAATGCTAAAAGCCTTTTTTTTTCTTTTCAGTAGGAAGAATTAAAGTTTACTTTCCACGTTAGTGGGAAGTGTCTGTTATCCAGGGAGGTGGGAGTTGCCATCCCGTTTGCTTCAAAGTGCATGTTGGTTTCTTCAGTATCTCCCAGCACAGGGAAAATGTGTTCCTGGGGGAAAGGCTGAAAGAGGAAAGCCAAGAAAATTTTGTCTGCACCATGAATTTTGCATCCTTCCTACAGTTCAACCTTGTGAAAGCTCTACATCATTTAGGGTAGTTTCATCATCTCCACCTTCATTTCTTCCTCCTCTTTCCTTGTTGTCCTCATCAGGACCGCCATGTCATTATCATAGAAGCTACTCATTCTGTTATAGACACTACTCTCCTATTCCAAACACATAAGCTTATTACCATATTTACACCACACCACTTAAATGAATCCCTTTAATTATTCCCATTTCACTGTTAAGAAAAGCCTGGGTTTAGAGAGATTGCCTAACCTGAGAAGTTAAGTGGTGGATCACTAGATTTCACGAAGACACCATAACTATGCATGCAAACATATTCTGTGGCAAATATGTTTAATTCAGAGCAAGATGTAGTATACTAATTTAAATGTAATTCTAAAAGCCCTGAGAACAGCTGTAAAAAAACAAACAACTGAATTCTAAGAAGGATTATTGTTCAAATGTTAGTAGGAACCTAAAGCCTATGCCTTACAGTCAACATAAGCATTCTCAAAGTTCCTTATGAACCTCGTTTTTATGGCATGTGATGGACCCAACCCACTCACTTACTCTCAGTAATGGTTTCAAATTCAATTCTCTTGCTTTCAAGTACAATTCACAGACTGTCTAGCCTATCTTCTTTTTATTTGTATATTTTTCATTGGGTTTGCTCTTTGACAATATCAGGCACATTTAAAGTGCATTCTGACTACTGGAATGCCTAGCCCTCCAGTTTCCCTCCCACTCATGTTACCTTCCTGGCTAGTATTATATCAACCTGACACAAGCTAGAGTCATCAGAGTGGAAGGAGCCTTAACTGACAAAATGCCTCCATAAGACCTGACTGTAGGCAAGACTGCAGAGCATTCTCTTAATTAGTGATTGACTAGGGGAGGACCCTGCCCATTACAGGTGGTGCCATCCCTGAGCTGATGGTCCTGGGCTCTATAAGAAAGCAGGCTGGGCAAGCCATGAGAATTAAGCCAATTTTAAATCCTCCATGGCCTCCGCATCAGCTCCTGCTTCCAGGTTTCTGCCCTCCTTGAGTTCCTGTCCCAATGTCTTTATGTGATGAACTGTGATGTGGAAGCATAAGATGAGGTAGGCTTTTCCTCCCCAAGTTGCTTTGGTCATAGTAACCCTAACACTCCAGGATTAACCATGTGGCCATGGGCTTGGAACTATCCACTGGAGCCTGGTGGGTATCTCGGCCTGTTCATTTAATTCATCTCTCATTTATCTGCTAGTCACAGTTACTCAAGCCAAAAGTAACTCAGAATCCAAAAAAATGCTTAATGTTCGTTTTAAAGAGCAAAATTTAATAGAATTTTGAGAAAATATCTTTAGAACAACATTACGATATTGATCATATACCCAGCTCTCTGCATTCCCAACACCCATTCCTTGTTGTATGTAGAATAATCTTGGTTGTGATGAGAACTTAGCTCAGGACCGTACCACACTAAGACTCACTTGACACCCCGATTATTTCTTTGATCATACAATCCCAAGTGCTTTCCTTAAGAGGAACTTGCACATAAGCTAAGGAAATCGTCAAGGATATGGTTTCAAACAAGGAAATGGCATGCATGACTTCCCTTTTAAAAATTGGCATTGACAACTCCTGAGAAAGACACAAAAGTGACGGCATGCATAAAACTATCACCATGAAACTCATTTTTGTAGGCCAACCAAAAATGTATTAAAAATAATTTTTTTCTCCCTTAAAATCTTGGGTTTTCACTCGTTTTGTTGTTGTTGTTTTCATAAAAAATAAAGTAACTAGAAATCAGAAGTGACACCTAACCCAGTGATTGGTGTATGATGCAATAAAGAACCCAAAAGGAATGCCCAGTGAGAGGGGGTGGGCTAGACAGAGTGATTGTCCTGAAGACAGGACACTTTCAATGACAGTATGGTAGGTGAGAGAATGAGAGTGGTCAAGAACAAGCTTGAAAAAGTACTTAGCTTTTTTTTTTTTTTTAAAGTCCTCATAATAGTGATTTTATGAAATTAGTTGCTTTATAAAACACTGCTGGTGTCATAATTGTTAACATAACAATTTACCAAACTGTAGTTAACTAGTGCAGTTTACTGAGCATGTTTTATAAAGAAAATTAAAAGGCCAAAACCTTGTTAAAAGATTTTCCGTTGCAGCCTAGAAAACCAAGATTTGTTTCTCAGATGCTTAAGTCAGGCAAACAGAAACAGAGTTCCCTCCCCGACCTGAAATCCTCCATCAGTTGGTCCGAGACCCGCCGAACTTAGGAAATTAGTCTGAACAGGTGAGAGGGTGCGCCAGAGAACCTGACAGCTTCTGGAACAGGCAGAAGCACAGAGGCGCTGAGGCAGCACCCTGTGTGGGCCGGGGACAGCCGGCCACCTTCCGGACCGGAGGACAGGTGCCCGCCCGGCTGGGGAGGCGGCCTAAGCCACAGCAGCAGCGGTCGCCATCTTGGTCCGGGACCCGCCGAACTTAGGAAATTAGTCTGAACAGGTGAGAGGGTGCGCCAGAGAACCTGACAGCCTCTGGAACAGGCAGAAGCACAGAGGGGCTGAGGCAGCACCCTGTGTGGGCCGGGGACAGCCGGCCACCTTCCGGACCGGAGGACAGGTGCCCGCCCGGCTGGGGAGGCGACCTAAGCCACAGCAGCAGCGGTCGCCATCTTGGTCCGGGACCCGCCGAACTTAGGAAATTAGTCTGAACAGGTGAGAGGGTGCGCCAGAGAACCTGACAGCTTCTGGAACAGGCGGAAGCACAGAGGCGCTGAGGCAGCACCCTTTGTGGGCCGGGGACAGCCAGCCACCTTCCGGACCGGAGGACAGGTGCCCGCCCGGCTGGGGAGGCGGCCTAAGCCACAGCAGCAGCGGTCGCCATCTTGGTCCGAGACCCGCCGAATTTAGGAAATTAATCTGAACAGGTGAGAGGGTGCGCCAGAGAACCTGACAGCTTCTGGAACAGGCAGAAGCACAGAGGCGCTGAGGCAGCACCCTGTGTGGGCCGGGGACAGCCGGCCACCTTCCGGACCGGAGGACAGGTGCCCACCCGGCTGGGGAGGCGGCCTAAGCCACAGCAGCAGCAGTCGCCATCTTGGTCCCGGGACTCCAAGGAACTTAGGAATTTAGTCTGCTTAGGTGAGAGTCTGTACCACCTGGGAACTGCCAAAGCAACACACTGTCTGAGAAAGGTCCTGTTTTGGGCCTTCTTCTTCGGCCAGGAGGAGGTCCAAATACAAGATATCTGCGCACCTTCCCTGTAAGAGAGCTTGCCAGCAGAGAGTGCTCTGAGCACTGAAACTCAGAGGAGAGAATCTGTCTCCCAGGTCTGCTGATAGACGGTAACAGAATCACCAGAAGAACAATCTCTAAACAGAGTCAACTATAACTACTAACTCCAGAGATTACCAGATGGCGAAAGGTAAACGGAGGAATCTTACTAACAGGAACCAAGACCACTCACCATCACCAGAACCCAGCACACCCACTTCGCCCAGTCCAGGGAACCCCAACACACCTGAGAACCTAGACCTAGATTTAAAAGCATATCTCATGATGATGGTAGAGGACATCAAGAAGGACTTTAATAAATCACTTAAAGAAATACAGGAGAACACTGCTAAAGAGTTACAAGTCCTTAAAGAAAAACAGGAAAACACAATCAAACAGGTAGAAGTCCTTACAGAAAAAGAGGAAAAAACATACAAACAGGTGATGGAAATGAACAAAACCATACTAGACCTAAAAAGGGAAGTAGACACAATAAAGAAAACTCAAAGCGAGGCAACACTAGAGATAGAAACCCTAGGAAAGAAATCTGGAACCATAGATTTGAGCATCAGCAACAGAATACAAGAGATGGAAGAGAGAATCTCAGGTGCAGAAGATTCCATAGAGAACATCGGCACAACAATCAAAGAAAATGGAAAATGCAAAAAGATCCTAACTCAAAATATCCAGGAAATCCAGGACACAATAAGAAGACCAAACGTACGGATAATAGGAGTGGATGAGAATGAAGATTTTCAACTCAAAGGTCCAGCAAACATCTTCAACAAAATTATTGAAGAAAACTTCCCAAATCTAAAGAATGAGATGCATATGAACATACAAGAAGCCTACAGAACTCCAAATAGACTGGACCAGAAAAGAAATTCCTCCCGACACATAATAATCAGAACATCAAATGCACTAAATAAAGATAGAATACTAAAAGCAGTAAGGGAAAAAGGTCAAGTAACATATAAAGGCAAGCCTATCAGAATTACACCAGATTTTTCACCAGAGACTATGAAAGCCAGAAGAGCCTGGACAGATGTTATACAGACACTAAGAGAACACAAACTGCATCCCAGGCTACTATACCCAGCCAAACTCTCAATTATCATAGAGGGAGAAACCAAAGTATTCCACGACAAAACCAAATTCACGCATTATCTCTCCACGAATCCAGCCCTTCAAAGGATAATAACAGAAAAAAACCAATACAAGAACGGGAACAACGCCCTAGAAAAAACAAGAAGGTAATCCCTCAACAAACCTAAAAGAAGACAGCCACAAGAACAGAATGCCACCTTTAACAACTAAAATAACAGGAAGCAACAATTACTTTTCCTTAATATCTCTTAACATCAATGGTCTCAACTCGCCAATAAAAAGACATAGACTAACAAACTGGCTACACAAACAAGACCCAACATTTTGCTGCTTACAGGAAACTCATCTCAGAGAAAAAGATAGACACTACCTCAGAATGAAAGGCTGGAAAACAATTTTCCAAGCAAATGGTATGAAGAAACAAGCAGGAGTAGCCATCCTAATATCTGATAAGATTGACTTCCAACCCAAAGTCATCAAAAAAGACAAGGAGGGACACTTCATTCTCATCAAAGGTAAAATCCTCCAAGAGGAACTCTCAATTCTGAATATCTATGCTCCAAATACAAGAGCAGCCACATTCACTAAAGAAACTTTAGTAAAGCTCAAAGCACACATTGCGCCTCACACAATAATAGTGGGAGACTTCAACACACCACTTTCACCAATGGACAGATCATGGAAACAGAAACTAAACAGGGACACACTGAAACTAACAGAAGTGATGAAACAAATGGATCTGACAGATATCTACAGAACATTTTATCCTAAAACAAAAGGATATACCTTCTTCTCAGCACCTCATGGTACCTTCTCCAAAATTGACCACATAATAGGTCACAAATCAGGCCTCAACAGATTCAAAAATATTGAAATTGTCCCATGTATCCTATCAGATCACCATGCACTAAGGCTGATCTTCAATAACAAAATAAATAACAGAAAGCCAACATTCACATGGAAACTGAACAACACTCTTCTCAATGATACCTTGGTCAAGGAAGGAATAAAGAAAGAAATTAAAGACTTTTTAGAGTTTAATGAAAATGAAGCCACAACGTACCCAAACCTTTGGGACACAATGAAAGCATTTCTAAGAGGGAAACTCATAGCTATGAGTGCCTTCAAGAAAAAACGGGAGAGAGCACATACTAGCAGCTTGACAACACATCTAAAAGCTCTAGAAAAAAAGGAAGCAAATTCACCCAAGAGGAGTAGACGGCAGGAAATAATCAAACTCAGGGGTGAAATCAACCAAGTGGAAACAAGAAGAACTATTCAAAGAATTAACCAAACGAGGAGTTGGTTCTTTGAGAAAATCAACAAGATAGATAAACCCTTAGCTAGACTCACTAAAGGGCACAGGGACAAAATCCTAATTAACAAAATCAGAAATGAAAAGGGAGACATAACAACAGATCCTGAAGAAATCCAAAACACCATCAGATCCTTCTACAAAAGGCTATACTCAACAAAACTGGAAAACCTGGACGAAATGGACAAATTTCTGGAAAGATACCAGGTACCAAAGTTGAATCAGGATCAAGTTGACCTTCTAAACAGTCCCATATCCCCTAAAGAAATAGAAGCAGTTATTAATAGTCTCCCAGCCAAAAAAAGCCCAGGACCAGACGGGTTTAGTGCAGAGTTCTATCAGACCTTCAAAGAAGATCTAACTCCAGTTCTGCACAAACTTTTTCACAAGATAGAAGTAGAAGGTATTCTACCCAACTCATTTTATGAAGCCACTATTACTCTGATACCTAAACCACAGAAAGATCCAACAAAGATAGAGAACTTCAGACCAATTTCTCTTATGAACATCGATGCAAAAATTCTTAATAAAATTCTCGCTAACCGAATCCAAGAACACATTAAAGCAATCATCCATCCTGACCAAGTAGGTTTTATTCCAGGGATGCAGGGATGGTTTAATATACGAAAATCCATCAATGTAATCCATTATATAAACAAACTCAAAGACAAAAACCACATGATCATCTCGTTAGATGCAGAAAAAGCATTTGACAAGATCCAACACCCATTCATGATAAAAGTTCTGGAAAGATCAGGAATTCAAGGCCAATACCTAAACATGATAAAAGCAATCTACAGCAAACCAGTAGCCAACATCAAAGTAAATGGAGAGAAGCTGGAAGCAATCCCACTAAAATCAGGGACTAGACAAGGCTGCCCACTTTCTCCCTACCTTTTCAACATAGTACTTGAAGTATTAGCCAGAGCAATTCGACAACAAAAGGAGATCAAGGGGATACAAATTGGAAAAGAGGAAGTCAAAATATCACTTTTTGCAGATGATATGATAGTATATATAAGTGACCCTAAAAATTCCAACAGAGAACTCCTAAACCTGATAAACAGCTTCGGTGAAGTAGCTGGATATAAAATTAACTCAAACAAGTCAATGGCCTTTCTCTACACAAAGAATAAACAGGCTGAGAAAGAAATTAGGGAAACAACACCCTTCTCAATAGCCACAAATAATATAAAATATCTCGGCGTGACTCTAACGAAGGAAGTGAAAGATCTGTATGATAAAAACTTCAAGTCCCTGAAGAAAGAAATTAAAGAAGATCTCAGAAGATGGAAAGATCTCCCATGCTCATGGATTGGCAGGACCAACATTGTAAAAATGGCTATCTTGCCAAAAGCAATCTACAGATTCAATGCAATCCCCATTAAAATTCCAACTCAATTCTTCAACGAATTAGAAGGAGCAATTTGCAAATTCATCTGGAATAACAAAAAACCGAGGATAGCAAAAACTCTTCTCAAGGATAAAAGAACCTCTGGTGGAATCACCATGCCTGACCTAAAGCTTTACTACAGAGCAATTGTGATAAAAACTGCATGGTACTGGTATAGAGACAGACAAGTGGACCAATGGAATAGAATTGAAGACCCAGAAATGAACCCACACACCTATGGTCACTTGATCTTCGACAAGGGAGCCAAAACCATCCAGTGGAAGAAAGACAGCATTTTCAACAATTGGTGCTGGCACAACTGGTTGTTATCATGTAGAAGAATGCGAATCGATCCATACTTATCTCCTTGTACTAAGGTCAAATCTAAGTGGATCAAGGAACTTCACATAAAACCAGAGACACTGAAACTTATAGAGGAGAAAGTGGGGAAAAGCCTTGAAGATATGGGCACAGGGGAAAAATTCCTGAACAGAACAGCAATGGCTTGTGCTGTAAGATCGAGAATTGACAAATGGGACCTAATGAAACTCCAAAGTTTCTGCAAGGCAAAAGACACTGTCTATAAGACAAAAAGACCACCAACAGACTGGGAAAGGATCTTTACCTATCCTAAATCAGATAGGGGACTAATATCCAACATATATAAAGAACTCAAGAAGGTGGACCTCAGAAAATCAAATAACCCCCTTAAAAAATGGGGCTCAGAACTGAACAAAGAATTCTCACCTGAGGAATACCGAATGGCAGAGAAGCACCTGAAAAAATGTTCAACATCCTTAATCATCAGGGAAATGCAAATCAAAACAACCCTGAGATTCCACCTCACACCAGTGAGAATGGCTAAGATCAAAAATTCAGGTGACAGCAGATGCTGGCGAGGATGTGGAGAAAGAGGAACACTCCTCCATTGTTGGTGGGATTGCAGGCTTGTACAACCACTCTGGAAATCAGTCTGGCGGTTCCTCAGAAAATTGGACATAGTACTACCAGAGGATCCAGCAATACCTCTCCTGGGCATATATCCAGAAGAAGCCCCAACTGGTAAGAAGGACACATGCTCCACTATGTTCATAGCAGCCTTATTTATAATAGCCAGAAACTGGAAAGAACCCAGATGCCCCTCAACAGAGGAATGGATACAGAAAATGTGGTACATCTACACAATGGAGTACTACTCAGCTATTAAAAAGAATGAATTTATGAAATTCCTAGCCAAATGGATGGACCTGGAGAGCATCATCCTGAGTGAGGTAACACAATCACAAAGGAACTCACACAATATGTACTCACTGATAAGTGGATACTAGCCCAAAACCTAGGATACCCACGATATAAGATACAATTTCCTAAACACATGAAACTCAAGAAAAATGAAGACTGAAGTGTGGACACTATGCCCCTCCTTAGAAGTGGGAACAAAACACCCATGGAAGGAGTTACAGAAACAAAGTATGGAGCTGAGATGAAAGGATGGACCATGTAGAGACTGCCATATCCAGGGATCCACCCCATAATCAGCTTCCAAATGCTGACACCATTGCATACACTAGCAAGATTTTACTGAAAGGACCCAGATGTAGCAGTCTCTTGTGAGACTATGCCGGGGCCTAGCAAACACAGAAGTGGATGCTCACAGTCAGCTAATGGATGGATCACAGGGCTCCCAATGGAGGAGCTAGAGAAAGTACCCAAGGAGCTAAAGGGATCTTCAACCCTATAGGTGGAACAACATTATGAACTAACCAGTACCCCTGAGCTCTTGACTCTAGCTGCATATGTATCAAAAGATGGCCTAGTCGGCCATCACTGGAAAGAGAGGCCCATTGGACACGCAGACTTTGTGTGCCCCGGTACAGGGGAACGCCAGGGCCAAAGTGGGGGAGTGGGTGGGTAGGGGAGTGGGGGTGGGTGGGTAAGGGGGACTTTTGGTATAGCATTGGAAATGTAAATGAGCTAAATACCTAATAAAAAAAAAAAAAAAGAAATCCTCCATCAATAGAAGCAGGCTGATAAGGAACTAGACAGTCAGTGCACTGAAGGGTCCACCGCTTGCACCGTAATAAGGGAGAAGTTTACCTTCTTCAGCTTCAAAGTCGGAGGGTTTTGGTCATTAAAATCTTAAGTATCAAACTAGTATCTATAGTATAGAGCTTTTTAATAACAGCACAAATAGAATACAAAGAGAGTGGCCTTGGGCATGACATCCTGATGCAAAGAAGAACAGTGCCTTTTAGTGCGGGTGTGTGATAAGGAAGCCCACTGAGGCTCCATGGATGCTGGCTAGCCTCTATTTCAAACAAAGAGGGAGAAGTGAAAGCAATTCATCACAGAAACCATGACTTACGGCAGAACTACGGAGGGCATAGAGGAGAATTATATGAGAGATTATTTTCAAAACATGAAAGGGACACCAGGGGCTTCCATGGGCCCAGTTATCAGTCACAGATTTATTTCTATTCCAGTGTGTTGTGCTCCGTAAGGATGCTGACGGTGGAATCCATCCACTGAACCCAAAAGAAGCCTCGGGCCTTCTGCTACTAACTTGATCTCCTCACAAACATTTTAAAGATGCCAGGGACAAAGGCTTCCCTTCCTACAGGGAAGCCTAAGTCAACCTCCTCCTTTGCCTTCCAGATGGCACTGCACACACTTGAAGGAAAGGTCCAGGAAGCACTTTCTTCTCTGAGCTAAAAGAAACACCTTCTCCCCTTAGAGCCCACGCCCACTTTCTCCCTCCGTAAATGGAAGCTGATGTCCTTTGCAAATTACCCGTGACCAGTTCTTGTGCTGTCTGTGCTCTTGGCAGATACTCTGCAGTAGACAGATAAGGATGGAGTGACGTTTATATTTCTACTGGTTTCCTTAGCAATGTCCCAGCAGGCTGCCAGCTCCCCTACAAACCTGCTTCTGAGTCAGCCTGTTTTCGGCTGGCATCTAGACTCTGCCAAAACACCACTGTTAAGAAAAAAAAAAAAAAAAAAAAAAAAGATAACTTTTTTTTTCTCACAGCACTTCACAGTTTATAAAATGTATCCCAGACTTTACTTACTTTTATCTTCGCAGCAGAAACTCACAGAGAATGTATTATCAATATCCACATTACACAAGTAAAGAAATTGAGGCTCGCACAAGCTTCGAGACTTTCCTAACGTTCCTGGCAATTAAGTAAACAAACAAATAATTAAATAAAATGAGCTTGGAGACATGGGATGGTGGCGCTTTCTCATCTTGGACAGCAGTGGACACTGAGTCATAGCACAGCATCTCTGAGTTGCCTGAGGACCTCAGGTAAGATGAAGATAAACTAGGAATCAGGACTTCCTTCTATATTAATATAGGCCCCAAATGTATAGATGCCAAATGTTACTTCAGCTATTGGCTTGTTCCCTATATTTTTTAGTGGTTAAAATATAATAGCTTCATAGTGCTTGCTTTATAGTAAGTGTTCTATGGGCTCACCATAGCTGTACCCCTCCACTGAACCATGTATAACTTTGACTTTACATTAAAAAGCTATTAAGGCAAAGGTTGTCTGTTGAGTAGATCATTGAAATAGCGATGAAACTTCTTTTGAATAATTGATATAGATTAATATTAAATTGGCATTTCAAGTAAAGTGTATGGCTATTGGCACAAGGTTCTGTGTTTAGATGCATATGAGGACCTAGACCAGCAATAAGGGCTCCTTCTCAGAAACCCCCACAACATCGATGGGTTTCAAGTTTCAAAGTATAAAAGAATGGATTTATCTGACAAACCTCAGAGACACTGGAAAACAGAATTAGTATTTACAATGCAATGATTTTTCAGGGCTCATTAAAAAAAAAGTATGATCTTTTGAAAAAATATCTCTAAAGTTCTGAATTATAAAGATAAGCTACACATTCAATAAAAAAAAAAACCTGTTTACCAGCTTCTACTCCTGACAAAATCAAAATTATTAATTAAGATATTTGATTTGAAGTGCCATTGGGGGATAAAAGACAATTGAGTTAAATCAGCTGTCCATCTATCTACAAAAAATTCCACTCTTCCACTTAACCCATTAAAATGAGTACCACTACTTTACCCATAACTTGATTTTTCCATTATATATCCAACAAAATATTTTGGTATCTTTCTCAACTTCAGTACTAGTGACCTGCAATTCATATATTCTCTCTTCTTGGTATTTTTTGAAATTATAATATAATTACATCATGTTCTCCTTCCCTTTCCTCTAAACCCTCCTATGCATTCCCTGTAACCAGGGTCTTTTCTACCCATGGCCCAGTTTCCAAATAATGACTCTGAGACTCAATTATTTATGAATAAAAGACTAGGCCATATGTTTGGGCTTGTTCTCCAACTAGCTCATAACTTCTCCAACCTCTATATTTTATTTCATTGGGGTCTCATGGCTCATTACCTCTCCTCAGTTTCATGGGTCTGTCTCCTCGGAGTCTAGATGGAAAATCTCCCACATCTCATTATCTTTCCAAGTTCCAATCCCTCTATTGGAACTTCTACCTCTTATTTTCTGCCTTTTGCTAGTAGACCATTGGCTTTTTATTGACAGTTGAGCTTCCACACAGTACATAAGAGATTCTCTTTACATCCTCCTAAACTCACTCTCTTTCTAATACATGGCCTCTTTTTAAAAATTACTGTTTACCATATGTGTATATGTGTTGTGAGTGCGTGTGCCATAGACTAAAAAAAGCCTACTGAGCTGCTGGCCATATAAAAATATAACACACACTATGTACTTGATGACTAGCAATAAGAAACAACTACAATTTTATCACTAGAATATACTCCTTGCATAGATTTTTTTTTTTTTGGAGACAGCATGCCTCACTGTACAGGCAGCAGTGTTGAGTATGGTATGGCCATGTAAGAGATAAAATGACATGATTCCCACCCCTGGAGCAGAGCCAGCAGGGCATAGTCCTCCATGAGTGTAGATGGTTGCTGTGGGAGTAAGGCTTGTTTGTAGAATAGTGAACCTATTGAGGAATGTCCTCTCCGCCAAGGTTAATGACTCTAAGATGATCACAGCCCAAGTCTGGGAGGTGAGGGTGTGTCTATGTCTCAGCAAAATGACAGAATGCTGTGACCTTCAGGACAGCTCTTAAGGCTGTGGGAAAGAACGCTAAAACCATGAGTTCAAAAATATGTAATTTCTCAACTATGCAAAATATAACAATGCAATATGAATTATATAAGGAGCTTCACAGAGCTAAAGAAACAAGAGGCAGCTGCACTATGAGCCAGCTTGTCAGAAAGATACTAAGGCAGGAGATAAAGAGATTTAGGGAGTGGTGATCCCAGGGCTAGATCCTACCCAGTTAAGTTTTTTTGTTGTTGTTTGTTTGTTTGTTTGTTTGTTTATGCTTACAAAGGCAGATAGATTCCTGAGTTCAAGTCAGCCTGGAACAGAGAGGGACAGAGATGGGGAGGGGGAGGAGAGTTTATGTATAGGCCCAGGATTACTAGGAATGGTAATTACAGGGCAGGGCCCCACCCAGCTATCTTATAGTCTATGCTTATGCTAGCTATCTCTTTCTTAGGATGCCAATTCATGAGATAATCAAAAGGGAACCTGGGGTAAAGACTGAATTGTTATGTAAATAAAAGATTGGGCTTTCAATCTTCAAGAGATGAGCTATCTAGTTTTTAGAATTGAAGGAGAAAAAAAAATGGCTCTCTCAAGCAGAGAGCTTCATGAAGATCTCCAGAGAAAGTGGATCATAGAGAGAGCAATCTGGAAAGCAGAACATAGACGGTCAGCCTATAACCCCTGATTTGACTTCACATCATTTGTTTCACTGCTCCCATACACTCCTTCACTCAGGAATCCCTCTCCAAGGGGCTCCTGGTCCTTGGCACAGCAGCCTCATCTACACTGTGTTTATCACATCTCTTAATTGTATCAAGAAGCCAGGTTGAGTAGTTGGCCTCCGCATGCTCAAGTTCCATTTGTGTGAATACACTCTGTGATGTTGGCACAGTGATGACATAAAATAGAGGTCCATTTCTCAGAATCTATTCCCCAACTTAGGCAACGAATGACTCTATTTTCTTTTATATTTTTCCCCATATCTTCCCTTACAATAGCTCTCAAGATAAAGTCATGGGTTTTGATGTTTGATAACCTGTATTTAAATGCTGGCTTTGCCACTTTCTCTTCAACAGCTTGGGATAAATTCCTCTCAGTGCTTCATAATCATAGCATACCAGACTAGAACTAAGGAAGTGTAAGGTTGATGCTCCCTCTCATGGCTGCCATAAAGGTTCTTTGACGTAATGAATAATGTTCTTATAATAACAATACTTGTCATAGATGCTACTTAACTAGGTGTTATTAATACATACTCTACACCTTCGCCTTCTCTGACTTGGCCCTAAAGACTCCATATTTGAGAAGTGTTTCCATTGATACTCATGTCTTCTTTTCATAAAATGTATATTTTTACATTTAATTCTTTGAGAATTTCATACGTGAATATTGCATTTACACCATGTCTTCCCCTCCAACTCCTCTTATGTCCCTTTGGCTCCCTCCCAACAAATTCATGACTTCTTCTTTAAGAAAATTATATACTACTGACTCCATTTAGTGTTGCGTGTGTGTGTGTGTGTGTGTGTGTGTGTTGAAGACTGACCACTTAAGATTAGACAACCTATCAGAGGTTTCATTTGTAAAAAGGGCAGATTCTCCCATTCTAAGCAGCTGTTATTTGCCTGTAATTTTTTACCTAGTAGTAGGGTCTCATGAGATTTTTTTCTATCCACCTTAGAAAGTCAAATGGTGATTTTTTTTCAAGATTTGTTTAGTTAACCTTATTGTGGATATGTGATGGGTGTTCTTCCCCTTCATACACAAAAGATACAAGCTTGCAGCCGATGTCCTGGTCCTTGGGCTCTGATGATATTTCTACTCCCTCTTCTGAGATGTTCCCTGAGTCTTAGGTGTAATAGTTGTGTTGTAGATATGTCAATTGGGGTTGGGTACTCCATAGTAAGTTCTTCTATATATTTTTAACTAGTTGCTGATTTTTCAAATGGTCTCCATCTCATGCTAAAAGAAGCTTTGTGGATAAGGAGTCTGTGGGTATAAGGATACAGGTTTAAGGGCAGTTAGAAATTATACTGGTTTACAAAAGTAGCAGCAGTATGCTCCGTTCTAGATCCCATGACCTCATCACTCATTGGTGGCTGGATAGGTTTACATTAACAGGCTTGAATTCTTTCCTATTGAGCCAGCCCTAGCTCCAGTTGGACATGTGTTGGTCTCTCCCAATATATATGCCACCATTAATCTTTGTGGTTATTGTTACAGTTCACAGGCTAGATATGACTGTTGGTTGCTTTTCTGCTTTGGCAGTTTGAGTGGCACCTCCAGGTACCATGAGAAAAAAGTCCTCAGAGAGTCAGTTTCCATATCAAGTAGGAAAAAAGAAGTCAGATTATCTTTATTTGAAGATGGTACCATATTTTATATATAAAAAGTTTCCTTATCCAAAAAGTCATACCAGAAAGCTTCTTGAAATGGCCAACACTTTCAGCAAAATGGTGGAACACAAGTTAACTTACAAAAATCAGTTACCTTCCCTTGTGCCCATGGGACCTCATAAAATTGCAAAGCTTCTATACAGCAAAGGACACTGTCAATAGGACAAAAAGGCAACCAACAGATTGGGAAAAGATCTTTACCAATCCTAAATCCAATAGAGGGCTAATATCCAATATATACAAAGAACTCAAGAAGTTAGACTCCAGAGAAACAAATAATTCTATTAAAAAATGAGGTATAGAGCAAAAGAAAGAATTTTCAACTGAAGAATACCGAATGGCTGAGAAGCACTTAAAAAAAAATGTTCAATATCCTTAATCATCAGAAAAATGCAAATCAAAACAACCCTGAGATTCCACCTCATACCAGTCAGAATGGCTAAGATCAAAAACTCAGTGTCAGCAGATGCTGGCAAGGATGTGGAAAAAGAGGAACACTCCTCCATTGCTAGTGGGATTGCAAGCTTGTACACCACTCTGGAAATCAGTTTGGCGGTTGCTCAGAAAATTGGACATAGAACTACTGGAAGATCCAGCAATACTACTCCTGAGCATATACCCAGAAGATGTTCCAACATGTAATAAGGACACATGCTCCACTATGTTCATAGAAGCCTTATTTATAATAGCCAGAAGCTGGAAAGAACCCAGATGTCCTTCAACAGAGGAATTGATACAGAAATTGTCGTACATTTACACAATGGAGTACTACGCAGCTTTTAAAAACAATGAATTTATGAAATTCTTAGGCAAATGGATGGATCTGGAGGATATCATCCTGAGTTAGGTAACCCAATCACAAAAGAACACACATGATATGCACTCACTGATAAGTAGATATTAGCCCAGAAGCTCAGAATAACCAAGATAAAATTCACAAACCACATGAAACTCAAGAAGAAGAAAGACCAAAGTGTGGATACTTCGATCCTTCTTAGAAGGGGGAACAAAATACCCATGGAAGGAGCTACAAAGTGTGGAGCAGAGGCTGAAGGAATGACCATCCAGAGACTGCCCCACCTGGGGATCCATCCCATATACAATCACCAAACCCAGACTCTCTTGAGGATGCCAACAAGTGCTTGCTGACAGAAGCCTGATATAGCTGTCTTCTCAGAGGCTCTATCAGTGTCTGACAAATACAGTAGTGGATGTTCACAGCCATCCATTGGACTGAGCACAGGGTCCCCAATGAAGGAGCTTGAGAAAGGACCCAAGGAGCTGAAGGGGTTTGCAGTCTCCTAGGAGGAACAATATGAACTAACCTTAAGAGTTCCCAGGGACTAAACTACCAACCAAAGAATATACATGGTGGGGACTCATGGCTCCAATTGCATGTGTAGCAGAGGATGGCCTAGTTAGGTATCAATTTGAGGAGAAGCCCTTGGTCCTGTGAAGGCTCTAAGCCCCAGTGTAGGGGAATGCAAGAGCCAGGAAGAGGGAGTGGGTGGGTTACTGAGCAGGGGGAGGTGGGAGGGAATAGGGGGTTTTCGGAGGGGAAACCAGGAAAGGGGATAACATTTGAAATGTAAATAAAGAAAATATCTAATTAAAAAAAACAGAAAAGAAATCAGTTACGTTTCTACATAACAATAATAAACATGCTGACAAAAGTATTCTGAAAACACCCCTAATTCCAAAGACTCCAAACTTTCAAGTACCAAATTATAGCTTAATTATCCATTTATCTCCTCCAAGATAAAGAAAATAGCAAACTTCATAAACTACTATAAAAGTGGAAAAATGGCCTTCATCCTAATGGTGATAGTCTCTCTCTCTCTCTCTCTCTCTCTCTCTCTCTCTCTCTCTCTCTCTCTCTCACACACACACACACACACACACACACACACACACACACACACAAGAGGGGTATACTATGTTTAGCTGTCCTCTTACTGGTATGCATTTTTATCAAAAGAAGCAAATTCAATCAAGCAAGTTAATGTCACACTACATGGCAGGTAACAGGATGCAAGCAATTAGAAAAGTGCAATAAAAGGAAAATACATTCTATCCAATAATTTTTTTCAAAAGCTTGTTCATATCAAAATTATAGCAATAAAAGCAATAAATCATTTGACAGAATCTGAGACTGTCTTAGTCAGGGTTTGTATTCCTGCACAAAACATCATGACCAAGAACCAAGTTGGGGAGGAAAGGGTTTATTCAGCTTACACTTCCATACTGCTGTTCATCACCAAAGGAAGTCAGGACTGGAACTCAAGCAGGTCAGGAAGCAGGAGCTGATGCAGAGGCCATGGAGGGATGTTACTTACTGGCTTGCTTCCCCTGGCTTGCTCATCTTGCTTTCTTATAGAACCCAAGACTACCAGCCAAGGGAGGGCACCACCCACAAGGGGCCCTCCCTCATTGATCACTAATTGAGAAAATGTCTTAAGCTAAATCTCATGGAGGCATTTCCTCAACTGAAGCTCCTTTCTCTGTGATAACTCCAGCCTGTGTCAAGTTGACACACAAAACCAGCCAGTACAGATACCGTGTCCTTCTCTTTTTTTAAGGTTTAAGAATAGCATGTGACGGCATGATAGCCTGAGGAGATCCACAGAACTGCTATATAAGACAACTGAGCACTGTGGGCAAGGGACAAGGATTGTACTAAAAGTCCATCATAGAACTAAGAAAACAGCAACGAGAAGTCACAAAAGTGGGTAGAGAGGAAAGCATAAACCAGAACAATACAATGTATTTCTCTACAATGCCATTTCAAACAGCTTTTGTGGTATGAAAAAGAAATGGGGAAATATAAAATACACCTGAGGAGAAAAGCAAAAAAAATGGCTGTAAAACTAAGAGTCAGACTTAAGAAGCCAAGCTCCCTGAGTGGCCAGGAGAAATAGTCCTAAGGAACTAAAAGGAAATCCTGATGAAAGAATAGCCTAGATCTGGCGGTGGAGGAACTCACCTTTAACCCCAAGGGATGAGAGGAAAATGACTTATCACTTAAATAGCAATTCGTAAAGGTGTTCTCATAAGAGCAAAAATATTGAGAAGGCAATGAGATGATAAAGTGTACAAAGGGAAAAAGAAGCCGTCAATTAATAATCCCACATCCAGAGAAGTGATATTTTAAAAATTAAAGTGAAATTTTAAAATCCCAGATTTACACACACTGAGTAAAACTGACATTTCCCAGGCCATTTTATAAGCAGTAAAAATTCTCAAGACTCAGAGCACATTATCCCTGACAGTAATGTAATTAAAAAAAAAACAGAATACCAATAAAGCTGATTATGTATCTGAGACAATATAAACATATATTTCTTCTCCTTGCCTCTTCATATTGATTTAAGAGGCAGGCACACTGAGCAACATTGGTAGTCTGTATCGTTAGGCTTACACAGCAGAGAAATGTGATGCATTCCAACAGGGTGCAAAGGAAAATAGATGGGATCTGTTGGGAGCCGCGCCCACATTCGCCGTTACAAGATGGCGCTGACAGCTGTGTTCTAAGTGGTAAACAAATAATCTGCGCATATGCCGAGGGTGGTTCTCTACTCCATGTGCTCTGCCTTCCCCGTGACGTCAACTCGGCCGATGGGCTGCAGCCAATCAGGGAGTGACACGTCCTAGGCGAAATATAACTCTCCTAAAAAAGGGATGGGGTTTCGTTTTCTCTCTCTCTTGCTTCTTTGCACTCCTGCTCCTGAAGATGTAAGCAATAAAGTTTTGCCGCAGAAGATTCTGGTCTGTTGCGTCTTTCCTGGCCAGTCGTGAGAACGCGTCTAATAACAATTGGTGCCGAATTCCGGGACGAGAAAAAACTCGGGACTGGCGCAAGGAAGATCCCTCATTCCAGAACCAGAACTGCGGGTCGCGGTAATAAAGGTTCCCGTAAAGCAGACTGTTAAGAAGGATTCAACTGTATGAATTCAGAACTTTTCAGCTGGGGAACGAGAGTACCAGTGAGTATAGCTTTACGAGGTAAGCCTGGCCTTGAACTTTCTAAGGAAATTCAAGACAGTCTATCAGAAGTAAAGTGGAAAATGTTTGGCCTTGAATTTTTTCTAATGTTAGAAGCCCTTTTGTTCCTTTTCACATGTTATCAAGTGGTTAAGGCAGGGCGGATTCTAGATGAAATTCAGGACAATCTATCAGAAGTAAAGCGGGGAGAGAGAGTAGGAACAAAGAGGAAATATGGTACACAAAATAAGTATACAGGCCTTTCCAAGGGTCTTGAACCCGAGGAAAAGTTAAGGTTAGGTAGGAATACCTGGAGAGAGATTAGAAGAAAAAGAGGAAAAAGGGAAAAGAAGAAAGATCAATTAGCGGAGGTCTCTAGGAAAAGGAGCCTGTGCTCATCGCTGGATGAGCTCAGGAAGCCAGCTCTTAGTAGCTCTGAAGCAGATGAAGAATTCTCCTCTGAAGAAACAGACTGGGAGGAAGAAGCAGCTCATTATGAGAAAAAAGGGTACCAGCCAGGTAAAGTGCTAGCTAATCAGTTAAGGAAGCCAAAAGCGGCTGGCGAAGGCCAGTTTACTGATTGGCCTCAGGGCAGTCGGCTTCAAGGTCCGCCCTATGCGGAGTCCCCGCCCTGCGTAGTGCGTCAGCCCTGCGCAGAGAGGCAGTGCGCAGAGAGGCAGTGCGCAGACTCATTCATTCCCAGAGAGGAACAAAGGAAAATACAACAGGCATTTCCGGTCTTTGAAGGAGCCGAGGGTGGGCGTGTCCACGCTCCGGTAGAATACTTACAAATTAAAGAAATTGCCGAGTCGGTCCGTAAATACGGAACCAATGCTAATTTTACCTTGGTGCAGTTAGACAGGCTCGCCGGCATGGCACTAACTCCTGCTGACTGGCAAACGGTTGTAAAAGCCGCTCTCCCTAGTATGGGCAAATATATGGAATGGAGAGCTCTTTGGCATGAAACTGCACAAGCGCAGGCCCGAGCAAACGCAGCTGCTTTGACTCCAGAGCAGAGAGATTGGACTTTTGACTTGTTAACGGGTCAGGGAGCTTATTCTGCTGATCAGACAAACTACCATTGGGGAGCTTATGCCCAGATTTCTTCCACGGCTATTAGGGCCTGGAAGGTGCTCTCTCGAGCAGGTGAAACCACTGGGCAGTTAACAAAGATAATCCAGGGACCTCAGGAATCCTTCTCAGATTTTGTGGCCAGAATGACAGAGGCAGCAGAGCGTATTTTTGGAGAGTCAGAGCAAGCTGCGCCTCTGATAGAACAGCTAATCTATGAGCAAGCCACAAAGGAGTGCCGAGCGGCCATAGCCCCAAGAAAGAACAAAGGCTTACAAGACTGGCTCAGGGTCTGTCGAGAGCTTGGGGGACCTCTCACCAATGCAGGCTTAGCGGCCGCCATCCTCCAATCTCAGAACCGCTCCATGAGCAGAAATAATCAGAGGACATGTTTTAACTGCGGAAAGCCTGGGCATTTTAAGAAAGATTGCAGAGCTCCAGATAAACAGGGAGGGACTCTCACTCTTTGCTCTAAGTGTGGCAAGGGTTATCATAGAGCTGACCAGTGTCGCTCTGTGAGGGATATAAAGGGCAGAGTCCTTCCCCCACCTGATAGTCAATCAGCTTATGTGCCAAAAAACGGGTCATCGGGCCCTCGGTCCCAGGGCCCTCAAAGATATGGGAACCGGTTTGCAGGGCGTCAATAATAAAGAGAGAGCAGCGTTGGGGGATAATGTCGATATTTCCACTCCCAATGACGGTGATGTATAATGCTCAAGTATTCTCCTGCTTTTTTACCACTAACTAGGAACTGGGTTTGGCCTTAATTCAGACAGCCTTGGCTCTGTCTGGACAGGTCCAGACAACTGACACCATTAACACTTTGTCAGCCTCAGTGACTACAGTCATAGATGAACAGGCCTCAGCTAATGTCAAGATACAGAGAGGTCTCATGCTGGTTAATCAACTCATAGATCTTGTCCAGATACAACTAGATGTATTATGACAAATAACTCAGCAGGGATGTGAACAAAAGTTTCCGGGATTGTGTGTTATTTCCATTCAGTATGTTAAATTTACTAGGACAGCTAATTTGTCAAAAAGTCTTTTTCAGTATATGTTACAGAATTGGACGGCTGAATTTGAACAGATCCTTCGGGAATTGAGACTTCAGGTCAACTCCACGCGCTTGGACCTGTCCCTGACCAAAGGATTACCCAATTGGATCTCCTCAGCATTTTCTTTCTTTAAAAAATGGGTGGGATTAATATTATTTGGAGATACACTTTGCTGTGGATTAGTGTTGCTTCTTTGATTGGTCTGTAAGCTTAAGGCCCAAACTAGGAGAGACAAGGTGGTTATTGCCCAGGCGCTTGCAGGACTAGAACATGGAGCTCCCCCTGATATATGGTTATCTATGCTTAGGCAATAGGTCGCTGGCCACTCAGCTCTTACATCTCACGAGGCTAGACTCATTGCACGGGATAGAGTGAGTGTGCTTCAGCAGCCCGAGAGAGTTGCACGGCTAAGCACTGCAATGGAAAGGCTCTGCGGCATATATGAGCCTATTCTAGGGAGACATGTCATCTTTCATGAAGGTTCAGTGTCCTAGTTCCCTTCCCCCAGGCAAAACGACACGGGAGCAGGTCAGGGTTGCTCTGGGTAAAAGCCTGTGAGCCTAAGAGCTAATCCTGTACATGGCTCCTTTACCTACACACTGGGGATTTGACCTCTATCTCCACTCTCATTAATATGGGTGGCCTATTTGCTCTTATTAAAAGGAAAGGGGGAGATGTTGGGAGCCGCGCCCACATTCGCCGTTACAAGATGGCGCTGACAGCTGTGTTCTAAGTGGTAAACAAATAATCTGCGCATATGCCGAGGGTGGTTCTCTACTCCATGTGCTCTGCCTTCCCCGTGACGTCAACTCGGCCGATGGGCTGCAGCCAATCAGGGAGTGACACGTCCTAGGCGAAATATAACTCTCCTAAAAAAGGGACGGGGTTTCGTTTTCTCTCTCTCTTGCTTCTTTGCACTCCTGCTCCTGAAGATGTAAGCAATAAAGTTTTGCCGCAGAAGATTCTGGTCTGTTGCGTCTTTCCTGGCCAGTCGTGAGAACGCGTCTAATAACAGGGATCAAGTTGTATCCAAACAGGAAACAGCTCTACATGATCAGTTGAACTCAGAAGATCAGAAGAAGCCCTGCAGAAAGGATGAATGGGGAAGTTACCATGGCAATGCCTGTGGCTATGCACATGACAACATCCTCTGCCAGCTTATGTAAAAGACACTAAGCTATATAACCAAATTACTACAAAAATATTTTACTGAGTTTGTAACATGCATAGACGTACTACCTGCAATGATAATACCAAAATATATATATATAAATATATAAAAATAAATATATATATATATAAATAAATATATAATATATATAAATATATATATAAATAAAATGTCTACCGTTTACTTGAATTAAATTGTTTATACATATGATGTTGCTTTTGATAAGTTATGCTATGATACAATCATGAGGGAAATAAATCAAAACATGAGTGAAAAGCCGGGCGTGGTGGCGCATGCCTTTAATCCCAGCACTCAGGAGGCAGAGGCAGGCGGATTTCTGAGTTCGAGGCCAGCCTGGTCTACAAAGTGAGTTCCAGGACAGCCAGGGCTATACAGAGAAACCCTGTCTCGAAAAAAGAAAGAAAGAGAGAGAGAGAGAAAGAAAGAAAGAAAGAAAGAAAGAAAGAAAGAAAGAAAGAAAGAAAGAAAAACATGAGTGAAGAATCATTAGCAAAATGCAAATGCTACATAAAATATTCGTGTAATCCAAAAGATGTCAGTGACCAAAGAGTCATGGGAAATAAAGACATAGGAACAAGAAGACAGGGAAAAAACTGGCAGAAATATTTCAACCACATTGATATGAAACAAAGATAGACATTGTCAGTCTGGATTAATAAAATAAGAGCCAGGATACTGTGTGTGCAGGACACATACTTCAGATGTTAGACCAGTGTTCTCTACAACCCTTTAACGCTGCAACCCTTTAATACTGTTTCTCGTATTATGGTGACCCTCAACCACAAAATTATTTTGTTGCTACTTTGTAACTGTAATTTTGCTACTGTTATGAATCACAATATAAATATCTGATATGCAGAAAATCTGATATATGACCCCAAAAGAGCTCTAACCCACATGTTGAGAGCCACTGCTTTAGACTAGATGCTTCCATCCTAAAATCTGCACCAGGACAAGGACAGTGTTCTTGGCACATCTGCAACTTTATTTTGTTTTTTTGTGGGGGCTGGTGGGGGGGTTAGAAAGAAATGTCGAAAGCAGCAGAGGCAGGAGGATCTCTGTGAGTTAAAGAATGGCCTGATCTACACTGTGAATTCAGGATAGGCAGCTGCTATGCAGAGACCCTGTCTCAAAAACAAGAAAGCAAAAATCAAAACCATGAGAGAGAGAGAGAGAGAGAGAGAGAGAGAGAGAGAGAGAGAGAGAGAGAGAGAAAGGGAGAGGGAGGGGGAGAGGAGAAAAAGAAGAAAAGAAAGTAGCTTCTAAATCAACTAGGCAAGAGAAGGAAGCAGATGTCCCAGAGAGAGGCAATGCCACTGGGTTGTCTATATTCACAGGTGTGACTTAGAAAAACTATTAACACTAATACAAAAATTCAGCAAATCTGAGGATATAAGAATAACATTAAACCTCAACTGTGTTTCTACACATTTGTCATAAACAGAAAAATGAAATTGAAAGAGTTCACTTTTCAGCAACATCAAAAAGAATACTAAACACAAAATTTAGAAAATAAATTTTGCTCTAAAAAATCATAAAGCATTATAAAACAAAATATAAATGAATTGTAAACTCCCCATGTCCATTAATCAAAGCACTCAATTAATTCTTATTTGTAAAGACTTCTAGCCCCAAAAGTTTTTGGATCATATTAGTGTATAAAATTCAGTTGCAACATAGGTATTTATACAGATTTGCAATGTTGCTTGATATTCCTTTTACTATAATATTATTATTTACTAAAATATATTTTGGTCATATTTGTCCTCCACTACTGCCCACTAGCTCTTGGTTCCACCCTCACCCTTTTATCCCCTGCCAACTTGGAGTCCTCTTTTGCTGGTTTTTAGCCATTGAGTTCAATTTGTGCAGTTTGTACACTCAGGATCTGGTGCCAACCACTGGAGTATGGTTTACTTCCCAGAGGACTCACTCTAAAGACTCCTCTCTCTCAGCAACCATCAGCTGTCAATATCTCCTCAGCTAGGAATGTGGGCAGGTAACCCCCTCCCCATTCCATACTAGAATATTTAGCTTGATCTTACACAGGTCTTGTGCAGGCAACCATAGTTTCTGTGACTTCAAAAGTGCACCAGCTTTGCTCTGCACGGAAGACACTGTTTCGCTTCAGTCCTCCCTAAGCTCCGATTCTTAAAACCTTTCTGACCCCCTTCCTCAGTGTTTCCTAGGCCTTTGAGGTAAGTAAGCAAAAACACTCAATATTCAAGATAACAATATTCACCAAACTGACATTCAGATTCAACAGACTCCTTACCTGAATCTCGCTTAATTTCCCCACATAGTTAAAAAGTTGCTTCTAAAATTCTTGCATAATTTTGATGGGTACAGAAAATTCAAAGCTGTTCTGAAAAAGATGAAGTATGTAGAAAGACTAAATGCCCTCATTTAAATACTTATATAAAACAAATGTAATAAAGATTAACAGAAAAAAACTGATAGCAATAAGTTTGCGTTGTCAATTTTAAATATTGACACAAAGATTATTCTAGGTAAGGAAAAAAATAGTATTTTCAACAAGTAGTATTGGAATAAGTGGATAGAAAAATGCAAAAAAAATATGAAGTTGATCTCTGGCTTTATAGTACATAAAAATTAACTCACAATAGACTGAATCTAAATTTAAAAGTTAAAACTGTAAAACAGGAAGTATTTAATCTGTATGAGCTTCGTTTGGAAAATAGATTTTTAGATTTATTTTTCTTATTTTTAAGTGTGTGTGTGTGTGTGTGTGTGTGTGTGTGTGTGTGTGTATGTGTGTGTGTGTGTATGTGTGTGTGCAGGTACCCAAGAAATCTAGAGGTTTCAGGTTCCTCTGGAGTTATGGGCAATTATGAGCCACCCAATATGGATTCAAGGAACCAGACTCAGGTTCTCTGCAGGAGCAGCACAGACTCTTAGTGGATTAGCCATTTCTCTAGCTGCCTAAGCAATGGATTTTCTTAAAAAATGGCACCAAGTTTATAAGTTACAAAAGAAAATTTATATCAGTCTAATGTCATCAAAATTAAAGCTATTTTACGAAAAGCTCTCTATTGAAAGAGTGAACAAAACACCCCACAGAGAGAAATATTTGCATACCATATATTTAATTAGGAACTTATATCCAGAATGCATAATCTTAAAGCCTAATTGTGAACAAATAACCCAATTAAAAATATGCAAATGACTTAAAAACACATTTCTCAAAAAAAAAATATCCCGTAAGTACATGAATATAGTAGTTGACATAATCACTCACCATGGGGGGAAAAATCTTAAAATGGCATCCCACTTCACAGCCATTATGGAGATTGTAATAAAAATGTTTCATCGTAGGCAGTGTTAGCGAGGAACACTGGAACCCTTATGCACTATGGTGGAACTGTGAAATAGCAAAACAGTGTAGTAATTCCTCACTTTGTCACCTCAGTTTGTCACATGATTATAGTATAATTAGTCATAACACTCAAAGGTATAAACAACTGGAGCTACCTAAGAACCAGTGAATAAATAAACACACTGTGGTATACCCATATGAGGATATACAACCATATTAGTCCCTAAAGAAAAAGTAAGTAGAAGTGTACATACTGCAGTTTAGATGAGTCTTGAACACCTGACATTATGCTATTTCTATCATAGGTCAGTCTATGAGACAGTAGATGAATGGCTATTTAGAATGGGAGGAATAGGGATGGTAGCAGGAGAGTGGGTGCAGAGAGAGAGAGAGAGAGAGAGAGAGAGAGAGAGAGAGAGAGAGAGAGAGAGAGAGAGAGTTTAACATAAAATAAGAATTAAGTCTAAAGCAATCAAGTCATAATGTTTAGAAATACTAAGTTAATCCAAGTAAGAGATAGACAAAATAGCTTAAAATAACCATCACCAGAGAGATTGACAATGATGGACAAAGGAAAGATGTTTCCCATTAGGACTCCCACCCTGACACACATACACACACACACACACTCACACACACACACACACACACACACACACACACACACACACACATTTTACTTTTTAAACCATGTGAATGTATTGCATTGAGAGGTTTGTTGTTGTTTAGAGAGGATCTGCATGAGAGTGACTATTCTTAGGGTTTTACTACTCTAACAGACACTATGACCAAAGCAACTCTTATAAGGATAACATTAATTGGGGCTGACTTACAGGTTCAGAGGTTCAGTCCAGTATCATCAAGGTGGGAGCATGATCAAGGCTAGAGCATGGCAGCATCCAGGCAGGCATTATGGGGGAGGAGCTGAGAGATCTACATTTTGTTCCAAAGACAAACAGGAGAAGACTGGCTTCCAGGCAGCTAGGAAGAGGGTCTTAAAGCCCAAGCTCACAGTGACACACTTCCTCCAACAGGGCCACACCTACTCCAATGCAGCCATATGCTCTAATAGTCCCACTCCCTGCGCCAAGTTTATACAAACCATCACAGTAACATTTAACTCCATATTTAATGGCCTAGGAGAGCCATGAGAGCCGGAGATTTATCTTCTGCAAAGACTGTGGCCCACTTGAGGGAGCTGCCCTTTCATATCTCTACCAACCAGTGCCACACCATGCCTCTGTTCTTATACCTGCTGGTTTGCCAGCAGGATTTGGGTTTGTACTGGGATATGTGATAGACTCATATGCCTTCAAATCAAACTCGGATCTATTATCTACACCTCCCCCCCCCAAAAAATATTGGTGGCTGGTTTCAATGTAAAAACTATTACTTTCCATTTCATATTACTGTAACTCAATCAGATCAGCATTACCTTCAGTTTTCTGACCTTCAATAGCATAGAATATTGGAATTATTTAAATTGCAGGATTCTGCAAAATCTAAACATGATTTATATGTGACAATATATGTGATCTTTATTAAAACCAATTGCATATCACCTGCAGTAGTATTCATGTTATAGCACAGTGCTCATAATGGACACATTTGGCCATACATTCTGCACATATCCCATGTTGTCGTTGGTCTAGGAGAGCTCAGGTGTGAACTGCATAGAAGGTGTCAATCAAGGTAGGTGGCTCAGGCAGTTGTAAAGTTTCTTTCTATTCCTTAGTTTAGAAGCTTGCAAACAATCTTGACTCATACTAGTTGACCAAGACCAGAGGCGTGGCAATGTAGATCTCCTTATGGGTAACAAAGAGAGGGTGTCAACCAATATTACAAATCTGTAGTCCCAAGGTCTCCCAAGAGACAGTTACACTTCACACATTACAGATAGGGACTACAGCTTGGGGTCATTTATTGGTTTTGGAACATTGTAAAAGACATTCCTGAAACCCAAAAGGATGGAGCAAAAATTAAATTAATGGAAGTTAATAGAAACTGGGATGAAGGCCAGATGGTATGCTCCGGGAATTTGAAAGGGAACAGAAACAAATCTAGTGCAGAAGCTTTCCTTATGGAATTATACCCAGAGCTCTTAATGTAGTCAGCAATCTCATTTCCAGGAAGTCTTGCTCGGAGCTTAGTGGATCTTATGGTAAAGTTTCACCCCGAAGCTGTTTCCAACATGACTATTACTAATCATTTGCTATAGTTCAGTTATAAGATATTGAGTAGTAGTGACCCAAGTTTCAAAAGAAAATGGGTCAAAGAGCAGTTGACCAAAGGTTTTAGAGGCTACGCTAATTGGGAATTTCTGTAAACTTTAAGGATGAGCTGAAAGATTTTAAGAAAAATATTAGCTATCAATGTTAACTATGGCATGAACCAAATATTATCCGACTACTTCTGAGCAAGCACACAGCAATGGATACGAAGCGAAAACTCTTGGATTCGTTTTCAGTTCATTCCAGTGTGAGAATTCAGTTCATTCCAGTGTGAGACTCATGTAGTAGAGTCTTTGGAATCTGCTCTTAATCAATGGTCTATGTCCCCAGGAGGAACGGGCATTTAAACAAGTGACTGTTTCCCTAAGACAGCATCAGAGAAGACAAGGGCAAGGAGACCTCGCTGGGAAGATGACATCTCCTCACACATAAGCACAAACTCTTAAACAGACACCAGCAGTGAAGCCAAGGGTATGTGCTCTACTTCCTGTGCTCTGCAAATAACAGCTGATGCAGGCAGGAGAGAGCTGCGTGTGGGTGGGAGGAGAGAAGAGAGCTGGAGCTGCCTTTTGCTAGTGGAAAGATTTTCTGAGTCAGGCACAAATAACCCACAAATACTAACTGTTTCCCCCCCACCCCCTTAAAAGGCAGCACAGTGACGTTCTTTTAAGCTGTGGTATGAAAAGGAACGCAGCAACTTTGAGTTTAATTTTCTAATTATTTCTGGATGGCAGCACAAAAAACAAACAAACAAAAAAATCCCCAACTGAGACGAAGTCGCCTTTGTGAACTTACCTCCTCCTTGATTCCTGAGTTCTTCACCCCAGAATCCCAGAGTGCAAAGAAAACTAACCTTAGCTGAACGCAAGCCGACCAGTTATCTCCTGGGCATTTTGTTTGCATTGCACTGAAAACTGTCCGAGATTTTTCTGCCCACCTCTTTCCTATTACTTCTGCCTCGAAGTCAGTCTTTATCTCCACAAGGAAGAAACATTTAAAAGGTGTCAATGGCCAGGGCCAGGCAATGCATATTTTGGGTCACTGTTGTTGTCGTTGCCCCGACTTTAGAGTTTCACTATGGCCTCCATGAGCTCCTGTTAGGATGTAGTCTGATTAATGTCTAACACAAGAAGCAGCTCACATTCACAGGACTGCTGCTGAACATATTGGAGGTAACAGAAATCCAACTTGAAGGGCTCCTGGACGAGTTGGGTTTTTTGTTTTGTTTTGTTTTGTTTTGTTTTGTTTTGTTTTGTTTTGTTTTGTTTTGTTTTGTTTTGTTTTGTTTTGTTTTGCTTTGCTTTGCTTTGCTTTGCTTCAGAATGCTTACAAGTGAACCTCCGGGCAAGGATCTAGGAGCTTGACTGCTGTATCTCAGCCTACTAAAGGATTCCAAAGGCCTTTCCCTCTGCATCTATTTTTAATGATGGCTGCTGAGTACCACATGGCAGATAAAGATCTTAATATTCTCCCAGATGCGGTGATCTCTGCACTCTCCTAAGCTGCTCAAGACCCAACAGGCCGTGAGCACTGGGCAGGGACGGTGATTCACAGCCTAATGCATGGCCAAGGATGGATGCCGATTGATTTCTGAAGATAAGAAAACGCTTTTTAAAATACTTGTCTCCTCACCGACACACAAGTGTAGCCTTCCTAGAGCATGGTATGGTATTATGCTACATATTCTCACTGAGCAAAGTCAAGATTGGGACTCTCCATCACCTCAAGTGTTTCTCAAAACTGACCTCAGTGGAATCGACTAGAATAGTGGCTACCGGAGATTAGAGAGGGCAGGATAGAGGGAGGAATCGAGATCGAGTTGGAAGACACAAAAATGCAGCTAGGTAAGATTAAGTTCTATTGTTATATAACAGAATAATTAGCATTTAAAGATCTTTCCTTAGAATATACTGTCAATGCTCTGATGTGACAGAACTGATAATGGCCTGCCTGTCATCCATTGTTCCTCGGTCTTTAAACAAGAGAGATCCAGTTCTGGTGAGGACATCACTACATGCTAATTTGATGCTATTTTCTAGGATCACCTTAAAATAAAGGTATTCAAGTAACTAAGTTCCAAGTGAGGCCTTTGGAATTCAGTCAGCAACTTCTTGGCCTTTTTTCTCTCCCTGCCTTCTTTGTTCTATCAGGAATATAGACTGGATAATCTGGAGTTAGAATGGCACCTGGGAGACAAAAACCTGTGTCTGGGACCTTTGTGGCATCGTAGAACAGCCATAATAATTGTAGGAAGTCAACTTCCAGGAGGTCTATATATGTTGTGCGCCCCTCAATGCCATTCTTAACTGTTTATCTTCTAGGATAAAAGGTAAATTAAAGACAAGACAAAAATATTTCATCAAGGTGTGAAGACCATAGCATGTAAAGTCTATGACTATCAGGGTAGACAAGATACACTTCCTGGGGTGAGGTGCTGTTTCTAGGAGGTTGGGGGAGAGCTGTGATCCCTGAGTTGACAGGGAAGATTTCTTAACAAGAGAAAGCTGAAAACAAAATCCAGTAAGTTTCAGCTGTGCTTCCAAATACTTTGTACCCACGGTTATTATTAAACGACGTTATTTATCACTACAGTTTGCTAAATCTGGGGATAAAATGCCTGCCCCTTGTCAAGAGTTCCTAGGTAGTTTCTGAATCTGCTTAATGAGACATGAGATGAAACACTGTAACAAGTTCCTGCAAGAAGTCAGGAAGGGATTGGAATGGTATTCAAAAGAGCGTGGCTCTGCCTCCCTAATTATTCTTAATCCACTAAAGAGCTGGAAACGCAGGCTAATTAATTAAACCCCCTACCAGTCCACTGGTGAGTCCAGGAAGAGGCCCCTGTGCTCCATGTTGGGACAGAGAAAGAGCAACGCAGTGGGCTGAGATAGGGGAGGTGGAAACTCTAGAAAGGTCAGCCAAGGCGGCGAGAGGCACTTGGAGCTATAAGGACAGTGGAGAGATGATGATGCCAAGAACGACGCCTGCATGAAACCTGAAACTTCATTACTTTATCCTCTGTGCAATTTCCATCTCTCCCTCACAATGGAGAGGTGCTCACCGTGGCACCTTCATTTGAGAGCCCTTTATCTGACAGTCTTCTTCCGAGTTCCGGCCGTGTAGCTTTTCCACCTCTTAAAACATCGATTTGGCGGCAATGAGCAGCTCATACTTACATCCGGTTTTCGTGCTGCCCGGATTACATTTTCCTAAAGCACGCCGTGCAAGCCATTTAAATTGACCAAAAAATGATTTGGGGCTACAAATAAAAGAAAACTCAACTGAAGTGAATTAAAGAGAATTTGTTGAATCTGTTTCACTTATCTGAAGAGTTTAAAGATGGGTCCACTTGGAGTGCCGTTTTAGGGTGTTGTCGTCTCTGAAGCTCTTTTGCTGCTATTCTGTACCTCTTTCTTCCAGCAGATTTGCATTATAATAACCAAGTGTAACTGTATCCACGGTGTGTGTGTTCCGGGCATGGGGCGGGGGGTGGGGGGGGGGGGAGTGGGGGGGGGGAGACACTACAATACACCACAGCACAGAGAGAATCAGTGTTTCTTCATGTAGAAAGGCTGTCAACAAGAAATCCTGGAAACTGCAGAGCCTGGTGGACTGATTAGAACCGCATTGATTACATCGATGGGAAGAGGTTGGAATGTCCTGGCTTCAGAAGTTACTTATACCCTATGGGGACAGGAAGAATCTAGTTGTTCCATCCTCATCTCTGTGTCTGAACTACTGTCCTGTGACTAACAGATAAAAGCCCGTTGAATCTATCTTAGCAGACCACTAGCTCTCACCAAGTCCAGACCTAAGAATGTCATCAGATACCATCCGAGGCCACAAGGAGAGATTTCTCTACCTCATAACTATAAATGCCTCTCTGGTGTACCACCAATGTATTTTACAATATCCTTGATTTATGGCTTTCTTTCCTCTGTAAAACTATAAAGCTTTCTGAAACTGCTTCCACGTCAGAACATGGAATTTGGGTTAAACTAAATCTGTGTTTCCAGGCCTTGATCTTTCCAATTTGAATAAACTATCTCTTATTCCCACTGAGACAACAGTTTTGTCCTTGTCCTTGTGCTTGAGTGTGTGTGTGTGTGTTGTATGTTTGTACACTCGCACCTGTGCATGTGAGCTTATATGTGTGTGTGTGTGTGTGTGTGTGTGTGTGTGCATATGCTTGTGCATGCATATGCCTGTGCATGCATGTGTGTGCAAGCACGTGCCCATTTTATCAAAAAGTCAAATGTTTTGAGCTTCATAATGTAAGTAAATTAAGTTTAAATGTCTTTCCTGGGGAATGATGTTGACTTCAAACTCACAGTGCCATGCAAAGCGACAGAAGTCTACTCTGTTCTGAACTTGCCAGCTGAGAGTTGATTCATATCAAGACTGAATGGGAGAACAGCTAGTTTCTAAGACACACTGATTTTATAGCAGTGGTAAAGGGCAATGGGAAAAGCACATATTGGTGCTGAAGCTTCCATTTGAAAATGACACTCACAGTTTCACTCACAGTTTACAGGGCCAAGGAAATTGTTGCCTCACTCTGTCAGTAAGATGAGAAGTAAAATCCTGCAGTAGGGAAACCCAGACAGGATGAGTGGGAAATGCCATCGATGTCGAATACGATGCTGCCCATGCTATGCGCTGGCTGGCTTAACCCAGGGCACACATCCCAGAATTAGCAACATCCTTGAATTAGTAACCGAAGCTAAGATTTTAAACACTTGGGTATTCACCAATCCAGCCTACCTCTCTAAGTGAGAATGGGATTAGTCATGGCAACCCCACATGCTGCAGCTTACTTATGCCCATGACGGTTGTAGCCTCATCCTACAGATGATAGAAAGGAAGGTTAAACATGGGAGCTGTTTGATGCCACTGAGGCCAGCATTGGGAAGCTGGCCCTGTAAAACAAGCATGTGCTTGCACACACAAGCATACACAGGCATACACACACAGAGATACACACACACACACACACACACAAATAATTTCCTTACCTACCTCATCTGATCAACAAACTTAGCTAACATAGGTAGATGCTCACTGTCCCAGGGCACTTATCAACCCTAAAGTAATTCACATGTTTAAAGTATGAAAACCCACACAGAAAAAGAACACTTCATCTGAAGAAATCGGGCATTTGCCTGAGATGCAGTTCCAAATGTAGGCTGTAAAAACATCCTGAAGATCAGACTGCATACTGGCAAAAATAATCTAATTGTGTTCATAGACTAACCATGAAATTTGATTACAAATGTAACTCATGTGAATAACCAGGGAGGAGTAGGAAACAAAGACAGATAATCTGCAGGCAGGAGAGATGTTCAGTGGCTGAGTATATACAGTGCTGTGGCAGAGGATACGGGTTCCCTTCCCAGAACCCACATCAGGTGACTCACATAAGCCTAGAACTCCAGTTCCCAAAGATCTGATGCCCTCTAGTCACCACAGGCACCCGTGCTCGCATGGACACAGCCACGGGTACATACACACACGTACATACAAATTTTTAATCTAGACATTAAAATAATAAAGTAAACTGTAAAGATGCTTAATGAAGCAAAATTTGTTATGTTTAAAGTGTTTTTTTATTTTAAAGATTATAATGTAATTATATCATTTCCCCTTCCCTTTTGTCCTTCCTCCTAACCCTTTCGTGGACACCTCCTGGCTCTCTTTCAAATTCATGGTCTGTTTTTCTTAATCATGTGTGTGTGTGCGCATACATATATGTGTGTGTGTGTATAATTTGTATACAATTTACATATACAAAATATATACAATTTATACATATAGAAATGCACACATAGACACACATATATAGATATAACCTGCTTGGTCCATATAATGTTGCTTGTGAGTATGCGTTCAGGGCTGACCATTTGGTACTGAACAGCCAGTTAGTATGCTCTTCCCTGGGGAAGACGATTTTCCTGTTCTTAGCAGGCTTAGCGGCCTTACGTTATTTGTCAAAGCTGAGGCCACATAGGTGTTCCTCCTTCCACACTGTACATTCATTTACTGATGTCATCCTTCTTGGGGTCATGTTTAAGTGGCCATACTAGTGAGACTTTGTGGGTGTCATTTCTGACATTTCTAGGAAACTCACTCTCAATTTATAAGTAAATATATATGTATATATATGTATCTATGTATGTATATATATATATATATATATATATATATATATATATATCCTCCCTGAAATTTATTACGTAAACCAGAGAACAAACATTTAACAAAGAACTAAAAATTATAAATATTATGCCTGGATGTTTAATCACATATTTTATTCTGGTCTAGCAAACTATTATATATACATCATATATGTGATATGTTTCTTTTTACTGTGTGTGGGATTAAAAAACAACTCAGGTTTTTTACCTGTGTTTGTGGTATTGCCTATTTTTCTGCATCACACACCCAGTGGTGGTGGCGCACGCTCTTATTCCCAGCACTCTGGAGGCAGAGGCAAGCAGATCTCTGAGTTTGAGGCCATCCTGGTCTATACAGTTACACTGTGAGTTCCAGGACAGCTAGAGAAACCCTGTCTCAAAAAAAAAAAAAAAAAAAAAAAAAAAAACCAAAACCAAAACCAAAACCAAAAAAAAAACCAAGAACAAAACAAAACAACAACAACAAAAAGCAACCCGAGAGGGGTTGCAATGGGGGGAGGGGGCGAAGAGAAGGTGGGAGGGAGGGAGGAAGGTGAGAGAGAGAGAGATGAAAAAATAAAATTTTGCTTTTAATTAAGTTGTCCTCCCAAATAAAAGGCAGAAGAGAAGTAGATGGTGTTGGTACCTACAGCTGTATGTCCTGTTGAGTAGACTAGGTTCTGTGAACTAGACTAGGTTCTGTTGAGACTAGATTCTGTTGAGTTGACTAGTTTCTGTTGAGTAGACTAGGTTCTGTGGACTAGACTAGGTTCTGTTGAGTAGACTAGGTTCTGTAGAGTAGACTAGATTCTATTGAGTAGACTAGTTTCTGTTGACTAGACTAGGTTCTGTAGAGTAGATTAGGTTCTGTTGAGTAGACTAGGTTCTGTGAACTAGACTAGGTTCTGTTGAGACTAGTTTCTGTTGAGTAGACTAGGTTCTGTGGACTAGACTAGGTTCTGTTGAGTAGACTAGTTTCTGTTGACTAGACTAGGTTCTCTTGACTAGATGAGGTTCTGATGACTAGATTAGGCTGCCTTTATGTATGACTGAGTAAATACAAATGTAAATGAAGCAATCCTGACTCCTTGGAGCTGAACAAAACAAACAATGCTACTCGAGAATGAAAACTTCTAGCTAAGAATGGTCAGTGCGACTCGAATGGGGCCCAGCAAGAAGGCCTTTGATTTTAGTCAGTCTTATTAGACAGTAAAGCAGAATTTTACTCAGGCAGAAGAGGCCCATTTATCCAAATGTTCCAGCTTGGTGCTCAAAAATACCAAATTCCTTTCATTTTAATCCTACATGGTCCTAGATGCCTTCTGTCTCAATTATCTCTTTTGTCAAGAAACAGTGCCTCGTGTCAATGGCACACGCCACTTTTATTGATTAGTAATGTTCTCATTGAACATGACAGAGGTTAGAATTCTGATCTCTAAACTGGGGATGGAGGTAAGGGTGGGGAGTGGTGGGGCACGATGGGGAGGGGAATTTGATCAGTACCATTTAATTTGCCAAACTGATTTCAAGCAAGATAGAATTAACCCCATGACTGCAGAAGGTAGGAAAACGGCTTCTTTTCTTATTTGTTTCCACTCCTTACCAACCAGAAGTTTCCCAGTCCAGACAGATATTCTATCCAACGTCTGTGAAATTTCTTTTTTGACTTCTTTAAATCTATGCCCAGTAACGTCCTTAAAATGTTTGACTTAGCACTGGAGCAAGGACTGTGGACGCTCCTCCTCCACACTGTGGCCACGCCTCCTCCTTCTGTGGCCACGCCTCCTCCTGTTTCAGTGATAAATTCCTTCACCATACAGATGCCCTGGCACTGTACAGACGGCCTGGCACTGTACATTCGCCCTGGCACTATACAGATGCTCTGACACCATACAGATGCCCTGGCACATTTTGCATGCTGGGCATTGCTCCTTTTTTTAGCTCTTGTTTCTGGAAATGAGGAATGCAAATTGTAACATTCAATGCCATTAAACTCTTCTAATCCTCCTCTCACAAGTCTGACTACTCACTGAGCACGGGAGAAAATAGGGTTGTTGTCTGAATTTCTCGTGGGTTTGGTTTGTGATTCTGTAGAAACATGTCCATTTAACATGTCCATTTATATGGATTGTTTTTCTACATATACCTAAATAGATGGAACAGATACAACTCGGATAACCAGGTTTTTATTTATTTGTTTTTGTTTTTACTTTAAGTTTTTTTTCTATATCCAATAATGAGAATATCAAGCAATTCAAGGCAAATTTTTATATAAACCCAAAAGAAGGTGATGTCAGATAAAAATCAGACTTGTATTCTGAATGCCAAATTCCTCTTCTAGAAGATGAAAGTCTCACTCGTTTCCTATCCAGGTCTAAATTAATGAATCTATTTAAGAAACCTCTCAAAATGTCACTTAGGAAATTGGATCTGTGACTAACACTTCTTGTTGAAGCATATACCAATATCAGAAATGTGACCTGTACTTCTTTTCAACACATGTATAGTTGCCAAATCCCCGGGGCTATCTGTTAACATAGCTGAGCTTCCTGCATTTCCCACCCAATCAAAGTGGCAGAAAGAAGCTCCAAGACCATGAAAATACTTACTCAGAAGTGCTTTATCAAAGAAATATGGAGTGAATTTAAAAAGTCAGCCTGAAATTGCAGATACCTCCACACTGAGTGGCAAAGGAAATCTGGTCCTTATAGCACTTCTGATGAAATTTTGATGTATTCCTCTTACTTGTCATATGGAAGCATTTTTTCTCCTTTTTATTACTTCTTTGAAAATTTCATACAGTGTGTTTTGAATATACCCACTCCTTCTCAACTCTGTCCAGACCAAACCCCCACTTCCCTACCCACCCAGCTTTGTGTCCTCTTAAAAAAAAAGGAAAAGCATCATGTGTAGATAGTACTGCTCATAAATCCTGACTCTCATTTTCCCAGAAGCAGCAGCTATTAGTTTCCAGAAACTCCTCAGCAAAGAATGGAGTTTCATGTCCACCTTCCCTCCATGCTGGGATATTATCTGGTGTGAACTTGTGAGGGTCTTGTGCATGTTTTCACAATCCCTCTGAGTCATGTGTGCAACTGCCCGGTGGTGTCCAGAAAAGTTTCTCTATGGTCACCCACTATCTTTTGTTCTTTCAATCTTTCTGCCCTCTCTTCCATACAATCTATGAACCTTAGCAAAAGGGGTATATTCAATTTAGGGTTGAGCATTAAACGGTATCTTATTCTGTGCACCTTGACCTATTGGGGGTCTCTGTTAATCACCATCTGTACTGGCTAGTTTTGTGTCAACTTGACACAGCTGGAGTTATCACAGAGAAAGGAGCTTCAGTTGAGGAAATGCCTCCATGAGATCCAGCTGTAAGGCATTTTCTCAATTAGTGATCAAGGGGGAAAGGCCCCTTGTGGGTGGGACCATCCCTGGGCTGGTAGTCTTGGTTCTATAAGAGAGCAGGCTGAGCAAGCCAGGGGAGGCAAGCCAGTAAAGAACATCCCTCCATGGCTTCTGCATCAGCTCCTGCTTCCTGACCTGCTTGAGTTCCAGTCCTGACTCCTTGGTGATGAACAGCAGTATGGAAGTGTAAGCTGAATAAACCTTTTCCTCCCCAATTTACTTCTTGGTCATGATGTTTGTGCAGGAATAGAAACCCTGACTAAGACACCATCTATTGCTGAAAAATTCTTTTTGTGTTGCTTTGTTTGGTTTGGTTTGGTTTGGTTGTTTGTTTTTTTTTTTTCGAGACAGGGTTTCTCTGGACAGTCCTGGCTGTAGTGGAACTAACTCTGTAGACCAGACTGACTTCGAACTCAGAGATCTGCCAGCCTCAGTTTCCAGAGTGCTGGGTTTAAAGGTGTACAGTACCATGCCCAGCTTTAAAAAGTTTTTCTGATGAGGATTGAGAAGTGCATTAATCTATGAAGACAGCTATTACTCACTAGGAGTTAAATACTATGCCCACTTGGCAGAATGATAGTAACGGTTCTCCCTAGGGTTGGTGATTTGTCTACCACCAGTTCTTGACCCCTATAATGGTACCAGGTATGAGTTTCACCTTGCAGGATGGAAATCTACTCAGAAAGTGGTTGGTTATTCCCATGTCAGTCATGCCACTATTGCACCAGGACTCTTGCCTTGCCAGGTCAGTCACTATTGAACTTCACAGTATTTGCCCCGGGATTTGAGCCTTCTAGGTTGATTTTTCTCTGTGTTCTGACTCAAATGTGTGATTTCTTCAGTGGGAGGATCGTCCCATCAAGTTGTAACCTCACTGAGCGGTCCAGTGTTTGTTCATTCTGAAGTCTCCCAAACCCCATTCTTCTGGCCTTCTCTCGTCACATAAAGTCTAGTCGGGGCTACTACAGATTGCTTTGTCATTCCTCAGTGTATGAACTACCCATTAATAGATAAAGATCCCTATTTGGCTGTTCAAGGTGTGCAGTGGAAATAATGGTAAACCATTCTACAAGTGTTCTGAAGTAGGGCACAGATGAAACATTCACTCTTCATTTCATTCTGCACAGGCTAGAAAGGGTGGCACACCAAGGAGGACAAGAACCATCCTGTCTGAGTACTCCATTCATACCTAGGTAGCCCATTTTCACCTGAGTAGCCCATTCCCACCTGGGTAGACCATTCCCACCTGGGTAGCCCATTCCCACCTGAATAGCCCATTCCCACCTGGGTAGCCCGTTCACACCTGGGTAGCCTGTTCACACCTGGATATCCCATTCCCACCTAGGTAACCCATTCCCACCTGGGTAACCCATTCTCACCTGGGTATCTAATGCCCACGTGGGTACCCCATGCCCACCTGGGTATCCCATGCCCACCTGGGTGGCCTGTTCCCACCTGGTTAACTCATTCCCACGAGGTAGTCCACTCCCATCTGAGTAGTCACTCTGATTTACCTCTTGGGCATCCTTTTTCTCTCTTTTGTTTATGTTATTTCATTTTACTTTTGAACAATTATGTATTCCTTTTCACCCAGTACAGGTAGAATATCGTGTGCCTTAATATACAAAGAGGCTGAGCTTCAGAGAAGTTGAATGCTTTTTCTTCCACCGTAATCTTGGCCAGCTGAAGAACCTATCTTCCCCAGTAGTCATTTGAACTGTAGTTTGAAGCTCAAGGAACACACAATAATGGGTCACTGTAGAGTCTAGACTCAGGATCCCTGGTGGAGTGAACATATGTGAAGTGTCCCCTGGCCTATGAACCTCACGGTATACGGAAGGACATTTACCTAGCACATTTGCCTAGAGCTGGAGATTTTCTGAGACAATTCGGTAGGGTTCCTTTAGGGAAAGGAAGATCTTAAACACATCTGCTTGCAGAAAGATTGCCAGATAAAACACAAGATCCCAATCGGATTCAGTCTCCATAAAATGGAGCTATCTTACTGTAAGTATGCCCTCTGGGCTATTTAATGTGTGACTTGTTATTGTGTGACTGTTATTACTATTATTAGCTAAGTCATAGGGAATTGTTGAACTGTGACCCCTTGTCTTATAAAGAGAAACTGTCCTTAGGCCTAAGAGGCAGAAAGGCCCCCGAACTAATATATATTACAAATACGAAAGCTAACTTATAGATTTTATAGACTTTAAACACAGAAAACTGCCTTGGTTGGTTGTGGAAATCATTTTTTTTTCAAAAGTTTTCTTAATTCCAATTAAACTGATCCTGGAGGACATGAACTTGATGGCTTTAATTTAGCAGAAAGAGTAGGGTGGATAGCTCCTTAAACCTTTTGTTTAATTTAGCAAGTATAAAGTATTAATGGTCTTTTACCTTCTGTTGTCTTGATTGATTCCTAACATTCTCTCATGTGATGCCTTCCTATTTGTATTTTCCTTCACATAGGGTTGGTGAGATGGCTCAGTGGGTAAGAGCACCTGACTGCTCTTCCAAAGGTCTGGAGTTCAAATCCCAGCAACCACATGGTGGCTCACAACCATCCCTTAACGAGATCTGACTCCTTATTCTGGAGTGTCTGAAGACAGCTACAGTGTACTTACATATAATAAATAAATAAATTAAAAAACATTTTAACCATTCATATTTAAAAAATCTATATGAGAGGCAGGAGAGACGGTTTGTTGGTTAGCTTATGGCTTTGCTCTAAGACCTGTGTTCAGTTCCCAGCAGCCACATGGTAGCTCACAACTGTCGATAATTCCCATTTAAGGAGATTCGTCACCTTCTTATGACCCCCACAGATGCATGTGGTGCACAGATGGACATGCAGACAGAATATCTACTCGCATAAAATGTTTTTTAACATAAATCTTTAAAAAAAAACAAGTTTAAAATTTGAATGAGCTCTTCACCAATTAATATAGACCACAGAACCATTTTATGGAGATATTTTTTCAGGTAAGATTCCCTTTTCATAGGGGTATCTAGATTTGTGTCAAGCTGACAAACTACTGACCAGAACTTTATGCAGCCACCGTCCTATGGACTTCTCAAGAAGGTGCCCTTAACCTTTATCATTTCAGCTTATTCTAGGTGATATAAATCCATGGGAAACCAATCAGGAAGTCTCTAACAGTATGTAGTGCCAATTCTCAAGTTCCCTTGGCATCTAAGAGGATCTCTCTAATCAATAGCCTCTGGACTATTGCCTCACTAATAGCACTGCCTGAGGCCCTGTGCTTAATTTTGTCCATTCTATAATATCCATGATCTGTTGGGGAACTCCTCTTTCTCATCACTCCTGAGAATTGTCAGGAGATAGCTCCACACTGTAACAAATCTGCTTTGACTTTCATGAGTCACCTTTTACTCTAGAATGTGATCTCCTGGCCATCTCTTGACCATTTCCTGGCCATCTTCTGGTAATCTCTGGGCTATCTCCTGGTAATCTCCTGACCACATCCTGGCCATCTTCCAGCCATCTCCTGACCATCTCTTTCTCATCCTCATAAGACTTTCTTCATTAGATTTTCTTCAATGACTATGGCTAGTATCAGATAATTATTAAATGTCTCAGCAGAGTTGAGGCTGGGGCACTCTAAGGAAGGGAGGGCAAGGCTTCAGCTGCAGCTGCTAAAGAGACTGAAGAGCAATGTGAGGAAGATGTGAGTGAGTAACAGGAGGCGACTTCACTCTAGCAGTGGCACCACCATATTGCTGCCAGCCACAGAAAGCTTAAAGACTCTTCATTGAAAAAAAAATTCTTATATTATGACCAAAAGAGACTCTGTCTGGAATAAGTATTCGAAATGGTATTGACCCTAAAGGGATACATTTTCATTTTTTTTCTTGCTCAGTCCAGAAAACACAAGCAGTAAACACCCCATGCCTCAGGCAGGTGTGTGCGAGCCCGGGAGCCATCTGAGTGGTGGCTCCATCCTGGCTCTCCATCATTAATGAGCAGGTCAGCAGAAACTTGTGTCCTGTCGCTTCACCTTTCTGTAGCCTAGCTGGATAAAGTAGCATGGGTAACTGAGGGCCTGGATTGACAGTTTTCAGATAGTGACAACGTGGCTAGGAGATCGACAAACGTCACCTCTTCCCTGGGAGGACACAGAAGGCAAGAAAGAAAGAAACATGAAACCCTCTTACCAATGAGCAGTCCCTGCTGGCCAGATAATCCAGCCTCATTTCCCTTTATGGTTTGTAGCCTTTACACACTTGGTAGATATTTATATGAGCTCCTATAAGAGTCCTTTGACAGTAGTGACTACTGTTATAAAATTAGCAAGATCTGCCCTCTAATGGCCTGGAAACTACAATGCTCTTATTCAGTTAAATTGTTCTTGCATTTTGATTGTTTTAAATGGTTGAGCGACCCCTACTGTCCCAACAGCTAAAACTCAGAATGCAGAGAAAGAGGAACTTAAAAATAAAATCATCTGGTCTTTATTTTTTCATAACTCAGTCCTTCCACAGCTGTGCCAGACTCTTGCTTCAGTACGTATCCTCCATATAAAGACAGAAGAGTTTATTAAGATCACAGAAGTGACTTCCCGTGCCTGATAAAATAGATGTTTTTAAAGGCAAATCATTAGCCACAACCACAAAAGAAAGGGATACAATTTGAGCCAAAATCTTTAAGAGGTGTAATCAGTACAGCCTCTCAGGCCAGCCCATATCTCAACAGAAAAGACTGTCAACAAAAAATGGGAAGAATTCAAAATAATGTTAATAATAAAAACTGTATAAAAAGCCACTCTCAGTTGTCAATTCAGCATCTCAATAAAGGAAAGAAAAAAAAAAAAAGTCCAGAAGAAAAATCAATGTAACCAAGTACGGCCATCTACACCCTTATTGAAAAGCTATGAGCAAAGCTACACCTCACCTCGTTAGACGAGAACACACAAAATGAAGTTCCATAAAAGGGTGTGAATTGACTGCTACAAGCATGAGTGACTTATCGAGCTAGAAAAAGAAGGGGTGGGGGGATTTCTCTCAGCAAGCAAAGAAAACCCAAATGTGAAACTCAGTTTCGTTATAAAACCTTCATTCCAGAGAGAAACTCATTAAACTATGAACTCATGACTGGAGAGATGCTCAGTGAGTAAAAGCATGTCTTACTCATGCAGAGAACCTGGGTTCAGTTCCCAGCCTACACATTTAAAATCGGCCTGTAATTCCATCCCAGGTGATTCAATATTCTCTTCTGACCTCCAGGAAAAACAGACACGCACTGAGGCACATACATATACATGTAGGCTAAACACCCATACATATAAAAATATGAATCTAAGCAAGACCTCTGAGAAAATTATAAAACACAGACTACCGTAAAAGAAGAGACTAGGTTTAAAAAAAAAAAAAAGAAACCACACACACACACACACACACACACACAAATTATTTCAAATGTACCAGCTGATAAATGACAAAGAAATGAAAGGTGAGTTTGGGGATGTCACGGAAATATTGTTGGGGACAATGACAGTGAAAAAAGAGAAGACAGAGTGATTAAAGCCAAGATAAAAGACACAGAGAAAAAAATGCGTGAGGATCCCTGGCACACTTAGCAGACATTAAGGAAAGCCAAGAGGGAATCCAAAGCCACAATCTAAGAAAACTGGGCTACACAGATGTCTTAAAAGTATGCCTGGGCACCTGTGACTCAGTGGTAGAGTGCTTACCTCAGTCTCCAGGACTGGAAAACAAAACAAAACAAAACAAAACAAACAAACAAAAATTCAACAACAACAACAAAACCCACAAAAGCACAAACACCAAAGAAGCTAGACCTTACAACAGTAGCTGCAGATCTCACAAAAGATGATCACCACAAGATGAGAAATTCCCTGCTTAAACCCTTACCAAGATTCAAACGAGTGTGCACACTCCAGCAATTGGCTACGTGAAAAAGAAACCAAAAACACACACTGGAGGGAAGACATCATCTTCAGCAAATAATGCTGGGAAAACAGGAAGCCTGCATGTAGCAGAGTGAGTGGAATCAGACCAGGGTCTAGTTACACTGCCTGGCACAAAAATCAAGGATTCAGTGTGAGCCTACCAGAAGAAAACATCGGCAGTACTTACATGATACAGGAGGAAAGGACTTTCTGAATAGGTCTCTGTTTGCTCAGGAATTAACGCTGATGCTTAACAAATGGAAACTCATAATGAAATGATTCTTCCAAGTAAAGAAGGAATCCACGGAGTAGGAGAGAATCTTTACTAGCTGCACAAAAGATGATTAATATTCAGAATATAATAAATAAATAATCAAGAAATAACCCTATCAAAATTTAAAGAAAAACAAGTGGGCTATGGATATGAACAAGAAATATCTGAAAAGAAATAAAAATTGCTGAGAAATACCTTTTTAAAAATGTCCAATGTTATTAGCAATTAGGGAAATGCAAATTGAAGCTACCCCAACCAAAAAGGCTAAAATGGGGAAAATGCCATGCTTAGGTTTCTATTGCTGTAATAAAACAAACCGTCATGTCTGGTGGAAGCAGAGGACGCCTGGAGCGAGTGAATACTGATTGAATGTGTGCTTCAACATGAGCACAGCCATTCTCAGATTGCCCAAGACCTGAGGTTGACCTGTAGGACAAGTGGCAGAGCCTTTGTGCATTTGACTCAGACTTGAGAGAAATGGCAAAGCTTTTAGTCTGCACCAGATGGGGCCCTAGAGCTGAGAGAAGTGGACGCAGGTCCCCATTCCTAACCTAGAAGCTGTCTCCAATGGATAACCACTTGCAAAAGAAAATTTCATTTTCCCCAAGGGCGTCTCCGTGAGGAGACAACCGACTCTTCAGTGTTGACCCCATGCCCAGCAATAGATGGCTAAGGGAAAGCAAACTCGGTGACATCTTTGCAGGTCCCTTGTCTCATAATGTTGCATCAGAATTTCATTTATTTATTTAAAAAATGTATCTTAGGCTGGGCATGGTGGCGCGCGCCTTTAATCCCAGCACTTGGGAGGCAGAGGCAGGGGGATTTCTGAGTTCGAGGCCAGCCTGGTCTACAGAGTGAGTTCCAGGACAGCCAGGGCTACACAGAGAAACCCTGTCTCGGGAAAAAAAAAAAAAAAAAAAAAAAAAAGTGTCTTATTTTTTACTTCTATTTTTTCCTCTATTTATTCTACAGGTCTTTTGTGTATATATTACAGCTTCCAGTTTAGTGGGGTTATTTTTTGGAATCCTGGGTGTGTGAATGACTGGGTCCCTGCCTCTCTATGTGTTTCTTGGGCTTTTTCTTGGCTCTTTCTTCTGTTTGTTTTGCCCCATTTTGAGGTGTTTGATTTTCTTTTCTTAACTATGACCCCCTAGAAACCTGTTTGTTTTCCAGTTAGAGACAGAAAGGGGGTGGATCTGGATGGGACAGGAGGTTGGGAAATGGGAGGAGCAAAGGGAGAGAAAACTGTAATCAGGATATACTACTTAAGGAAAAGTCTGTTTTCAATAAAAGGGAATGGGCCAGGGCCAGGAAGCGGGAGTGGGTGGGTTGGGGAGCAGGGCGGGGGGAGGGTATAGGGGGCTTTGAGGATAGCATTTGAAATGTAAATGAAGAAAAAATCTAATAAAAGAGGGGGGGAGAAGACGGGGGGGGGGGGAGGTGAGAACCAAGATAAAACTTCTTCTAGAAACTCACAAATCAGCCACTAGAGGGCGAAGCTACGCATTTTCAGGAGATGCCTTGGCTCTGGCAAGCAAGACCGCTGGGAGACTCAGAGTGCTTGTAAAGGCAATGTCATTTGAAGGTACCATGGAGACCAGAGACCTTGATATGAGGAAGCTTGGGAAATATACTCCCCATGAACTCTTTTAAAAACAAAGGCAACTTAAAACTACATCTTATTTGAAGAAAAAGAGGATTTAATAAGAAATTCACGAAGCCAGGACTCTGGAAAACGGTGTGTCTTTAATGTCACAACTAAGGGGACCCTGTACGGATTAATCCTGGCCGTATTAAACAATACCCCACAAACCCTAACAAAGTGAAAATGACAGAAACAAAATGTGGAGAAGGAAACACAAGGTAACTCTCCTGTATCTGTGTCTCTCAGGTCAGCACAAGGCAAGCTGTGGGCCAGGCGTGGCGCTGCGCCCCCTGCTGCTGTACGACAGACTTGACGCACTGCCCCTTCCCAATGACTGAATACTGGAACTCAGCTCTGACTCCCTTACACTCTGTCTCTGAATGCTTCCACGCTGCTGCAAGCACACAGAAGCGTTGGTTGGGAGCAAGATATTTTACCCCACAGGATAAACCTTAAACATTTGCTTTCTGACCCATTATACAAAAGATTTGCTGACTCATGTTTTGTAACGCTGAGACAATCCATGCATTTAAAATTGAAACAACTTTTAAATTGCTTTACTAATGTTCAGCTAGAGAGGGATTTACATTGAGTATGTTTTACACGACACACGAACACAGAGCTGCTGAAGCAGTGTACATCATGCATTAACTTACACTTTTCATCTTAAATAGTAAGTGCTTCTTTTTCTCTTCCGGGTTTCCTCAATTTTTTTTTTTTTTTTTTTTTTTTGGTTGGGAGCACATACAATCTTTCAGAAAAAAAAATTACTCTAAAATATTTTTATGTCATTTTTAACCTGCTTCTCAAAAAAACACTCGTGCAACTAGTTGAAAACTCCCTTCTGACCCCTGTTCTCATTAAGGACAATATTTGTATGTATTTAGAAACATGGTTGGAGGATTTTGGCACTTCCTGTGGTTAGGAGTTGGGTGGAAACATATACAGACTGCTTTTTTAAAAATAGTTTATTCCTGTAATCATTGAGTATCACTTTTTTTTTTACTTTTTATTAGATATTTTCCTTATTTACATTTCAAATGTTATCCCCTTTCCAAGTTTCTCCTCCGAAAATTCCCTATCCCCTCCCACCTCCCCCTGCTCCCCAACCCACCCACTCCTGCTTCCTGACCCAGGCATTCCCCTATTTATATATTCCCTATGCCCGTTCTAAGGGGCATAGAACCTTCACAGGACCAAGGGCCTCTCCTCCCATTGATGACCGACTGCGCCATCCTCTGCTACATGTGCAGCTAGAGCCATGAGTCCCATAATGTGTTTTCTTTGATTGGTGATTTAGTCCCAGGGAGCTCAGGGGATACTGGTAAGTTCATATTGTTGTTCCTCCTAGAGGGCTGCAAACCCCTTCAGCTCCTTGGATCCTTTCTCTAGCTCCTTCATTGGGGACCCTGTGCTTAGTCCAATGGATGGCTGTGAGCATCCACATCTCTATTTGCCAGGCACTGGCAGAGCCTCTCAGGAGACAGCTTTGTCAGGCTCTTGTCAACAAGCTCTTGTTGGCATCTGTAGTAGTGTCTGAGTTTGGTGGTTGTTTATGGGATGGATCCCTAGGTAGGGCAGTCTCTGAATGGTCATTCCTTCAGTCTCTGCCCCACACTTTGTCTCTGTAACTTCTTCGATGGGTGTTTTGTTCTCCCTTCTATGAAGGACCGAAGTATCCACACTTTGGACTTCCTTCTTCTTGAGTTTCATGTGTTTTGCAGATTATATCTTGGGTATTCTGAGCTTCTGGGGTAATATCCACTTATCAGTGAGTGCATATCATGTGTGTTCTTTTGTGATTGGGTTATCTCACTTGGCATGATATCCTTCAGATCCATCCATTTGTCTAAGAATTTCAAAAATTCATTGTTTTTAATAGCTGTGTAGTACTCCATTGTTTAAATGTACCTCATTTTCTGTATGCATTCCTCTGTTGAGGGACATCTGGGTTCTTTCCAGCTTCTGGCTATTATAAATAAGGCTGCTATGAACATAGTGGAGCATGTGTCCTTATTACAAGTTGGAGCATCTTCTGGGTATATGCCCAGGAGTAGTATTACTAGATCTTCCAGTAGTATGTCCAATTTTCTGAGGAACTGCTAGACTGATTTCCAGAGTGGTTGTACAGGCTTGAAATCCCACTAGCAATGGAGGAGTGTTCCTCTTTCTCCACATCCTCCCCAGCATCTGCTGTCACCTGAATTTTTGAGCTTAGCCATTCTGACTGGTATGAGGTGGAATCTCAAGGTTGTTTTGATTTACATTTCCCTGACAACTAAGGATGTTGAACATTTTTTCAAGTACTTCTCAGCCCTTCGGTATTGCTCCGTTGAGAATTCTTTGTTTAGTTCTGTACCCCATTTTTAATGGGGTTATTTGAATATCTAGAGTCCACCTTATTGAGCTCTTTGTATATATTGGATATTAGTCCCCTATCAGATTTAGGGTTGGTAAAAATCCTTTCCCAATCTGTTGGTGGTCTTTTTGTCTTATTGACAGTATCTTTTGCCTTACAGAAGCTTTCCAATTTTATTTTTTTCTTTTTTTTCTTTTTCTTTTATTAGGTATTTTCCTCGTTTACATTTTCAATGCTATCCCAAAGGTCCCCCATACCCCCCCAATCTCCTACTCACCCACTGCCCCTTTTTGGCCCTGGTGTTCCCCTGTACTGGGGCATATAAAGTTTGCAAGTCCAAGGGGCCTCTCTTTGCAGTGATGACCGACTAGGCCATCTTTTGATACATATGCAGCTAAAGACAAGAGCTCCCGGGTACTGGTTAGTTCATATTGTTGTTCCACCTATAGGGTGGCAGTTCCCTTAAGCTCCTTGGGTAATTTCTCTAGCTCCTCCATAAGGGGCCGTGTGACCCATCCAATAGCTGACTGTGATCATCCACATCTGTGTTTGCTAGGCCCCGGCATAGTCTCACAAGAGAGAGCTATATCTGGGTCCTTTCAGCAAAATCTTGCTAGTGTATGCAATGGTGTCAGCATTTGAAAGCTGATTATGGGATGGATCCCTGCTTATGGCAATCACTAGATGGTCCATCCTTTCGTCACAGCTCCAAATTTTGTCTCTGTAACTCCTTCTATGGGTGTTTTGTTCCCATTTCTAAGAAAGGGTAGAATGTCCACACTTTGGTCTTCGTTCTTCTTGAATTTCATGTATTTGGCAAGTTGTATCTTATATCTTGGGTATCCTAAGTTTCTGGGCTAATATCCACTTATCAGTGAGTACATATTGTGCGAGTTCCTTTGTGATTGGGTTACTTCACTCAGGATGATACCCTCCAGGTCCATCCATTTGCCTAGGAATTTCATAAATTCATTTTTTTAATAGCTGAGTAGTATTCCATTGTGTAAATGTACCACATTTTCTGTATCCATTCCTCTGTTGAGGGGCATCTGGGTTCTTTCCAGCTTCTGGCTATTATAAATAAGGCTGCTATGAACATAGTGGAGCATGTGTTCTTCTTACCGGTTGGGGCATCTTCTGGATATATGCCCAGGAGAGGTATTGCTGGATCCTCCGGTAGTACTATGTCCAGTTTTCTGAGGAACCGCCAGACTGATTTCCAGAGTGGTTGTACAAGCTTGCAATCCCACCAACAATGGAGGAGTGTTCCCCTTTCTCCACATCCTCCCCAGCATCTGCTGTCACCTGAATTTTTGATTTTAGCCATTCTGACTGGAGTGAAGTGGAATCTCAGGGTTGTTTTGATTTGCATTTCCCTGATGATTAAGGATGTTGAACATTTTTTCAGGTGCTTCTCTGTCATTCGGTATTCCTCAGGTGAGAATTCTTTGTTCAGCTCTGAGCCCCATTTTTTAATGGGGTTATTTGATTTTCTGGAGTCCACCTTCTTGAGTTCTTTATATATATTGGATATTAGTCCCCTATCAGATTTAGGGTTGGTAAAAATTCTTTCCCAATCTGTTGGTGCTCTTTTCGTCTTATTGACAGTATCTTTTGCCTTACAGAAGCTTTGCAATTTTATGAGGTCCCATTTGTCGATTCCTGATCTTACAGCACAAGCCATTGCTGTTCTGTTCAATAATTTTTTCCCCTGTGGCCATATCTTTGAGGCTTTTCTCCACTTTCTCCTCTATAAATTCCAGTGTCAAGGAAGTGAAAGATCTGTATGATAAGAACTTCAAGTCTCTGAAGAAAGAAATTAAAGAAGATCTCAGAAGATGGGAAGATCTCCCATGCTCATGGATTGGCAGGTACAATATAGTAAAAATGCTATCTTGCCAAAAGCAATCTACAGATTCAATACAATCCCCATCAAAATTCCAACTCAATTCTTCAACTAATTACAAAGGGCAATCGGCAGATTCATCTGGAATAACAAAAAACCTAGGATAGCAAAAACTCTTCTCAAGGATAAAAGAACTTCTGGTGGAATCACCATGCCTAACCTAAAGCTGTACTACAGAGCAATTGTGATAAAAACTGCACGGTACTGGTATAGAGATAGACAAGTAGACCAATGGAACAGAATTGAAGACCCAGAGATGAACCCACACACCTATGGTCACTTGATCTTTGACAAGGGAGCTAAAACCATCCAGTGGAAAAAAAGACAGCATTTTCAATATATGGTGCTGGCACAACTGGCAGTTATCATGTAGAAGAATGCAAATTGATCTATTTCTATCTCCTTGTACTAAGGTCAAATCTAAGTGGATTAAGGAACTCCACATAAAACCAGAGACACTGAAACTTATAGAGGAGAAAGTAGGGAAAAGCCTCGAAGATATGGGTACAGGGGAAAAATTCTTGAATAGAACAGCAATGGCTTGTGCTGTAAGATCGAGAATCGATAAATGGGACCTCATAAAATTGCAAAGCTTCTGCAAGGCAAAAGACACCGTCAATAAGACAAAAAGGCCACCAACACATTGGGAAAGGATCTTTACCTATCCCAAAACAGATAGGGGACTAATATCCAATATATATAAAGAACTCAAGAAGGTGGACCCCAGAAAATCAAATAACCCCATTAAAAATGGGGCTCAGAGCTGAACAAAGAATTTTCACCTGAGGAATACTGAATGGCAGAGAAGCACCTGAAAAAATGTTCAACATCCTTAATCATCAGGGAAATGCAAATCAAAACAACCCTGAGATTCCACCTCACACCAGTCAGAATGGCTAAGATGAAAAATTCAGGTGACAGCAGATGCTGTCGAGGATGTGGAGAAAGAGGAACACTCCTCCATTGTTGGTGGGATTGCAAGCTTGTACAACCACTCTGGAAATCAGTCTGGCGGTTCCTCAGAAAATTGGACATAGTACTACCAGAGGATCCCGCAATACCTCTCCTGGGCATATATCCAGAAGATGTCCCAACTGGTAAGAAGGACACATGCTCCACTATGTTGATAGCAGCCTTATTTATAATAGCCAGAAGCTGGAAAGAACCCAGATGCCCCTCAACAGAGGAGTGGATACAGAAAATGTGGTACATTTACACAATGGAGTACTACTCAGCTATTAAAAAGAATGAATTTATGAAATTTCTAGGCAAATGGATGGACCTGGAGGGCATCATCCTGAGTGAGGTAACCCAATCACAAAGGAACTCACACAATAAGTACTCACTGATAAGTGGATATTAGCCCAGAAACTTAGGATACACAAGATATAAGATACAATTTGCTAAAGGCATGAAACTCAAGAAGAATGAAGACCAAAGTGTGGACACTTAGCCCCTTCTTAGAAATAGGAACAAAACACCCATGGAAGGAGTTACAGAGACAAAATTTGGAGCTGTGACGAAAGGATGGACAATCTAGTGATTGCCATATCCAGGGATCCATCTCATAGTCAGCCTCCAAACGCTGACACCATTGCATACACTAGCAAGATTTTATCGAACGGACCCAGATGTAGCTGTCTCTTGTGAGAATATGCCAGGGCCTAGCAAACACAGAAGTGGATGCTCACAGTCAGCTATTGAATGGATCACAGGGCCCCCAATGGAGGAGCTAGAGAAAGTACCCAAGGAGCTAAAGGGATCTGCAACCCTATAGGTGGAACAACATTATGAACTAACCAGTACCCCGGAGCTCTTGACTCTAGCTGCATATGTATCAAAAGATGGCCTACTCAGCCATCACTGGAAAGAGAGGCCCATTGGACTTGCAAACTTTATATGCCCTAGTACAGGGGAATGCCAGGGCCAAAAAGGGGGAGTGGGTGGGTAGGGGAGTGGGGGGTGGGTATGGGGGACTTTTGGGATAGCATTGGAAATGTAAACGAGGAAAATACCTAATAAAAAATTTCAAAACAAACAAACAAACAAACAAACAAACCATACCTCACTTCTCAGGGTGGCCCTGAGATTAAATACCTTGTACAGGGAGGAATGTCTGGGAAGGGAAGCTTATTGGTTAAACTCTCCCAACCTCTAGGTACTTCCGTGGAGAACTCTGTCTTGAGCCTATGTAACCATAGAACACGTTTCTTTTATGTGAGAAGCATGGCACATGTTTCAAGTTAGGAGTCTGGCAGAAAGCTGACTGTCCCCTAAGCCTCAGGTGTAAAAATGAATAAATAAATAAACAAATAAATAGATAGATAAATAAATAAATAAATAAATAAAATAAAATAAAATAAAATAAAATAAAATAAATTTTAGTGTCTCTGGTTTTACGTGGAGGTCTTTGATCCACTTAGACTTGAGCTTTGTCCAAGGAGATAAGAATGGATCAATTCTCTTTCTTCTACATGATAACTGTCAGTTGTGCCAGCACCATTTGCTGAAAATTCTGTCTTTTTTCCACTGGATGGTTTTAGTTCCTTTGTCAAAGATCAAGTGACCATAGGTGTGTGGATTCATTTCTGGTTCTTCAATTCTATTACATTGATCTACCTGTCTGTTGCTGTACCAGTACCATGCAGTTTTCATGACAATTGCTCTGTAGTACAGCTTTAGGTCAGGCATGGTGATTCCACCAGAAGTTCTTTTATTGTTGAGAAGAGTTTTTGCTATCCTAGGTTTTTTGTTATTCCAGATGAATTTGCAAATAGCCCTTTCTAACTCAGTGAAGAATTGAGTTGGAATTTTGATGGGGATTGCATTGAATCTGTAGATTGCTTTTGGCAGGATAGTCATTTTTACTATATTAATCCTGCCAATCCATGAGCATGAGAGATCTTCCCATCTTCTGAGATCTTCTTCAATTTCTTTCTTCAGAGACTTGAAGTTGTTGTCATACAGATTTTTCACTTCCTTAGAGTCACACCAAAGTATTTTATATTTTTTGTGACTATTGTGAAGGGTGTTGTTTCCCTAATTTCTTTCTCATCCTGTTTATCCTTTGTGTAGAGAAAGGCCACTGATTTGTTTGAGTTAATTTTATATCCAGCTACTGCACTGAAGCTGTTTATCAGGTTTAGAAGTTCTCTGGTGGAATTTTTAGGGTCACTTATATATAGTATCATATCATCTGCAAATAGTGATATTTTGACTTCTTCCTTTCCAATTTGTATCTTCTTGATCTCCTTTTGTTGTCGAATTGCTCAGGCTAGGACTTCAAGTACTATATTGAATAGGTAGTGAGAAAGTAGGCAGCCTTGTTCGGTCCCTGATTTTAGTGGGATTGCTTCAAGTTTCTCTCCATTTAGTATGATGTTGGCTACTGGTTTGCTGTATATTGCTTTTATTATGTTTAACTATGGGCCTTGAATTCCTGATCTTTCCAAGACTTTTTATCATGAACGAGTATTAGATTTTATCAAATGCTTTCTCAGCATCTAATGAGATGATCATGGTTTTTTTTTTGTTTTTTTTTTTTTACTTTGCTTATATAGTGGATTACATTGGTAGATTTCCATATATTGAACCATCGCTGTATCCCTGGGATGAAGCCTACTTGATCATGATGGATGATTGCTTTGAGTGTTCTTGGATTCAGTTTGCAAGAATTTTATTGAGTATTTTTGTATCAATATTCATAAGGGAAATTGGTCTGAAGTTCTCTTTCTTTGTTGGGTCTTTGTGTGGTTTAGGTATCAGAGTAATTGTGGCTTAATAGAACAAATTGGGTAGAGTACCTTCTGTTTTGATTAGTGGAATAGTTTGAGGAGTATTGGAATTAGGTCTTCTTTGAAACTCTGATAGAACTCTGCACTAAACCCATCTGGTCTTTTTTTTTTTTGGTTGGGAGACTATTAATGATTGTTTCAATTTCTTTAAGGAATATGGGACTGTTTAGACTGTTAATCTTATCCTGATTTAACTTTGGTACCTGGTATCTGTTTAGAAAATTGTCCATTTCATCCAGGTTTTCCAATTGTGTTGAGTATAGGCTTTTGTAGTAGAATCTGATGATTTTTTGGATTTCCTCAGATTCTGTTGTTATGTCTCCCTTTTCATTTCTGATTTTGTTAATTAGGATACTGTCCATGTGCCCTATAGTTAGTCTGGCTAAGGGTTTATCTATCTTGTTGATTTTCTCAAAGAACCAGCTCCTGGTTTGGTTGATTCTTTGTATAGTTCTTTTTGTTTCCACTTGGTTGATTTCACCCCTGAGTTTGATTATTTCCTGTTGTCTACTCCTCTTGGGTGAATTTGCTTCCTTTTGTTCTAGAGCTTTTAGGTGTAATGTCAAGCTGCTTGTGTATGCTCTCTCCAGTTTCTTTTTGGAGGCACTCAGAGCTATGAATTTTCCTCTTAGGACTGCTTTCATTGTGTCCCATAAGTTTGGGTATGTTGTGGCTTCATTTTCATTAAACTCTAAAAAGTCTTTAATTTATTTCTTCCTTGATCAAGTTACCATTGAGTACCATGTTGTTCAGCTTCCAGGTATATGAGGGCTTTCTTTTATTTAATATTTTTATTACGTATTTTCCTCAATTATATTTCCAATGCTATCCCAAAAGTCCCCCATACCCTCCCCCCAACTTCCCTACCCACCCATTCCCATTTTTTTGGCCCTGACATTCCCCTGTACTGGGGCATATACAGTTTGCAAGTCCAATGGGCCTCTCTTTCCAGTGATGGCCAACTAGGCCATCTTTTGATATATATGCAGCTAGAGTCAAGAGCTCTGGGGTACTGGTTAGTTCATAATGTTGTTCCACATATAGGGTTGCAGATCCCTTTAGCTCCATGGGTACTTTCTCTAGCTCCTCCATTGGGGGCCCTGTGATCCATCCAATAGCTGACTGTGAGCATCCACTTCTGTGTTTGCTAGGCCCTGGCATATTCTCACAAGAGACAGCTACATCTGGGTCCGTTCGATAAAATCTTGCTAGTGTATGCAATGGTGTCAGCGTTTGGAGGCTGACTATGAGATGGATCCCTGGATATGGCAATCACTAGATGGTCCATCCTTTCGTCACAGCTCCAAATTTTGTCTCTGTAACTCCTTCCATGGGTGTTTTGTTCCTATTTCTAAGAAGGGGCTAAGTGTCCACAATTTTGGTCTTCATTCTTCTTGAGTTTCATGCGTTTAGCAAATTGTATCTTAAATCTTGGGTATCCTAAGCTTCTGGGCTAATATCCACTTATCAGTGAGTACATATTGTGAGAGTTCCTTTGTGATTGGGTTACCTCACTCAGGATGATGCCCTCCAGGTTCATCCATTTGCCTAGAAATTTCATAAATTCATTCTTTTTAATAGCTGAGTAGTACTCCATTGTGTAAATGTACCACATTTTCTGTATCCATTCCTCTGTTGAGGGGCATCTGGGTTCTTTCCAGCTTCTGGCTATTATAAATAAGGCTGCTATGAACATAGTGGAGCATGTGTCCTTCTTACCAGTTGGGACATCTTCTGGATATATGGCCAGGAGAGGTGTTGCGGGATCCTCTGGTAGTACTATGTCCACTTTTCTGAGGAACCACCAGATTGATTTCCAGAGTGGTTGTACAAGCCTGCAATCCCATCAACAATGGAGGAGTGTTCCTCTTTCTCCACATCCTTGCCAGCATCTGCTGTCACCTGAATTTTTGATCTTAGCCATTCTGACTGGTGTGAGGTGGAATCTCAGGGTTGTTTTGATTTGCATTTCCCTGATGATTAAGGATGTTGAACATTTTTTCAGGTGCTTCTCTGCCATTCGGTATTCCTCAGGTGAGAATTCTTTGTTCAGTTCTGAGCCCCATTTTTTAATGGGGTTATTTGATTTTCTGAAGTCCACCTTCTTGAGTTCTTTATATATGTTGGATATTAGTCCCCTATCTGATTTAGGATAGGTAAAGATCCTTTCCCAATCTGTTGGTGGTCTTTTTGTCTTATTGACGGTGTCTTTTGCCTTGCAGAAGCTTTGGAGTTTCATGAGGTCCCATTTGTCAATTCTCGATCTTACAGCACAAGCCATTGCTGTTCTATTCAGGAATTTTTCCCCTGTGCCCATATCTTCAAGGCTTTTCCCCACTTTCTCCTCTATAAGTTTCAGTGTCTCTGGTTTTATGTGAAGTTCCTTGATCCACTTAGATTTGACCTTATTACAAGGAGATAGGTATGGATCGATTCACATTCTTCTACATGATAACAACCAGTTGTGCCAGCACCATTTGTTGAAAATGCTGTCTTTCTTCCACTGGATGGTTTTAGCTCCCTTGTCAAAGATCAAGTGACCATAGGTGTGTGGGTTCATTTCTGGGTCTTCAATTCTTTTCCATTGGTCTACTTGTCTGTCAGTATACCAGTACCGTGCAGTTTTTATCACCATTGCTCTGTAGTAAAGCTTTAGGTCAGGCATGGTGATTCCACCAGAGGTTCTTTTATCCTTGAGAAGATTTTTTGCTATCCTAGGTTTTTGTTATTCCAGATGAATTTGCAGATTGCTCTTTCTAATTCGTTGAAGAATTGAGTTGGCATTTTGATGGGGATTGCATTGAATCTGTAGATTGCTTTTGGCAAGATAGCCATTTTTACAATGTTGATCCTGCCAATCCATGAGCATGGGAGATCTTTCCATCGTCTGAGATCTTCTTTAATTTCTTTCTTCAGAGACATGAAGTTTTTATCATACAGATCTTTCACTTCCTTACTTAGAGTCACGCCAAGATATTTTATATTATTTGTGACTATTGAGAAGGGTGTTGTTTCCCTAATTTCTTTCTCAGCCTGTTTATTCTTTGTGTAGTGAAAGGCCATTGACTTGTTTGAGTTAATTTTATATCCAGCTACTTCACCGAAGCTGTTTATCAGGTTTAGGAGTTCTCTGATGGAATTTTTAGGGTCACTTATATATACTATCATATCATCTGCAAAAAGTGATATTTTGACTTCCTCTTTTCCAATTTGTATCCCCTTGATCTCCTTTTGTTGTCGAATTGCTCTGGCTAATACTTCAAGTACTATGTTGAAGAGGTAGGGAGAAAGTGGGCAGCCTTGTCTAGTCCCTGATTTTAGTGGGATTGCTTCCAGCTTCTCTCCATTTACTTTGATGTTGGCTACTGGTTTGCTGTAGATTGCTTTTATCATGTTTAGGTATGGGCCTTGAATTCCTGATCTTTCCAAGACTTTTATCATGAATGGGTGTTGGATCTTGTCAAATGCTTTTTCTGCATCTAACGAGATGATCATGTGGTTTTTGTCTTTGAGTTTGTTTATATAATGGATTACATTGATGGATTTTCGTATATTAAACCATCCCTACATCCCTGGAATAAAACCTACTTGGTCAGGATGGATGATTGCTTTAATGTGTTCTTGGATTCGGTTAGCGAGAATTTTATTGAGGATTTTTGCATCGATATTCATAAGAGAAATTGATCTGAAGTTCTCTATGTTTGTTGGATCTTTCTGTGGTTTAGGTATCAGAGTAATTGTGGCTTCATAAAATGAGTTGGGTAGAGTACCTTCTACTTCTATTTTGTGAAATAGTTTGTGCAGAACTGGAATTAGATCTTCTTTCAAGGTCTGATAGAACTCTGCACTAAACCCGTCTGGTCCTGGGCTTTTTTTAGCTGGGAGACTATTTATAACTGCTTCTATTTCTTTAGGGGTTATGGGACTGTTTAGATCGTTAACTTGATCCTGATTTAACTTTGGTACCTGGTATCTGTCCAGAAATTTGTCCATTTCGTCCAGGTTTTCCAGTTTTGTTGAGTATAGCCTTTTGTAGAAGATTCTGATGGTGTTTTGGATTTCTTCAGGATCTGTTGTTATGTCTCCCTTTTCATTTCTGATTTTGTTAATTAGGATTTTGTCCCTGTGCCCTCTAGTGAGTCTCGCTAAGGGTTTATCTATCTTGTTGATTTTCTCAAAGAACCAACTCCTCGTTTGGTTAATTCTTTGAATAGTTCTTGTTTCCGCTTGGTTGATTTCACCCCTGAGTTTGATTATTTCCTGCCATCTATTCCTCTTGGGTGAATTTGCTTCCTTTTTTTCTAGAGCTTTTAGATGTGTTGTCAAGCTGCTAGTGTGTGCTCTTTCTAGTTTCTTCTTGGAGGCTCTCAGAGCTATGAGTTTCCCTCTTAGAAATGCTTTCATTGTGTCCCATAGGTTTGGGTATGTTGTGGCTTCATTTTCATTAAACTCTAAAAAGTCTCTAATTTCTTTCTTTATTCCTTCCTTGACCAAGGTATCATTGAGAAGAGTGTTATTCAGCTTCCACGTGAAAGTTGGCTTTCCATTATTTATGTTGTTATTGAAGATCAGCCTTAGTCCATGGTAGTCTGATAGGATGCATGGGACAATTTCAATATTTTTGTATCTTTTGAGGCCTGTTTTGTGACCAATTATATGGTCAGTTTTGGAGAAGGTCCCGTGAGGTGCTGAGAAGAAGGTGTATCCTTTTATTTTAGGATAAAATGTTCTGTAGATATCTGTTAAGTCCATTTGTTTCATAACTTCTGTTAGTTTCACTGTGTCCCTGTTTAGTTTCTGTTTCCATGATCTGTCTATTGATGAAAGTGGTGTGTTGAAGTCTCCCACTATTATTGTGTGAGGTGCAATGTGTGCTTTGAGCTTTACTAAGGTGTCTTTAATGAATGTGGCTGCCTTTGCATTTGGGGCATAGATATTCAGAATTGAGAGTTCCTCTTGGAGGATTTTACCTTTGATGAGTATGAAGTGTCCCTCCTTGTCTTTTTTGATAACTTTGGGTTGGAAGTCGATTTTATCCGATATCAGAATGGCTACTCCAGCTTGTTTCTTCAGACCATTTTCTTGGAAAATTGTTTTTTAGCCTTTCACTCTGAGGCAGTACCTGTCTTTTTCCCTGAGATGGGTTTCCTGTAAGCAGCAGAATGTTGGGTCCTGTTTGTGTAGCCATTCTGTTAGTCTATGTCTTTTTATTGGGGAATTGAGTCCATGGTGAAAAGTCCTCTGGTGAAAAGTCTGGTGTAATTCTGATAGGCCTTCCTTTATATGTTACTTGACCTTTCTCCCGTACTGCTTTTAATATTCTATCTTTATTTAGTGCATTTGTTGTTCTGATTATTATGTGTCTGGAGGAATTTCTTTTCTGGTCCAGTCTATTTGGAGTTCTGTAGGCTTCTTGTATGATCATGGGCATCTCTTTCTTTATGTTTGGGAAGTTTTCTTCTATTATTTTGTTGAAGATATTTGCTGGCCCTTAAGTTGAAAATCTTCATTCTCATCAACTCCTATTATCTGTAGGTTTGGTCTTCTCATTGTGTCCTGGATTTCCTGGATGTTTTGAGTTAGAATCCTTTTGCATTTTGTATTTTCTTTGATTGTTGTGCCAATGTCCTCTATGGAATCTTCTGCACCTGAGATTCTCTCTTCCATCTCTTGTATTCTGTTGCTGATGCTCGCATCTATGGTTCCAGATCTCTTTCCCAGGGTTTCTATCTCCAGCGTTGCCTCACTTTGGGTCTTCTTAATTGTGTCTACTTCCCTTTTTAGTTCTAGTATGGTTTTGTTCATTTCCATTACCCGTGAAATGTTTTTAAATCTGGGTCTAGATTTTCGGTTGTGTTCGGGTGCCCAGAACTAGTTGGGGTGGGAGTGCTGCATTCTGATGATGGTGAGTGGTCTTGATTTCTGTTAGTAGGATTCTTACGTTTGCCTTTTGCCATCTGGTAATCTCTGAAGCTATCTGTTATAGTTGTCTCTGGTTATAGCTTGTTCCTCAGGTGACTCTGTTAGCCTCTATAAGCAGACCTGGGAGGCTAGCTCTCTCCTTAGTTTCAGTGGTCAGAGTATTCTCTGCAGGCAAGCTCTCTTCTTGCAGGGAAGGTGCCCACATAATCACAAGCAATTTTAAACATCATAATAAAATCCATGATTTTGTACAATAAATGTCTTAGGGTTTTACTGCTGTGAACAGACACCATGACCAAAGCAAGTCTTATAAATGACAACATTTAATTGTCGCTGGCTTACAGGTTCAGAAGTTCAGTCCATTATCATCATGGTAGGAAGCATAGCAACATCCAGGCAGGCATGGTGCATTAAAAATTCCTACATTTTCTTCTGAAGGAAGCCAGGAACAGACTGGGCATCCTCAGGCAGCTAGGAGGAAGGTCTTCAAGCCCACCCCCGAAATGACACACTTCCTCCAACAAGGCCACACCTTCTAATAATGCCATTCCCTGGGCCGAGCATATGCAAACCATCACAATAAACACATGATTGAGGTAAATAGAAAGGAAGAGGAAAAGGGAGGAAGAGAGAAGAGAGAGAGACAGATAGAGACAGAGAAAGAGAGATCCTAGATAAACACATGAGAGCTTAAAGGGACACAGACAGCAGGGGGCAGCCTTTGCCCATCCAGTCCTGTTTGATAAAAGTGCATGAACAGCAGGTACCAGTGATAATTAAGTACCTGTCCCCTCCTATCAATCTGTCTTTGACACTACAGCTACAGAATGTCACATCACTGACTTCGAAGGCTTTGCATCACATGTGCAGAATAGATTCTAAAGGCAGAGGAGACCCTGTGTGGCCTGTTCCTGTCTATTTCATTCCATATTCTACATAAAGTGATGCATGGCAGTTACAAGGTCACTTAGTCACCACCAGCAACTTCTTGAGCCTGTCACCACTTCTGAATCTGCCCTGTCTACGTCCTGTTCCATCTCTCTGGTTAAGAAATCATTCTTTCTGCATAATCTAAAAGAACTGTCCCCTCAGCGGGCCTCCCTGACAATCTTATTCAAAATATTAGCCACTTAATTTACTATTAGAATGCTGTGTATTTTTGTGCTTCTCACAGTCTGTAATTGTTCTATTTTCTTGATCTTTTAGCCCTATCTCTCCTAGCAGTACCTAATTCCCTGTCAGGAATCTACCTGTGTTCTTTGGCATTGTGTCTTCAGTGCCTATCCCAGCAATTAGTGTTTATTAAGTATTCATCAAATATTTATTAAGTTTCTGAAGAAATAGGCTCACAAAAATGAGTACTAGCTACTACAACAAGGCCACCACAAGAAGAGAGGAGACATAAGTCTCCTTTGGTTGCTGAATTCTACCTGTATTTATCTGTTGATGATTTAATCCCACACCTCTAACTGTGCTTGAAGATAGGAACTTTAAAAGGTAGTTAAGATTAAAAGATGTCAGCTTGGTAAGATACAGTAAAATTGGCTTGAAGGGGAAGAGGGACCACTGCATACCTGCAGCAATGGCTTAGGGATGGGCATGTCCAAAGAGGGACAATGTAGGTTCCCAGTGACACATGAGGAGCCGAACAGCCAGGGAAGAGCCTCAGAAGAGAACAATAGCTCTGGCACCTCCACCTTCCAAAACTGTGAAGAAATACATTCCCGTTATGTAAGCCACCCAGGGTGCTAAAATATATTGCCATGGCAGACCAAACAAACTAATATAGTCCCTGATTAATTAAACATTACTAATGAAAATAACTTCACATTCAAAGGAAACATGGTTAGGCAGGAAGGGTGACTCAAAATAGCCAGAGTGTTAAAAACCAACCCTGTTGAAAAAGGAAAAATTGAGAAATTAAATACGAAGGCCTTAAAGACAGGGATGCTAACATAATTTGTGGCACTCTGTAAAAACATAAAATAAAAACTACGTGTTTTGTTCCAGAGGGAGACTGCCAACATGCCAGTGATCATCCAAAGATGTCCTTAATCTTCCTTTCTCCATGGCCTCTCAATCCCTCATGGTATTTCTACATGTTATTTGATGTTGATACTCAAAAGGTTGAGGACTAGAGACCTGAATTTTACCATTCATCATTATACGGTGCAGGGCTAGTTTGAAGAGATATGAACCCCCCCCCCCACACACACACACATACACACATAAACATGTGTACATTGTGGAGTCCCTGACATTCTATTCATCATAGAACTGTATGAAACAATCAAACAGTAAAATAAGAAATAAAGGGGTGGAGAGGGAGACGGAGGGAGAGGGGAAGGGGAAGAGGGAGAGGGAGAGAGGGAAAGGGGTAGTAAGGGAGAGGGAGAGGGGAAGGAAGGGAGGGGGAGAGGATTAAGGAGGGGGAGAGGAGGAAGGAGGGGGAGGGAGAATTTCAAGATGAGTACACCGATGCATGTCTGGAGCCCCCTTGTTATTACTCCATGTGTTGTGGCATAAATTACGTGCCCTTGGAACCACATCTGGAGGAAAGCAAAATCACCCTCCACAGAGCCACACAGACCAATCCCAGACTGACCACAGGCGAATCCCTTCAACACTCAGCACCATATCTAATCAGCTCTAATGCGTTCCTCTAAGGAGGCACCAATGTGAATGAAGTTCCGAGTGCGGCCCTGAAAGGTAGAAGCAGGGCCTTACACTGTGCGCTACTAATTTTCCCAACAGTGTGTGTAGTCTCAAGCTCCGTGTGCTTCTGTGAGTGTCTACGAGCCAATAAAGACACAAAAACCCTTCTAAGCCGGTTTCCAAGTTTGCAAAGACCAGCTTGCAAAGATTTTTGAGAATTGATCCTGCTTCTACCTGAATCCGTGATGCCTATGAGGCCATTCTGCAGGGAAGAGGCCAGTCAGGCACTTCGAAGAGGCCATTAGGGAGGAAGGTGGAGGCAATAGAGGGACCCTTGGGCCAGCTACTGGAAGATGCCATTCAAATCAACTCTGGTAGGAAGTGTGTAGCCTTAACTCATATTGGAAATCCTGAGCCACCTGGCCCATTTCTGAAACTAGGGACCTGGGTGTGATGATTCCCAAAGGCTTACACTGTTCTAAAAATAACCAAACCCAAACCAAATCTCACTGGGGTGGCAGAGATGGAGCCTGAGAATCACGTGAGATAGTCCAGCAATAAATAATGAACAGAGGCCACTCTGAGAGCCCTCTGGGGACCTGTCAGTGCCAGACACAGGTTTTAAACAACCTCTACTCCTATGGACTGACTTCTCTCAAGGTAAGAGGATTTGGGGAGAAGGGAGGATGGGAACAATGAGCAACTCTGAATTACTTCCCCAACCTGTGGGTCTGAGTGGTGTCTTTCCATGTGTTCCTGTCTAGTCCAAGTTGGACCAACCAAAGACCGGGGACTAGAGCACAGTCCTGAATGATTTGAGGCCTCTCTGTGGTATGGACCACTATTATTCTTTTTGACTCATTCTCCTGGTTTCTAACCATCCTACACCTCTGAAACATTTTTGGAGACAAAGCAGGCTATAGTGATAGAGACTAGGAGACAGCAAGTCATTGGGAGCACACAGCACTGAGCTCTGGCTCGGATGCGGACAACATGGATGACTTCCGGTCCCGTCTTCCTAAAGTTCCTAAAGCTATCTCATCTCCATATAAGAAGAATGTGTTGTCATGCAAATGTCCCCAGGAGGTTTCCCAGCCTCTCCCAGCAGCTTTATAAATGTGAGGTCTTGTTCTTGAAGTGGAGGAAGTTGTTACTTCCCCTATGACAGACATCTTTGGCTCCCATGACTGGATCAGTCCTGTCTTCCCCAGTCTGTTTTGCATGACCCATGCATGGGTCTTTTATCTCAGGTAACAACCTGTGTTTCACATGGGGGGCACACTTCACCTCTATTGTGAAGTCCTACTGTGGCCCCTGGATGGCCACAGACCCTTTGTGAATCCTCCTTTCAAATAAGCCTTCCTTGAACCTCTCTAATGCTTTGCACTGAGTGCCATCTGTTTGGCACTGGGTTCTTCAGGCACCCACAAATCCCCATGCTTACTTCTCCCCAAAGCTGACTGCTAGATCAGCTCCTTTCCCTTTTATCTCCTTCATCCCTAGTCCGGGGAACTGGAGAGAACTAGCATCCCACTGTGGGGGGATAACTTCTGATCTGTAAGAAGACCTAGGGATCTCAGGTAAGTATTTCAGATTGCTTTATACATTGGCACCATCTCCTCTTTGTCTGCCGTTTGGAGACCTATTCATCCATAGTTGAATAATAGCAAAAGTATCTGTTAGGGACCAGGCCAGACATATGCAAAGTGAAACAAAACATGCATGCAACCTGGCCCAACCAGGGGTGGGTTTCTCTGCCCGAGGTTGTCATATTGCGTAACACATGACAACTGAGCAAGGGCTTTTATTCCCCCAGAGGCTGGCAGATGGCTGAGCGATCAATACATGTTTCAGAAATGATTGATCTACGGAGTAATTTTCTCCTCTTCAAAATAACCCAGTGAAGTAGGCAAAACAGAGCTTATCATTTTTACCTTACAGGAAAGGAAACCAGGGCCCAGAGAAGATGGTTTCCTGGTTCGTATGGCCAGTGACTGTTGCTACTCAGAGCAGAACCCAGGTGTGTCAAACACCAACGCAAGTACCCTTCAAGGGGGTGGGGGTGGGGAGCAAACGGCCCTGTCAGAAAAGAAAGAGAGCCTCTTGAGGGGACCTGGGTTTGGAGCTTGTGTTTAAGCACCTTCACCGTCTCTAGGATCCCACCCTGGCTTTCCATGGTCACCCAGGACACCGTGAGAGCTACCACTGGAGAAGGGTAGGTAGAAGTTCAGGCTGCTGACCAGCAGGGAATTCAGCAAAGGGAACAAGAGAAAGGCTTTCCGGTGCCAGGACTCTAGGGAAGTGTTTGTTGACTTTGCTTCGCATTAACCACATCCAACTAGGCTTTGAAGCTAACTTTTGGATAGAAAGGTTCCATGGGGGAGGGGGGGTTGAGGAGTTCACGACCTTGTCACTGTGTATTTCCAAACAACAGAAAATCCACCACAGCTCTAGGAAGATGCCAGAATTACACGGCAAGCCAGGAGGAAATGAGGGAGAAAACGGGACTACGAGGCAAACGAGGAAAGAGCAACATGAATTACAGAGACAAAATCAGAGAGGCCATGAGGTCAGGCAGCAGCAACAGTAGTGGGTGGCATCGGGGCCAGGCTTGAGAGTGTTGAGGGCACCTTCACAACATCCCATAGAGCCCACCAGTCAGTGCTCAAAGGAACCAGCTTCCTGATCCACTCTCAACCATGTCTTTGAAAACATGATTCTGAGCTTCTGTGGCCTTGCTCATTAAGCAGCAGGTGCTCCCCACCTGCCTCTCAGTGCTCCCCAGCAGAGTCCTCAGGCACTGGAGGGTGTCTCTCTCCACCCCAACAATTCATGTTTCCCCCAGCCTTTTGGCTAATTCCTATCCTAATATTTAAACTGTTACTTTCTCCAGGAACACTCTCCTGACCCCTGTATTAGTTCTTATCCCTCTCACATATGTGTCCATAATAACATGGACCCTGTATTATATTCTATGCCACTCACATTTGTGTCCAGAGTAACACAGACCTTTCATAGTGGTCACCATGCTCCATAAAGGGCATGCACATAGCATTCCCAGCTACACCCCTGGCATGAAGCAGATTCTAGCACTGACAAAATGCCAATTAAACACCCATTGAAAAAAAATCAAGGGAGAGCTGGTCAACATCTCAAGATTAGCCTTCTCCCTCACTAAGCCAAGAAGAGGAAAATGATGACATGTGGGGATTTGAGCAAAGAGATTATTTTGAGAGAGAGAGAGAAAAAAAAGAAACCCAGAGAAACAAACAGCTTTTCATCTAAGGGTCATCAAGACATAGATTGTCCCCTTGATAATTGTGCAGTTATAATTGTCGCTGCTGGGCAGAGGGCCTTTTGGAAAAAGGAATTACAGAGATTTCCTTCCTTAAAAATAAACAAAACCAAAAGCTACTAACTGTCTATATAGCTCAGAAAACACTCAAGCTCAAAGGCTTGTGTGAACAGGACAGAGGGCTGAGAGCTCTGACAGGGCAGCTTGGTCCAGGAACAGCTCTTTGTCAGCGCAAACTAACTGTTGAAATGCAAAAAGGCAGGTCACTGTTATCAGTGTCTCCGAGAACTCCCAAGTCCGTGTAGAGGTCTTTTTGTTTATTTGTTTGTTTGTGAAGTCTTCTGTTTAAACATTCCCAACCTGTTTACACTTTTTTTGTAGACACGGATGAACCTAAAGAGCAACTGTATAGGACCCAGAGATGGCAGGGATCAACTGTTACACCAGGAATCATGACTTCAAGAGGAGCCATTACCTAAACACATGTCAACACCAAACTGCACTCCAAGGTCTCCAAACAATGCTATTTACCCACGAAGAGTGATCAATATATCTATCAATACATGACTAGGAGGAGCATGAGGAGCAGTTATTGCTACTCCTTTTAACTGGAGTTCAAAGAGTCTTAGGCAATATGTCTGCAGTTCTATGTTTCCACCACTAGATGGCGGTAAATGTTTTATGCTATAAAATGTGCAATGAATGTCACATGAAGAGTTTTATAGGTTATGAGACTGATGTGCTGCCTACTGCACTAAGCAGGAAGCCAAAAAAAAAAAAAAAGTCAAAGAAATGATTCCTAATGAAATTCTGCTATACTCCTATATTGGGGCCTAACCATCATCAGAGAGGCAGATGATGGAGCAAGTTCAGAGACCTACAGCCAAATATTAGATAGAGACCAGAGAACCCCGGGGACAAGGGGAAGGACAATTGTAAGAGTCAGAGGGTGGAACACCAGGAGAGCATGGTCCACAGAATCAACTAAGCAGGGCTAACAGGGGCTTACAGAGACTGAAGCAGCAGAGAGCTTGCATGGGTCTGTGCTAGGCCCCTTGTATATATGTTATAGTTGTGTAGCCTGGGGTTTTTGTGGGGCTCCTAACAGTGGAAGTCAGGGTGTCTCTGATACTTTTTCCTGCTCTTAGGACCCTTTTTTTCTTATTGGGCTGCTTTGTCCAATCTTGATATGAGGATTTGTGCTTAGTCTTGTTGTGTCTTACTATCAACAGACTTACTAGGGTAGTCTGTTGATATCTTAGGATATGTGCATATATGTATATATGAGTATATATAAGTATATATATGAATGTATGTATATATGAGTATATATATGTGTGTGTGTGTATATGTATACATATGTGTGTATATGGGTTTTATAGATACTTAACTTTCCTATCTCTCCTCATTTCTTACCCTCATTTCCTATCTCTCATTTCTTACCCTTGTCAGGTGTGCATACAACTAAATTCATTAGAAGGGCATAGTCTCCCTTTAATGTGAGTAAAATTACATTTAGAAGAATTGGATTCCACAGTGGAGAATGAATGATGTCAGCTATTCAGACCAATCATGGCAGATAGCCCTTTAGCCCAACCACAACATTGTAAGTTTGCTTCTATACTAAAGGCACATAGATAATGATTTTGGGCTCAATGGGGGAGAAAGACCAGACTGTCTTGGTTACAGAAGGCACTGAGGGGGTCTTTTAAGAATAATTCATGAGCCCAGTGAATACTGAAGGGTGAGACAGAATTCATGATGGAAAACATCAACAAGAGCAGAGCATCCACACATTCATCAACCATTTACTGAGTCCTTAGGAATGAGTGTGTTGCTGACCACCTGAGATAAAGCAATAAGCAGGACACTGCCCAGAAGAACTCACTGTGGTGGAAGAGATATATAATACAAAGTGCATTTAAAATTCCAGTTTGGGATAAGTAGGAAGAAAAGCTATCTGCTGAGCTATCTGAAGCCATGTTGCTAAAGAGAGACAGCACTTGTGTTTCTTGAGGGTAGTCTAGGTGGCCCTCTGTGAGGAGGCAGCATTGCAACTGAAGGGTGAGAAGAGACCAGTCATGCAAAACAGACTTGGGGAGAAAGGAGCGAGCCAAAGATGCCCCTCACAGGGGAAGTAACAACTTCCTCCACTTCAAGAACAAGACCTCACATTTATAAAGCTGCTGGGAGAGGCTGGGAAACCTCCCAGGACACTTGGACGACAACACATTCTTCTGATATTGAGACAATGTAAGGGAGAAAACAAAACGGAAAGGAAAGCCATCAAACAACTGGGCTTTGATAAGGCCTCTGCGGCCTCAGAAGCCACAGCCAGTCTGCTTAACCCTCCACTCTCTGGAGCCTCGTTCTGTTGAGGGCAGCCCTTGAGCTCTGTCTCCTTTGAGCTGTTCACAGACAAATTTCCAGAAAACAGCAGGGAGCACTTGTGTTCTGAAATCTGAGTTGAAAACACTTCCATTTTTATCAAGAGAGAGAAAGAAAGAAAGAGAGAGAGAGAGGGAGGGAGAGAGGGAGGGAGGGAGGGAGGGAGGAAGGGAGGGAGAGAGAGAGAGAGAGAGAGAGAGAGAGAGAGAGAGAACCAATAAAGCAAAAACTACCAATGATCCTAACAGTCAAGAAGTAGGGAGGGAGGTGGGGGTGGGGAGGTGTATTCCTAGACAAAAGCTTATGCCCCAAGGGGCTTTTTGTTGGAAAGTTATTTGAAGTCAACCTCAACAACTCTGGAGAAGAGCAAACTACTGTGCAGGAACTTGGAGGAGGGTAGGAGCAACCCCCACTATGTGAAATTTCCAAGTTTGGTTGTTTCCTTCTGACCGAGGAGGACTGCTTAGCTCCTTGGCAGTTGGCTAATAAAGAGATTTGGATGAATCTCCTGAAAATGAGGAACTAGCTCATAACTCCTGACAGGGGGAAGCCGAGTCTAATAAAAACCCTTTATTCCTTTTATGAATTCATATCTGGTAGCTTAGACAGAGAGGCAACCTAAGCATGCGTCTCCTGAGGTGCTCCAACCCTTCATTTTCCCATTCTATAAATATTCAAGAAGCACCTGTGAAACATCAGATACTGGGGCTGGAGAGATGGCTCAGCGGTTAAGAGCACTGGCTGTTCTTCCAGAGGTCCTGAGTTCAATTCCCAGTAACCACGTGGTGGCTCACAACCATCTGTAATGGGATCCAGTGCCCACTTCTGGTGTGGCTGAAGACAATGACAGTGTACTCATATACATAAAATATAAATAAATAAACAAACAAACCTTTAAACACACATGCATCAGATACTGCATAGAGCTCAAAACTAAGAAACTGAGTTATGACTCTAGATATCTAGAAGGCTCCAAGAAGGAAAGATAATGATGAAGCAGCCCAGGGTAAGAGAAGAGAGAGCCTACAGCCCCCACCTGAGAGGGAACCCACAATCCCCCCCATGCTTCGTCGCAGCACTGTAGGAATTCGCAGACTACGTGGCAGGTCTTTAGCGGTTTAAATGAGTGAGCAGACATTGCACACTGTTATTATCTTTACAAGGCCATTGGGATCTAAGGCAAATATATCTTGGTTTCTAAAAGCTGGAGAAATAGTTTTAAATACTGTGAAACTAAGTGAAATAAAGAGGTATATGAAAGGATAGAGTCTGAAGGCTCCAGTGGGTAGCCCTACATGTCAGAGAGTTAAAGATTTTCAGGAGCAAATGTTGGATGATACAATGTGTTTATAAAATTGTACCACAGAGTATGTGCTGGTTGCATTTTGTCAACTTGACACAAACCTGAACATACCTGGGAAGAGAGAATGTTCATTGGTCCCCGCCACCTAATTGATTCACCCCATAACACAAGATTACGAGATCTTTTCTTGATTAATGATTGATGAAAGATGGCCCAGGTCTTTGTAGGCAGCTCCATCCTTAGGAAGGTGGTCCCTAATTATATAAAAACGGAGTTATAAAAATCAAGGAAGTTAGCCTATATATATATATATATATATATATATATATATATATATATATATAAATTTTTTTTGAAACTTAAAACTCAAAAGTCCTATCAGAAGCTCTCCATGAGAACGCCTTAGCTTTCATCTTCTTTCAAAAATATTGTTTGCACATCTAAGAAACCCAGCAAGCAGCCCCTGTGATGGCTATTGTTGCCATGGGACAGATTTTTTTTTTTTTTTGGTTTTTTTGAGACACGGTTTCTCTGTGTACCCCTCGCTACCCTGGAACTCACTTTGTAGACCAGGCTGGCCTCGAACTCAGAAATCTGCCTGCCTCTGCCTCCCAAGTGCTGGGATTAAAGGTGTGCACCACCGTGCCCGGCTTCCATTGGACAGATTTAACATGGTTTCAAACCTGCTTCTTCTGCTACCTATGACCTTCCCCACGTTCCTCCTGGGGGAATCTGCTTATGGAGACACCAGTCTACTGGCATGAGCAACAAATCATGATTCAAACTGGGTTCTGGCAGGAAGAAAACGCCCAAAGAATGCAATGTTCTTTGGATGCCTGACATACATTTCAAAACTAAGAAATCCTTCAAGGTGTGTTTATGCTCTTCTTTCCTCCTCCTTTGAATTATTGGTTATTTTTTCTTCATCCAAGATTCCAGTAAAAAGCGATTTGCACCTGCCTTCTATGCCTGTGAAATGAGAGAAGGTGGTAATTAGGGTTCCCCAGTATTACTAAAGTTAATGGCTCAATAAAACTTCAGTAGAAGTCATTAAAATGAGAGATATTTGCATTTTGTGAACTATACGTTTGGTCCAAAATAAAATGAGGGGAAAGTGTGGGACTCTGCAAGAGGAAGTAATCATAGGTGACTTGGTTTTGTAGACACCAAGGTGTACAGATGGTCCATGCAGCTGGATTCTGCTCGTGTGGACTGGGGAATGGGAGATAATGACCCCTTTCAACTGTGACACTTTGTGTTGGATGTGTTTGTTGCTTAAGAAACATTTCTTTACAGCCAGTGTCTCTTTTGGTTCTCACGCTGAGCTTGACAGGTAAGCAAAGAGTGAGTATTGAAATCACTTTGCAAAGAAATTGGAACCCCCAGATTCAGTGGTGCAGCTGTTTGCCACCAAACACTCATCACCCTTTAGAACACAGGTCAACACTATCCACACCTTCAAGGATGGGACCTATGGAACAGAGTATTGGACTCTAGGTCTCACAAACTACCTCAGGGATAGAGTTGTAGATTTGGTTAGAGCTGCAAGAGACTGGTGTTGGCTGGTGGGATGATGTATGTACATCACCTATCACCTTTGCGTCGTGTCTTAGAACAAAGCAAACATAGCGGAGAACAGAACAATGAGGAAGAAAGCCTTGCTCCAGATGAAACCAGTTCCTCCAGTCCCGGGAGCAGATGGCTTCTCTTTTCACCATTGACTTGAGCTGCTTTATTGGTACGTGCAGCCAAAGAATGACTCAAGATGCTTGTGACATCTCTGGCCCCCTAACTTCACTTTTTAGGTGAGTGACAGCTCTCTGCTGTCCATGTGGCATCAGCTTTCTGTATCCATGTGTGTTATCAACTGGAAACTCTCCTCCCTAATTCAGAGAGAGAAGCAAAAGGATGGAAATGTAGCCAACTCCTGTTTTAACATCTAAAAATTCCTGGCCATCAATCAGGAAATGGATTGCTTGCTCCTGGCTCGATGCACTCTTCCTTCCCCATTCAACCCACAGTGGCCAGATTGTGGAGAAAGGAGAAGTGATGTGGGTGATAAGGAACAGGATATGGCCAGCCACAGAGGCGAGCTAGTGAAAAGCTGAAGGCTCGGTGAACTGTTCTACTCTCTCCGTACTTCCCTGTGAGTCCAGGAGATGGACAAATTCCTAGACAGAGAAAAATAGCACTTTCTTTTGAATTTTATAGTCCCTTAAGTACTTTCAAGATTTGTTTCACTTCTTAGACTAACTCGTGGGATTTCCACATGTGGATTTACTGAAATTGAAAAGAAATGGCCTCCAGTGATATGAGTAAGTTGTGAATAAATAGAGAAAAATAAATAAAAATACTTTTAAGGAAAAGGGAATAAGTGATGTATTCACACCAAGTGAGAAACAAACAATGTCATGGAACTTCCTGGCATAAAATGTTTGCAATGATGAGAATTGAAACTGTGGTGGACAACTGAGGTTCAGGGAACATAGCCAAGTGGAACACCAAAAGGTCTCACTGGGGCAGATGTGGGGAGAACTACTCCTACCTAGAACTGTCCCTCTGTGCTTTTAGTCCATTTCAAGTCTAACTGTCTCTAGCTTGAATTATAGATGATACATAACTTTATGCTACTTTTGTTTAATTCAACCACAAGATGAGCAGTTTATTCTATTTGTATTCTTATATGTGTAATTATTATTATTATTATTATTATATGATAATATATAGGTTAACATTATGGACCATAAGAAAGTAATTTTTCCTTTAAAGGGGTTATTCCATGAAGCTTGAAAGCTAAAAAAAAAAATAGTAGTGTGTGTTTCTTGCCCTCTTCCTTAAGGTCTTCTCTCTAGAATACTTTTCTTTAGAGAGAATAGTGCTCCTTGTTAAATTTTGACTGACGTGCTAAAACAATATGTATATATTTAATATATACAACTCATTGAGTTTAAAGATAAGTGTATAATTTATGCTATAAACATCTATCACCTGCACAAGTTTCCTCCTAGATGCTATTTGTGTTTATGCAATAACCACACTTAACAAATGCTCTATCCTTTTAGTAAATTTTAAGTGGACAATATTGTTCATCTGGGCACTATGCTGTACAGTGCATCTTTAAGACTCTTTTATTATATAAGACAAAGCATCATGCCCTTTGACCGCTATGTCCAAATTTCCTTCTCTTTGCAACCACTGACTGCCACCCTTACTCTCTGCTTCTGAAGGTTCAACTCTTTTAGACTTATCACACAAGTAGCATTATGTCACATTTGTCCTTCTTTATCCGTAGGGACTCACTTACCATGTCCACCAGGTGCAGTCATGTTGTCACAGAATGCCAGAGTGTTCTCCTTTAAAAAAGACTAACATTCTTTGCACATCTGTACCGTGGAAGAACACGTACTGTTGGACTTTTGGGTGCTTTGTTATCTTGGCTGTTGTGAGGTAGTGTTGCAAGGACCATGGGAGTGCAGATGTCTTTTCAGGATCCTGATTCCAAAACGTTTGGATGTGTGTCCAGCAGTGTGATTCCCTAATCACGTGGCCATTCTATTTTAATTTTCTTTATATTTGTTTCTATAGAGACTATGACAGTTTGCTTTCCCAACAATTACATACAAAGGTTCATTTTCTGTGTATCTGTTCAAGCACTCATTTTTAGAAACAAAACTATAATGATTATAGTACAAAGCGTAAGGCAGCCTCTCACTGTGGTTGGGCATCTCTTCATATATACCCACCAACCATTTGCATATCCATATTTACTAGGGAAGTATCTGTCTGCTCTTTTGACCCTCTTAAAATCAGAATATTTGTTGGCTTTTCCTATGGAACTAAAGATTCTTTATGTGTTTATCACATGCATGTTTATGGTGATGGCCTCCCTTTTCGGTGGAATGCATTTCCTTTACCTGGTTGCTTTCTTCACCGCACAGAAGCGTTTTGATATCATTTTACTTATTTGTTTGTGTCTCCTTTTTTTTTTTCCTATTCTATTCCAGAAACCACTGCCACATCCAAAATCCAGGAGCTTCCCATATATTTCACTTCTAGGAGGTCTCTGTCTTCAGGCATTTAATTACTTAAGGAAGTGATTACTTAAAAATTGATTCTCACACACAGTTGGGGTCCATGTGCCCAATTTATTTTCCCAACATCCTTTGTGGGTGAGACATTGCTTATTCCTGACCCTCTTGTCAAAGACTACTTCACAGTATATGCTAGGACCTACTCCTCTCTACCTTGTTCTTATGTCCTCTATGCCTGTTTTTATTCTAGTGCCATAACTGTTTTGATTACTATACCTTTGCAATATAAAGCCCCAACCCATAACAGCACAATTTAGTATGGCTCAAAATTGGTTTGGCTAGTCAAGGTCTTTTATGGATCTTGATATGCTTTAAATTAGATTTTCTCCTTATATGTCAAGTCTTTGGGACTCTGACTGAAATGGCCCAAATAGTAGCAGGGCTACCTTGGTCCTTCCATTCTCAGAGCAAAGGACCTTTCTATTTATGTGTGTTGGTTTTCTTTCATCAGCATCTTCACCTTTGTCATGTGCAATCCTTAATTAACGTTGACATTTCAAAGCCTTAATTTTTAAGTGAGATTTTAAAAAATATCTTCTCGAAGTATTTTATTATTAGTTCATATGGACTGATTTTTTTGAACACTGTGTAAATTTGTTTACTGACTTACTGTCTTCTCATGAGATCATGAAATCTGAAGAATTCATTTCACATCTTCCTTTCAGGCATAGGAATTGTGGTGGTTTGAATAGGGGTGGTCTCCATGGATGTACATGTTTGAATGATTGGCCCACAGGGAATGGTGCTACTAGGAGGTGTGGCCTTGTTGAAGTAGGTATGGCCTTGTTTGAGGAAGAGTTACTGTGGGGGTGGGCTTTGAGGTCCCAGAAGCTCAAGCCCATTGTTCTCTCCCTGCTGCCTGCTGATCCAGATGTAGAGATCTCAGCAAGTTCTCCAGCACCATGTCTGCCTGCATGGCTGCCATGCTCCCTGCCATGATGATAAGGGACTAAGCCTCTGAAACTGTAAGCCATCCCTAATTAAATGTTTTCCTGTATAAGAGTTCACATGGCCATGGTGACTCTTCATAGCAGTAGAACCCCTTTCTTGCCTAATGACTCTGGCTACAGATCCTAATACACTATTGAAGAGATGGTGGGGATGAATGCATTTGACTTGCTTCTGATCTTGGAGAAAAAATATCTTTTTGCTCTCACTATTGAGTGATGTTAGCTATGGCCTTTATTATAGTAAGGTTGGTTCTCTTTTTTTTCCTGTATTGACATTTTTCTTATTAGATATTTTCTTTATTTACATTTCAAATTTTATCCCCTCTCCTCATCTCCCCTCTGAAGCCTCCCCATTTCATCACCACTATTACCACCACCAGCAGCAGCAGCTCACTAACCCACCCACTCCTGCTTCCCTGTCCTGAAATTCCCCTACATTGGGGCCCTTCACAAGACCAAGGGCCTCTCCTCTCACTGATGTCCCACAAGGCTATACTCTGCTACCTATGCAGCTGGAGCCATGGGTCCCTCCATGTGTGTTCTTTGGTGAGTGGTTTAATCCCTGGGAGCTCTGGAGAACTCGTCTCCAGGGAGTGCTCTGACGCCTGGACTCGGGGGTGAGGTTAGTTCTTTCAATGCCTAGATTGTATTCCCTGAACCCTGGAAAGCATCCCGTGAGTACCTGAGAAGAATCTGTGTTCTGTGACCATTGCTGTGGTTGCCTATCATTGCTTTTTAGTCTGCCTGGTCTATGGTGTTAGCGGTGCCTGCTGCTTCCATACTGACTTTTTCTCTGCTCTGTCGGCTATTGCAGGCAGAATAATAGAGTCTCATACAACTCCTTTGTTAAGATTTTTTTCTTTCATATCTATATTGTCTATATATTTATGAGCTCCCACACTGGGCACATACATAGTTATTAAATTCCTCCTGAACTGACACTTTCATTATTGTGTAATGAAATTTCTTATTCTCTTGTGACAGCTTTTCAAAGTCTTTGATGTTTGACGTAAGAATGGCTTCATCTCTCTTTTGCTTTCCATTTGCATGTAACATCCTTACTGTCCAACTCTCAGGCTATGTATGTTCAAAACCAAAACCATTTATATTATTTACTTCCTTTAATAATCAATTAGCAGGACTTTTTGCTTTTGACTCTTTGTAATGACACTTAAAGCAGTCATGATATAGACTCATTGTTTGAACAAGTATAAGAACCTGATGGCCATTCAGTGAGCTTTGAGGGAATAATTGCACTCTGCAGGGTCTGACCTGACTGATCAATCTGTGAATTTATACTACAATAACTTTCTCAAGAGGAGGTAGTGTATAAACTATTCTTTGCATTCTTCCAGCAAATAATATATACATTATATTCTGGAGGAAAAAAAACACAATTTTCCCTATCTTTATGCTATAAAGGTCTCCAGGGGGTGTTGGGAAAGGGGCACAGCTGAGTTTGAAATCCATGTTCTTTACTTCCTACTCTGTCCTCACTGCATTTCCCAATGTTTACCCACACAGAGACTGTTCTGCTATGATTACTCATTGTCACTGTGTTCCCTGACGTCTTTGAGCCTTTGCACACACTGTCTCTTCTTTCTGTCCGTCCTTTATTCTAGTTAATAGAATGAACTCAAATGCTACTTTTTCTCCACTCACTGTAAGAATCAACCCAACTGTCATCAGACACCTTTCTGCTTGCAGTAGGCTATGACTGACACAACCAACCAAAGTTCCAAGTGACTGTGGGATACTCAGCTCTAAATGGGACATCTATGTCACACTCATCCTCCCAAGGCTCAAGGGCCACTGGGGAACATGATAGAATGAGTAGAAGAGGCAGCAGAGGTGATAAACACAAACAAGAAAACAGCATCTTCCAAACACACCAGAGCAGGGCAGATGCACATATGAACTCACGGAGGCTGAAGAACATGCACAAGGCCTCTGCAAGTTCAAGTCAGACCGGATCCCAGCATGGAGTGGAGATGGGGGCCATGAAGTGCCACTCAAAGCTGAGGAGCCACCAGCAGTTAATAACTGCTGAAAGAATGAGAGTCCTTAAGAGTGTAGCCCCTGGGGGCAGTGGTGGCACATGCCTTTAATCCCAGCACTCGGGAGGCAGAGGCAGGCAGATCTCTGAGTTTGAGGCCAACCTGGTCTACAGAATGAGTTCTAGGACATCCAGGACTACACAGAGAAACTCTCCCCCCCCCCCACCCAAAACAAAGACCAAACCAAAAAAAGAATGTAGACCTTTGTGAGTCAATTGCATAGAAGGTCACACATCCAAGAATGAATATTTGGGCAGCAAAAGCTAGCTATGGGTGTAAAAGTAAAAAGTAAGTTAAAAGTAAAGAGGACACAATGTTGTTTGAGTAAAGAAAGAAGGTTGAATCTAGTAGGAGTTGAGGGAGAGAGAAAATATTATGAAAACATACAGTACAAAGTTCTGAAACAACTACCAAGGTTGGGGAAGGTGGCTAACTGTTTGATGGACTGGTGGCTTTAATGATGGTGTCTTTCTAGCTTCATAGTTGACTTTTCCCTCAGTAGCTGCAGTAAGGTATGGAATGGATGAGAGTCGGGAGCTGGTATAGCTCAGTCCTCTGCTCAGCCACCTAACACGTTGCCCAGTCTCCAGTCAGCACCCAAACGATTCATGACTCTTCAAACCCTTCTCCTCTTACACACAAATGAAAGCACAGAAAGGGAGTGTGAGACTTTCAAAGTCCTGAGGTCGTTGTCTGGTCTCCTCTAAGTAGGGGTTGCCAATGTTTCTCAGAGCCGAGTTAAGATGAGCCGCCAGGTTGGAGAGGAGAATGAGGTAGATTGTGGAGAGGTGAGTTCAAGCTCCTGGGAACTGGGTCAGGACTGATAAAAAATTGATAAGCTGTTTAATGACCTTTTGTTGCCAAATCTCTGAGCCCAGACTACTCAATAGGGATTAACAAGACTCTTGAGAAAGAACTAACTTGTAAGTCAGAAAAACTGGGTTTCAGCCAATGCACACCCCTCTATGTGAACCTGGACAAGGCCCAACTTCTTTCTAGACACCAACTTCTAGTAGTGAAACTAACAAAAAATAACAATAAAAATCCACATGTTTATTAGATCCTTGCTATGTCCCAGGCACTATGGTACAAGGCATGATTATAAATGAAAATATCTACCTGCTAGGTGTTGAAAGCCACAGAGAGTTAGGAGCCCTTCCTAGCCGGCCTTCTTAAACGTTTTTACTCAAGAAACTTTTGGTGAAGAAATTTTTGCATAACTTCTGTTATAAACAAGTGTATAAAATAAACATACAAGTCAAGCATGATTGATAATAAATTATATTAAATAGTTCAAAATAACTGTCTGATAAACATAATTTCATCATTTATTAGAGATAAAAGCAATTTTCACACTTTGATAAGATGGATCTACTTATTTTTTCACATAAAAAAATTGCTGAGCCTCCCAGAACTTCAATTTTCAGAACAGATCTATAATCGAGATTTTTAGAACAGCAAGGCTGAAGATGTCACTTTTCATAAATATCTATCACAAACTGCACATTTAAGAGCATTTCAGAAATTACTAAAAATTCTGTCTTAATCACACACCAAAATTTATGTAATCTTTTAACTGAGACTCAAGTTAACAGTTCAAATGTAATATGAACAGCATATCAGTTGATGTGTACATGCTGAGAAACGACAATGAGGAAGAATGAACTCTTTGTTTTCCATAATTAAAACATCTTGTCTCTTTAAGGGCAGAAAGTGTTCTACGTGCCACAACCGCACTGTAGTTTACAATATTAATAATCTCAAATCTGCGCTGAGATGTTTCAGGCAAGGTTCATCTGCACTGGGTGATCTAACAGTAAATGGTACAAAGAGCATACGTTGTGTGTACAGAACCAAGGTCACTGTGAAGTCAAACAATGCAGCAGGGACCAGGACTCCACTATGGATTTATTACAAGCTCAATGTCAAATCCCTCTTTGGTCACCGTGTGCTCAGACATCTCTTACTCCTGCCAAACCTTTGTGATCCTCACGGGCTGTCACGTGATTACATGCAGCGATGTTTCTCAACCTTCCTAGTGCTCAGTCCCTTTAATTCAGTTCCTCATGTTGTGATGACCCCCAAGAATAAAAGAATTCTGTTGCTACTTCATAACTGTAATTTTGCTACTCCTATGAATCATAATGTAAATATCTGATATATAACCCCAAGGGGTTCATGACCCCTATGTTGAGAGCCACTGGCATACAGGGTCATAACTCAGCAGCTTAAGGATACTGGCCTTTAGAATACTGGACCGGACTATCTAAATTCCAACTCAACTATAAACGCTTTAAAGGAATTTCTGTCACAGTGTGTTAGCCCCAGTCTTTATGCCAAATATAAAAGCAAATCAACTTAAAAATTGGGATTTTTGGCTCACAGTTTCTATCCATGGTCTGTTGGTATTGTTTAGAGGCCTGGGGCAAAGACATGGTGAGATACGATTGAACAAAGTCACCTACTTCATAGAAAGGCAGGATGTAGCCAGGTTCCCAGTATTCCACCATTGAGCAATGACATCATAGGCAGGAGCCAAGTTTCTAAGGCATGGGTCTTTTAGGGACATTTACAATCCAAATGATAACTCATAATAAGCCTTGTACACCCTAGAACTTATTATATACAGTAATGCTGTATTTTAAGGTATACCTATGTACCTATATCTCTTTCAACTAAATGTACCTATTCTCATCTAGGAGGCCATATACACACATATGAAAAACAAAAGCACTTGGGATTCTCAATGGTCTGGGATGGAAAACTATTATTTAAAAATAAAAAAAAAACAGCTTCAACATGCAAAAGTCTTACCAGCTGGATTCCGTACTTCATCAGTTTCTTGGGTTTAATTATTATTAATCATGTCAGCAAGTTAGCAAGGTGGTTTCATTATCTTGTTCACTCAACACAGCTCCCTGATTTATATGGGGATACAGAGAGCACGTGGCAATTCATAATGATATTGATGTCTACATTCCAGACGCCCTTCCTTGCCACTTTCCAACCTCTGCAGTTAGGTTGGCCACGGGCAGGGGTAAGTTTATGCAAATCTCTAAGTGATAAGAACCCCGACTTGATTTGCCTCACTGCTTCAACACATATTAAATGTTCGGAGTTAAAGGATCAAAGAGTCTCTCTCTCTTCTCTTCTGACTGCACTACTTCCAGGCCCTAGTTTTGGAAACATCTCCGTTTAAAAATACTCCATCTTTTGTAGACAGCCGTGAAACCCAGAGAGCTGGTTAACCATCACTTCCCAGGTGTCTGTGTAGATGCTTTGGGAGAGATGTCATTTGGATCAGGGTGTGGCATAAAGTAGATTATTCTCTCCAGGTCAATACAGACCCCCCAAGGAAGACCTTAGTAAGACAAAGAGTTGAGAGAGCCTGAGGTCATGCTGCCTGATGGATGATGCACTGGGCTCTCAGCCTCCCCTTTCACCTCGTGGTAGTCTGGAAGGAAAAAGGATGCTCCCGACTCTTAAGACTTCAGATCAAAATTAGAACCCACTGACTCATGGATCTTTCAACAGCACCATCTTGCCTGTGTAGCAGCAAGATGTTGACAGCAAATTATAGGACTTCCCCCCATCCACAATTATGTAAGACAGTGCATTCTAAGTACTAGATATCTGTCTCCTCACCTATCTGTCTGACTCTTGGTTCTAGAGAAGCTCATCTGACTGTGACATGGTTTTCCCTACAGACCACACAGAAGTGAACAGTACAGGCTTTGGCCACACTGCTCAGCCCTTCGAAGATTTTTCTTTGCTGCCCCTCCCCCTAGCTCCCTCCCCACTCTCATCATTTGCTTGTTTCCATCTCTTCTGTGGACTCCATTTTCTACAAACCAGGCAGGTGAATGAGGCCCATTCGAGTCGTATGGAAGCTTTGGTGAAAACTTGAGATCTTGTGACATGTCAAATGTCCACATGATTTGTGCTCCTCATAGGAAAAAAAAAAAAACCCACTTGCTGCCAGGGACTCCGAAAGGCAAATGTTCCTTAACATTTCGCCCATTGTGTGTTTTCCTTCCTTCCATTTGGTTTGTATTTCTTGGAGATGGAGAAGATAGGACAGAGAAGGTGGGGTGGGTGCCTGCTTCATTGTTGACCTTGCCCATGCACTCACAGCGGGGGGAAGGGAGTTCAAGTGGTTAGGGACACCAAAAGCCCCAAGCTACCCCACCCTTTCCCACCTTGGCGTCCAGCTCCATTTCCAAATTACAGGGTGGTTTCCAGATTAAGGCTCTGATTGAATGGCACTCAGCCAGGGTCCCACACTGCCTTCCTTCTGGCGCTCTCTCAAGGGTTCCTCATGCACCCGAGTGCATTTGGGACCTCTACTCCCCCACCTTAAAAACATCTCATGTACAAGAAAGAAAAGCCTTTCTGTGCTATTTCTAAAAACAGGGGCAAATGTTTGAAATCACCTGTATGCATATAGACATTGACCAGTTCATAAAATAATAGCATCAAACAAACGAACAAACAAACAATCACAGGGCTGGTGTCATACACCTTTAGTCTCAGCACTTGGAAGCTAAGGTTCCTGGCCAGGCTAGTAAGGACCACACAGTATGACTACCTCTCTAGCCATTAGACCAGGAGCCTTGTCTATTTTGCTGTGTGTACTTCTCAGTATGGGGCAAGTTTTATTTGCATGACCCTTTTATGGAAAATGAATCTCACTTGGTGAGGAGTGGGGTTGAAAGGGTGAAGTTTAATTATTTACATGTATTATGTAAGCATAGAAATGAGACCCAGGCTAAGTGAGGACAGCCCCTGCTCAGTCCAGGTTGAGCTCATTCACCACCCGAGTCCTCAGAGCTCCCCGCTGGCACATGGCAGTGAATGGAGACTGGGATATTTCAGGCCTTGTATTTCTTTGTGGAGGTAAGCCAAGGGTCTGTCTGCCCCTCCAGGTCTACCATCGCAGGGGCACACATGGTGATCTGGAGTGCTTCAGTGCCCATCATGTGAGCTCACTCCTATCAGGTCATGTATAGGGTAGTGAGTGGGTTCCTTGATATTGTCCACATTTCTCCATATAATCAAACATCATCATCGTTAAGATTGTCTGATACAACACCCTCATCGGAGCAGCTACTCTGGGCCTGAGTGCAGCCCACTTCAGTCTGGTTTAAATCTAACTTTTAACAAGATAAATGGACCACTGGCCCCCTATCACTATGAGCAAATGAGATAACCAGGACTCCAGACCAAGTAAGTCAAACTAAAACCTAAGCAGATCACATTATGGAATAATGCCTTGTTCTTAAAAGCCTTTGGAAGTTTGCCATATGTATATCAATTCTTATCAGGAAGGCCTGGAAGCTCTTCCCCTAAGTAGTAAGACTAGAACTCTCCCAATTGTGTGATGCAATGGGAGCGAGCTACCGTCAAAGAAAACTTCCTTGTCCACAGAAATCCTCAGCTCATTGGCACAGACAAAAGTCTAGAATCAAACAAAGTACCCAGACATGGTGACTCATGTCTGTAATCACAGACCCGGAGGAGTGGAGTCAGGAAGTTTGCCCGTGACTCTGAGACTAACCTGGGCTACAAGAGTAAGTTCTAAGCTAGCCTGGACTATGGAGTGAGAATCTGTCTTAAAATAACAAAAACAAAAATAAAGAAATGAGACTAGAAGGAGAGCCAAAGTGCCAAGGCATTACACTTTTTCTTTTTAAATTTTATTTATTTTTAAAATTTTTTGTACCAGTACACATTGTACATTGAACATATTGCGATCCCATAGACCTCTGCCCTACCTGCTCTCGCACACCCCGTTAGTCCTCTTCTCCCCTCAGACACTTTCAGTCTGCCTTCCTCTTACATACATTCATGAACTTGTGTAGCTATATAAAACCTAGGAAGCACAACTGAAAGAACCATGTGATATTTGTCGTTCTAGAACTAGTCTAGTTTGCTTAATACATTTGTCTCATTGTTGATGACAGAAAGTAAAAAGCCATTTCTGTGTCCTTGTGATCTACAAAATAGCTCTGTCTGAGCCCCAACAGGCACTGTAGACATGGACAGTCTGACTATCTGAGCCCCATGGGCACTGCACACACCGAGGGTTGGACTCTGGAGCCAGACTACAAAGCAGCTGGAAGTTCGTGCTGTTACAATCTTTCTCCCTTCCCTCCTCCCCTCTCCCGTGTGTGTGTGTGTGTGTGTGTGTGTGTGTGTGTGTGTGTGTGTGTGAAAATATTTTTTAAGGAAAACACTCTTTCTGTTTTCCCATCTGTGACATTAGCTAAACCCCAATGGCATAAATCCACAAAAAGGACAGCTGCCCTGAGTACATCAGTGAGCTTTTACACAGTTCCTTCTTGAGTTGGTGTTTTGCCACACCAAACTTGAAAATGATCCACCTAATGTCCCTACATCTCTAGCCTCGGTGATCCCGAAACCGCCTCCACTTCTTGCTGTAACCGGGCTCTGCCTGCACTGTTGCTTCATTCACACCTGGCTGTCTGATGCCTATCTCGATTTGCCCAAAGCGCTACATTTGGTGATAGCATGCGTATACTCATTAACTGGTATTCGTCTGTGCATCCTCAGATTGTCAACATCATTACCACTAGCATGCTTACTGTATCTTGGGAAGCACATATTTAATAAGCAAAACATCCTAAATTTTAAGAGTAAGTTGCATTGTACTGTTTGCTCCTACAATTCTGATGGACAGTAGAGTATAGCTTAGCATCTAATTTAGCATAGAGTTTGTGATCATCATATTAAATTTAACACAGCGCTATGCGATCCTGTTCTATAAAGAGCGCTATGATTTCTAGGAACTTTGCCAAGCTGATTTCTAGGAATCAGTGGACTTCTCAAACAAAATGGTCAATTTGCCCCGTTCAACTCAGCCGTCCTAATATGGGCCTCTGGTTCAATGTGTACCCTGTCTTTTCTCTTTTATGTATTTGTTCATAGATGTAGTTGTGTATGGTTTGTTTATGCAAAAGATTCTTGCCAGCTATTTTTAAAAAGGCACAGCCATTAGATAATCCTATAAATATTTATTGAGCATTTGTCATGTGCCAAGTGCTAGCTAAGATGTGGAAAGCCAACAGCATTGAACACTGGCCTTAGGTTCCTTCATGTTAGTAAGGCAGATAGGCAACCAGGAAGAGTCTCATGAGACCTGGCAAGACATGCTATACCAAAGATTACAAGACCCTTTCTATGGAAAAGCTTAGGAGGTAAAGGCTTACATTTGGAGCATGTGTAAATTTATACCCATCCAATCACATAGGCAGAGAGGGAAAGCTCTTTATCACTCTAAAAGAATAGTACTTTCTGATATCTAGTTAATTGGGGTTTATCATTTCAGCTCCCCTCCCCTTCTGAGGCATAACCTTGAGACACGCATAATCTAAGTGCCACATGAGGACTCTGCTGTCCTGCTCAGGGCATACCTTCCATGGAAGCTGGGGCAGAAGGAAACATGACCAATGACATTGGATTAGGGAGTTAGGTATGCCAGTCCATGGACTGCGCGTTAGAACCTCCTTGACACGGTCCTAGACTCTGAGCATCTCTACCTATATCAGCCACATTTGATCCTTTCTCTGCCCACCTCTACCCTCTTAATAATCTGTGTTTAAAGGCCACCTACCACCTCTGTCTTCCCACTCTGGACTTTGACCACAAAGTGGCTACCATCTAGGATCTACTCAACCCTGGCTACAGTCGCTCTAGGCCAAAGCATTTCTATTCAATCCCATCTCTGTCTGGACCTTGGGGATGCTCAACATACTAAAGTAGTCAAGGTCCCCCATACTCATTCCAGCACTCCCTTCCATCTCTTCAAGCATAACTTCTCTTCCACCTTCCTGCCATGTTGGCACCATTACCTTGGGCTTTACCAGGTATTGTGTGTAGAACCTCCCCCTGGCTGCCTTGTACTTTTCAGTCTCACTGAGCTTCCATGCTTCCATCTGACCCCACGTTGATTCCAGGTTTACAGTGGCCCCAAGCTGGGGACCCCACGTCCATTCCAGGTTTACCATAGCCGAGCCCCCACCTTGCGAGAACTCTTTCTTTCCTATCCTCATCCTTTATTGACTCAGGCCACTGTGGTTCTCCTGGTTTGGCTTTCTTACATGAAACCCCAAATCTGAGAAATCTTTCTCTCCTTCACAATGTTTTCCTGGAGGCCAGTAATGCTGCTCTGAGCACTCTTAAACTAGGGGTATAAAAACACCAGGAACTATTAGGTATTTACTTAGAAGAAAAGCAACTGGCTTAATAATTCAAAAAATGTATCCCCACGAATCAAAACAATCAAAGCAGTTCCACAGAGACACAAGCCACCCAAGCTATCTCCCAGTACTTTTGCCTTTGAAAAATTAAAAGAAAACGCAGAGGTGAATTCGTACTTGTTGACTGTCTTCAAAGCTAAGGTATAGTTGCAGGTGTTTCAGGGTCCCTGTCCTTTTGAGTCCTCTGTAAATACATGACTTTTGTCTTACAAAGACGGGGATGAAGTTTGGCAAGCTAGTATACCACTTTTTCTTAAATAATCAGTGTTGAGGTCAGCATTTACAACTGGCTCTCAAAATTTGTTTGCTTTTTCCTCTTCCATAATGAGCAAAGCAAGCACCATTCAATAGGAGTGTAGTGGCGTGTTTTTAGTCCTGTATGTGCTATTTATAGCATATGATGTTCTTTGAAAAATCAATGAATGTAATGCATTTGTGACTGTTTTCCTGCTTTGGGAGAGAGCGTAATGTACTAGTTTGGATGTTCCTGGTGACTGACAGCTGAACTTTTGCTTCTCAATCATCTCTGGGTCCTACTGCTTTGATGTGGAGTCTGTAGTTACTGTGAAGAACCAAGAACAAAGTTGAGAAAATTGAGCCTACTGTGATGGCTTGTTCTACACAGCTTGCAGCAGAACCTCATGTTGAAGAAAGTGCGCTGCCTGTGCACACAAACACAGATTTTCCCCGAGTGGCTCCAGCTTAGAGGAGTGGCTGCCAAGTCTCAGCAAAATCAGAAGTCTCTTCTGAGCATAAAGAAGCCTCTGTGACACACAGAAGAGCATCTCAGCTGACATTTTGGCAGCTGAGCCACCAGAGTCCCCAGGGTTGAGAGGTCAGCTGTTAAATATAACTTTCTTACCATGAATATCCACTCAAGCCCTCCTGGAAAGTCTGTGACACAGAACGTCCCAGTGAAGGTGAGAGAATCCATGAAGTCTTTCCTATGGCCTGGGAATTTAGAACAGGGTGGCCATCCCTGAATTACTCATGCACAAAACACCTGTTGTCCAAAAAGAGAGAAGAATCTAGTAGTCGTTAAAGCAATATAGGTAAGCAGCTGAAATTTTAACTGTGCTCTTCACATATGAGTGGGATCCAAAAGGTTGATGGGCTGCTGTTTTGTGAAATTTGCTTTTTGGTAACTTATGTATCTTGTATACACAGTAGGGCTAATCATGTATACACAGTAGAGCTATAGATACAAATACGTGCAACTCTGTGTGGTAGCAGGTTAGTTTAGAAGAGAACACTGAACGAGAATCGAGATTAAAAGCATACTCCTGGTATTTCTAGCAAACCATGGCAGCTTTCAAACTCTTCTGCAATTCAAATTTCTCAGATATAGAATGAAAAAAATATTGTCAGTTTGCACACAAACTTATTGTCAGTTGGCACATAAGCTTAAGATATGCTATGCTCTTGTGATCTGCTATTACATTCAATTCTCTGCATGTCTTGGTCAGCATGCTATTGCTGTGAAGAGACACCATGGCCAAGGCAATTCTTATAAAAGAAAGAGTTTAATGGGGCTGGCTTACAGTTTCAGAGGTTTAGTTCATAACCATCATGGCAGGAAGTATGGAGGCGTGCAGGCAGACACAGGGCAGGAGAAGTAGCTAAGAGTTCTACATCTGGATCCATAGGCATCAGGGAGAAAGAGACACTGGAACTGGCTTGGGCTTTTGAATCTCAAAGTCCACTCTCATGATGCACTTCCTTTAACAAAGCCTACTCCTCTGACACACACCTACTCCAACAAGGCCAAGTCTCTTAATAGCACTCCTTGATGACCAAGCAGGAAAATATGTGAGCCTATGGGGACCGTTCCTATTCAAACCACCACACCATGAAAACTAGGTTAGATGTGTCTTCCAAAGTTCCCATTCAGGCTGCCCTGCATTCTACTTGGTGTAGGTAGAATAGAGTAACAATTTTTTTATAATGGCTTTAGTCAACACTAGAAGCCACAAAGGAAAGAGACTCTTCCTTTGTTGCTCCCCATTGTGTCTCTGCACCTGGTTCACCATCATCTAATAGTTTTTGTTTGTTTGTTTGTTTTTGTTTTAAGAAGAAAACGATGATAAAATACAACAACCTGTGGAGAATGTATTTGTTCTGAATACCGCAATGGCATGTTAATATAATAACTAGTTTATGGTTTTCTCTGCTTCATGATCCTTTCCAGTACCCATAACCAATCTTCTGGATCTAAATTGTATGAAGATCTAATGATTATATATATGATTCATCACTTTTATAAGTACACAAAAGTAATTCAAATGTTTAGCATGTAAACATTTGTTGAATAGTTGATCTTATTCATGACTATAGATTTAACATCATTTCTTCAAATTCCACTTTCATTACTATCTCGTTCTATGTTCAAATTAGGGCCTATAGCTTCCTAAGACTATCATAACAAATTACTACAAATCAAGTGATCTACACTAATGAACATTTATCCTGTCACAGTGCAGCAGCTAGAAAACCAAAGCCAAGGTTGTCAGCACAGCTGGTTTCTTTTAGAGGCTCTGCAATCTTGGTACTTGGAAACAGTTGACAAGAGTTAGAGGCTAGCCTGCGTTAAATAGAGATTGAAAGCATACCCTGAGTTACCCAATGAAAGCCTGTCCCAAACTGTCAGGGGTTAGAGGCATAGCCTAGTGTTAGAATGCTTGCCTATCTGATATGTATGAAGTGTTTGCATCACCACACGAAACTAGCTAGCTAGGTAACTAACTAACTAACTAACTAACTAGCTAACTATATAAAAGGAGGAATTTTTCACATAAGGATATGAAATTTATAACTGTTAAATATGAGTTAAAAAAATCAGCATAGAGTCTTGTACATGAAGTGAAAAACTAATATCACAAGAATTTGCATAATATATGACAGGAAGCTGCCAAGAAAGTGTTGACATTGGTTGCAGAGAACTCACTGGCCAGAGGCCATGCTAAGAGGGAATACTTTTGCTCCAAAACATTTTGTACCTTTTGAGCATTGGACACTGAGAATATTGTTTGTCATCAGTCTTTGATATATTTGACTGATTTCAGATTCACTCTTAGAATTTTTTAAGTTATTTGAAATGATCAGTTATACATGGGCAGCTATGAATATGATTTATCTCTTTTCCTCCCTGGGACTCACTAACTAGACAGAAAACAACTTTTCTAGTTATAAGCCAACAAGGATGCAGAGAAAGGAGAAGACAAAGTTGGATGCACTGTTCCAACATCGTGTATAGAAGGAGAAAAGATAGAAATCTTTACCCTAGAATTGGGGATTTCTGAGAGGAGGGCAGGGGAGGGGAGGGGAGGGGAGGGGAGCAAAATATAGAGAGATTACAGAGTGACAATTGCACAGCTTATAAAGAAAGGACAAAGTGGACGAGTTGGAACTGCTTCCCTCTGGGAAATGAAGCAGAAGTGGAGTAGCAGCTTTTTTTATTGTGTGCTGAAATTCATCATGACAACATATAGTTTATTACTTCAAAAAGGCATGTTATTGCTCAAAATGTTATGCTTGAATGTTCAGTGACATGAATGAACTCTACAAAACGTTAAATGACCAAAATTGACCCAGAAAACAATGGGTAGGTGCAAACTGACTAATGGACCAAGGATGAAACTGGAGAAAATTAAAATAATTATTCTCATTACTACTGCAGCTAGTGGTTTTTCAAAATTTCATCAAATGTTGCTTTCAAATGAGAAAATTCTTAGGGGCAATGAATATGAGAAAAGTAAATTGTATCCCTGTGAAGTGGCACATGTCAATAATTAATAGTTATTAAATGCTGTGATTCATTGGATTATGGACTAATTTAATTGGAATCTAAGAAATCGAATTATCCGTATGGTAAAAGAATTATTCTCTGACACAGAGCTTGTCCTAATGTTTCACACCACTAACAATAAACAAAAATAGAAACCTTGAAAAATACTTTTAATGCAATTCTGTATCCATCTTTGACAGAAACAGAACTGTATTGGGAATGAAAGTAGAAGTGAGACTTGCCTGTCTTCCAGAAATGTATTCAATTATTATATTTCAATTTCTGAAAAACTAGGAGAAATTCTTCTTTAACATTCAAAAGATTTGGATGTTAAATGATTTGATGCCCACTCTTTAAAAAAAAGACTTCTTGAAATCACTTAATCGATGGGCAAATGACTTTGGAATGCTTGCAATCACAGAGACACTCTTACAAAGCATATTAGATCGGTGTGGATAAGATGATGCCCTTGAATTCAAGAACACACATGGTCATGGTCACTGGTGCTATGACAATGCATTATATTTCCCTGGAACACTTTGCGTGATACAGTTAGAACCCTCACTTAGTAATTGTGACCAGAGGTTCCTCTGCTCTGGCCCAGCCAGATGAGGAAGCTATTGGATCGAATTCTAGGGCATGTGGGGGAAAGGAACTCCTTTAGGAGCTGAGATTTCTGGGTGGGGAAAGGCACCTGTGAGAGAGGGCAGACATCAAATGATACAGGACAATATCATCTGTAATGGTGGCAAGATGGAAGGAAATCCCCCAAATCAGAGAAATAAAGTCAGCCATAGACATTAAAACTGTGCAATAGATAGCCTCAAATGTCAGAACTTCAGAGACCAAAGAGATACATAAAGATATGACTATAAAATAATGCTCAGGAAAAATAAATTCAATACTATAACTAAATCAAATTTCCTCACATTGAGAATGGCAGCCAGAAATTATGAACAAGAGTCAATAGATTTAAAATCTATTTTAGTTTCTCTGGCAGTGTTACATAAATTTGTACTTTTTAAAAAAGAGTATCTTTTGTTGCTCCCAAAATAATCACTTCTGCTGGATCATAGAAGACATGTCCTGACTGCAAAAATTTCCAAAGGAACTCACATATGGTTTTGTTCTTACCCTTGAGTCTACAGATGTCCCTTTATGCGGGGCGGAGGAAACATTTATAAATAAAAGACAAAGTCAGACATATAGACAGCACCAAGCAAACACAGCAGACTTTTAAAGCAAACACATAAAGTTGGGAGGCAAAGTATTGGGTTAGGTGGGGGAGGGGATGGGGGAGTGGTATTGATCAAAACACATTACGGGTATGTATGAAATCCTCAAACAATTAAACTCTGAAGGGGTGGAGGGAGACATACTCAATAAACATCTTTTCATCAAATGCCAACAGCAGTGGGCAACAGTGACGCTTTATTTCCCCTGGAAAATCCATGTTATTAATGAGTCTTTATAATTGGAAGGGCATACAGAAATCAAGTCTAGTGGATTTTAATTCTGTTCCACTGGGTGGCTCGGGATTCCATTTCTCGGATAATGAGGTGACATGTTGAACATGCCGGTGCAGTTTCTTTGTCTCTCCTCCCACACTCTGTCCTGGAACGCCAAACACACAAATAATTAATCCCAGGAACCCTGCTGAAATATCTGATTCAATACTGGTGTGTCGGAGCATGGCCACATAGGGAAGTCAGAATGGTCTGAGGCCTCACATCTGACCTACCTACCAAATCAGTGTCTGACAACGCAGCTCAGCAATTAGCATCCGTTGAAACTTCCCCCTGTAATTCTGATGAAATCCAAATATGGAAAATCTTTCCATAGAGAACTAGAAAGAGGGCAACATCTGGCCTTTGCTGGAATGCTTCCAGTTGCAGGAGTGTCATCTTCATAGAAACGTAAGGATTATGAAATGACAGGGATCTTAGCCATGAAGTCAAACTAACTTGTTATGCTTTCTTGTGTCAACCGGAATCAAGAAGCCTCCTTATTCTCAGGAGAGATAAAGCAGACTAACTGGGAATGGCCACTGTTTCATAGCTGTGCTTCAGGGAATGGGTTAAGGCTGTGGGGGAGACCACTGCAGCCCAGTGTCTTTTTCCCACTCTTGCCTGGTTGCCTCCTTCTCTGCGAGCTGTCCCCTGTAAGGGTGTTCTAAGCAAACCTCCAACCTAGCATCTGCTTTTTCCAGATGACTCAAGCTATATCTCTCTGCAGGAATCTCATCTAGGGAGGAAGGGATTGAGCTGAGCTATAGATGTTATCCTACAGCACCTTTGCCTGCTCCCAAATGTTCTAACCTTGCATCACTATGGTTCCGAACAGCTCAATGCTTTAATAATATGATATTTAGACCTGAGTACAACTCCTCAAGTGTGGGCTTTCCAGGCTAGCCTATAGGGCGGTTTTATACTACTCATACTTCTATAATTTAGCTAAAGATTATTAGATCAGCTTCCTAGCGGCCCAAAAATGTAGTCGGTTTATTGGTGCTTGTGTTTTCCAACCACTCCCATATTTCTTTCTGTCAAGGCAGCTCCCTCTCCCTGCATCCAAACATCTTCACTCCTCAAAGAACTGCCTACACTTTACGGCTGGCTGTATTTCTTAGCCATGTATAAACACATGCACCAAATATGGGCAAAGCACTGGGAGACTGGAGAGAGATGAAAGTCTTGGTTTTTTTTTTTTTGCAGAGTATAGTATAACAATAATATGTATACAGAATATGTATTTTTCTAAAACTGCACACATTGTCTATCCACCTCATGTCCATCCTCTTTGGCAGTTTCAGGAAACGCCTTTTATAATTTTATGATTGCTTTGTATCCTCATAGTTAACGTATGAAACTTTTAAACATATCAAATGTGTGTGGTGCATGTGACAATTGTCCCAAGGATGCTCATTGTTAGTAATGAACTATGTTTGAAAATGACGTGTCCTGGTTATTGGCTCTCACTGAAAAAAAAAAGAAATGATTATAGACTTAAAGTTTATTATCTTTTGATTTCTAGCAATGAAATGTGTGGAGCTGGGTAGAGCTGTAAAGATCTAGAAACAGAACACTGAACACCCCTTCATCGTCTCACGCTCCCAAACACCACGACAGGCACTTCTTTTTTCCATTCCCAGAGGGATCTTCTCTGGAGCCCAAACGCTTTCTCCGAATATCACATCAGATGCCTTCTCCAATTTGCTGGTTCTGTAAAATGGAAAACAAGGTAAACCTTGCTTTCCTCCTCTGCCCCAGTCACTATATTCTCCTAAAGAGGCTCAAGTCCAAGGTCTATAATGGTTGTATAATGGTTGATAATTAGGCTTCAACTCATTCCCAATCCAGTTCTCTGTTTGCCTGCCCCAGCCTGAAATTTAGCCAATAATTTCAACCACTATCAGTCTGAAGACTGGTCAAGTATGTAGAAGTCTGGTCTCCATATCAATAAGTATGTATTCCAATACAGAATGGGTATGTAGTCACTTCCTTGGCATCCTTAAGACATGGAACCCATCTATAGGAAAGGAAAGGGTCAATTTAGGCCTCCAGTATCCACGGGCCATAGACAAAACACCTCAATAACACTACTAATAAAACCCTGACAAATGGAAACATGTTTTGTACCCAGTGACTCATACCACGAAGCTAATCCCACAATGGCTCCACCTTGCTGTTACAATCAGGAGAGAGCGGGAGAGAGAGGAAAAGTAAACGCCATGTATGTCCATTTGTTTGGTAACCACAACAACCAGTCATAAATGATGAAGCGGCAAACGGTTTTGTTTGAAATCAAGACCAGCCCTCTGGCTCCTAAACCGTCATCAGCTGGAGGCTGGGAGAAGCCAATGGCCTTTGGGCCACTCAGGACATTGGAAATTGCTGAATCTCCCCATCACCGGCACCAGTTTCTTTATGCCTGAGACACGGCAAAGCTATCGAATCAACAGGATGGAAAACCACCAGTTGGCATGAGGTGCCCTGGGAGCCAGGCAGGAATTACAGGATGATGTGTCAGAATCCAGGAAATGAATGGAGTTTGCTTTCTCTTTGGCACAAAAGATCATACCTGAAACTCCAGCCCTGGAGGTTGAAGTTCGAATATCAAATCAGAATGGATTTAAGAGACACTATCCTGGTGCCATCACTTAGTAAATGATTATAAAATGAAGACCAGAGAGAAAGGAGACTTGGCCAAGATCATACAAGTGTGTCTTATATTTCTAAGAGATTTTTTTTTTGGAGAAAAAAACAAGAGACCCAAAAAATGTAAACACTGGGAAAAACCGTAAACTTAAATAACTCGTCCAGTGGAACACCAGTTGGTCTCTATAGTTCTGTCCCCTCAGAAAGCACAAACCATATTATTTATCCCAGCTGGTACCAGTTCTGCCAAGGGGTCTCCCTTCTTCCCCAGCTCTGATCTGGTGCTTACTAAGGCAAAGCCCTGGCTACCAAGTGACTCACTTTGGAATCAAACTGGGTGACTCAGCCTGTTTTCAAACCACTAGTCTAAGCTTCTAGAGACTTCGGTTTTATTACATCTACCAATAATCCAGCACAAGAAAGACCCATCATATATTAAAAAAAATCAATGGATTTGTAGATCTGTGCTAGACTACATGATAGAAATGCATAATGATTGACACTCAGTACATAGTAAACTAGGACCAGTGTCAGATGAGCTATCCTTTATCATCCTCACCACAACCAAGGATAAAAATGACTATTTGATAGTCCAAGGCAGAAAGCATCAGGATGACAAGTAACTGGAGAAGGACTTGGGGGAGGTGACCTCGGTTTCCATTGCCCCTTACATTTTCTTCACAGTCTTCACACCGCACTGCATGCCATGTGTTTAAGGTATGACAACCTATATTGTTTTAACTTTTTTTTGTGTATACAAAAAATTATATACACACATATATAATATGTTCATATATAATATATATATTCCTTCCTTGAGGAGAGTTTTTTTTCCCACTCTTACTCAACACCCTTTAGTTTTTCCCTGTCCACATTGGCAAGTCTGTTGCTGTTCAGCTCATATTTAGGCAGGCATGTTGGTGAGGTTTTATGTTGGTGACACTCCTAGGAGACACCATGTCAGACTATTACACATCAACACTGCAGTTCTGTGAAAGAGGACCAGTGTTGTTGGTGTGTGTGTGTGTGTTTGTGTGTGTGTGTGTGTGTGTGTGTGTGTGTGTGTGTGTGTGTGAGAGAGAGAGAGAGAGAGAGAGAGAGAGAGAGAGAGAGAGAGAGAGAGAGAAGGTGGTCAGACATGATGACTCAGTGGAAGAGGTGTTTGTCATCAACTTGACAACATACATTTGATTCCTAGAATTGGCATGATGTAAGGAGAGACTTACCTCAAAAAAGCTGTCTTCTAACCTTCAACCATCCATACACATACACTAGATAGATAGATAGATAGATAGATAGATAGATAGAGAGAGAGAGAGAGAGAGAGAGATAGATAGATAGATAGATAGATAGATAATGGATGGATAATTAAGTTCAAGGAACTTTGGATAAGTATATTGCATAGAGTTATGCTGTCATAAAGTAAAAGTAAGTTCACCCAGATCTTTAGAGACGTTAAGAAGGCCATGGAAAGGCTGATCCAATGAACTGGGACTAATATACCTCATTTCTTGGTTCATATCTATACACATATAACCTAAAATGGTGCATACAGCTTTTTAGCTTCACAGAAGGTTTTAGAGCATACTTTTGTTCAAACTAATAGTGATAAACATTTAAAACAGTGATTCTTGACCTTCCTAATGCTGCAATCCTTTTAATACAGTTCCTCATGTTGTGGTGAACCCCAATCATAAAATTATTTCATTGCCAGCTCATAACTGTAATTTGGCTAAGGTTATGAGTTGTAATGTGACTATCTGGTACAAAAACCCCAAAGGGGGTCTTGAGTCACAAGTTAAGAACTACTACCTTAAATTCTTTCCCCGTTACATGGTATTTCTAGGGCCTTCCTCAACACATGTGGGGTGAAGTAGAACAGCTTGTGTTAGAAATTATATACCACTCTCCTGCAGCTACTCGGAAGCAGGTGCTCCAAAGTGCCTGAGTAGGTGAACTGACCTTTGCATGCGGGTCCAGCCTGCTCTAAGACATATTATGTGAGGTCATTTGGGTGTGCTGCCTGCTGAAGAGAACCCAGCCTGGTGGCATAGCTCTAGGCTTTATCTAGCACTCTCTCCATGTCTGTGTGTGGTCTCCCGTGCTTTCCTGAGTACGGTTCCTTCTTTCCTGAGTACGGCCCCTTCTGTCCTCATTCCTCTCTCTAACACATTCTCCCACAGTGCATTTTACAAACTTCCTTCCTTAAATCCCCCCTCTCACTTTGAAGGACCTTCTCCCTCCTCTCTGTGATTCCACAGCTCAATTCTCTTCCAAGACTCTGACTCACTCTGTAAGCTCACAGGAGAGGGTGACCTGGCCTCAAAAGGTAAGTTATCAAAAGAAGTTATGAGCTCGGTATACATGGAAGCCTTTCCACCCTTGGACACTGGGGAGGCTTAAGGATTTAAGGAGTGGGATCTAAATCCAGGCTCTGTTCTAATGAACAGGCTAACCCTGGGCTTAGAATTTCATTTTAATGTTAGCTTCAAAGTAGCCACTAGTCTTTAAAATACCTCATGGGTATGGGAGAAGATAATGTTTGACAGGGATATGTGGAGGAATAACCAGGATATGTACATTATCAATCATGTGTCCCACTTCGCCCATCTCACTTCTTATCTCTGCAAAAATACCACTTTTCTTAAGCCATGGCTTCTACTTACCCATCCCCCAACTCCCCTAGGGACTCATTCCCATATGGATTCTTCTTTCCCACAGTATCACCTATGGCCTCTTCCACACCCTTCATAACTCCTCTTGATAACTTACCATTTACAGACAATATCACACTTGGCAATCCATATCAGAGACTTCCGACACCAGAGATGAGCCTCTGACAGTCACAGCCACCACAGACCATGTACTCTTCTATATTGCCTCTGTGCATCATCCGTCCTTCCCATAAATCTTGCTGCCATCCCTGCACCCCCTTTCATCCCACGGCTCCCTTCCCAGCCTTTGCCCTTCATAGCTTTGCTACAATCTGTGAAGAGTCCGTTCTTCTTCTGTGTAAAAGGCAGTGCTTATCTGCCAATGTGTGGTTTATCCAGCTGTCTCTTATTCTAGGTTGTCAATTCCCATTGCCTACCCACTTTTCAGATTACATTATTGTAATGTGTGCTTTGTCTCTAAGATATGAGTATCTCAAGTATATGTCTCACAAGTACATGTGTGTCTCCTTACAATATCAAGTAGAAAGCTACACATAGAAAAGGACCCAGGAAGATATGCATTGACTGATGAATCCACCTTCAAATGGAACATAATTTGTCTGGGTGGAGAACTACATTGGTGAACACTTACTTAACCTTATCATGTGCTAAGCAGTAAATTTAGGACAAAGGAGTGAACTGAAGAGTAAAAACTAGTCATCAACATCTGTGCCAAACATTGCACATGGATTTTTTTTAATTTAATCTTCAAAACAACTATAAGTGGGATAAACTATAAGTATGCCTATTTTACAGTTGGAGAAATTAAGACTTGAAGAATTTCAATGACCTGCTGTCTTAGCATGTTTTGCATATGTATGATATAACAGCATACACAAACTGGGTAATTTGTCCAGACTACAAACTTAGGTTTTACAGTTTTAGAGTGTGGAGAATCCAAGATCAAGGGCTTGACATTTGATGGGAGATTTCATCTGCACTGGTGTACAAAGATAAAGAGGGAGCGAGACAATCAGGGAGTGATGAAAGTGGAGAAATGGGGTGAGAGAGAGCAGAATGAGCACTGAAGTTTAATTTGCAGCAAACTCTAGGAATAATCAACCTATTCCCACAATGAAATTAACCCATTCATGAGAGCAGAGTCCCCAACGGTTCTACCTTCCATCAATGATGCACTGGGCTTGATTTTCTAGCACATGAAATTTGGGGAAGAGAGTTACCGTGTTGCTTTCCCCAAGGAAAATATAAGAAAATACTCCATACTCCAGGTGGAGCACCAGCAGAAGAAGAAAGGATCCATTCAAACCCAACTTGATGAACCAATGAGGGTGACCTATGGGAGCAAGGATGAGTAAACACACATGAGCAGTTATGACTTCAGGTGGGCAGGCTAGGAATCTCCAGAATCCTCCTCCTTTCACCTGCCAACCCGCTTGATCTCATGAGAGTGCTACATCAGATCACAGCAGCTCTGCTCCAAGGATGAGCCTGTCCAACTTTGAGTCAAGAACTATACTCTGGCATTCAGGTCTTTATCAATGGCCTCATGCCATCCCAGAAATGTATGTCAGAATTGAGTACATCTCACTTACTGGTTAACTCACCTAATAAAAACTCTTTCTTTTCTATTTGTCTTTACTTACTTGTTTATATATCCATTTTGTTTTGCCTTCCAAATTCATTTAAGGTTCCCAGAGTCCTAAAAATGATTCTGGATAAGTCAAAAAGTCACTAAGAGAGACCTAAATAAGGAGAGAGACTGAGCCATGCAGAAATGTGAGCTGAGGAAGCATGCCAAAAGACAAGGCTATGAGAAGAAGCCATACAGCAAGACAAGCTTGGTGTCCTTGCAAGGGGCCAAGAAGCCAATGTGACCAGAGACACCAGAAGTAGAAAGACAGGAGACTGGGTTAAAATTGAAAGAGCAGAACTTTGAGCCCTCAGAGTATATTTTATTCTTCATGCTTTAGTAAGCCATTAAAGGGATCTGACATATATAAGTAACGCTTCTGAAAGACTACCATCTAAGCAATTATTGCACAAAACTGTGGTTTCTGAAATAAGTGGAATCTGTAGCTGGTCATGGTTATCTGGTGTTAAGTGTTCATGTAAGCAAAGTGAAGACAGTTCAGCTTCTAAAAAGGGGAAGCCATCCATTCCTGGAGAGATTCAATACATGCATGATGGTGTAGGCAGGATCTGGGAATCCTGTAAGTGTGTATTTCCCTAGATGCCTTCTGTGGGTGCTGGTTTCAAGATGTGTGGATCAATGTTGCACAATGAAAAGTTAAATCATTACAGGAAATGTTCTGTTCAGCATAGGTAAACATAGCATAGCATCATAGAATTCACAGAATCTTGAGAGCTCTCAAGAAGAGGCTACAATTGGCAGCATCCTGGAAATACTTTTGCTGCAGTATTCTTTCTACATAAAAAAATTAAATCAAATAAAAACTATACCAGGAAACCCCATCGAAAAGACTTCATCTTAAAACAAACTAAGCTTTATTCAGAGATGAAAACAGAATTGTGTTGCATAATAACCCATGAAGCCAAGAATTTGGATATTCTGAGTTATTATAAAACAATTTAAATTAACTGGTATGCTAGAGTTCATAATAAACAAATTCATAAGGTCACTTTTCTGTCCTGTATAGAACAGACTGAGTTGCCCCAAAGAGAAGTGCCCTTGCACTATGGCTCTGGTTGCAGAAGAGAAGAAGAAAGAATGAAAACAACCCAATGGGAGTGGCATTTATATGTTACTGTCTTAGGTAGGGTTTCCTAAGAGACACCATGACCAAGGCAACTCTTATAAAGGACAAAATTTATTTGGGGATAGCTTACAGGTTCAGAGGTTCAGTTCATTATCATCAAGGTGGGAGGATGACAGTGTCCAGGCAGGTATGGTGTGGGAGGAGTTGAGAGTTCTACATCTTGATCTGAAGGCCTCTAGGAGAAGACTAGCTTCCAGACATCTAGGAGAAGGGTCTCAAAGTCCACCCCCAAAGTGTCACACTTCCTCCAACAAGGCCACAGCTACTCCAACAAGACCACACCTCCTAAAGTGCCACTCCCTGGGTCAATCATATTCAAACTACCACAGTTAGCTAGTCTGCTTTGCTCAGTTATAGCAGTAGAACTAAGGTCAGAAGTTACTTGCCCACAACCAGAAGATGTCCCATAACTGGAGGGATACCCCCTGGTTTCCAACTAGAACTGTGATTACCATCACAGAATCTTGTAATAAATTAGTATCTTGAAGTCATGGGGGTCTATCCAAATGATTCCATAGCTGGAGAAGCTGGAAGGTTGAAGAATTTATTCAGCAATGCAGAGAAGCACAGTGGTGTCACTCGGATGAAGAAAAGCTCAGATATCCTGAGTCCTGCCTAGATGTTATCCTCTCTGTTCTACCAATAAATGCACAGAGGAGCCAGAACTAGTGTGAACTGAGTCTTCAATCATCTGAAAACTTGGAGTTGTAGCTGAGTATTTATCTGCCAACATATATGTAACAAAGGTTAAAATTAATATTGTGCAATGATCAAAATGATCAAATTTTAAAGAGAATGGATTCAACCTTACATTTCTAAGAATCTCATGTTTTATTCCATCCCTATCTGGACACTCTTGGATCTTTTCTGCATTTAAAACTTTAACACTTCACTCATTGTGGCTATTTTAACTTAATTTTTGTGCCCCAGGCAGATTACCTCAGCTTAATCACCAATCTGTTCAACTGTCAGTGCCTGGGCCTAAGAGACCATACCAGTGAGATACCAGGGATGGAGCGGATACCTATAAGTACTAATAGGTAAGATGCCTACTCTTGATTCAGAATAATGAGGCTGATCACTTGCAGTAAATCCTACTATGACTGGGTCATAAAGGCATGAAGAAGTGGTGAATGAATAATCGTTTATGAATCTATAATTTGTAAATGACTCCAGTTCTCATAGAAAAAAAATTGAGTTTCTCAAAGAATAGTCTGTTTAGTATTCTGTATGGCATACAATGTCAATAGATCAGCTGTTCAAGTATTGGATTGATTAAGTACATTGACAACTAGCATGGAAAAAAATGAGTCTTCTGACTGGTCACAAGCTTAATATGAGCCTGTGATGGGAAATGGATGGAGTATCCTGCACTACTCCTAGACATGTGACACTCAGGAACTACTCAGGGCATCTAACATAGCCTCATTCTATGGGACACTTGGACTAAAGTTCGTGTTTAGATTTCTTGTTGGGGAGTTTCATGGTTATTGTTTAAGTTTCTAAGGATTGTTTTTTTAGGAGTTGAATTGTGTCTTCCCCCAAGGAGACATTGACATTCTAAACCCCTGTGCCTTTAAAAAATAGCTTTCCTAAAAAATAAGAACCTGACAGGGGATAAGCTAGAATGAGGCCATTTATATCCAGTAGTTTTCTAACCTTGACACAAAGGAGAAGATTAAGCAGTCATGCACACAAGACAAATGCTTCCTGGTGATGAAGGAGGAGATCAGGGCTATACACCATGATCCAAGGAACACCAAGGGATTACCAGTAAGCCAGCAGAAGCTGGGAGGGTGACACATGTAGATCATCTCTGATAGTTTCAGAAGCAGCTAACTTTTCCCACACCTTGATTTTGGAAAGAACACAGCCTCTAAAGAAAATCCAAGGAACACCTACTTAAACTCGAAAGAACCAAGGACGCAGTCCAGGGGTGGGGGTGGGGGGGAGTGGGGAGGAGATTGCTCAGTGGTTAAGAGCGCTTGCTGATCTTCCAGAGAACCCAGTTCATCTCCCAGCACTCAAATAGGGCAATTTATAGTCATCTACACCTCTAACTCTAGTGCATTTAACATCCTCTTCTTACCTCCTTAGGCACCCACACACACACACACACACACCCTCAAACATATGAAATAAAAATAAATTTAAAGCATGAAGCCGATACAACCTACACACAGAGACTCTTGTTGACAAAGCTATCCCAGAGGGGCAGGCATGTAGCAGATCTGCAGTGGCCATTCATTTGTAAAAGAAATGAACTTCTTATCAGCCTGCTACTGCTAAAGGAGGAAAGGAAGAGATGCGCTGACAAATTATTTTCCTTTAACCTCTCCTTTCTACCAAGCGCGAGCCATCCAGTACATCCCCACCCCACTTTGATTGGTAGACACATTGCGCCGATTGAGTGAGTTCTATCGATGGTACAGATGAAGAAACTTGGTCTTACTGAGGAAGAGGATCTAGCCTTCGAATGCGTGAGTCTCCCCTCCTACATTTCTCCTACTACACAGTCTCTTATCTTCTAGTATTCTCTCTCATCTGTCGTTTAAAATTCAAATGAGAGATGAGCTATGCTTCTTGAAGCCAAGAAATAGCTGAAGAGTGCCCGATGTTCTCATGAAAAAAAAAAAAAAAAAAGCAACATCTTCTATTTAGAGAGAGTTGACTTTGCACGAGTTCCCTACAGCAAATACCCTAGCTGAGCAGTCTCACTTCAGACTCACAGAAATGATACCAAAGTAGGGTTTACTTCTTTTTTATAGGTGTCACATTTGTCTTTATATTTTATTTTTCAGGGTTTTGCCTCTATTTTATAACTGAGCAAGACTTATAATTTATTATTATATTTTGTTATATAGTCTCTGAATATAACTTATTCAGAGAAGTAAGGCAATTTATGCAAAGGTTACAGTTGACACAGGTAAATCCAGTGTTGTGGTTTCTGAAGTCTCCCCTCCTAATCCACTTTTCTATAATAGAATTGGACAGTTAAGAGCTGGCCTGATGCAGGAAAAAGAGGTCTATGATGGATGAAGGGGATTGGGTACCATTTGGCCCTAGCCACTAACCAATTCTGGGACCTGAACCAAACATTCTTGCTTGCATGGGTCTTAATTTCCTTAACTAAAACTTGTGAGGGGGAAAAACTAGGCCACATGCATCAAAGTCTATCAATATTGAACCACGGCATCATTCATCCTGTAATTTACTATATGTCAGGTGTGATCTGGGACACTGAGCATCAAGTAATTGCCAAAAGTCTTGCCTTTGTAAAGTTTGGGAGATACTGAATGGGTGAACATGAAGAAAACTATTTTCAAAAGAGAAGAAGTGCCCACAAAGAAGATAAAGCCAAGTAAAAGACTAGATGTCAGATGAGAGTATTGGGATCACCACATTGCACCTTGTGTCCTCGGGATCATCTACTGAAGTTAAGCCTTTAGGGAAAAATGAAAAGAAGATAAAGAAGGCCCAAGGGATGAGGATGCACAGAGCATGTGGGATTAGATGTCACTGGCACTAAACACTCAAGAAGGCCCGTGGCAGGTAAGTGACTATGGAGAGTGATGGACATTTCTCATATTTAGATTTGGAAGCTTTGCATAAAACCTCACTTCCCACTGCTGTAGACATAGGCCTGGTTTCATACCTTAGGCTCACAATGACCTTTTTTCCTTTTAAAAACTGTGGTTATTATTATTATTGATAATAATTATTATTATTTTACTTATTCACTTTACATCCCACTTACTGCCCTCCTCCAAGTCACCCCCTTCTACAAGACCTCCCCCGCATCCCATTTTCCTCTGAGTGGGCGCCTCTGCAAGGCTAGGCACATCCTCTCCCACTGAGGCCAGACAAGGCAGCCCAGCTAGAAGAACAGATCCCACATACAGGCAACAGCTTTTGGGTTAGCCCCTGCTCCAGTTGCCTAGGATCTACATGAAACCAAGCTGTGGCTCTCAGAGACTGAACCACCAACCAAAGAATATACAGGGGCTCACGATTACTTAATGCACTCAATTCAGTTGAATTTCCCAATCATGTTAAGCCTAATTAGGAGATTAGCCGAAGCTAATTCTCAATGACAGCACACCACTTATTTTGGGATTTTTAAAAGAGTCTTTATTAAAGGATCTCAGATGAAATTTTAATAGTTTATAGTTGACCTTTGTTTCTTGTTGAAAGTTCCCCAGAGAAATGACTCCTAATACAGTCAGTGTCAACTCATCCTTTTGTCCAGCCCATTCTCTATACTAAAATAAAAATTGTACCATTACACTCTCCTTAAAAAGCCTCCGAGGACAGTGGTTCTCAGTTCATGGTGGTGACATGATTTGTGTGTCAAATTCCATGTAAATCCACACAAAAAAGAGTACATTTATCATTTATAGGTTATTTTTATTTTATCATTTATAAATTTATCTTTTATAGTAATGAGTAATATATCATTTACAAATTAGACTTCAAGTAGTCTGGATCTCTCAAAGTCTCTAAATGTAGATATTATTCTCAAGATTAAAAAATAAAAGACTACATCCATAGAGTAATAGTGTTACCAACAGATACTTCACAGTCTAAATTCAAAGCCCGACCTTAACATCACACATGAAATGAGTAACCTTAGCCAACTCATCAAGAGTCCTTGGAGATTCTCTCTCTTCATTTTAGATAATAGATAGTATGTGCCTCTTCTAGTGGTCATGGGATAAATAAGCTAATACCTATGAGCCCAGATCTTGGCTGAATGAAAACAGTAGCTACCAAGCCATGGAGCCTGCTTCACCACTGCTCCCTAGCTTATGCTCTTGGTTTGTATCACTGTTGCCTCAAAAGAGTACCGGAGATGGTGTGTGTGGCTCCAGCGAGAAAGCATCTTATCTCACAGTCTGAGTCTGAAATCAATGGTGTTATGAGAGCCTAACTTGCTCAGTGGGTTTTCCTCCTGGCTTCTTGGGTTTGTTGGCAGCATTTGGTATTCCTTGGAATGTAGACACAACCATACAGTCTTGACACCCTACCTGAGTGGTCCTCTGCTTTTGTTTCTGCCCCCTGTCTAAGATCGCCTGTTTTATTAGATGAGAAACTTCATGTCTGTTCTATTATGCTCTAATTTAACTACACACACACACACACACACACACACACACACACACACATGCCATGCTGCAACCTTTTTTACAAATAAGGTCACATTCTGATTGGGGCTGAGGACTTCAGTGTATACACCCAGGGGAAGATAACAACTCCCACCTGGACAGGCCTTGACATGTTTTCTTATCTGTATCTTTGCCCTCAATGTCTCCCTAACAGCCTCCCATAACCCACATACTTGTTTGACAACCTCACTCCTGCTTGATTCTCAAGTTTCGGTGACATCTGACTTTCTAAGCACCTCATACCATTCTGCCACCTCATCATTTCAGAGCCAAGGCCTCACTGCTGTCCTCCCAGTGTCCCGCATCACCAGAGCTCTTATCGTACCTGCACTCCCTGCAAGACTTCAAACTCCTGGTAGTCCTGGCAACTTCTCAGTGTGCTTCACAACCCAAACAGATCCTGAGACCTTGTGAATGAATGTCAACGCCTCTTCTTGTTTTTCAGATCTCACCTATCGTGTGGTTTTGTGTATACTCATAAGGAAAGGGCTGAAAGAGCTAGAAAAGTTTGTAAACATTGTACTGATTGAAGTTGAGTGTAGAGATGAGAAGTTGTGTTGGTTGTTTCAAATAAAAAGCACTGAAGGCAAGGAATGTGTTGCACAGTTACCCAAAGGCTGTGCTAACAAAATCCCCAGAAAGGTTTGGTGAGAATAACTTTGGGAGGATGAGACTGCCAGCCAGAATGAAAGAACAGAAGGAAGCGGAGAGGCTGCCAGAAAAATGGCATGCACAGGAAGTTCACAGCTGGGCAACAGTTAGATCTCAGAAAGAGGAAGAATCATATGACTGGAACATGGGTTTCAGAGCAGGGGGACAGCTTACCCAGGGGCGCTGAGATGAGCTGGCAGTGAGTACCAACTATCCCTGGCTGCCAGTGAGATCATCAAGACACCCAGCAAGAAATCCTCAGAAATGGAGTTTACAGATCTCAGCACCTACATCATAGACGTGAAAGAGGATCTGAGAGGCAGCAGCATCAACGTGCATGAACAGCACAAGCCAAAGCCAGAACCAGAGGCCTGTGGACCACAGGGGTAAGGATGAGTCCTGAAAACTGGGTTTCTATTGATGGCTGTCATGTGCCAACCGTATCCTTCTACACAACATTTTTCTCTTCTGAGATTCGGGTTCACTCTCTGTGGCAGGAAGGAAGCGCAAAATGCTAGGGAGCCCTTCCCAGCATGTACAAGGATTGGTATGAGAAGCACCAGGGGATTGTGAGTGATGCTGACACCCTCAAGTCTATAAGATGCTCTATCTTTCTTTTACCATCCTGTGCGTGAATAGAGAGCATTTCCCATTTCTGGTTCTGTGGCTTTTGTTAATGTGTCTCAATAAAGGAAGGAAGCCAGGCCTGTATTTCTCTATCGGGGTGACTCTTGATCACACTGATTCCAAAATGAGCCACTCGTACAAGGTTTAACTGCAAACTTTGAGAAATAAAGGGAGAGATTACCAAAGTGACAGCGAGGGGTGGGAGGGGTGGAGGTGTAGGGAACGGAAACACAGTGGGGAGGTGACTGAGAGCTGATAATTACCTGCAAAGGCCTGGGGTTTCTGTGCAACTGCTTCGCTGCAGTGCTGCCCCAGGTCTCTGTCTCTCTGCTTCCCACGGCTCACCTGGGAATTTAAAAAATAGGGAGACTCAGTTCATATCTCAGCATGGCCATTCATTAACTGGGAGAGCAAAGTCTGTGTCCTTATGTGCAATCCTACGGCCTCGCGAGCCGGCAAAGCTCAGAGCTAACACAAGCAGGTGTGCTGTCTCACACTATGCACTACGTACAAAATAACAGTCTGTTGTTGAATATTCTTGTCTCTTTTAGTTAGTTATTTCGGTTTCAAGGTTCTTGGCCTAAAACTTGCTATGTGGCCCAGGCCTGCATTTGCAAACTTCTGGCCTTTGCATCGAAGTTCTGGGATTATGAACACAAATCATGCCTCCCAGAAGAGGAGCTTTATGAACACTTGTTGACATGTAATATGTGAAAATACCATAATGGGACACAGTATTTCATATTTAAACTAAAAACCTTTTTAACTAAAATATACTCATAAAATGAATGAAATATACCAAAAATGTTTATATATCTGTATGTTGTACCTCAGTAAGACAATTACAAGACTGTGGAAGTAAGAAGTGATGTGAATTTATTTTAATTGATGAGCCTAGGGTGACGTCACAAGATAGGAAGTGACCCACTTAGATATTGAACCCAATAGCATAAGCAAATAGTACACAGAGAGCTATGTGTTCCTGGCTAGCATCCACGGCTGAAGACACGCAGGTGCCTCTCTTCATGGATTCTGGCTTTGGAAAAGAAGAGTGTGCTTACAGGAGACACTTCAGAAGAGGTGGGGAAATGCAAAACTGAACATTTTAAAAATCCATATTTTCAAGCCTACACATAAAAAGTAAAGATGATCTGTGAATTTTAAGTACTATATAAGTATAAGGGACTAACAATTGTGTGTGTGTGTGTGTGTGTGTGTGTGTGTGTGTGTGTGTGTACCTGCCTGTCTGTCTGTCTGTCTGCATGCCCCTGCAGGTATAGGGAACAGAAGAAGTTATCAGATATCTTGCCTTATTCCCTTGAGACAGATTCTCTCACTAGACTTCGTGCTTTGGAACGAGCTGGCAGTCAGCCAGCCCTGGGGATTCTTTGCTTTCACCTTCTAACAACACTGGAGCCATAAATACATGCGGCTACACCAGTTCGTTGTACGGGGCTGTTGGAGATTTGAACTCCAGCCTTCACGTTTGCACAGTGAATATTCTTAACCACTGAGCTACGACCTCTGCCTGAAGTTGAAAATGCTTATAAGCCAAATATGAATAGTAAGGTGGGGGTCTTCACAAGGCAGGAAACTAGCACCAAGAAATGCCACCGTGAGTTGAATCACTGCTCATGTGTTGGTAGATGACCGATTACCTCTTAGCCTGAAAACCAGGAGTATCTAGGGAGTGATGGTCTCTAGTAAACTCAACACCACACAGCCAAGTGGAGAACTCTCCCTTGCAGCTCTTATTTACTATTTCCACATTTCTGGTAAGCTTGGTTCACTGATGATTTTGTGAGAAGCTACACTTTTAAAATTGTACACCTAATTCCAATTTTAACTGCTGGAAATTGGTTAATTCTTTAAACTCTGCAGGTCAAACCAAAAAAACCATCTGTGGGCCCGATGAAACCTGTGAATGCCAACTTGCAGGCATTGCTCCCAGCAGAGAGGGGAGGGTTGAGTTCACTGAAGTCTGCGTACCAATAAACAACAGGAGCAGATTGTGTAGTTGCGGAAATTCCTGAGGCAGTTAGAAGGACCAGGAAAGATAGAGGTGGCAGAACATTTAACTGGCATGAGAATAAAAAAACGAACAAACAAAAATAATAACAAGCATACAACTTCATACTCCCACAGCAGCAGTGATAGGAGCAATGGGGTGGGGGTGGGGGGCATGTCTAGAGGCAATGAGGAAGTGATGCAGTTTTGTCTTGTAGCCTTGGGAACCCACTGTTTAAATATGAGGAAGGAAACGTGCCTTGTTTGACAACAGCTTGGAGAGGAGGGGGTCACTGGATACAGGGAAAAGACTGAATAAGGCACTGACTGTGGGCCTTGAGGGTGGAGTCTTGAGAGTGGGAGTGAGAAAGAGAGGGTGGGGCTAACTACCTGACTGACAGGTCAAGGCGGGGCTACCCCACCTCCGTGACTGACAGGTCGGGGTGGGGCTGGTCGGGGTGGGGCTAATCGGTGAGGGTCTGTGGAGGGGGAAGTGAGTGAGCAGTATCCCAGCCCTACAGTCCTTGAAGGGACTTGGAACACACAAAATGAGGAAGTGTAACAGTAAAATGGGAGCTTGCCCCTCACAATGATTTCTTGAGTGTCAACATGCACAGAACTCCAGCAGATGAGGGGTTGAGGCATTGAGAAGTCTTCTAGGGGAAAGACATTAGTAGAATAATCTGACGAATAAAACCAAAGGTAGAGAGAGTCTCGGGATAGCGCTGAGACAGCAAGGGGCTCGGTGATGTATCTAGGGTGAGAAAGTTGACCGCCACCGGAAGTGACAATTAAGCTCAAAACTAGGAACTGAGTAAGCACAAATGTGTTAAACAGGGGAAGAGAAAGCTTTGAGCACCAGGAACAGCCGGTGCAAACGCTGACCTACGAGGGGAGGGTTGAGAAGGGCCAGTGTGGCCGGAGCTAGGCTTCCCACCACCCCTCTCACTGTCTGCAGCCACCCCAGAGGCTTCTTTGCTGAAATAAGGTCCTGCGGATTGAGGTGACCCTTCAGGGCACCTCTGAGGCAGAACGATCTGTTGCTGGACTGTTCAAAAGGGACCATCAGCAAACCGTATGCAAAGATGATTTATAGAGATGCACACAGCGTGGAAAACAGGCCCACAGAAGGGCTGCGGCCAGCTCCAGCTCTCTTCTAGAAGCTTCCTCGTTGTTTAAGTTTTCCCCATCATCATTTTCATTTCCTGGTTTGGTTTTACTTACATCCTTCCTCCTCCCCTTCTAAACAGATTGAAAAGAAAAAGAAAAGAAAAAAAAAAGACCAACTAACAATTTCTACTTTTACTTCTTTGCGGTTATCTGCAAATCTCCTCCCTACCCTCATGCTATGGTAAAATAGCATGATTATTTTAGCTGTGTTAGTATGTTTCAGACCTCCAAGAAACCATGACCCAAACAATTCAAGAACAACAGTGCATGTCAAAAACTATTGCCTTTGTCTGTCCTGCTCCAGCTAGCTCCTTCCCCACCCCCTAGCCCCGCCTCTTTAAATCTAAACTATTATAAACAGCCCCAAATCGTGGCCCTGGTGGAATCTGCTTCTCTCCTCATCTGCTCTCTGGCACTGGGCTCCTGAGCGCGTCTCTGTGGAATGGCCTCGCTTAGCTTGCCGTGGATATTTTTCCAGATTCCTCTTCCGTGGCCGGAGACACCTCCTCTCCTTAGGATCTAGGCCTCCTCACCTCAGCATTCAGGGGAATTTCAAATCTCACAGCGCACCTCAGCTGCTTCTTATCCCTTCTCCCATAGCGGGTGCGAGCATCTCCAAGAATATCTGCTGTTTCCCAAGCAGAGATGAATGGGTCCCACTTCTAGACCTTGGCCTGTGCTGTTTCTAGATCATTTACTCCTTCCTTGTCTGACCACCGAAATCCCATGCAGATTTCAAACCCAGCTCTGCACCCACCCAGTTGAATGAAAAACTCCTGTGCGTGTACATATGAACGTGGGTATGCTTAAATACATGTGTGGAGTCCAGAGGTTGCTGTCCAGCCTTCTTCCTCAGCCACTGTCCACCTTAGATTTTGGAGGTAGGGTTTATCCCTTGAACTTGGAGCTCATCACCTCAGTCGGGCAGGACAGTGACCTCCAGGGGTCCTCCCCGACACTCCAGCTAGCTCCTTTCTAGATATATTGGCTCACAGCTGGGGTTTGTATGCTGAGGATCTGAACACGGGTCCTCATGACAGCACAGCAATGCTTTCCTGACATTTCCCCAAAGCTTGGAATACATGTTCATGCATGCGTGCATTCTAGGTGGTTGAAACCCATGCAGGAGATAAGCATTGATGAAAATCAGGTGACTGAAGACATAGGAAAGGGGCATGAGCAGAAAGCCCAGAGGCTCACGGCCAACAACGTGCAAGCACTAGCATCTTGCCTCTCTTTTTAGAAATCATGAATGGGGTGCTTGACCCAAAATCTTGGTTCTTGGGCCTTGTTCCCGTAAGTGTGGAAACGGATACCTCTTAACTCCATCAGTCTTGCAAAGCTCAACCGTGCGTCCCTAACAACAGGACACGTCCTCCACAGCAGGCAGAATATACAGCCTTGTTTTGAAGCTCCACATTTGGGGCTGAGTCCTATGACAATGATTCAGGCTTAGGCTTGTAGTCAGATGGAGCCAGTTTAAAAGCCCTTCTTCTATTATTTATTATATAACCCAGGGCATGCTGCCCTGTGCCTTTAAACCTCCACTGTCCCACCCATGAAGGGGAATAGCTTTGCCTCTCTGTTGTAAGGTCATACAGAAATGACAATATAACCTAAGATTACAAATGAAAACAGCATCAAGGTTCCTGGTATGTAATGGACATGATGAACAGAAAATTTGATTATTGTTTTTCAGATTCCACAGTTAGTTTCAACTTGAATGTGATGTACCAGGAACTGATCTTAAAGACTCTTGATCTGATCTTAATCGCTTTATGTATCTGGAAACAGAGGCCAGGTTAGGGACAGTCATATTGCACAAGGAAGTGTCAGGACAAGTTTCTCCATGTTCCCTGACCCACAGTCAGTAGACACGGTTGGAACATCTTGACCTCTCCTTGACTGTTGTGATTGACAAATGCCCTCTGAGGATTTGAACTCTTGACTCACAGTTGGTAGTAGTGTTTGGGGAGGCTTCGTAGGTGCAGCCTTGCTGGAGGAAGTAAGTCACAGGGGCAGGCCTTGAGAGTTCAATCTCTCTGTCCCAGGCTATGGTTGAGGTGTGAACTCTAAAGCTTCCTGCTTGCTGCATGTCTCTCTGCCAAGAGGGATTCTTACACCTCTGGAAGGGCCAGCCAAAGTAAATTGTCTTTGTCCCACAGATTGCTTTTGGTGATGGTGTTTTACTACAGTGACAGAAAGTAACTGATACATTGACTGGGGACATGACTTTCCTTCTGTGTGCCCCGGCAGCAGAAGATCGTGTTTTGGAGAAGGACCACTGTGTTTCTTTCCTGGGGATTTTTCTCTTCCTCTGTCCTTTCCTGCAACCAATTTCATTTCTTGTGGTTTCCTCATCAGCCCTGCTTCCTCCCACGTCTTCTACAATAGATATGGCTTGATCACCACAAGCCTTTCGCTGCTTTCTTTCAGATTGGAGAGACTCTTCGTCTCCTTGCCTTATGCCATAGCACCACGCAGTTTATACATAGGCTGTCTTCAGCCCAAGTCACATGACCCATCTCTTCTCTGTAGCCTGTTTTTTGAACTCTGTCAATAATGGGCCTTTCCATACACACTTTGAGTTTGCCATCAGTAATGAACATAGCACAAACTATCTGCCAAGCTAATCCTGACCACATTGGAGATACTAACTTGCTTGACACTCATAGCATCCCGTGAGGTTGTGAGATAAGAACACTTATAGATAAGCAAAGTGTGACACAGATTAAGTAACTGGTTCAGGGTTTTTCCACTGACAATTGGAGGAAGCAGTTGACTCCTGGGTTGCTCCAGCACTGCTCCAAGAAGCAGACTCTGCCTGGCTCTTTGCTTCTTTGCAACCTCGGCTGCTTCTCTTTCACAAAGCCTTTCTTTCACAATACCAGCAAGCAAGTCCTCACCTTGAGGATTTGAAGATGCCAACCAATCTAATGCAAAACCTTACCAAGTCCACTATAGGCAATTTAGTGTATAGAAAGGATCCATGCCCTGCAGGATCAGTTTATTTATTCATTTAAAGGACTGCCCTTAAGGAAACGAATAGGATTTCCTGAAATAGAATTTGTCCCAAAAAACTCACAGTGATGATGATGACAACGACAATGAAGATGATGGTGAAGATGTTGAAGATAATGATGAGGGCAACAATTGATTCCTACTATGATGATGATAAATATTTCTCTTGGAAACACTGTGCTAAGTTCCTTAAATGCATTATTCTAAACATTATTCTAATCTTCTAAAACATCTGAGAGCAATGCTATTCACCTAACCCTTCCACCAGAAGGAAGCACCAATGCACATCCCTCCCTCCTCACCCACCAAGGAGTAATTTGATTCTCAATTGTCATTCAGCATTTTGGGGTACACAGAAACACTCTCCTTAGGTACTAAAATACCGTTGATAGTCTTTCTCTTCAACTGAGAGCCTTCAGTAGAGAGCTCAGGACTTCAGCAGGCAGCAAAATCAAACGATATCTCACTAGCATTGCTTTGTTTTCATGGTTACTTTCTACTTATGGCAAGTGATACTAGTTCTCCATATGTGGTTAGGACTGAATATAATTTTTCTTTAAAAAAAAGTGTATTTGAGCTTTAAAAGTGGGCCAGTGATGTAGGAAATCACGATATACCTGCTAGTCAGAACAGTGAAATCAGGGTGACAGGAAGCAGAACATGAGCGTGGGGTTGTGAACAAGTTGTTTTGTAGGATTCTAAGTAGTCTTTGCCAACTCCACGGTGGCTCTTCACAACCAGGAACTCGTCTCCTCAATGGCCCTCAAGTGACTTGCTCCCTGCAGCAGGCCGGTGCATTTCTGACGGGAAGCTCCCCGGTGCATAGATCACACTTGAGGCTCCGAGAGCGAAGATGACTTGTTGAGGTTACTCACAACACCATGGCTTTTGTGGGATTAGGTCTAAGGTGTGCTCATCTCCCACTCATGGCCTGTCTATTTATCCAATGCTTCCCTCCTATCCAGACATCCGTCGCTTACACATCGTTCATTATTCAGCTCCTCTCCTACTCAGCAAGAGAATCATGCACAGATCCCTGGCCTGGGTATCCCTCACACCGTAAATGCTTGCAACTTCTCTCTTATATCCTTAGGAGGATACTTTTGTACCAGCTTAGGATAACTAGAAAGAATATTTAGTCAGATAATTTTCTATGGGGTTTAATTCTCTTGCAAAATGCCAATCGAGAAAGCTGTTGATGTTTAGTCCCTTTGAATGATTAAGGTTTTCTTTTCAGGTCAAAGAGTCCTGTTTGTGGTCAACTGAATTATCCCCTCCCTCCTGCCTCCTCCCCCTCCCTTGTTCTAATTTTAATGCCTTCTCCTTTTGTCCAAGGCCTCTGGGATGCAGAGGATTTATTAGCGTGTCTCTCATAAAAACCGGAGCATAGCAGGAAATTAAATTCATCTGGCATAAGCACCTGTTTGGAGAGCTTTGCTGGTTGCGCTGCTCCACTTCACGGTTGCCAAGGTGATGGCGAAGTGACTGGCAGCTTGTCTGAGGATGGTCCAGATATCAATGTTTTAACATCATCAACTAAAGGAAGCACTGTTGGCAGAGACATCGGCCATAGTAGTCCAGGGTATCCCAGACCCAGGAGGAGAGATCTCAGAGGGATCCTGTGGAGAACTCAAGAAAGAAAAGAGAGAGGTGATTGTTTTGAGTGGCCTCAAGGGGGCAGACTTAAGAGTCATGCACATAGACGGAAGGAAGACAGATTTTAGTTCGAAATCTGGACAGTGGAAGCAATACACTGTGAAAGATGCCCGTGGGGGTTTTCCTCACAAGAGTTTGGGGAGCGCACCTTGTAGAAAAACCAAAAAACTAAGATTCTTCATCCCAAATCATTACCACACCATACAACTAGACAACTCGAATGCTAGTAGTAATAATTTTCAGGTTCATTTCTCTCTCTGGAAATCCTGGTTCCTTTTCTCAAGGGAATGGTGTTTTGTCTACCTGCATCATAACTCAAAAAACAAATTGCATATTACTCGTATTCAAAGGATCCTTTCACACCTGATATGGCGAGACAAATATGCATTCTATATCTAGCTTTTAATGCCAAACTATACCACGAAGGGAATAACTATCTCTTCCTGGTGGTAGCATGCTAAGTACTTCATGTGCTTTTAACCTCATTTAACATAAACATAGTGAGATAATTCTGCCCAGAGATATTATCAAAAGATAGTCATGCTAAACAAAAGGATTCCACAGATGCTTGTCTGCCCAGGAATCATGAAGATGGAAGAATTCTTGCCAGAGCCAAGACCCAGCAGCAGGTTTCTTAGCAGTCCAAAGAGTGGCGTGTGGGGCATTCTTTGGCAGTACAGAGCCTCACTCCTGTTCAAACACTCACTAGATAAATCAAACTGTTTTTGATTCCTGTTTGGCAGGCAGGAAATGGCAAATCAGTGTCTTAAGGGATTGACAAAATATGTAATTAGACACTATCAATCACCATAAAAGAGCTCGGTTTTTCTTACATCAGATAAACGCAGCTTAGTCGAAAGAAGTATTACTTAACTCAGTAAGGTCGCAAGATCCATAGGCAGCCTTAGCAGACTTACTCGCTGTGAAAGGAAACAAATCACTGTTGCTAGGTAGGGAGAGGGAGTGAGGGTGGGAGGGTAGGGCCAGACTCTTAAGTTTCCTAACACCTTGAACAGGACACGCCCCATTTCTTCAGGCTCCTTTTTTTTTTCAAACTAAAGGAAATAAACAAAATCCTCTACTAAGCTTTTCCCTATTTTAATTGTGTCTAGACTTAGAATCCTAAAAGGAGGTCAGAGAAAAGATAACATTCTGAAATGCCTACCTCAGTGGGGGAGATTATGTCCATTTGTCATAACCGGTGGGGACCACCGGGCACAGGACCTCCTTTTTTGACCAATGTTATTTCCTCTTCTCCATTTAGTCTGTATGAGGCTTTTAAAAGATGTTTCCCAAATTATATAGCTAAAGTTCGGGGTGACTTAAGTGCACAGCAAATAAAAGATTGTGTTACTCCTAAAAGAGTTCTGCCTGAGGCTTTTTGTTGTTGTTGTTGTTGTTAGGGGAAGATTAAACTTCGTGCTTATATATTCCATACCTTCACAAACAGGAAGTAGGTTTCAAGTGTTTTAGTTCCACAATTCTGAGTAGATGTGTATTTAAAGAAAGGTTGTTGCATAACACAAAGCCTCTTCCTAAAATGCACCCAGTTTTGGAAAATACAAAGTGGGTGTGCTTTGAAAATTGTGTGAACAGAAGAGATCTTTAATTGATATTTGTGGGGTTTAGGGGAAATATTTTTGAGGCACTATAAAAAAAAATGTGTCATTGAAGGAGGCCGAAGGGCCCATGTAGGTTCCATTTCTAAGCCCCATTTCTCAAGTAAACACCGCACCTACTTTTTTTTCACAAAGTGCTTCACTGTTGTTTTGTTAGAGGAAATGGGTAATGTGTTCTAAATGAGTAAGTAAATTACCCAAAGTTCCGGCCAGTGGTGGCCCACGCCTTTAATCCCAGCACTTGGGAGGCAGAGGCAGTCGGATTTCTGAGTTCGAGGCCAGCCTGGTCTACAGAGTGAATTCCAGGACAGCTGGGGCTCCACAGAGAAACCCTGCCTCCCCCCCAAAAATGGCCCAAAGTTCACTGACAAACTCACATTTGTCTGATATTTAGCTATGTAACAGCACTTACGGTAGCAATAGAATTTGATTCTCACTCATCACAATGAAAATGGCTGGCGCTCTCTCTCTCCCTCTCTCCCCATTTCAAATCTGCAAGCACACCCCCTTAGAGATGGAGAGAATTTGATCCCATTGGAGAATCGAGCTAAAAATACCACCATGGAATTGTGGGAAGGATTAAATGCAATAATGCACAAAAGGCACATAGCAGAATGTGCCCTAAATGTCAGCCATTGTTATGGTATTATGTAATCTACAAAGTATGTTTGCTTACTCCGTGTGAAAGACTTTCAGTCTATCAAACATAATACATGTGAAATCAAACCTTGAAAATTAATTTTTTCCCAACAGTCAAGACATTTGCCAGCTGCAGAGATTAGCATTTCATGAAATCTTAGTCTTGTTCTGAATTTTTTTAATGGGAAGGAACAACTATCCTCAACTATCCTTTTTTTTCTGTAGTTTTAAAATGAACTCCACAAAACATGTTTTTAATATAGGGAATTATATGAAATTGTGGGGTGGGCAGCGAGGTTAAAGGCAGAAATAGCCCAATGGTGGCACATTCACTGACACAGCCTAAAAGATTAGCAAATTACCCAGCCAACACATACAATTAATACAATTAATATTTTTATAGTTAAAACAGAGTTACTAAAGAAATTGTTTGAAAAGAAAATTATGAAGACTGGAAAGACGGCTCAGTGCTTAAGAGCTTTGGCTAGTCTTCCAGAGAACCAGGGTTCAATTCCCAGCACTCACAAAGGCAGCTTGTGAGCTGATACTATCTGTATATTCAGTCCTAGGGAATCTGATGCTTTGTCCTGACCTCCAAAACAGGCACAAATGTGGTGCACAGACAAATGTAGAGATAAGACTCCCATGCACAGAACATAAATAATGTAGTTTAATTTTTTAAATTGTAAAACTGAAAATGGTTGCACTTGCATTTTTATTTTCAGCACATCCCCAGATATCCGCCATATAACAAGAAAATGATGCCACACTCCCAAGAATTAAGAATTACACCTTCCCAACCCTACCCAAATGTGTATACTTCTAGGTCTAAAGAAATGCGAAGGATGAAGTTACTGCCTTGGTGCGGTTCTCAAGGAGGGAGGATGCCAAAAAAATATTTTTTCACAAAGTGTGCTGAGAAACTCTGTAGCTGTTGGAGTCATCTCCTGTGCTCTTGCCAAATAACTGAAAGGGGATACACTGGATGTCTGTGAATGGGGTGTCACTTATGAGTGCTAGAAGCGGGTGGTACCTGGATGTGGACACCGGTGTCTGAGTGGTCCGCACTCCATGTCTCCACAGGAGCGCTTATGTGTGTTTCTTTCCTCCTGCTTCTGGGTGTTCCTGGGTTTGTTTACAGCCACCTCTCTGTTGGACCAGGAGACAGCTGTCATCTCCAGAATGAGCGGGCGCGGGTGTGTCTCCGTGGCTGTGGCTGTGGTTCGGCATAAGTCTGAGCATGTCCTGGTCGTCAGGGTGCGTTTGTGCCTGTGTGTGCGTGTCCGGGTGAGCTTGCTCTTTCTGTTCCTAAAAGAAAACGCACCCTGCGCTACTGGCGTCCAGAGACCTCTCAGCCCGCACAGGTGACCTGAACGGACAGGTAGCACCTCCAGACAGCGCCTGGTTGGCGGGTTGCACAGCAGCCCTAGATTTCTCTCTCTGGTGCCCCAGCTAGGGTAGCTGGAAGGGAGCGGTGGCCTGGCCTCCGGGGAGCCGCTGGGCCCCGCCCGGGCTAACCCCAGGAGGAGGCGGGCTAGGCTGGGAGGGTTGGCCCTTGGTGCCTCGCCCCTCCGGGCATCCGGCCGTGCCATTGGCCCAAAGTTGTTGCACGTCACTGGGCAATTCCCCTAAAGTCTGGTGCACATAACGGGCAGGGCGCACTGCAAGGCTGCTTCTCAGGCATTCAGGCTGCGGCTGCAGGCACCGCGAGCCCGGAGCACCCACGAGCTGAGTGTGCAGGACGCACCCCAGCACAGCCACCTACGGCCGCTGAATGAAGCTTCCAGGAGTCCGCCCCCGGCCGGCTGCGCCCCGTCGGAGGTGCACCCGCTGAGAGCGCCTGGGCACCGAAAGCCGGTGCGCTCACCTGCTAACCTGCCAGCCATGGGGCCACACGGGAACGACAGCGACTTCTTGCTGGCACCCAACGGAAGCCGAGCGCCAGACCACGACGTCACTCAGGAACGGGACGAAGCGTGGGTTGTGGGCATGGCCATCCTCATGTCGGTTATCGTCCTGGCCATCGTGTTTGGCAACGTGCTGGTCATCACAGCCATTGCCAAGTTCGAGCGACTACAAACCGTCACCAACTACTTCATAATCTCCTTGGCGTGTGCTGATCTAGTCATGGGCCTAGCGGTGGTGCCGTTTGGGGCCAGTCACATCCTTATGAAAATGTGGAATTTTGGCAACTTCTGGTGCGAGTTCTGGACTTCCATTGATGTGTTGTGCGTCACAGCCAGCATCGAGACCCTGTGCGTGATTGCAGTGGATCGCTATGTTGCTATCACATCGCCCTTCAAGTACCAGAGCCTGCTGACCAAGAATAAGGCCCGAGTGGTCATCCTGATGGTATGGATTGTATCTGGCCTTACCTCCTTTTTGCCTATCCAGATGCACTGGTACCGTGCCACCCACAAGAAAGCTATCGATTGTTACACCGAGGAGACTTGCTGTGACTTCTTCACGAACCAGGCCTACGCCATCGCGTCCTCGATTGTGTCTTTCTACGTGCCCCTGGTGGTGATGGTCTTTGTCTATTCCCGGGTCTTCCAGGTGGCCAAAAGGCAGCTGCAGAAGATAGACAAATCTGAAGGAAGATTCCACGCCCAAAACCTCAGCCAGGTGGAGCAGGATGGGCGGAGCGGCCACGGACTCCGAAGGTCCTCCAAGTTCTGCTTGAAAGAGCACAAAGCCCTCAAGACTTTAGGCATCATCATGGGCACATTCACCCTCTGCTGGCTGCCCTTCTTCATTGTCAATATCGTGCACGTTATCAGGGACAACCTCATCCCTAAGGAAGTTTACATCCTCCTTAACTGGTTGGGCTACGTCAACTCTGCCTTCAATCCTCTTATCTACTGTCGGAGTCCAGATTTCAGGATTGCCTTTCAAGAGCTTCTGTGCCTTCGCAGGTCTTCTTCGAAAACCTATGGGAACGGCTACTCTAGCAATAGCAACGGCAGAACGGACTACACAGGGGAGCCAAACACTTGTCAGCTGGGGCAGGAGAGAGAACAGGAACTGCTGTGTGAGGATCCCCCAGGCATGGAAGGCTTTGTGAACTGTCAAGGTACTGTGCCTAGCCTTAGCGTTGACTCCCAAGGAAGGAACTGTAGTACAAATGACTCGCCACTGTAATACAGGCTTTCTACTCTCTAAGACCCCTCCTTGACAGGACACTAACCAGACTATTTAACTTGAGTGTAATAACTTTAGAATAAAATTGTATAGAGATTTGCAGAAGGGGAGGCACATCCTTCTGCCTTTTTTTAAATTTTATTTTATTTTTTAAGCTGCAAACAAGAGAGAGAAACTGTATTTGAGTGCTTATTGTTTTCTTGTATAGTTCAGTTCCTCTTTGTATGGAACTTAAAGGTTTCTGTCTGAAGAGTGTTGGTTCTGGAGGACTGAGTCTGTCTGTCTGTCTGTCTGGATGATGTTTTCATGTATCTACCTCACTGGTCAAGTATTAAGAATGATATATATTGCTGCTGGAAATCCATATCTAAAGGAGAGAGTTTTCTTCCTGTACCCTTGGACTTGAAATATCCTGTGTCTTGGACCTTTCTGCTGTGACAATGGGCCCTTTCTCTCTCACTCCACTTATTTACTCAAATGGAGTGTTGCAGGCAGGGATTTGAGGGACAACATCAGTTGTTTTGTTTTTGTTTTTGTTTTTGTTTTTTTGTTTGTTTGGTTCGTTTTTGGTTTGTTGTTGTTTTTTGGGGTTTTGTTTTTGTTTTTGTTTTTTTGGGTTTTTTTTTTTTTTTTGCTGAGAAAAGTCTAAAGTTTACAGTAAATAAATTGTTTAACCATGACTTCATTGCACCCGTTTCTTCAAAACCTCTTGACTCTGGAGTGTCCTTGTCTCTCCCACTGGAAACCACAGGTAAACTATGTGTCGTGACCGATGAGTGGCTTAATGTGTAAGAGTACCAGAATGGCATGCACCGTGCCTAGCCCTTCCGTGTGTGTCTTCGGAGCTCCAGATGCAAACCTGTGCCTTCCCTAACTTCACTCGTGTCCCAAAGCAGTCCTGCCTGTTCACAGCATAACCCAGTATGTCCTACAGTTGCTCTTCTGTGCTGTCACTCCAGAAACCCTGACTCACGGAAACAGAGTTATGGGCATATGTTTTTGTCCCCATATGCTCCTGACACCCACCTTCCAGCCTTACTTGCTTAATAACTGTGTATATTTACATCACTGCCGTCTCTTACAGTAGTGCCCTTTGTACTGCATCAGGGCTTGGTGTGTTCAGGATGAGGAAGATGTTCTGTGTAATAGCTGTTCAAGCATCTAGAAATTCTGAGGGAAATCAAAGGCCTCGGTCAGAGAGAGAGAGAGAGCAAAGCTTTAAAAAACATAGCTGGTGAATGCTTCACGCCCTTCAGCCTCTCCTCGCTCCCGTCTGCTGTCCCGTGTCTTCTGTTCCCCAATTCTCTGCACTTCTGTGTAAACCAGGCTTCCCCATGTCTGGCATTCCCGTGCATTATATGATATTTGGCGGCAGCTCTGTACCCAGTAAATTCTGGTAGCACCCCCCCTCAAGTTTACAAATAATTGCCAAGAACAACTTCAGCCGCGTAGCACCCCCCCTCAAGTTTACAAATAATTGCCAAGAACAACTTCAGCCGCGACCTCTTACCCCTAAGGGTAAAGTACTGCTTAGTAGAAAGCCTGCTGTAGACTTTGCAAACCTAAATCATTACTACAAAGGTTCTATTTTTGACACCTAGGAGAGGGGTTTTTCCCAGTTTACTCAGTTGTGACAGCCCCTCAGCCCCTCCTCTTTCTTCTTCCTCATGGTGCCTTCTAAACTTGCCTTCCAGCTGCCCAGGTAGTTACCAGAAGAAGTTGAGGTTTTAGGCTCATGCACGGAGTCATTTGGGAGGGTTTATCAGTAGAGGTGAGGCCCGCAGGGCTCTTACTGCCTGTGTGCAGAGAGATTATAATACTGTTAAGAGGCACAGAGGGAAATCACAAAAGTAAACACATTTCTTCTTGCAGCCCCTTTCTATTTTTGCCTGTGTGTCTGAGCCAGAGCTCGGCCCAGGTTTCACGGAGCGGATCGTCCTCCTTGGCAACACTGGGCTGGAAAGGGTCAGCCTTCATCATTTCTTTCACTCGGAAAGCTGACTCCCCTTCTATGTCCCCTACTGTCCGAGGTCCCCAACACCAGCCTCCTCTGCTTCTCGAAAGCTCAGTAGTGGTGATCACTGATCTCTCAGAGGGAGGCAAAGACCATGCTTTGCAAAGTGCAATGTATGCTCTTCTGTGCTCTCACGTCTTGGTCAAGGTTTTCGTGTCGTAGTCTCCTCCTGCTCTGGGACTCACGTCCCGAGGTACAGCAAGCTTCTCCAGATGTCCTTCAAATCCCCCATACCCTTACAAGTTCTTGGATTTGGAGAGTCCATAATCTGAAGAGTCTGAAAGCCTGATACTGGAAAGGACCTGCACAAGGTAAGTGATGAAAGATGCCAGAGCAGGGGGTCAGGCAGCAGCCCAATCACCTGCCAGGAACTGCTATTGATGGCATCACCACTGACCTCTGCCTTCATCGGACCTGTGGAGCCTTTCCTTGCAGTTGAACCGTACTTCACTCATTAGGGCAGGGCTTTTGGTTTTGGGGGGGGGGGCTTTTTTGTTTTTGTTTTGGTTTGGTTTTTGTTTTGTTTGTATCTGTAATACAAAAATCAGGGACTAGATAAATACTCTGCAAAATGAACAAAAATAAGAATTGTTTGCTTTATTACAAAGAATCTACTCAGTTATTCCTTGCTTTAGAGAAGTTGGAAGATCCCCTAATTCTTTTATGACCAGCATGTCACTTCAGTTAGAATTATATGTATGTATGTATGTATATATATATAACCTGCTTGTCATTATTTGTTAATTAAGTGGCCAAGACATACTTTTAGTAAGTAAGTCAATATTATGCATATACTCTTGGCTAAAGGAATTCCTAATGTAACTTGTTAAAATTTCAGCTATGAAGGTTAACGTCAATTCTCAGCTAAAAGAGGCTTTTGCAGCGTTTGAGTCCCTTTAGGAATGCTTTAAGCTTAAGAACTTTGATCCATTTTTAGGGGCTTGGAAAACAAGAACACCAGGACCCTCCTGTGATCCCTTGTTTTTTCACCTCTCATGTGGGTTTGTGTTCCCTCCGTCCCTCCGAGTCTCCTGTTTGTTGACACGCTAGTTACATAAGGTTTGTGTTGGATTCGTCACCCTAAAGTTTTCTTTGCCTGGACAGCAAGTTCTCAGAGTCTGTCAAATGAGAACTTTATCCTGAGATGCAAGCTGACAGGTGTGAATGGTGGCGGGACAGGGTGGGCCTGCCTGGGAGATAATTACTGAGGCAAAGAATCTAGGAGGGGAAAGGAGCCTGGAAATAGGAGCTGCCCTTACATGCTGCTGAGAATGTTTGTGATGGAGGACTTGCTGCCAAATCCTGTACACCAGAAAGAGTCCTCTCCTCGGGTCACTGTAGCACACCTGCTGGGTGCATGTGAGAGAAGCCTGAGCTTGTGATTTTTTGACCTTCTGGGCCACCATAGAGTACTGAGCTGTTATCTGCATTGAAATTGAACTGAAGGCCGGGGTTACGTTAGGCGACTGTTGAGCACTGTATCATCTTTACAAAACCTTCAGATGCAGAGAGAATAGTTGTCGCCTGGCAAATAAAGCTGATAAACACAAAGAGCCACCCAGCCAGCTAGTGGCTGAGGAAATATCAGAGCCTACATCTGTGAGAATGCAAGGAGCCTAGCACCCATGCAAAGCAGGAAGCAGCAGGAGGCGGGGAGACGTTTGTGATGTATGCCAAAACAAGGGCCAGAACTGGAAATGTGATACCTTGTTGAGAGAAGAGGGAGCTTGTTGTGGGTTGGGACAAGGAGGAATGTCCCTGCAAACCATGTGACTGCTGGATGGCTAGGGACAGGGGCAGGACAGATCACTGAGGTACCCGGGTGACTTCTCTGGGTCTTTGCTTCATCTTTTCTTAACGTAGAAGGCAGAAAAACAGAAAAAAGAAGATATGAAACTTGAAAGTAAACACGGCAGGGGGCCACAGATCCCAGCAAACTCATTCTCTGTTCCAATGTCCAGGAAGGTCTTCTAAGTTGAATGGGTACCTGAGCCTTGAGGACACTGGTCTAGGTTGTCCTGGAGGTGTGCTATCTGGGTTTGAGCTGGTGTTCTAAGGCAAAGGGCTGTTATCTTCTGACTACACAGAGCAAGGAGGACTCATGCACATTGAGTGACATTTTTCATTAGCAGAATAACCCCCATTCTTCCTTCCAGCTGCACAGAATAGGCATGGGGTCAGTTCTGTGCTAAGCCTTACTTTCTTGACAGACCAAATATAATTTGATGGGGAAATGTTTAAAGTGCTGTGGAGAGCAAAATTTCCAATCACCATCAAGGGCTTAAAGTGTCAAGGGCTTTAATCTCAGTGCTTGGGAGGCAGAGGCAGGCAGATTTCTGAGTTCGAGGCCAGCCTGGTCTTGAGAATGAGTTCCAAACAGCCAGGGCTACACAGTGAAGCCCTGTCTCAATAAACAAAATGAAAGAAAGAAAAAACAATGAAAGAAAGGGAGGAAGGGAAGGAGGGAGGGAAGGAGAGAGAGAGAGAGAGAGAGAGAGAGAGAGAGAGAGAGAGAGAGAGAGAGAGAGGAGAAGCTGATATCTTGTGAACAGTACAAAGTTGTGTAAAATGAAGAGATTTTAAGCACAGCTGTTCCTACAACTGGGGAGAAAGTCTCTGCTCAACCTCTCTCTTAATTTCTCTCCCTCTGTTTCTTTATAGTAAAGTAAGGCAGTTTCCTAGGGGGAACTCAGTTTGTTTACCTGTAAAATGAAGCCCCTACAGAGAGTATCCAAGCTGTGCTAAGCCCTGAATTTGTACAGCTGTTCATTTAGAGGCTAATTAGAGATTTCTAAATATCTCCTGATTCTAGTTAAGAGCACATGACATTTGTTATGGAAATAATAGCCGGGCATTGTGAAGATGGTCAGTCTGCCCAGGGCATGCTGTGAGGTGCTATCAAGTGTTGGAAGACTTGTGTGAGGATCAGGCGATGTCTATTGTTTGTAAACACTGTAGGACAAGCGTGCCTTATGGGTAGGCAGATTCCAGAGCAGGTAAAAGGAGATCACCCTAAGCATAAAATAGAAGAATGAGCCTTCTGTCTTTGGAAGCATTAAAGAGGAAGCACCGCTCAGGAGGAAGCACAAAGTCTTCTCCATTGAGCCGGGCAAGGCCCCTTTCACATCTGTAATCTCATTTCTAGAAGAAGAGCAAACCTGACCGCCCTGTGTTCATCCTTCCAGCTGGCCTTCTCCCCAATTCCTCCGGATTTCAGAAGTTTCACCATTTTCATAACTGGGAAGCCTCCCGGGGAAACCAGGGACTCAACAGTCCTAGGCCATGGGGAGCAACCAGAAATAGAGCGATAAGGTTAAGCAGTTTTCCACATCATCATCAGACCTTTTCATCAGCTGCTCTTCCCATGCCTCTTGCAAATGACCTACTAACTCCCAAAGAGAGAGGAATGAGAGATGCAAAGGTCTCTCTGCAAAGGCTATTACATCCTTCTCCACTCTTGAAATCACCGCACTTCCCGTAGTCTGTCACAGACCCTCAAAGAGCAGGAAGGAAGTATGGCAGGTCCCTGGCCAGCACAGAATACTCCAAACAGTCTATCCCCCAAACCCAGAGACCTAAGGTCTGTGGTAGCCCAGCCACTAATGGTCAGGATGGGGAACCTCTGGCAGGCCACTTCCTCTCTCCACATTTAATCTCGTCTCGAGAGGTACTCTGGGTTACATGAGCTTCTAACGTTCCTTCATCCTCTTATCTGTAGGAATTCAGTATGCCTTCTGTGATGTACATCTGGTTGCTTTGCCTTTATTTTTAAAGCACATTTCCCCTCATTCAAGGCGTCGTAGATGCTTAGGATAGAATGAGTTAAAGCCTAAGAAAGATAAATCTCACAGCATGTTCTTATTACGTGCCTGCTTTCTATCTTAGTTTGAAGCATGCTTATGCAGTGCATACACATATATTTTGAATTACTGTGGAGTTAGATTGTTCACACTGGTTTTCATTCTCTGCTAATACTTTCACAAATGCCCTCCCAAGTGTTTCTGTATGTGACATGACCCAGATATTATCATTTTTGATGACCATTAGCCTGGTGATGCAGAGTCCTCCCAAGTGTCACACATGGGGTTCAAAAGGACTGACACTCTTTAAAAGACAGAATCAGGAGGTCTGACTTGAATATGCAAGAATCTACAGTTCAGAAAGTTCCTTGAGGTTTTATAACATGAAGAGCTATGAACATGTTTTAAAGGACACTTGGGTTTAATATTTTCAAAAATGTATTGTTGCAGGAAATATTAAAAATAAGTGGCAAGTTCCCCCGCTACACCCATCTACTCTCAGCCCCAGCAGTCTCACCAACCAGTTCTTATCTCATGGAGAGTCTCTGACTCAGAGCACTAAAATCTCTCTACTCAGCTCGATAAGTTGCTACTGGCAGGTCGCTACCACACCAGCCCCATGCATCAAATCCCTCATAGGCTTTGCACATCAGGCAAACCCACTCTTTGCTGCTGTACCTTTCTCTCTTGAACCCAGTCGAACCACCTTGTGAAGGAAAACGCTATACAGACTTAGTTCAGAAATAGTGGTAACTCAATCTCTGGGCACAACAACTAGAATCCTAATCTTGTAAACCATATAAAATCTAAATCCTCTGGTGGCGAATCTGCCAAGAACCCGGGAGACACTAGCAGCTACATCTTGTCCTTACGCTTTCCCTGTCCAACAAGCCCCTAACTCTCTCCTGCTTCCTCTCTTCCTCCGTCCAACCCGGAAGCCCAGTCTACTCACCCAGTGATTGGCTCCTTTATTCATTAGGGGATGGGTTCATAAGAAGTCACCTGAGTACGTGACTCATTCCTCCTCCAGACAATCCCTCCTGGGAAAGCGGAATTAACATCAAAATACAAACAACACCAGGGCCATCCACAACAATGCATGATCATAGAAATTTTGAAAAATCAGACTATGCTTTGAAGAGTAAGTTTTTCAGAGACATAAACATTGCACATTAAACAGAGTTCTCCTTGCTACCTTCCTTGCTAAAGGAAGAAACAGCTATTTCTATACTAAACCTTGATGAAAGCATGCCATCTGTCTGCTTTTAGCACGTAGGAAACTAATCACTCAACTCTCAGGACTGAGTTCTTTCTCTGTGGTTCAAGGCCTCTAGGCCCATCTATTGGCTTTTGTTCAGATTAGTCCATGCAAGTCAGGTAGTAACCTAGAGCTACATGTGCAAAGCATGTCGGTATGTCTCTATTCCTATCACAGCTCTTGTGAGCTGGGCAGGGAGGTGGCTCTCAGCCATAGGTGCTGTCTCAGGGCCAAGCACTGCCTGGACAGTTGTCATGTCTGCTTTCACTTAGTACCCAGAAGCAGCTTTAAAACCTAGTACTATTATGTTTGTTGTTACATCATGAATAAAGAAAGAGACTTGAAGAGGCTGAGTTGCCCAAGGTCACATGAGCCACTAGCGTGAAACTAGAGCTCCATGTGGTTTGCTCTTGGAACATGCCTGTCCCTCTTCCCTGGAGAGAAACAGGCAAGAGAGGAGGGCAGGGGGAGATCAGAAGGGGATATGTAATGGAAGGGAATAACTGTCATTCTCCAGGGATGTGTCTCTGAAGGGTCTGATTCATTTATTATCCTGGGAACATCAGGGAAGGCCCATGCAGTCTAGGCAAGTTGTCACTATGCATCAACTGTGTGGAACTCTAGCATCAACCACTTTCCTGTCATCCAAGCACAGTTTGAGAAAGTTTCCCTTGCTGGGTTTAAGGGGAGCAGCCAGAGGCATGTGAGGATGCACCATAGTCTGCTCTAAGTCTTCATTTTCTGTGAGGCCTTGACACCTCACCGCAGAATCCTCTCCCCATCCCAATGCCTTGGTTGGCATGAGCATCAGAAGCTCAGGATGGACCCTGATGTGTCTTTCAGCCCTTGGAGCCCACTGGCTGTGCAAACCCAGGCTCATGGTGACCGGGATGACCCGGCAAGGCAGTACAGCAGCCCAGAGGCTGAGGTCTTTTCTGGCTTGTGTTATTTATTTTTTAAACACTCTGAGGGGGAAGCTGGAATTTCTAAATGTGTTCATATCCAGGAAGAGAAAACAACTTTTCAAATCACAACAGCAACACTGGTGACACAGCAGAACTGGAATCCTAGAGACTCCTGTCTGCTTTTCAACCCCACCACATTGGTTTTAAAGACTAAGACCTGTGCTGAAAAGCCACAAGTGTCTTTGTCTGGGGATTTTCTTTATGATCCAGTTCTATTGCTGGCTTGATGGATATATATATATATGTGTGTGTGTATATATATATATATATATATATATATATATATATGCCCTTTCTAGAAACTCACAGTTCTTATGATATGGATTACATGTCACTTCTGCTCACAGACATTTGGCCTCTGTTTCTTGTTGCCTTGCCCACAGTGTCCCTCTGTAAACCCCTCCTCATTCAGTGTTTTCAGCCTGAAAGAGTGGAAGGTCTTCCTCAAGGAAATGAGGCTGGATGACTCATGAGAGAGGTGGGAACATGGACTTAGATTTCTTGAAAAAACTTTTTTTCTGAAAGTGGAACATACAAAAACGTAGTTTGGGGGGGGGGGGCTCCTGAGAAAATACACACCCCCAACCCCCATCTCTGAAAGTCTTAGCTAGTGACCAATGCCATTTTGCCTCAGGTTCTCAGAGGATTTCAGAACAGAATCTCTCAGGACAACAGTCATGTGCCCTGGCCATCATACAGTTGTCTTCTTCCCTTTCTGCTCCTGAGCACAAAACATAGGCATGGGTGTTAAGCCCTTCCCTTCATGACTGTGTGAGTTCACACCCATAAGCACTCTGTCCAGTGAACAGTCATGACCTCCCTCTGTTCTCTAAGAAAAACAATGTAGGTGGAAACAATTTAATAATGATATAATGTGGCCTAAGAGAGGGGAAGGATAATAAAGAAGTGTCCCCAGCACTGAGGTCTTTAATACAACCCTGATTAATCACAAAGTGACATTAGGCACCACCACTGTTGCTGAGTCACCAACGCTCTCTCTCTGCATGAGCCTGGGAGGAAGCAGCACAGTTTGGCTCCTTGTCCTTAGCCTGCCTTGCGCTAAGTCAAACCACATTACGGTCTATATGAATCAGTTCTCTTGATGTACATAAGTGTTCTTACCTGGAATCTAAAGGGAGACCCACCCAGCTTCAGAGAGTGGCATGACTCACACATATGCATGTGCCCACAGATACACACACCCAAATAAGCACACAGACTCTTACGTTGCTGTTGCTGTATTTTAAACACGGTTTGTCTCTTCCAAAAGTCATATGCAAATTCGGTTTCCATTTTGGTGGTGTTGTGAGGCAGGGACTTGGAGAGTGGTTACACTATTAAGGAAGAAAAATGCCCTTCTCCAGGAAGTGCACCCCTTTCCGAGAGAGCATATTGTTATAAAGTGAAACTGTCCCTTCTGTTTTGTCTCTCCTGTTCACACCTGTTTGCCCACTGACCTTGAAGCCAACAGACACAACCAACCAATCTTGAACTTCCTAGCCTCCAGAACCGAAATAAACTTTTTTATATAAATTAAAGTGTCTCCTGTATTCTGTTATCACATCAGAAAATGAACTAAGACAGATGTCTACAAGCATATGAGCAAAAATGTTTATGCATGTATTTGTGCACACATATACATATGCTCATTCTTTTCCTGTGTATTTCCATATTAATATGTACACCTAAGTAGAACAAGAACTGTCTTAAGCATCCTTTCCTAAGCACACAAATGCAAAAGTATTCCTAGGCACACTTCTTGTCCTCTAAGTGAGCAAACATACCACATTATATAATCAGAACTACACCACTAGCTACATGTATATAGGCCCCCCATGCTGGCCCTTCTCCCCATGTAAGTGTATATATCCCTGATTTGTTATATGTTTATTGAGGTCTTATTATTTGCCAGAAAATCATAAGTGCTGAAAACAACAAAAACTTTATTTTTGCCTTATGTTTGAATGTAATAGGAAAGGTAATTGTTTAGAATGCATACTTACCTGCCCCTCCCTCCCTCCCTCCCTCCCTCCCTCTCTCTCTCTCTCTCTCTCTCTCCCTCTCCCTCTCCCTCTCTCACAGAGAGAGGAGAGGGAGAGGGAGAGGGAGAGGGAGAGGGAGAGGGAGAGGGAGAGGGAGAGGGAGAGGGAGAGGGAGAGGGAGAGGGAGAGGGAGAGGGAGAGGGAGAGGGAGAGGGAGAGGGAGAGGGAGAGGGAGAGGGAGAGGGAGAGAGAATGTATAACATTGCAATTATGGTAGGTACTATGAAGATAATGTGGAGTGTTTAGAGATTATGACCAAGTGGTCAATAAAGGTACCCTCAAAGAAATGAAGTTTCACCAGACATCCAAAGGATAACTACATAATTCCTAGAAGAGGAAAAGGAGAGGAATGCATGCCACATAGTGAGAAAAAGCATGTGCCAGTGTTATGTGTTAAAGTGAAGCCTCTTGCATCAGAAAAACCAAACACACAGATAACTAAGTTCAGCTGGCATACAAGGAAGAAGCCACAGGTGGCCCTGCAACTGCAGGCAAGGAGGATAGACCGTGAAGTGTCCTCGGTTACATTAGGATCTGGGTCTTTATGCCAAGAGCATTTCTACACCAATGATGTATTTACAATAGAGGTCCAGTTATCATCAAAGGTATATTTAAAAGAATTATCATGAGCATCACTACACAAAAGATATTTATGCATGCATGCTTTCTTTAAAATGCATATTTACATGCATATGCATTAAACTACCGATTGGATACTTTATAAACAAATCACATACAGGATCAGGGAAAGAGCACTCGAGGGCAATGAGGGGTGAAGAGTGCTCTCTTTACCAGATAGCACCAGGCCTGAACCAGTCCATGAGGCAAAAACTGAGAAAGTGGTGGATTTGAAAGGAACGCTCTGCTGTTGCTGCTTCCTCTGTGTCTGGCTGACTGGTAACATGCATGTGCCTCTAGCGCTCTTCCTCCTCCTTCTCCTGGCTCAGAGCATCCAGTGACAAGGTGGGATTTCTTCCAGAACATGATCATTGACTATTCTTGGCCTGGGCAAAGAGAGGAGGATGGGAAAGCCAGGTTGCATAAAGATTGCCTTGTGCCTTCTCAAGAGTTGTAAGCAGGGCCTCTGGCAGCCACAAGCCAGTGTACTCCTAGCACACAGTGGGCAACATGAAGCCATAAACACAAGTAACAATGGGCGAATCAGAGGACTTGAAAACCTGCTGGCACTGCAGTGGGAACAGCCATGAAGCTCTGTGGCATGTGACGATGGAGGTGATATCCATGATGGCCGTGTTCTCAATGGCCTTTATACAGTAACTCGTATTTACTCATAGCGAACTTTCCTCCAGTGGGGGTAGCCTCTCGCAGTGGGGGAGTTGTAGGGAGTTTTTCAGCTATGACACAATGCATTACTTTCCCATCAGTGGATTACAACTATGCTTGTGTACATTTGGGCTCTTGCTTAACAGCAACGCCAGGGAGGGCCTTGGACAGAGCTAGTGACAGGCTCCAGGGAGATCATTGAAACATTCAATAGCTATTAAACTTACCTAGAGCCTGTATATTTTGACCATAAATAGGTCCGTGGGGGATTTGGTGCTACCACAGGGACTCCTACGCACTAATATTTTATTTTCCAAAATGGTCTTAGAAAATGTTTTCTTCCCTAATTAAGAAGAGTTCCAGAATATTTTTCTTTAGCTTCAGGCTTATAGGAGACATGTTTCTTTCTTCACAGTTGGGCACTCTTCTTTGTAATCTTCGTGGCAACTTGCCAGCCCCATTGAGTTGCTGAAAACGGTAGTATTTGAATGAACACTTATCAGTGCTGGTCCTCCAGACTAAGCCAGTACTCTACGAGATACAAAGGACTTTCATATTGGCCATCAAGTCTAACCCCTATAAAAATAACCCTAAGGTCAGTTTGGACATGCCATTTCACAAACAGAAAGTCTAGGACAGAGCTTGATTTTTCAATTCCTACCTATATGCTTATCTTTTAAAAACATCAGTTCTGTAGTGCCCCCACCCCTCCAACTCTGTTACCCTCCTAAGACCCAGGACTCCTCCCTGGGCTTCTCTGCTCTCTGCTCAAAGTGTCTGAGTCAGGACTGACACACCCCAGCACTGAAGCCACAGGTGCCATGCTTCAGATAAGCAGGTGCCTGCTCTAGGGACAGTCTTCAGAACGCTGATAAGCAGTATGCTTGGTCAGGTCTAACAAACATGACTTAGAGCAATATCCCCAAGCCCTCCATATCCCTTGTGCAGTGTCCAGGCACTTCTTACACACAGGGAACTGAGCTGCCCAGCTATCAGCTCAGACACGCTAAACTGTTCTTATTCACACTGCCCCGTTCCTCTGAGTTCAGGACATTTCTATGGGAAGACCTAGTTGATTTACCCCAGTCCCACACCCACTGGAGATGATCCAATCTGTTTTAAGGGCCAAGTTCCACACCTCAATAAAAAATTTAAAAAAAAAAAAAACAAACCAAAAGAAAAAAAAAAAAAACCCTGTGCAGACTCCAGGAAGTAGTTGAACTTCTTAAAAACAACTTGTGTGTGGTTGAAATGTTTTATTTTAATCATAGCAATTAGATGTTCTTGTTTTGCACAACATCCTGCAACAGAATCGCCTTCATCACTGAGGAACAGGTGAGTGGCATGTACAGTAATAGATTTGGGAACGTCTTGAGTGGATGACACATCCCAAATCTAAGGAAAAGGGTTGGCCACCTCTTCTCTAAGTAGCAACTAATATGGTTTATTCAGCTTTCCAGGGGGATCATTCACTTTGAACAATTTTGATCTGCCAGGGATACAGCATTGACACAAATAAATGCTGCTTGTCTTGCCTTAGTTAGTTTTGATCCAAATGGGAAGGCAGACAACAAAAGGAGAATTATAAATAGTATTTGCTTCCAGGGCTCTGAAATTAGCAGTCAGCCAAACATACTCATACTTATGAGCAGGAGGAAAGGGTGGGAAATGGCCTTCTGGATTTTGCTAGTAGAGTCAGAAAGATATCTGGTGTCTGTCAACTTCAGCCTGGATGCCAATAATACATAAAAACTTAATTACCTCTCCTTTAAAAATATCTCATGGAAAAGCAGGGTTGATGGAGGCTTCCAAAGTTCTCAGTGTCTTAGTCTGTGTCTATCCTTTTCTGCGGGGCAGGAGGGTCTTCATATATCCAGTGGGCTGCTGGCTAAGAAGGAAGTGGAACTCGGTTGTTATAAACCGAAGGGCAGATACTCAACCAAAGGACGTTTTTCAAGTAAAGGGATGTCAGATTTGGCAAATTAAAATGGAGTCTACCCAGTTGAATCTGAATTTCATATCAGTAGCAGATCCTTTTCCTTGTAAGGATGTCCTGAATGTTCCATGAAACATACTTGTATCCAGAACATTTTCTGCTTAGGTGACATTTGAAGGTAACTGAGCAACAGGCAGTAGTAGTGCACACCTTTAGTCTTCTCACTCAGGAGGCGGAGGCAGACAGGTCTGAGTTCAAGGCCAGCCTGGTCTACAAATCGAATTCAAGGATAGCCAGGGATTCACAGAGAAACCCTCTCGGTGAGCATGCAATACTGGCATCTCACAGCCCTGGGAGAGAAAAGTCAAATGGCAATAAACATCAGGACTCACCGAGCTTTCAGCGTGGGAAATGACAGCAAGCATCTAGATATGCAGAAGAAGGTGTTTCCAAATGCTATTTCTCTCAGTACTTACGGAAACCAGCAAAGGACAAACTGGGGGAAAGCCGGGCCCCAAGGTCAAAGGTTTAGAGAACAGCCTGTTCTGTATTTCCCTTTTGGAATCCAACCTCTGGTCACATGATAAAAGCTCTGAGAACCCGACAGGAAGTGTACCTGGCTAACCTGGTTTAACCAAGCTTGCCCACAGATGCTATTTATGGAATCGGTTTTATCTGTTTGTTTTATAAGGACACCTAGTGACATCGGGCAGACTGACGGCTCTGCTCAATGCACTTTGGGGAACACCAGTATAAAAACTGAAAGTCGTCTTCATAGATCCAGTGGGCGGCTGGGTAAGAAGGAAGTGGAACTCGGTTGCTATAAACCACAGGGCAGATACTCACCCGAAGGGTGCAGACATCTGGGAAGCAGGTGCTTAGTTCAATGTGATGTCTAGACCTTTCTAACAATTGGAACAGTATCGTAGGTAATGAGTGAGTTTCTAGGGACTTATTGAATCAGAAATGGAAAGCTGTCAAGGACACTAGAGGTTATCCTTGCTCTGTGTAAGGAGCTCTCTGACTGCTGTGACAGATCACATTACATGCAATGTGGAGGGGCCTCCGCCAGCATCTTCCTCTACAACAAATTCCCATGTTCTACATATTTTCTGCAGTCTTTATCCATCTTTTCTACGCTTACTGTATTATGCTCCCTCACATCTGTAAACCAAGCACATTTCTTCTTCAGGGATGTTTGTGCTCTAACAGGAATGACCCATGGTCTCATCTAGGTCTTTTATAGCCTAGCCACCTTAGGTCACTCCCTGACCCTCTGGGAGGAGTTTAGCAACCCCAGATGTTACCTAGAGCTTGAGACCCCACTTGACAGAGAAGAAAGGGCACAGAATAATCTGGATTGGGAGATTGATCTTGTGATATTTGATAGAGCCATACATATTATCTGATACACAGGGCATAAGGTGCTCCAACGTAGTTCTAATCTTACCACTGCCTTTCTTGGACTCCTGTGACCTGGAGAAAGCTTCCACATCCAAATGAAATTTATTCCACCTTGTTAAAAAAAAAAAAGAAAGAAAAGAAAAGAATGAAATGGCAATGCCTCCATCCCTCTGTTTGGAAAAGGAAGAACAGCAAAAGGGACATAAAGGGACCCCTCCCCCCCCCCCCACACACACACACAGAAATCCTGCCACTGAGTGGTAGACACTCGGTAAAGGCTGCTGTCCTGAGTGGTGGTGTTTGTTCCCATGGAAACAGTAGCAAACTTCCAAGGAACTCAAGACTTCTTTAGAAAGTCACTAATCATATGCCAAGAGCTCAGGCCCCTAGAGAGTGGATAAGCTGGGGATCCTTTCACTAACACCTTCCTCAGAAGACATGCTGGGTTAATGAAACTAGGAGACAGATGTATTAAAACACAACAACTCTTCCTCCTTCAGGGTAGAAAGTAGCTGGGGTTGGAGACAGGTTGCCCTGACCCTTGACTCAAGTAAGGGTCAACCCTCACCACAGTTCCTAGTACTTCTTGGCTATATCAAGCTGCTGGGAGTTTCCATGACCTGTGCCGCTAGAACCACAGACACAGATCTCTCTGTAATGCTGCTGATTCATTATGACCTCTTAGCATAGGGAAACCTCACAGGCCTAAAGCACTTCCCATGGGCACCAGCATGTGCACAGGTGCTCTGAGGTCACTCTGATTGGTATCTATTCATAGGCCAAGGGTTCTCAACCTGTGGATAGTGACAATCAGAAAACACACATATTCCTGAGAGTCTTAGGAGCCCCCAACCAAAATTTATTTTCGTTTCTACTCCATAATTTGGTACTGAGCAGCGTCTTAGCTTCCAAAACCATTGCAAGTATGTGTTTTCCAATGCAAGTATGTGTTTGACCCACAGGTTGAGAATCACTGTATAGGCCTTGTTCCTTTAGTGAGGACTTCAACTAAGAATTGTCTGTGAGGAAATGTGCTGATAACAGACTCAGGATGGGACAAGACCATTTTTTCTAGTCCTGGATCTCCAGGCAAATGGCTTGTGTGGCTCCCCCTACCCCCCCATCCCAATCTTTTGCTTGAGGATCTCCAACTCTGTGTCTCTTGGGAAAGTGTCTCTGATCTATTTTTGCCTGAGCTTTCGTGCTCTCCCCACAGATTATCATCTGCCTGACTCAAGTTTTGATTAGCCCTCTTGTTTGATCTATTGTTTCATAACACAAGCCTTACAGCCCATAACAGCCCTTCTCGGGTTATGGGAGCATTGATTGAGGTACCAGAGCATTTGTTACAGTCTCTGCAGAGGATGCTTGGTCCCCTCAGCCCTAGCCCACACTACTCCTGGCCACTTTGGCACAAGAGGACGCATTCTCCTTCATGACATGACTCTAAGTGGAGTCTGCTTTTCACATTAGCCGAGAGGAGGCCCTGAAGTCAGAAATCCTTGGCCTGTGAGTCACTTTGTTTCTTTGTGCCTCATTTCCCCCAACTATAAATAGTCTGAGCCGCACACTTTCTCATCTCCCAGGATCCAAGGGCCTGGTACAGGTGCTCTGTGAAGTCGGAGAGCCTCTACCCAGTAGCCATGTCTGTTCTTTCCCCAGGTGGGCTCTCTCAAAGATCACAGCCGTCAGGGGTCTCTAACTAGCCAACATGTCTCTCCATCTCCCTACTTGCTTTCTTGGCAGCTGCCTCTTTCATTGTATGTGTGTATGAAGTTTCTGAAATACAGAAGCCAGGCTTTGCAGGAAAAAAAAAGCTCTCTCTGTCTCCCTACTGTCTTTAGAGTAAATTCCTCAACAGGTTACGTTCACAGGGAAATCTCACACTGAGAACAAATCATATATTCCAGCACAGGGAAGCACATGCCATTCCATTCAGACCCCTAAGACACAGGGCAATGAACTGGAAAACAAAAAGGGAGCAAGACTTGCTTGGTGTCTGAGAGGGTTCCATGACTCAAAAGGGTAAACCTGTGAATACAAAGAGAGTTGTGGTTTCAAACACTAACAGTTCCATAGAAATTGTGAACTGTATCATCTGACCCATTTTACAGATGGAGAAACTCAGGCCACTGAGCTGGCAAATTATGGGGACAAAGCAGTTTTGCTAATAATTTACTAATTTCTACCAGTCTGTAATCAGAGACATCTTTGTCACTCCCCATGTGAATAATCACACACCCACAGAAGTCCAGGTCTTAGAGGCCTGGGATGGTTGGCACCCACTGCCTAGTTAACTACTCCCTGCACACTAGGCCCCAGCTACTTTGGAATGCTCTCTGCTCCCTGAAGACCAGGTTTTAAGGAAGCTGTGCTGTTGCCTCAGATGGAAACTCTCTTTTCTCTGACCTCTGAGTGTCTTGTCTCAGCTCAAAGGCACCATTCATGGCAGGTGGAGGCATGGTCTATCTTCAATCACTGGGCATCTTCTCATGTGTGCCAATGGGTACACCAAGGAGCTTAACTCACTGCTCTTGATTTGACCCCCAGTGTCTGTGACAAGGTTCACTCATCCTTAGTATGTAAGAACTATTTGCCGACTGACTGGGATAGAGAATGCATGCTGAGGAGAATCTCACAGTGCAAGGTCATAATCCTCCTTCTGAACACTGTTTTTATTAGCATTGGGAATATTACCCCAGATCATCTCTCTCTCTCTCTCTCTCTCTCTCTCTCTCTCTCTCTCTCTCTCTCTCCCCTCTCTCTCTCTGTTGCTCTCTCTCTGTTGCTCTCTCTCCCCAAATCCCAAATATATATATATCACATATATATCACACATATATACACATATGCACATATGTGTGTATATATATATGTATACATACATGTATATGTATGTGTTTATGTGTATGTATATGTGTGTACATATATATGTGCATATATGTGTACAGTATATGTATATATATATATATATATATATGGTAAGTGATATACATTATATATTCAATAAAATTGATATTCTGTTAAAGTATGATTTGTGTGTTCCTTTTCCCACAGAAAATTATATTGTACCTGCATGTGTTACAAAATAGGCTTTTAAACTGATTGTTTTTCCCCCTAATTGATCCACCACTGTCCACGCCATTCTCACGGGACTTGATTTTTTTTTTTAAGACCCTGGTAGTAACTGTTTCTGACTGTGAGTAGTTGAGTAAGAGGTATTCAGTTTCGTCCAGGAAATGTCAACAGAACCATCGTTAACTTTGGAGGCTTCCTGTGGCTTCTTCCAGTCTGCCTGACTTGGCTGATGACCTTGATATTAAGTCAAAGATCTGTGGTTAGAGGTTGTGTTTCTGAAACGTCTTGTTTGGAAGATAAAGCAATAGCAGTGGGCATGAATGACCGAAGCTCATCATGGGAGGACAGAGGCAGGTCCTGGTTACCAGTATGCAAGAGTGTCCCTGCGGAAATCAACTGATAGTAAGGGACAAACGATTAAGGGATTTCCAAATACAGACATAAATGGTCAGAGAGCTGGCTGGGCAGTAGTGGCACGTGCCTTTAATCACAGCACACAGCACTCTGGGAGGCAGAGGCAGGCGGATCTCTGTGAGTTCAAGGCCAGCCTGATCTGCAGAGTAAATTCTAGGACGGCCATAAGAAAACTGAGATCTATAAAAGAGTACTTTCTCACCCAAGATGACTCCCACAGCAAACAATGGTGGAGACTGGGCTGGAGGCTGGTTGCTCTTCACAGGCAAGGTGGAACCATTTCCATAAAGAGAAACCAAGACCCTGTAGCAGAATGTATTTCGAACTACAAATAACTATACTAGCCAGAGTTCTTCAGAGGAACAGAAGCAGCTCCACATATATACTCATACACACAGACACACAGACATACACACAGACAGACACACACACACATATGCACACACATATATACACATGTATATATAATATATATGTGAATTTTATATATATTATATAAGTAACATATAATATTATACACACACACACACACACACACACACACACACACACATAGTTCCCTTTACTTGTAAAGCTTACACGATTTTAGAAAAAAAACACAAATACACAAAATTAAATATTTTCATACTGGCAGTCAAGTGGAAATTGTTTACTTTGCCAATTCTTGCTGTTTTGTCTTCATGTTAGAGAGCTAGAGTACTCCTTGGTAGATGCTTAGCCCAAAAGCAAGGTGCCTCGGAACAAGAACTGATGCTCCCCCCCTGCCCCCTCCCCTTGACCAAGGCTATGAGCCTAGAAGCTCCCTGGTGTGTTGCTATTACATCTCATTGTCAAGGCTGGATCCTGATATGGGTGATGGCTGCTGCAGTGGACACACTTGCCCAGAAAGACAAACTTGCAGGTTTAAGACAGCTCCTTCGTTTTTCTCTTTCATTCCTCATGTCGGCCAGCCTACTGGTTAAAGTTGACCACATTGGGTGGGTCTTTCTCCCTCAGTTGGTGTCCCACAGCCCATAGTCTCAGGAAATGGCCTGAGGTCAACACCAGATAAACACCGGGAAGTGTGTTTCACTAATCTCTTTGGTATCCCTCGATTCAGTCAACTGGCAATTGAGATTAACCAATGTGGTGTCCAAATTAAAAGACAACAATTTGAACTATACTGTCTTAGAGAAATCCACTGAGGACATATAGTCACTGGCCAATTATTTAAACTCATCTAGTTGAGATACTTGAGGTTGTAAAACTACACTCTCTATCAGAAAAGATTTGCTAGTGAGCCTCTAACACGTGTTAACATTGTGCCCAATATCTTCGCAAGACCACCGAACTACTCCAGGGTAAAAGCAACAACAATAAAACCAATACCAAGCCATTCTGTATTCTCACTGTGTACTAATGAATTATCCATTGTGCTTCTTCTGGAAACAGTAATTTAGATCATTATTCTCCATCCAGAAGGAAGATTCATGGCTTATTCATGGAGCATGACATCTATCATTAAGCTGCACTTACCAGGTACTGAATGAGCTATGGCATAACAAGTAGAGAACAAAAGATAGGTTGCATGGTAGGGGTGACTATTGCCAAAGGGAACATGTTTTCGAATACTGGTCTAGGGAGATGGCATCTGAGGTGGTCTACACATCGTGAATCCAGCTGAGTCAGCAGTTTGGTGGTGGTGACTCGTTCCCACACTACTTCCATATCTCTAACCTCATCACTCAGTGTCGTCATCACTCAGTGTCGTCATCACTCAGTGTCGTCTGGTTTGCACAAGTGATTATGGTTTGCTGATCTAGGGTGAAACACTAACGTAGAGATGAAGAGATGGTTCTGTGGTTGAGAGAGGACTTGGCATTCGTTCCCGGCACCCACCTGGCAGCTCACAACGATATAGAACTTAGAGTTACGAGGGGACCCAACACTGTCTTCTGGTCTCCACTGGCCCTGCATGCACATGCCAGTTACGTACCAAGCGTGTCACATACCACAGTGTGTATGTTCAGGCGCTCACACGAACACATAAAAATAATAAAGCGAGGGGTTGGGGACTTAGTTCAGTGGAAGAGCACTTGCCTAGCAAGATCAAGGCCCTGGGTTCGGTCCTCAGCTCTGAAAACAACAACAACAATAATAATGCAACATGATAATCTGACCAATACCACTTGGCTTGCAGAATGGAGTTCTGACTCCTCAGCCTTGGATGCCAAACCCTCTAATCAGAACCCTGACCCACCACCCCCATTTTCTTCTGCTGATTCCATAATTTGACCCTGATCTTTGCCTCTCATTTGGGAGGGAATGTGAATTTCCAGGTCTTCATTCTTTCCCCGAATTTTCAAACCCAGGCCCCGGTTTGAAGTCTTCTATGGTCACACTGAGCCAATGCCACCTTGTGAGCACTCGGCATCTTTCCATGATTTGAAATTAACTCCATGCCTGAAGAAAATCATGGTTTTTGTAAGCTAACAGAGCTTTTAAATGAAACTGTAAGGAGAGAGAGAGAAGCCGCGATCTTACCCATTGGCTTCCAGATCCTCTTTAAGAAACTTCCCCAGCTCATATTCCATAACACGGGACACACAGAAAAATGCCACATTCATGATAGCATTCCATATATTGCCCTGGGCTAGCAGGATAGTGTAGCACATATAGAGTCACAGAAACTACCTGGCAGACACTTGAAAGTCAGCTTACCCAAGTCCTCTGTTTTACCCATGCTGACACCAGCAACAGTACACATAGCTGGTTCTATATTAAAGGTATTACAATCATTGTTTATTTAATCCACACAGGATCCATGCAGTTTTGATGGTATTATGCCCAGTGTACATGTAAACCAAACTGCAGCTGAGAGGGGTTGAAGAATTTACTTGTTTGTATAGCCTGGTGCTTAGACAGCTAAATCAATCACTACCATGAATCACTAGAGGACCCAGCCTCCAGTTATTGCAAAGGGGCATGAAGAATGTCCGAGACCACGTGTAGGGGTCTACCTGACACTCCAGTTTACTAGTTCTCCCTCTCTTCCCCCTCTCCCCTCTCCCTTTCCTCCCCTCTTCCTCTCCTCTCCCCTTCTTCTCTCCCTATCTGGTTTCCCCTGCCCCCTCTCCCTCCAGTTTACTAGTTCTCTCCCTCTCCATCCCCCTCCCTCCACTCCTCTGTCTGTCTCTCTGTCTCTCTGTCTCTCTGTCTCTCTGTCTGTCTCTCTCTCTCTCTCTGTCTCTCTGTCTGTCTGTCTGTCTCTCTCTCTCTCTGTCTCTCTGTCTGTCTGTCTCTCTCTCTCTGTCTCTCTGTCTGTCTGTCTGTCTCTCTCTCTCTCTCTCTCTCTCTCTCTCTCTTATTTGTTTTATCTTTTTGGCTTTTTTTCTGTTTTGCTTTCTGCCCTTGCTTGCCAACCTGACCTTCCTCTCTCTGTCTTTCATCCTTTCCTCTTTCCCTGCCGTCTCTGTTTCCTTTCAGCATTGCTAGATTTGGGGAAAGATTCCACAGAGCTACAAGGGACCGACGAGATAAATACCCCCATCTCTCTATTTCGAAGATGAGATAATGAAGCTCCAGAGAGGGGAAGGGCGTGGACCCAGATCACAACCAGCGTGTGACAAGGCTGAAGCGAGAAGCCACTTCCTTCCCTCTCCATCTACCAGCTGGTCTACTGTCTCTGTTCCTGGGCGCTCTATACAGTCTACACATAGCAGCCAGACCCTCTGCTCTTTGCTGAACTTGGAAAAAGAAAAAGACATGGTATTCCACATGGAGAATGGAGACAGGACCACTTTCTGCAATGAGAGATCTTGATTGTCAGCTTCAACTGTGGGATCCCAGAAGACTGACAGAGCAGACCTGAGGGAGTCTGTGCGGATCTCTGGCTCACAGGGGCTCTGACCTAATTAGTGTTATAATTTATTACTGTGTTCAAGATTTCAATGGACTCTTAGGAAGCTGTGAGATTGTAGGAGGTGGGACCCACTTAAGGGGAAACAGATCCATGTGGGAAAGGGGGTATGTAAAGAGGTTAACTTGGTCCTGGTCTCTTCCTGCGACTCTTCCCTGGTTCCTGGCTAATGTACTGTGAACCAACTGCTTTCTCACACACACACTAGACTACAGAGGTTTCAGTAATAGAATTGATCTCATGAACTGTTTGCCTCTTCATGGGCCCCAAAACAATAAAGCCATCCAGGCATGGGCGGAAGCCTTTGAAACTGTCAACTAGAATAACTCTTCCCTTTTTATTGTTCCAGGTGTTGAGTCATGGTAGTAGCCTGTCTAACACTCCTTTGGTAAGAGTCAGCAGCATTGCAGAATACTGGCCATGAGCACGGTGGGACTGTTAGAGACAGATACTTCTGGATCTCTCTCTTATCCACTCCCATCTCAGCTGACTCTGAGCATACGATTCCCCTCTTTCTCAGCACAAATCATCCTGGCTTGGTCATCTTCTGATCATCAGTCTCTCCCACCAGACTTAAAGCTTCCTGGGAGCAGAGGGCATGCTTTGTCTCTCTTTATCAGTCTTACACATCCTATTATACGAATCAGGGCATAGTGGATGTTCCTAAGTGTTCACCGCATGAATAAACAAAAGTTCTAGTTCCGGCATTAGTTTATTGGGTGGCCATAACAGAGTATGTCAGGATAGGTAGCTTAACTGATGGGCACTTCTGTTCTTCTTACCACTCTGAAGGCTGAAAAGCCTAAGATCAGGGTATCTGCAGGGCTGGGTTCCTGCACCTCTGCACATGCCCAACCCACTGTTGCTGCTTCATGTGGTATATTTTTCTGGATATATCCACTTTCATTACCTCTCTTTTTACACTAGAAACAATCTGGGTGTATTAAGGACCATCTTAACAAGTTTCTTTTAGCTTCACCCCCTCTTCCAAAATCTTTCTAAATACAGTCCATGTTCCGAGGTGCTGAGACCCAGGGATGGAAACTGAGTTTCATAAGAACACAGTTCAGTCCGTGGCAGTTCCCTATCCTTCGCTGGCTCACAACTGAACAAGGATGTACACATAAAATATAATGGAAGTACAAAGCCTTGTAAAGCACAGATGATGAACTGTGACCCAATCAGGCTCTCTCAAGACTCTCTGTGTGCCTCCTACTGCTTTAGACACAGAATGCACTACACAGTACAGCAGTGCCTGCGACATCAATCTCTATGCTAGAAGCTAGAGGCCCAAGACTACAGAGGTTCTCTCTCTCTCTCTCTCTCTCTCTCTCTCTCTCTCTCTCTCTCTCTCTCTCTCTCTCCCTCTCTCATAGGAAATTGCACAACCCAGCAACTTATTTTGAGAACCAGGAATACAGCTTCCAGGTACTTCGGCCTAAGAAACTGGACAGACTATTTCTCCCACTTCTTCCTTTACTTGCTGCTCTTTGGTTTTAGTTATCCGTGACTAAACATGGCCAAAAAATATTAAATGAAAAATTCCAAAAAAAATACATGTGCAGCATGATGACCTCTTATTGTATCCTTCTCCACCCCACTTAGAACTTTGTCCAGAGTATCCACCCTATATATCCAACCCTCACTCTGCTAAGTACATATTGGCCCACTCAGTTATTTATAGGGTTCAGCACTACCCTCTGCCTCAGGTGCCCACTTGGAAGGCTTGGAACATAGGTGTCATGGATAAAGTAAGGGAAATCCCAGATGCAAAATCAAATGCATGTGCGACCAAAAAATGAAGAAGCTAAATAGGAGCTGGGCACCACTCAGATTAACATCAGGGAGATGTTCTTGCTCTTGAACCTGGAGGAATATAGAAAATGGTATTATCAGATCCTGGAAAGGAAGACATTTGACAGGACCTAGAGGCACCCAGCATGCAAAGCCGCTGCCGGGTTTGCCAATAGACGCAGAAAGTACAGAAGAAACATCCGGCCTCTCCCATTCTCATGCCCAGCATCCAGTCATTGACTCCCATTAGCCAACCTGCCTTGAAGCAACAGGATAGGGTACCTAGAGTATGCAGGTCCCTGGGGTGTTGAGCTAGAAGAAATTTGTAGGAAAGGAGCTGAGAATGTAAGTCTGCTGACTGGCATGACAGGTGACTTTGGGGCGGTCACTTATTCCTAGAAAGTCTTGTTTTCCTTGCTAGTAATTTGAGGACATCATCTCTTAGGCTTTTTTTTTTTTGAGACTTGTACATAATGGTATTTTTGTAATCTTCAAAATCATGTATATAGATGTAAAGACTTTTACGCTCAGTTCTAATTGAACATGTTTGGATATAGGGGTCTAAGCAAAGAAGTGGTGTGGTGTTCAGGGGTCCTCAGGAACTTCCTTAAGTGCCTAAGGAGAGGAATCGCCTTCTAAGTTTGCTGCTGTTGTCTCGGTCTGCCATGGGAAGGCAGGGAAAGTGTTAGGCCATGCCTTCATTTCAAGTCAGGAGTCAGCTTGTAGGTTTGAGACAAAATGACAAGTATACAAAACTGTGAGAATCTGTGTTCATTCGATCTAGTCTTTCATTGTATGTAAGACTGGACGGGGAGGCCACTTGTATGGTGTCACCTGCCAAATTCTTAGCAGAGGGAGACAAAACCACAGAAGCCCCTCACTCCTACCTTTACCAGTCCTCTTTGCCTTGAACTTTGAGGTTTCTGATTAGTCTCAGTCACAGTTTGTACTTGCAGGGCACCTATCCTTTCTTATTATCCTTCGGTCTCCTTTTTTTTTTTCCTTTTAGCTTTTCATCTCTCCTTTCTAATAACATTTAACGACTCAGTTTCAAGGGCTATTCCCTCTACTCTGTGCTGATGGATCGTGAAAGCTTACTCACCAGTAAGCCATCTCTAATTTAGCTTAAGAGAGTATAATATTCCCCTGAATAATGCAATTCTCCTTTGAAAATAGATAGGAGGAAGTATCACAGACTCTGGACACTAAAATTTCTGCTAACCCTGTGTGCTTTTGATGAAAATCAAGTCTCCGTCTCCCTACAACATCCAAATCATGGCTAGAGCTTTGGACTAAGCACCAGAGCAGGCAAGTCTGGCCCACAAGAACACCAGGCTTTTCACCAGTGGCTCAAGGTGGCTTGGCCTGCTTATCAAGAATGCAGAAATCTATTCTCTCTCTCTCCCTCCCTCCCCCCCATCTCTCTCTCTCTCTCTCTCTCTGTGTGTGTGTGTGTGTGTGTGTGTGTGTGTGTGTGTGTGTGTGTAGCACTTGTAGCATGCATGGGACTACAGGAAAACTCTGTGTATCTTCCCTACACTCTGTCCTGTGAGCCCCAAGAATCTATCTGTCTCTACTTCCAAAGCCCTGGTATTGTGCGCATATCACCACATCCAGATTTTTTTTTTAATGTAAATTCTGAGACTCAAGTTAAGGTCATCAAGCTTTTACTGCAAACATTTTACTGACTGAATTATCATCTCTGCCTAATTTACCTGTTAATATGATGCATAGCACTTGGAGATCAAAACACAATGTTAATTGGTGTGTTCCCCAGCTCATCAAGTGAAGGGACTATGGTCTGAATGACTATAGGTTTCCATCTCCCTAAGGTGTTAAGAAATACAACCAAAAGCCTATTATGGTCACAGAGACACAACAATAGTAATAGTCCTTGAGTGACTGTGGAATTCCTAGTGGCCTGCTGCAGATTGACAGTTCGCTGATTTGGAGCCTGTAGGGCAACATGAAATGTCACTCTGTCAAGAACATCAGTCAATATTTGCCATGTAAGCACTGAAGAGCCTAAGGCCTGAAACATAGCACTCTGTAGCCGTCCATCCCTTCCAGGGAATTACTGTGCTCATAGCATGTGCAAGGCCCTGTGCTAGGTCCCAGCAAGAGGAAAGCACAAGGTTTTGATACCAAACATGCTCATGGACTAAAACCCACAATAACAAGAACATGGAAAGATGAGTGTGGTAATTTTAGTTTGTAATAATTTGCTTAAAAGATATTTTGTGATGCATTCATTCACCTTATCTTATGAACATTTAATAACTTGGGACTTGGGAGGTAAAAAAAGTACTCAACCTAAAATCAAAAGCTGGAGATGAAACCAACTGTAAAGTCTAAGATCTTAAAAAGGAAGAGGAGGAAGAGGGGGAGGGGGAGGAGGATGGGGAGGAGGAAGAGGAGGAGGAGGAGGAGGAGGAGGAAGAAAGGCAGAGAGAATGGACAAGGAGTGGAAGGCAGCCAATATGGCTGGCATGAAATAAAGAAGATATTATCAGGGAATTGCTGAGAGAGTTTTTTGGGGCCATCTCAGCTTCATGGGCCTTAGTAAGGACTACAGAGTTTACCCTAAGTAGGGGAAGTGTTTGAAGGCTCTTACATAAATGGCACAATCTGGCTTACAGTTCTTAAAGGCTCCTGGGTACAGTGAGAAGTATGGATTATAACTGGAAGAATGAAACCATTGCAGCCGTCCTCATCAAAGGTGGGAAGGAGAGGCAAGATAGGCACACATGGTGATGGGAGGGAGGAGAGGGAGAGGCTCTAGACGTTTCATGTGGTAAGATGTGGTAATGTCTCAACTGAGACAACCAGGGGAATCAAAGGATGCCGGAAAGCATGCTGTATTTATCGAGTGACTAGTCCCCGCCTCTTGCCATGGCAACCAACTGAATATAAGAAATATTCAGATCACAAATATTCAGGAAAAAGGACATCCATGCTGAATATGAACAGTCTTTTCCCTTGTCCTTATTCCCCAAACAATTCAACTCTTTATGGTAACTTGACAAGGTATTATATAGAATAAGTAAGCAAAAGAGGACCTTATCTGTATAAAGAGAAGAGAGAAGGCTGTATTCAAACACTTTGCCCATTTACAGAAGGGACTTGAGCACCATGATTTTGATATCTGCAGGTGGAACCAACCCACATGCAGATCCTGAGGCAGGACCATAAAGGGAAAGAGGGATGCCAGAAGTCCAGGAGGAGTCATGGCCGAGACCTGGATATAGTCATGGCATAGATCCTGCATAGTCATGGATAGTCATGCATATCCACACATTTCATCCCTGCCCTAATGCCAGCAGTGGCATTCAATGGATCTGTCCTGAAGGTACCTAGGACAGGTGTTGCTGAGTGCCTGCTGATGCACACTACCCAAAGCAGGGCTTCTGCCTTGGAATTTCAAAGGTTCTCCCTGATATTCTAGATTGCAAAGCAGTGGTCTCATCCCAGCATTCCCTGCAGATGCCCAGGGAATGCAAGCACAGGGAGGAGGGCACAGGGAGCTTTTCCTAAGAGGGCAACCTCAATCATCCAGCAGCCGCCCAATCACCCTTGTGGAGATCTGGAGCCCGTGTTGCCAGGCCTTTTTGTTCCCTTGTTTTGAATATCAATTTCCTCCCAAAGCTAGAAAATCTGGATTTTTTTTTTTGACATTAGCCCCAACTATCTCAAAAATCCCATGCCAAACAAAACATGTCTGCAAAGTGCTCTGGACTCAGAGGCTGTCATTTAGCAGTGGCTTCACACTTTTTTATTTTAGCCACAGGAGGCTTTGACCAAGCAAGGTCTTTTATACATTGCCATGGGTTGAATAAACCTAAACCCAAACAGTGCAGGTCCCCAACAGGTCAGGGGTGTGCTCAGCCTCCCCTTGAAGCTGTTCCGAAGTTCTGGTTAGCTGGGGTATTGGGAATACAGACCCAAGGAACACTCAGCTAATGTGGCCTCCTACATATGTGTGGGGGTGTTTGGAGTTGTCACCATGACGAAGCTGGTTTAATGGCATTTTGTGGCTAGGGGCCAAGAATTCGGAACTTCCTGCAAGACAATAAAGTATCTTCCCATACAAAATGCCAATAGATGTCTACTGGCAAACACCAACGGAGGAAGCAGAAACCCAGACAGGTATTATCTGTCAAGATCACGGTAACTGCCGCTGTCATGCTTGCTTCTGTCCTACAGACTGAAGGACTTGTATCTCTGCCCAAAGGAGACTTTGCTGGATAGGCTTGGGTTGGCCATAGCCCTAACACAGAGGAGAAAGGGATGTTTTGAAATTAAAGCCAAGTAACTCCTTGATTGGGATTATCACGGCATAAAAAGCTAACCTGGGGTTTGCTGCGGAAACTGGAAAAGAGCTGAGATAGCCTTATCTTGCCAGCCAGCTCAGTCAGTGGTCAGTGTTGGGGAGTAGCCATGGCAAGGAGCAGAGACTTCCAGAAAACACATGGGTCAGGGCAGTGGCACAGGTTTATTGGTTCCATTAGTCATTTAATCTCCAGACCAAAGCATGCCACAGTCAAAAACCAGATACAGGATCAGAGAGTGCAAAAAAGCCTTTCCCCTCCAGCCCTCCAAGTGGTGGAGCCAAGGCAAGCTTCTTGTTTAACCACGCCCAACGGTTCGACAGACAAGGCAAAAACTACCCTGATTATAGCAATGGAAGTGAAATTCAGCCCCATGCTTGCTGCTCCAGCCTTCTAGAGATCTGACTTTGTGCTTACTCTCGCCATCCTCTTGCCAAAGCCCAAGGGAGACGTTTAAGCGTCGCCTGGGCAACAGTTTAAGTGAGAGGTTCTCAGGCTACGGTTACCAAAATTACACGGAGGACCTCCTGAAACCACAGGAGATTCTACTCAGCTGGACAGAGCAGGGCTGTCATTGCTCCAAGTTATAACACCCCTGATGGTCTATGCCAGACCAGCGAGATACTAGCTGCTCTCCCATTTCCAAGCAATGTCAGGTCACCATCTGCTTATAAGTGTGTATTCTCTCAGCTCATGGGAAAGAAGAAACGGCATGGAGTACCACGTCATAAAGTCAGCCTCCCATGATTTGGGAACCGTGTCCCTCATTAGCAATGTTTGTCTGTTTCTATGACATAAAGTGACATGCCATGACCCATTTCAAGGCGCCAATGTGATAACATCAGGGACTGTAGAATTCAGCAAGGAGAATGGATCAGCCTGTCCCACTTCCAAAATCAGAGCTCTTTCCTCTAAAATATCCAAAGCTGGGCCATGAGACAGACTGAGTTATATTGATTCCTTTCTCATTGCTGTAATAACAATACCTGACAAAAGGCAACTTCAGGGAGGTAGGGTTTATTTGGGTGTACAGTTTGAGGGGACATAGCCTGTCACAGCAGGCAAAGGCGTGGCTGCAAGTGTACAGGGTAGCTGATCTCATTGCACTGGTCCAGAAGTAGAACACAGACAGAAAGTGAGGCTGGACTATATCCCATCAAAACCCACCCCAGTGACCCACAGCCCCCAGCAAGGCTCTAGCTCCTAGGATCCCAGAATAGCATCACCAACTGGGGTCCCGAATGTTCCAACACATGGGCCTATGGGGGCCATTTCATAATCAAAGGACTGCATAAAGGAAACAATACATTCTGAATATACTCTTTTATCGATGGCATTTGCAGAGCGCAAACATACCTATTGCTACAATTCTATTGTGATCTTTGAAGAGCAGTAGATACAACTTTAAATCTCAACTTTGTGTAACCTTGGCTATGTCTCAAACCTCTGAGGGCCTCATATTCCTCACAGCTAAGCCAGAATGAGTGCCTTCTTTAAAGGGAAGCCATGAGGACTCAGAGATGTGCTATGCATAAATATGTAAAGTACTTGGCAACCAGTTCTACTTAAGAAATGTTTGTGCTCTCTCTTCCTCCCCCACACCCCACATATTTTTAAACCTAGAAAAGACTCCATAATGTCCCATTTAGATGCCTTGTTAAGGAATCAGAGTCCCAAAAGAGGTCAATAGCTGTGCTCAACAAACCACAGGCAGCTCGCTGGCAGAAAAGACGCCATGCCCAAAAAGTTTGTCCTCTCTGCAGACGAACCTAGAGGCCAACCTGTGCAAGCTCTACCATCGGAGTGATGGTTTGTTGAGGTTTAGTCACTGTGTGACAGAAAGGCCCAGAGATGTCTTCCTGCAGGAACGTAAGGTTTGGGTCTGAGCCTGCCCTGCAGAGTTTCTGGCTCTTTTTACCTTTCTGCCGTGGATGACGGAAACATTTAAAGCTATGAATCGGACCGCAGCTCTGCACCCTCGTCTTCCCTTCACACCAGCTAATGTGTTTTTCATTTCTCTTGGCTGGCTTGGTTTCCCACATGTCCTCCCAAGCTCTTCCTCTCAGTTCCCCGAGGGCTTCCCACAACAAACCTGCTTTGGCGTCCTCTCCAAGGAGGGGCTGCTGAAATACATACCGGATATGTCTCTGGCTCTGTTTATCAGCCCCAGCCCAGACTCCTGGGGCTGAAGATGCCGAAACAAAGAGCCTGAACTGGTCAGGTGGCCCAGTTGTGCCTTCATTCCAACAGCTCAGGGATCATTCAACTTTGTTATCATTTCTCCAAAGACCCTGGCAAAGACTTTCCTTTCTTTGCTTGCTTTCTGATTTTTTGAAAGCATCGACAGTAGCAGCTATTATTATGGAACACTGTATTTTGCAATAGGCCCTTTCTTTACCTGTGTTTTCCTGTTTAATCCCATTACAACCTATAAAGTAAAAGATACCAAAATAGGTTCATTGCAAAACTAGAATAGCCCAAGTCCGTTCGTGCCAAGTATTGGCAGGACCTTCCACCTTACCCTCAGTGCCTCGTGTAACTGAGAAGGCACCAGCCTTAACAGCGAGCCTGTAGCCTTTGTGGGCCCTGCCTCTGTTCCAATGTCTGCTCCTGCTCCTCACTCAGGTCTTACATACCTCCTATGCAAGCAGCCTTGCTTTGGGCAAGCCCTTGGAGAGGGTAAGCTTACACATCTTGTGGGTGAGCCTTGTACAGCAAGCAGGGGTGACTAGAAGACCTTTACTCCTTAGGATCCCTATTTGAGTTACTAGTTAGAAAGATACTCAACAGGCACTCTTGCTCTTCTTTGTCTCTCCTCTCCTTATCTGTGCCATGATATGCTATTATCAAGTATCCCTTTTAGATAGATACAGAATATGGATGGTCTTCGGGCAGGACTCTTGCTGTCAGGTAGGACATTAGGTACTCTGTGGGATCTATCGGCTTGCTTGTGCTATTGAACTGTTTCTTAGAGAAGCTAGGGTTGTTTCCCAACATATGCTGGGATGCCACCGTCCCACGCCTCATTTTTTCCACCCAGCAAAGCCTCCTCTGGTCTCCAGTTGAAACCATCTTCTTTCTAAACACAGCCACGTCTGCGTCTCAGTGGGCATTATGCTGTCCAGCATTTGACCACACTCTCTGTCTCTTACCACTTACCCTGGCAGATTGGTAAGTTCCTCTCTTTTAAAGAACACTTCTGATTCATTTTAATTCACTACTGCAGACCCTACCATCCTACCCAATAACAACAGTTTCCATTTAGTGACGCACTTACTCTGTGTTTGAGAGTCTTCAATACCTTATGTAATCTATCATTAACCTACTGAGATGACTACTGCTGTTTCCATTCAATTAACTATCCACAAAGCATATAGAAGTAATGAAAAGACACACTTCCAACATGGGTCTGTAGACGTCTCTAATTCTCAATCAGAGGAGTCTCAAAGTCTACACTCTTCTGCCTAGCCCAGTCGCCAGGAGAATAGGTCTTCCACAGCGAATGTCAATCTTACCTTCCTACGAGTCATCATGACTTTAGCACAAAGAGTAATTGCAAAGTCGCCAATCCCACCCCTGCGTCTCACTGACGAAGACACGGGGACCAAAGAAAGGAAAGTGCGTCAACCAAAGTGGCAGAGACAGTAGCTAACGCGACCTATGCACACCATTTCCCCTTGTCGCCTGCCACCTCTACACCTCTAATTTTCCTAAACACTTTCCATGGGACAGGAATTGCTCGGTATTGGAAAGCATAGGAAGGAAGAGGGTGTGGCTGCAGATGTATTTAATGTTGCTTAGTCGCTCTGTATAGGACACTCAACTTCCCTGAAGCTGGGCTTTCCTGAGGACTTGTGCATAGATCAAATGCTGGCTTCTCTTTTCCCGTAAGTCAGCCTCCGGTAAGTGAGTCAGCTTGGCTCGTGCCTGGGAGTCCGTGCCATGCCTTTGTCTTTCTTGTGCTGGTTGCTGGTTTGTCGGGTTGCTTGCATGTGTACAGGCCCTAGGATGAACGAGATAGCACAGACTTACTATCGGCTGCTGTTTTAACCTGCTATTGACAATTTCTACTAGCCTGCTTTCTACCGTGTAGGCTGTTGAGCAGCCTTCCCTGGCTTACACATACTGGATTTCATTAGAATTTCCTTTCCTTGAGTGAGGACAACTGAACATGTTTCTTGATTGTCCACAGGAAGCAAGTCATCTCTGGTTGATTTATTCTTTAGTCCCATTTCTTCTTGAGTCCTTTTGGAGTTAAGAGGGAAACTCCAGCTCAAAGCTATGTTCCTAAGGATGCACCAATCTGACATTTCTAAATATTTTTATGGCTTCCATGTATTTCATGCTTGCAATGTGCCAACAAGCCACTAAATGATTTAATATACTTATTTCTTAATGAAAATCCTGTGGGAAATAAATTCTTCTATGAATATTAGAATTCTCTAGAGAAAGAATCAACGCGCATGCGTGCGTGCATGCGTGTGTGTGTGTGTGTGTGTGTGTGTGTGTGTGTGTGTGTGGTGTGTGTGTGTGGTATCTTTACAGAGAGACCTATGGATATATATCGGAGAGAGATGTGTAGCTCAGAGCTAAAATATCAGGGTTATAAGGAGAAATGAGTAGCTGTGGGGACAGAAGACCATAAGCTCTCGAAGTTTAGGGTGAGGGAGGAGGTTAGAAAAGCTAGGTAACTGTGATGCTGAGGGAGCCTGGAGGCCAGCATGCACTTTGCTATGGTAAGAGGCATCACAGGTAGCCATCTGTCCCTTCTGCCAGTGACAAGTGAAAAGGCTCCTCTGGTAGAGATGAACCAGCTTCACAAGTTCCCGAGGAGTTGGCCTAACTGCCAGAATTTACAGAAGTGGAATTTCCCTCAACTCCTGGTGCTTCAATGTTCTGGCTTGCTCCTGACAGTCATACTTCTTCCCTTAAAGTGTTCACAGGGAGACCCTCAATTCTTTATATACATGGAAGCTGGATACTGCAGAGTCGTGCTTCAGGAGTTGCCACACAAGAAAGAGGAATCATGGAGCCTGTACCCCACATGATGGACCCACAGGTTGTACTCTGACCTTCACGAATGCACCATGATATGCTCACCCCAACCACATCCCGCTCCACCCTGCCTATGTACATGTGTGTGTGCACACATAACAATAAATCAATTTAGAAGGAAGAAAGAAGAGAGGAGAACTCAGGTAGGGGATGTAGCTCAGTTGTGCTTGCTGACAAGCACAAGGCCCCGTGTTCACTCCCCATCGTTGTGTAGGCGTGGTGTTATGGCGTTTGTAATACCAACAGTTGAGGGGTGGAGCCAGACGACCAGAAGTTCGAAATCATCCTGGGCTACAAAGGGGATTTGAAGCAGCCTGGTTTATATGAGATCCTTAGAGAGAGAGAGAGAGAGAGAGAGAGAGAGAGAGAGAGAAGAAAGAAGAAGGAGAAGGGAGGAGACAGGGGAGAAAGAGGAGGGGGAGGAGGAAGAAGGAGAGGAAAGAAAAAAGAGAGGAAATAACATCAGGCTCACATGTTCTCATATTCATCATTAACCAGGAAAATTAAAACAACTCAGGCCCGCTAAGGACAGATGGTCATTCACAGGTCAGCGCTAAGGACAGATGTGCTTTGCTGGACCACACAATATCTCTGAATGTTTCTGAAATTTACTGCTACTGCTTAAGAGCCATGTTTATACGTAATAAATTCCCTAGAGCTACTACTCTCGGCCTACCTGCTCACCCTGCCTGATTCCTGAAGTGACAGGTGGTATTTGCAGCCCAGGGTCCTGCAGACTGGCAGCATGTGTGCCTGGCCCTGCCTTGCCCCACAATAGCCTCAAACAACAACAACAACAACAACAACAACAACAACAACAACAAACAGTTACTGGATTCTTCTGTCTGCATGACAGAACCAGGTCCTGTAGTTGCTCCTGTAGATTGTAGCCTCCTCCCTTTCCTGTCACCCTCTTTCTGGACACAATTCTCTATGCCTACCTCCCTTTGAAATCTGTACATTCAGAGTCAAGCCTAGTGCTCCCCAGATATACTTCTCAATATAGAAGATTTGAAGATAGGTACCTTTCATATTTATGTACCATTATTTTCTTCTTGGCACCTAAACCCCTAAGCACGATGACAATCCAAATTGAAAGAAGATTTGTAGCATAACGAAATGGATTCTTTGCCTTGAAAACAGCAAAACAGAATGGACTCCAGAGAAAACAGACCATTATTTCCTGAGACTATGCAGAGGCACATTGCTAACAATGTGAGAGGAATGACAAGCATCTTGAATTTGTTTTCTGTTTATAAATGTAAGCAGGGAGAAGCGTCTAAGGAATCTACTTATAAAATCTTATAAAATGTTGCCAACATAACAGTTGAAGCCTGTTTTATCTGCTTCCAGAGTTAATCCAGGTGTGTGTGTGTGTGTGAGTGGTATGTGTGGTATGTGCTATGTGTGTGTGTGGTATTGGTGTGTAGTTGTGGGTATTGTGTGGGTGTGCTGTGTGTGGTATATATGTCTGTGTGGTGTGTGTGTGTTTGTGGGGGGGGAGGTTGTGTGTGGGGAGGTTTGGGGTGTGGTATGTGTTTGTGTGCTGTGCATATGTGCATGTTGTCAGTGTGTGTGTTGTGTGTGAGTGAGTATATGTGGTATGTATGTGGTATGTGTATGTAAGTGTAGTATATAGGGGTATGTTTGTAATGTGTGGTGTGTGTATGTGTGTGTTTATGTGTGTATGGTGTGTGTATGTGTGTGTAGTGTGTGTAACTGTGTGTGTGTGTGTGAGAGAGAGAGAGAGAGAGAGAGAGAGAGTGTATGTGTTTCTCCTATGAGATTGAAACCTCATAAGTAGAAAGCAAGACTAACAAGAGAACCTTAGAAAAAATGCTCTGGCTATAAAACTTGGATGTCCTGGGGACTTTCTCCATCTGCCTTTGGCTATTGGGACCTCTTGGGGAAATTGAGAACCACCCTGGTCGTTAAGGTTCTTATTGTGCAATGGAATCGTTTAATTAGTTTCCACTAACTAGGGCAGTGCATCCAAAACAAATGGTCTTTATGTGCTGCCTCAAAATGATCCTCTGAACTATTGATAGTTCAGTGTTCCTCTTAAACTGACTGAAGCAGTTTCCCAGTTAACCTTGGGCCAACAGAAACATTTACAACATTGTAGGTGTGGTGCATTAATTATAACTTCAAAATGCATGGAAATAAATGCTGAGAAATTAAAATCAAAACTATTTTTGTCACGTGCTTCTTAAAGTCATTTTTATAGAGCTTTGCATTGACACATATCTCCTTGGAAATACTACACTTTGGGTTCACTGATGGACTCGAAGAAGCCCCTAAAATTGCATTCAAATTATATGTATGTCCCAAGGAGGTCAGGACAATTCTGTGTGTTTCTCAGTGGTCTGCAAAATCCATGAAGAACCAGAGTCTTTAGTTCTAGGGGGATCCCAGAGAGACCATCAGGACCTTTTAGGGAAGCAACTGAGTTAAAAGGACCACAGCTACTAAACACCATGCCTTCGGCCCTTTTTTTAGCAAATATTCTCCCATATCCCCTTTTAAACGTGGCTAAGGACATACTGTTCATTTAGTTGGTGGGTGAGAATGGAGAGTGGTTCTCCTGGACCGAGCCTGGGAATTCAACGGGGCACAGCCTAATCTTGGCTCCATCTTTGTCCCAGACAAGATTGTCTTTGACGCATTGGAATGGCAGTGCCCTGGGGAAAGAAGAGAGATTTTTTACTTCAAGTGACCTCTAGAATACTTGGCAAACAACCCCAGCACCACGCTCCTACAGAGAACAGCTTGGGCAGGTCCACTCTTTTCTTTTTCTGGGGATTCAGATGTTCAGCTCCACAGGACGACTGCAGAGAGATTTGTAACATACATCTCCATCCGGAACTTCTTGCCTGGTAGACCTTCCTGCTGTGTCTCCACCTGCCTGCTTGGCAGCTTCCTGAATTTCTGTGAGTCCAGCCTGAATTGTTAATAATGGATTCATTGGCATACCTATAAAAACCAGGCCTTCTCTGGTCTTGGAAGGAATACAAGCACATATCAATAAGAATGCAACAGACTCTGTATTAACCTTGCTCTTGCCCTACAATTACCAAGTTTCCTTAGAATGGTCAGAGATATGCACAGAGCCTAGTCCAGAGAGGGGTTCAAATAGTAATTGGTAAATATGTTGAATATAGTCAAGTACAGTCATACAAGCCATTAGGGTGTGGTGGTCAAGAAAAGCTTCCTAGCTCAGATAACAGTGAGTGGAAACCATGGTTGGGTATAGTTTTTGCAACATAGGAAGCTATGCTATCATGTGATGGAACACAGGGTTCTGGAGTCTGGCACCAGATGGTGTGTGAATTCCGACACTGTCATGTGCTAGGTTTCCCTCTGCAGACCTTTCTTAACTCCTCCAAGCCTGAGCTGCTTTGCCTACAAAATAAAAATTATACTAGGACGTACGTGTGAGCAGTAAATGAAACACACACAAACATACACACGCACGCACAGACACAGCATAAGTCTCAAAGGTTCTGTACTTGTTCTTCAGGGTCACTGTCTCCAGCATCTAGGAAAATAGGAACGACAAGCAGAAAGTTGAGGAAGCAACACCCCAAGGGAGAACCAGCAGGCCTCTGGTTCTACAGTGAGCAGCTCAGCTCAGTGCCTGCCAGGGAGAAGTTGCACTCTACCTGGCAGACTACAGAGTGTCCCTGCAAACAGAGCACCAACCACAGCCTCTTAGCAGCCTCGATCCTAATCAGCCGGGTTTGCTCTGTCTCACCTGTGGTCTGGTTCAGTGTCTCCGTCCAGGACGGGGCAGAGCCTGCAGATCTGAGTGTCCCAGCATCGGCAGGGCCTGGACATAGCCTCTTGTGGGTACATTTCCTTCAGGGAGAGTTAGGCAAGGAGTTGGTATAGCTACAGTGTCTAATCAGGGTGCAAAGGAGGACACAGGAGGACCTGCCAGAGCTGATTGTGAACTTTTGCTTCTAGGTGAGGCCCACCAGGTCTGAACATCTCTAGAGTTGGCGTCTCCTGGTTGCAGGCTCAGATGGGTACATATATTCTTTATGTGTTTATTATCTCCATGCCAATCTGAATCTGCTACTCTGCCTTTTCTTCCTCACATGTATCACACGACCTGATGTCACCAAGGCAACATTTGTCACCCTGTAAACACTTACTATTTGCCAGATGTTGGGAAAAGTGCGTGATGATAAAAATCTGGTGTGTAGGTTCAAATGGTGAAAGTTTGCGTCTCTGGCTAGGGATGCAGACGAAGGTGAGAAGGCAGTGCTTGTACTTCACCTCAAAAATTTGAGTGAAATTTCCCAAGAAAGTCTGAGCAACATGAGCATTGCGAAGCACAAAAGACTGACGATGTCCAGATGTGGATCACTGAGAACATCTGAGAACTGGAAAATGAAGTTCTGACTGGCTGGGGGTCTGGAAATGTAAAGGGGAATTACAGGTTACTACGTCGGGAGAGGCTTCTCAATTGTCACAGAGTTTTGAAAGCAATGCTCAAGAGCACTGGCTGCCTGCATTTAGGTCTGCATTCAGTCAGTGAAGCTCTCTGGACAGTGATGAGATCTAACAAGTGCTTTCAGAGGAACACTGCCACGACCTGATGTGCAGAGGGTAGGAGGCTGAGATCTGATGCCAGGATCATGGAGCAAGTAGAAACACAGCTCAAAGCATCCTTAGATGTTACCTTAAATCCACAGGCAGGCAAGAGCCAGAGATGAGGTCATTATGGCCACATAGTTGAATGAAAGCATGAAAGAGGGAGGTAATGCCACCGCCTGCAGCAGGAGCAGAGAGGTCAGGAGGGGGAGGGGCAGGAGAATCTAGGTGCACAAGGAGAGTTACATAAGCCTGACCTTGTCAGGACTCAGATTTCTCACTGGGTGAACGTTTATGGACACAAAAGAGGCAAAGTCCTGAGGACACCGGGAAACATAAACTTCAACTCCAAGTATGAGTAACTGCTGGAAACATTTTAAGAGTCACTTTCAGGGATGCCAACTGCATGGTAGGAGTCTACACAGGCCTGAAAATCATGTGGTCTCCACAGTTGAGTCAGCTGCCTTTTAGTGTGTGTGTGTGTGTGTGTGTGTGTGTGTGTGTGTGTGTGTGTGTGTGAGACTGGGTAACTCTTACCTCTGTTTTGTCATGTGCAAATAGGAATGATAGTTTATCTACCTCATGATGCCTTTGTGACACATAGTATATGTATGTGAAGCCATCAACTTGCTATCTACCACGCAGAGAACTCAATATATACTAATAATTATTAGCAATATGTTTTTACTTTAATGTAAGACTGAGAGTAAAATTATGAATACTTATAGAGTCCAAGTAGAAAGAGAAATAGCAGGACCATTCTCCACCCAGGAGCAACAACAGATATTCACATTCTACAAATTACTGGCCCAAAGGAGTGACCACACCTTGCAATTTTTCAAATGAAAACAGGAATCTAGAACTTTTTTTTCTTTTTTGAGGATGAAAGTCCAATTCTGTAAGTGTTAACTCTAGATTTAAATTACAAAGAAATGTGGGCCAAACAGAACATCACTGGGGGATGGTGCCTAAGTCTATGTGGAATCCAGTTTAAGGAAGGCTTCCAGCAAGAGGAGAATCCAAGAAGAGAAGCAGCCTTAGTCAGGTCTTAGGTGACTTTGAAAGGTAAAGCTGCCTGTGTCTGGACTTAGGAAGTCTGGCCTTGGTGGTGTTGGGGAGATGATGTTTTCAAGGGGTCCAAAGCTGGATGAATTGAACATCAGGGAGAAGTTTGAAATGCCCATATGCAGAAAAACAAGAGAAGTGGGAAAGCTAGGAGAGACAGAGACCAGTTATCTGACCTGTTAATCCACTGGCTCATTAATTCACTTCACTAACATGGAGTTTTAACCAGAACACGTTGTGAGGTTGGGGAACAAAGTCAGAACTGACCTGAGTATGTGTCTGACATCCTAGCCTCTAACTTCTTTTGCCCCAAAACCATGGGTCAGAAGCTGAAGGCAGATCTCTAAATTATAGAGAAGGACACAAGCCAGCCAGAATATTAATCAGGACAGCCAGCAGGTGCAGAGCACACTGCCAAGGGGTAGCTAGGCATTCCAGGGCTTATGTCTCAAAGACAAGAAGGTCAGCACATGTCTAGCAAGGACTGAGAAATCCTGCTGCTACTGGGAAGCAGGAAAGAGAGCGTTTGTTTTCCTTCACTTTGCTGGGGAATAAGACCTTCTGATTGCTCTCTCTCTTTCTGCATACATATACACTGTGGCTTCGTGATGCATAGCATTTCAGAAAAAGACATTCCTCAATATTTTCTCAACAGCATTCTCTTTTCCTTTAAAATGCCATCTTGCCCTAAACCCCAACATATGGAATATAGTTCATAAATGAGTGACTTGCATGTTCTTTAGCCAGTTGAATCTTTGCTTTTGACGGCACACACACACACACACACACACACACACACACACACATATATATATAATTGTAAAGTCCTCAGACATGCCTAATAGAAAACTAGGATCCTTTGAAGCATGCTATGGAAACCATTGGTGTAGTTCACTCTTTCTGGGGTGCTGAGATTCTCTGTGAGGAGAGGAAACACTGCCCACTCCCCAATCCCCCCCACCCAGTGTGAGAAACATACAACCGAATCATCTCTTAGCATTTTATCGACAGCTGTGAATAGGTGGTACCTTGCATATTAGAAGAGGAAACGTGGTGTATGAAATATGAATGCCTTGTGTTCGCCTGGGCTCTAGCGACATTAGCCCAGTCACATGAGCCAGCATTCCCCGTGTGACATCGGAGCAGATCCTTCTTATCTGCAAGCCCATAGGGTCTGATCGTGGCTGATGCTTCCCTTTAAGATCTTTAGGGGGAAATGTGCTGCTTCCAAAGAGTAGGGGGTCTTTATGTGTTGCTCTAAAAGGAGAAGGAGAGAAGGCTGAGCCGTTATGGGCCATGCTCCATTCCCTGCAGGGATTCTGGAAGGGTCCTTCATCTTCCAAGGCTGCAGACTCTCAAACCATGCTGGAGAGATGCTGCACCCCACAACCAAAGCCTAACCCTGTCTGTATAGCATATGACCAGATACTGAAAGTACATTGTCAAAATTCATGGCGAAGGGAGGCTAAGAAACAATCCAACTGCAGAACCAAATGCCATTCAGACCTAGGTCAGCCACCAGAATTGTTCTAGTCCTAGCAGCTGGATCAGCCCACCAGCCTTCAGCATCTGTTGCTGCCACCTCTGACCATGCGATCCTAGCCTAGCCTTCTCTTACTGCTTCCCAAACTGAAAGGCTTCATTGGTGCAGGCAGCCGCCATCCACAGCACTGTGTTACTGCAGGACAAAGCATTCACACCTCACAGGCTGCCTGTCAGCCCCTAGCTAGCGGTCTCTGGGTCCAGCCATTACTCAGTACCACCAAGATGCAAGGTTAGACCATGCCAAGAGTGCAGATGTCAGCACCGTCCACAGATAGGGAGCAAGACAGTAAGCTCTTTGCGGGACTTACTTGCTATAACTCCAGGGATGAGAAAACCAAATGCCCAATGAGATAGAGGCTCCATGAGTTTGAAGGGAGACGAACATTCTTTCTCCTCTCCAATTGATGACAGATGTTAGCCAGGGGGCCTGTAGGTTATCCCAGCTCTACCCTTCTGTGCGACATTTCTGCCTTTCAGTAAGAATGACTGTGACAATAATGCTTTCCGAAGGGGGATGTGAGGGTTAAGTGAAATTCCAAGTATAAAGCCTTTAGCACATGGCCTGGCATGAGCAAAAGATAATATTTAGTTTAAAGGGAAGAAAAGAAACCTACAGAGAGTTCTCCTTCTCAGAAAATGTCCTCAGAGAAGAACACAACAACATTGCAAAAGGAAATCCAAGTGCTGGGGAAACATGAGATGTTAATGTTGCCTTCTTAAGTGTGTGAACTGAGATGTGGATCAAAGGTGGCATGTGGCGTGGTGAGGAGCAGGAGCAGCTCCGGTCACCAGGGTAACGGGTCCCACTCTGCTGCTCCTGTGGCTGATGTTGTAGCTGCAAGCCAGGGAGCAGAAGTCAGTCAACTGACCCAGATGCAAGAGCTCCTGGAGATTTTGTTCTCTCTTTCTTCTTAAGTACATTTCCTTAGGTAGGTTACCATTCGGCAGCAGTATCTATCAGTGAGGCCAGCTAGCATAAGCTGCTCTCAGGCCTATGCAGTCTGTGGAAGAGACCATCAGTTACAAACAAGCAGAAGACGGTCCTAGCACTTCCCCTGTTCTTGAGGGTGCTAATTCTGATAAATGTCTCCCCTAAGCAGTACATTGTTAGCTCTTCCCATCCCCCACTATTTAATATTTAAATATTGTTTACCATCTCACCTGGCCAACTCTGAGCCCCTTTCCACCTAGTCTGACTGATCACTGCATCCAATCTGAGCTGTCACCTTTCTCATGCAGACTGCCACCCCATCATCTGACCCCCAAAGACCTGGTCAGCTTCAACAAAGCCGAAGAAAACTTGTTTGCTTTACTCGATGCCAAACCCCACAGCTAGTTAGTTGGTTTATTTGCTGGTTTGTTTGGTGAGAGTGACTCTCCCATCGCTGAGGCTGGCCTTGAACTTGCTTTGTAGCCAAGGATAACCTTGGACTTCTGATCTTCCTGTCTCTACCTTCCCAGAGCTGAGGACTCTGGTGTAGACTCCCACACCCAGCTTATGCACTGCTGGTAATTAAATCCAAGACCCTTCCTGTGCTAAGCAAGCAGTCCACCAGCTCACCCTGTGCCCAGCACTAAACCCCAGCTTTCAAGACAGAACCTCAAACATAGCAGGCTCTTGGCAAGTGTTTCTGGACAGGGGAGGAAGAGGAATTTTATTGGAATACAGTTTTCCTTTGTCCTGATTAGCAAAACCTATAGTCAAAATAAAAAAAGTTATCTACTAATGATTAAACTCCAGAAGCTAGCCTGCTGTGGAGGAAAAGAATTAAAGAGTGAGATACCTTCTCTATTGCTGCTAAGGTCCCCTATGCTGTAAGTATTCCCTGACCAGGAACACTGGGGTTCCTCCCTGGACAAGCGAATACTGAAGAACTTGGAGTTGAGCGTACAGCTTCGTTCTGTGGTGGTTTCTGTCACAGAATTTCCCCTATATTCTGAGCCTTATATGCTCCCCTTGCATGGCTCTTTGCTGCTCTGGATATTGAGGAGTTCTCCTGAAACATCCCCTCCCCCACATCTGTACCCAGGAAGTGTGTGACTTTCAGGAACTGTCAGTTGTCCAAGAAATATAAACAAAGAACAAAAGCACACTTGGCTCTTTGAGAGGGGAGGAATCTCAATACAACTGATCTGGGGACAGAAGACCTACTTGGAATCGAAGCAGAGGGACCACCACCACAAATGTTAAGGAAGGGTCCTGAGAAAGGGAGGAGATTGCCTGCAGCTCCTCCGACTCAAAGTCAGCTCAAGGCATGACCGGTGTCTCCAGAGGCCGAAGCTCTTGAAAAACAGCTCTGGCTGCCAGCTGTGCCTTGGGGTATTCTGACTGATCCAATGAAAAACTCTAGAGTGGGAGTCATAGGTGTCTTTTCTGAGTGCTGTAAATGAAACATCTGGGGGCCTGGGCCAACAGGGCGTGACTTGCAAGTCCCTTCCTCTCTGCAGGGTTCAGTGTCTCCTTCCACACACAAGGGCTATATTTGAGCTGTTGTTGGGTTTATTTTTCCCTCTTTATTCCTTTAATCTCAGTGTTCTACACACACACACACACACGCGCACACACAGACACACACACACCCTGCACAAATGCCCCATTTCTGATAGAACAATGTCCTCCTGACTATAGAACTCCACTCCTACATGGGGACCGGGGGTGTCAATCTCAGACAAGAGCTGGAGGCGAGGGGTGGGTCTTAGACAATATAGCACATGGACACACACAAGCATGCAAACACACATGCACCCCATGATTCTACTACCTGTTCTGCCAGGTGCCACCCCATGTGTCATGCTGTAACAACATGACACAATGGGGTAAGCTGCCAAGAAGGGCTCTAAGCCCTCAGTATGGGACAAAACCGGGAGTTCTCCCAATATGTGACTCCAAGGCACTAGGGGGAATGCTTGTCTGCTGAGTAGCACCTCTCTCATTACCCATGAATGGAAATAGGAACTTTGGAGGCCACCTCAAGGGACTTTCAGGAGAACCAGATTAGATGGAAGAAAAGATTTGATCCTGACCCGTGGCTTTGTCACTCAAACCCTTAACTTCAAGACTCTGCCTGTTGTTGAATTCAGGGCAAACATAAAATAATGTTGTCTACTTCAATGTCTCCATCTGGAAAATATTTTCATAACAATATGTTAATGATGTCAACACTATTGGCTTATTTTTGTTGTTTTCAAGTGAATTTACAACATAGTTATTAAATGTTTGTTTTGTTCTCTTGGGTGACATCACTAGGTATAACCAACAAAACCTGTTTAGAGCCCTCAGTTTTTCTTAAAGAGGGGGGAAATCCACGATCAAACCAGCATTGTAAATGTTTAAGAGATAGGGAGTGAAAAAGTAAAGAGCCCATATGCCAGTCTGGGAAGTCGCCATTCCACTGCTGGTCCGTGGAAAGTGGCTGCCCCATTGCTGGTTTTGTTCAGCAGCTATGCCCAGAGCTGCCGGGATGCCACATCAAGTCAGGAGCGTTACTTGGTGAAACTGACAAATGGAGCCTGTCCCAGAAATGGTAACTGGCCTATTGCTGAGTATGACAATTGTACCCCCTGCGGAGCAATGCAAATAATCAGGGAGAAATATCCTGAAGAGAAGCAAAAATAAAAATAAAACTTAAAAATTATGATAGCCACTTTAAATCTCTGAAAGGTTATCAGATAAAATTCTAGACAAAAAAGATGTAATTAAATGGTCCCAAATCTATGCTTTTATACACAGAGAGTTTTTACTTCTGCTGTTGCTTTCTTCTGATAATCTGATTGTTCTTCCTTCTTAAAAATGTTGGTTTTGGTCTCTTTTTGCTGCCTTGAAAAGACTAAAGGTTTTTTTAGTTTCTGCTTTTATGTTTCTTCCTTCTTTCTCCTTTTCCCTTCCATCCTTCACTTTTCTCTGTTCATTACACACAATACATAAAACATATATTTTGTTAATTTAGGCATTTTCTCTTCCTTTCTTTTCTTAAAAAGGTGAATGTAAGAAGGAAGAAGAGAACAAGAAGGGAATATGGGGTGAGGAACTGTGGGAAGGCACTGGAAGGAGAGGGTGGTTGATTTTGGGATGTAAGTGAATGAATAAATGAATGAATGAATGAATGAATGAATACATACATACATACATACATACATAAACAAACAAAAATTTCTAGGAACAATGTTATCCACTATTATATTTTCTAAATTTTATGTTCATTTATTAATTGCCTTATGAAGTGGTAGGTTTCTGTACAGCCTCTTCATAATCCTCTACTTACCTTCCTTCCCATACTTACACCTTCCTAGCTCCAGTTTCCCCCTCTCTGCTGACCTCCACATGTACCCCAAGTTAAATATATAAAGGTTCAAAGCAAGAACCCACCTATGAGAGAGAACACTCAACATTCATCTTTCTGAGTCTAGGTAACCTTATTCAAAGTTATCCCCCCCCCCAGTTATATCTATTTAGCTGTAAATTTTATCATTTAATCCTCCTTTACAGTTGAATATAATTCTATTGTATGTATGTACTACATTTTCATTTTCCATTCACCTGTTAGTGGAAATCTAGATTGAGTCCATTTCCAAGTACCTCCTTATGAATGGTTGGTCAGGAAAGACCAAAATGCCTCCCAAATACCACGTGCTCTGACCATTCCTCTTGGCTGCCTACTAGAAGTTAAGATTCTGTCCCTGAAGATACCACAAATACTAGTTATAAGATACAGAGAAATCAGGTTGCAATTGAGCTAGAAGCTTCCTCCCTGCTCACTGGCTTTCACAGTACTAAAATGTATTATGTTGGTAGCTGAGAGAAAAGAAATCAATAGTCCTCACCAGCTGTGAACTCTACAAGATACAATGCCAATCTGCCATCAAGATATGTCCACCAGTGCAATAGAAGCACAACAGCTATGAGAGTAACCTGCTGTTCTAAAATTTTATTTGTGGACCTCTCCACAAAAGAGAATACATAATTGGCTGGTACTCTAAACCTGATCAAAAACCAATGGCTATGGAGGTCCTAGGAGGAAGAGATCTTATGACTATTGTTTCGTTAGATTGACATGACACCAAATAATCTCTTAAATATTTTTCTTTATAAACATAAGCAAGTGCTTCTTTAAACTTTAATAACATAACATTCTCTTTTCAGTAGATAGTGCAAATACAGAAATTTATGGTTTCACTAGAGGCTGGTAAGAATAAGTGGTATGAGGTGGAATCTCAGGGTTGTTTTGATATACATTTCCCTGATGACTAAGGATGTTGAACATTTCTTTAGGTGCTCCTCAGCCATTCAGTATTCCTCAGTCGAGAATTCTTTGTTTAGCTCTGGACTCCATTTTTAATAGGGTTATTTGGTTCTCTGGCATCTAACTTCTTGAGTTCTTTGTATATATTGGATATTAGCCCTCTAGGGTTAGTAGGGTTGGAAAAGGTTTTTCCCAATCTGTTGGTTGCCATTTTGTCCTATTGACAGTGTCCTTTGTCTTACAGAAGCTTTGTAATTTTATGAGGTCCCATTTGTCAATTCTTTATCTTAGAGCATGAGCTATTGGTGTTCTGTTCAGAAAAATTTCCCCTTGATGTCAGGGATGAGGATTCCCCCAGAAGTTCTTTTATTGTTGAGATTTTTTTTTGTTATTCCAGATGAATTTGGAAATTGCTCTTTCTAACACTATGAAGAATTGATTTGGAATTTTGATGGGGATTGCACTGAATCTGTAGATTGCTTTCTGCAAATGGCCATTTTTACTATATTAATCCTACCAATCCATGAGCATGGGAGATCTTTCCATCTTCTGAGATCTTCCATTTCTTTCTTCAGAGACTTGAAGTTCTTGTCATACAGATCTTTCACTTGCTTAGTTAGAGTCACACCAAGGAGTTTGCAGCCCCACAGGAGGAACAACAATATGAACCAACCAGTACGCCCCAGAGCTCCCAGGGACGAAACCACCAACCATAGAGAATACAAGGAGGGCCTCAACGTTTCAGCCGCATTTGTAGCAGAGGATGGCCTTGTGGGACATCAATGAGAGGAGAGGCCCTTGGTCTTGTGAGGGCTTGATGCCCCAGTGTAGGGTAATGCCAGAACAGGGAAGCAGGGGTGGGTGGGTTAGTGAGCAGGGGGTGGGGGATGGGATAGGGTGGTTTTCAGAGGGGAAATGAGAAAAGGGGATGAAATTTGAAATGTAAATAAAGAAAATATCTAATAAAAAAGAACATAAAAGAATAAGTGGTAGTTAAGCATCCATCCATTAAAAGGATATTTATACCATCTCTTCTAAGGCTCAGTAAACATAACAGAAGTTCTGGGAAGAACTCTATGAGCCAGAACACAGGAAGGAGAAGGGCTGTGAAATGCTATCTTCAGGGCATAACACAGCCATTGCCAACATGATCTCACACCAGCTAAGTTTGCCTCCACTGAGTCTGCACAAGACTGAACCTGTCAATCAGGGATCAGGGAGAGGCTCCTGGGGCCCTACCACTCCCTGCTGAAATATTGGCTACTGATGGATTCTGGATTCTGGGGCAGGAACAGCCATTGTCTTCAGTTATTACCAAATGATGAGCCTACCAAGCACAGATGGCTGCTTCAAACTGCAATAACACAACGGCCCTGGTTAAAACCAGTGATACAAACACACACACACACACACACACACACACACACACAGAGAGAGAGAGAGAGAGAGAGAGAGAGAGAGAGAGAGACATGCTGAATGTGGATGTGGGAAAGGGGCTTGTAGAGAGAAGTAGGGAATGACAGGGTGGAAAGGAAGTAAGAGAATGTAGCAGATGATAAGAGGAATCAGAATACTTTATGTACATGTATGAAGTTGTCAAAAAATAAGATAGTAAAAAATAAACCACTGCTTTTGTTCCACCTGTTGACTGATGCATTGTTTCCTCAAGGTTGTCAGTGTCTCTTCATGTGTGGGAAATAGCGTCTCCTTCCTGCATAGGGACCAGGAAAGCCACTCTGGGTTTTGGACACAATCAGAAGGAAAGAAGTCACAAACCATGAATGGTGGTTTTACAGGCAATGGATTAAAAATCAAACAGAAGATTGTGGAACATTTTCAAAAGGAGACTTGTAAGAAGAAGGTTCTTTGATTAGGACAAGAACTTAAGAAAATTGCCTATATAGTGACATCATTTTAAGCAGGATAGTTTCCCTGTATTAATTAGAATAGGGGAGAATTGATGCAGCCTAAATGAATGATGTAATGACTTACGGGATGCTTATGCAATAAACTATCAAGCAACTGATGAGAAGAACAGAGAAATAATGGCAAGAAGAAATGCTAAGAGGAAGGCAGTATTATTTTTTAAATAGCCCATAATGCCAAAATCTATGTTGTGATTTAATAAATATCTTTTTTTTACTAAATAGCTTCATACAATAAAGCAAACACTAGGCATTCAGTGCTATAGGCATGGTCTCACTTCTACTGAGCCTAAATTCAAGTGGGGAAAATAAATTCTAACCAATTTATTTACAAAAAACCTGATTGCCTGTCATTCCATTTCTACCATAGTTAAAGAAATAAATTTGTTTTTTAAAAATTTATAAGATATAAAATATTAATGACAGGGATTTTAGATGATAAAACTATAATTAAAATGATCTTCATTGTTGGTTTTATATTTTTCAAATTTCCTTGATTTATGCTACTTTTAAAATAATTGTAGTGAGTAGTTGAGGGGGAAATATCTAAGGGAGGTACTCTTTTGCTTAATTTCTCTCTGCTTCCGTTCTATTTTCCATTAAAAAAAAGATACCTTCTGTCTCATGACCTACACAGAAACAAACAAAGGAAGAGATCCTTGAATTTTCTTTATGAAGAACTAGATATGGTAGAAGATATCAGATCAAAGAATTGACACAAACTGTAGGTCTGAGAATAGACAGATAAACTGTGAAAATACAGACATTAATTCATTTATGTTTTCTTATTTATTCCTCATTTCCAACTGTAAGATCAATTTTATTTATTGAGTCCGTTTTACAGGTGAACAAACTGAGACTCATGGAGGTTAAATAGCATCACAAAGGAGGCAGAATTCAAATCCCCATGGCCTGACTCCAAAGCCCACACTGGGAATAAATCATCAGAAAGGAGACAGGGTTTATGAAAGGAGCTATCTAAGATCCCTCCATGGAAGTGGACTGTCCTGATTTGCTTTCTATTGCTGTGATAAACACTTTTTACCTAAAGCAACATGCAGAGGGGAAAATGGGTTTATTTCCCTTTACAACTTATAGTCTATCATGAAATGGACTTAGGGAGGGAACTCAGAGCAGGAACCTAGAGGCAGAAAGTGAAGCAGAAGCCATGGACATATGCGCTTACTAGTACACCCAGGGCACTTTTTTATTCAACCCAGGATCACCTTCCTAGGGGTAGCACCAACCACAGTGGGATGGACCCTCCCAAATCAACTTTAATCCAGAAAAATCCTCACCCCTCAAACTTGTTTACAGGTCAGTGTGACGGTGGTATCTTTTCAGTGGAGGGTCCCTCTTCCCAGATGACTCTGGCTTGTATCAAGTTGGCAAAAACAGCTAACAAGTGCTATCCTAGACCTAGTATGAAAAAAACCTTTCAGGAAGAGACAACCTTGTCCTGGGGCCTAAACCTGTAGTTACTCAAGAAGGCTCTATGAAAGGGCCTAGAGATGCCCTACGGAAATGGAAGACCAGTGGGGACAACTTGTGGATTTGAGCAAAGTGGAAATGTGGCCAGAGAGCAAGTAAGACACAAATCACACAAAGCCTGAAAGTTCAGCTAGGGCATTTGAACTTCATCTTGAGATTTCTACAAGTTGCTGAACCTTTCAAGTAGTAGCACCTTTCCCTTTATGGAATAAAATCCAAGCATCTCAGTGGAGAACAACTGGGAAGAAGTGTGACTGAAAGCCAGGAGGCCAATGAGGAGGCCATTGAAAGACATCAGCAGAAAGACGAGGAGAGGGTCCTAACAAGGAGAGAGGAAAGACAACTGATCCCAGAGACATTTTAGAAACTGACAGTAGTGATTGAGAATGAGAGATGTGAAGGAGACAGGAGTTAGATGCTCACGTGATGCTCAAATAGTCTGCCAATTAAGGTACCATGAATTAACAGAGGGAGTCACAGGACGAGTCCCATTTTGGGGAGATAGTTATTCCCCTTAGAACAAACAGTGTTTGAAATATCTTTGACACCTGCAGCAACAGTAAGAAGGTAGATAGGACAGTACAGAGTATAAGCAAGGGAACTGGGCTGCCTCCGTATATCCATATCTGACTCATAGATATGGATGAATCCCCTTGGGCAAGACACGAAGCAAGAAGACAAGAATTCTTAGGACAGGATCTAATGCCCAGACAGACTAGAACAAGAGTAAAATAAATGAAAAGATTAGAAAATGAACAGCAGCTAGAAGGGTAGAAAGTAAAATCTCTGTAGAGGGAGAGTGTGGTGCCGTCAGGGAAGCCTAACAAGGTGGTGGTGGGAGTGGTCACTCTTGGAAAGCCAGCTTCCATGACAAGGTTAGAACAGACTTCAGACTGTAGGCCAATGGTAGGAATAAGTCAGAGTCAGCACATTCAGATGCACAGAAGTTCAGCTGTATAGACAAGAAGAGAGACAGAGTGGGGGCTGCTGGGAAACCTGGGCTGGATATTGACTCCTTTCCACCATAACTATGATGTTAAACGAACTTGACTGCTTCTCCTTGTACTAGAATGGATGCAAATATGGGCAATCTATCTCATCGCTCTGAGTCATAGATTCTGCCTGGAGCTGGAGTTAGAGGCAATTATGAGATGCCCAGCATGGTTGCTGGGAACTGAACTGCAGTCCTCTGGAAGAGCATCAAGCACTCTTAACCATGTCTCTAGCCCTCACTACATTATAGATGCCATGAGGGCTGCCAACAGCCTACTAATCCTATACAATAATAAAAACCACTGTTCTTATGATGTAATAATGTCTAACATTTGCTGATGATTATGTATCACACCTATAGCAACTCTACGAGGTAAATTTTCCTCATCTTACATAAGCAGAATCTATGACTCAGAGAGATGAGATAGCTTGACCATATTTGGATGCAAGTAATTATGACACCAGGTTGTTTCATGCTCACTTGTCTCAAGAATAGACAAGAAAAAAAAATGAAAGTGTCTGGGGAGGAGAATATGGAGCAACTCCATTATTGTGGCTGTTCTATTCCAGAATGTTCTATTCCAGAATATTCTACTCCAGAACATTTCTGACATCAAACAAGAAGAAACTGCTGCTATATGGGTTCTCTCAATGCCTTTTCCCCAGGGCTCAGGAGTAAGCCACGTTCCCTAAGCCAATTACTTTAGGTCTTATGGACGCCAACTACTTCAGTATATTTCTTGAAATTCTAGTTTTCTGAAGGTTGAGTCATGGAGAAGAGTAAAGTTTTCCAGAGGACCGCTGGAGAGCTACCAGTGCAAAGTCTGTCCTACAAATGCCTTGCAATTAGCGTTCATGTCCGCAAAGGTTTGGACAACTTGATGAAGTTCCTCGGGCGCATTATCTCTTCATCTCCATGCATGCTCACAGTAGACAAGATGATCATGGCCCCGGGATCTTTGCACACACTGTTCTTTCCTGTTGGAACATTCTGTCTCCTTCTTTTTCTATGTTATTACATTGTAATCCAACTTATCATTTCCTATGTTTTGATCTTCTTGGCTGGAAGGAAGGAGAATAGTCAAGAGTCTTAAACAAATAACCTTTATTTGGTTCTGGATTAAATGAGTTGATGACCTGTGTCCCTCCTTAGGGCAAAGAAACAGAAATATTAGCCCTTCCCTGGCTTCCTAGGCATACCAGAAATACTCAAGGATACACTACTTGGAGGTTTAAAAAGCTGATAACAGTCAGCTTCAGTTAGGGGGAAGATTCACTGGGATTGTAATGGAACAAAAGAGTTAGCTGTTACCCAACCTGGGGAGGACACTGGGAAAGGAGACTTCTGGAAGGATCAGAAAAGGAGTCATGGTAATAAGAAAAGTCAGTGGGCTCACAAAAGAGAAGTAGGGGAGGAAGAGATGGTCTGTTAAAGGCTTCCTCTCAGGGTTCCACAAACAAGTTATGAGGCCTGGAGTTGCCTGTTATCAAGAGGAAAAAGGCTCTGTTCTACCAGATAGCACTGTGCCTATCTGCCATTGCATCGCACCCCAGTGACCTGCACAGGATAACCAAGGCCACTTCTCATGTCTGCCCTCCAAATCTATGCAAGGTCCTCCCTCACACCAGCCTGGGGCATAAAATCAAACACACATAGTTCCCAACCAAGCTAAGTTGGTGTAGCAAAAAAACCCAAGAACTACCCATGAGAAACAGAAGGCACTGTAAGGGTTACCCGGCATGGGAGGGATGTTAAGCAGAGTGGCCATGGTCACTCATACCTCCTGTCTGCCCAGTTTTCATCATGCTCCACAGCCTTGCCATCTTAGAAGAGGGCTACTTCGTCTCCTCTTGTCCACTTCTCCAGTCACTTCTCTCGTCTTGATGCCTGAATGATACTCAAGCCCCACTTGCACCTACTCTCTTGGGCCCATTTATCCCTTGCTCTTGGCAATTCTTCTGCTAGAGTGAGCCTTTTATTTGAGTATAAATGTCACTTTCTTCTGAAGGCCTTTTCTGGAATAAGCAAAAAATCAAGCTAGAGACCTTACTGCCGTGTTTCTCTATTCTAGTACTTATGGCACTTTGGATTTTTTTTAAATCTCTTTTCCTCTTCGTCTTCAACAATAGCATCTGGTACATAGGGACTCAATAAATTTTGAATAACTTATACATATATTAGTGAGAGACTGTCTCTCCACATTCAGTCTTCCCCTGATATCGTCATATGATACAGTCAAAGTGTATATTTGGAAATCTCATCTTCAGGCAATGGAAAGAATCTGAAGTTCTTGTCTCATCTTTCAAGGACCATGGCATGTGGTCCCAGTCTAACTCCCACTAAGCATCTAGCACTCTTTGTCTATGTGAATCCCATGTTTCTTCTTACCAAGAGCAATTGTTTGCAAAAATAATTTCCATAATGCAAACTTAAGAGGTTGGGCTTTGGACCCCCAAACTATATCTATCACTACAGACTAAATATACTGAACTTTTATTTACTTTTTGAACATATATGTTAGGCACTGTTGAGCATGTTTTAAGTATTTTGGTCTTACTGAATTAGCCTAACAATATCATTTTCATCTCTTTCTTGAAAACATGAAAAAAAAATCAAAGTTCAGAAAGTCACTTGCTGCAGTCACACAGTTCATAGATAATGTCTTTAAACATGTGTACTATCTGATTCCAAATCAAGACTCTAGCCGGCCCAATGCACCACATCCTCCTGTAAGAGCTCCTCAGTTACTGTAGAATTATGTAATCACATGCTGACTAAAAACCTAACTGTTTAGGTTAACATGCATGAATCCTCAAAACAGCTTTATAGAGCTGGGTGTGATAACTCTCGTCTGTAGTCCCTGCACTCAGGAACTTGCGCTAAGAAGATGACGGATTCCAGCCCAATATAGGCTTTGAGGGAGTTCAAAGCCAGTTTGGGATGAATAATGAAATCCTCTCCTAAAGCAAGCAAGCAAGCAAACGAAAACAACAGAAACAAGATTCAGAAAGACAAAATTTCCTGTTGTGAGTCTCACAGTCAAAGACGACAAACCCAAAAGCTGGCACCTGGTCGGAATTCAGAGCTGGAACAGCTCACTGTACCTCTCCATGGCTCCTTGTCCAAGTCACCAATTGGTGGAACTGGGATGGGGGCACCTTGACTGAGAGTCCTTAGCCTCAAGAACAGTTCCCAGGGAAACCGAGAGCCCCCAGTTGGTAGAACCAACTCTAGCCTGCTGACCTGCACATCCCCATTACAAAATCTGTTTGTCTCCTTCTCTGCATAGAAACTGTCCTAGGCCATAGCGTGATAAGAGCAAATTTTTACTCATTGGACAGCAGGGAGTACATCCAGCTCCTGCCTTCCTCATGCTGTGCTTTCTGCCCATTAAAATCCAGCTGTGTTCTACTGGCCCTGAGGACATCTGTTTCCTGTTTTCTAAGAATATAAAGAATTGTGACTCAGAGAAATATCATGCCTACCTTCCAGGAGCTTCGAAACAAATAGTGACATTGCTGATAGGAACACTGCAAGCATTAGACAAAGATTCCATGAAAACAAGCTCTCACGATTTTTCATTTATTGAACATGCTGCAGCCAGTGTGGTCCTGGATGCTAGATTGTTAACTCACATAGATGCTAGGAAAAAACTGACACCTCACCTTCTTAAAGAAGACAGGATCTTAGGACAGGATGAATGGTTGCAAGAGCTACAGCCTAACTACCTGGAAATGAGGGGTTGAATAGGCCAGGAATACAACACAAAAAAAAAACTTGGAGGCAAATAGGAAGCTTCGGGTAGAAGGATGGAATAGTCTCCTTTATTTAATCATTTGTTTTGTTCGAACATATGTCTGATGCTGCACTATGAGCCACATTGTGTATAAGAACTTAACCTAGACTGCCATTAGCAACGGCTTTTTCCACTAAGATTCAGAGGTAGGGTGTCGGGTAAAGATGGGGAAGGTGAGTGCCATGGCCCTGAGGTGAGGGAGAATATAGTGCACCGAAGCAACCCAAGGAAGGCTATTGTGCATTGAAGTACCGAGAAATGGGAATATGAACTGGTTAGCACTTTCCAAATCATGGAAAGCCTTTTAGTGTGTTTTAGAGATTCTTGTTGTCTAGTATGTGGCAATTTTAAGATTTAATCCAGAAACCTTTGCCATTCCACATATCTAAAGGCACTTTCTGTCCCTCCCTTGGAATCTAGGCTCATCAATACTCTAAGTATAGATTTTTAACTTGAAACCTCTACCTGCTTCTCTGTTGGGAGTCTTGGCACATAGTTGCTATCAAGTAAGAAAACACACAGAATCAACAGAGGAACAACATGGACGGAACCAGCAGTCCCTGATCTCCTAAAGGAATAGCTCACACCAGCCTTTCTACCTCTTGAATGATCAAGCTTGAAAGCCACTCTTTATCTTCTCTAATGCTACAAGGATCAGGGCTGAGCCTTCCCTGCTGACACTTGCCTACACTGTAGACTGATGATACAAATAAATAGTTGCTATTATTTTCAATACAGTAAAGTTGGGAGTCGTTTATATATAGTAATGGAGAACAAGAGCACCAGAAAATAACCAACCACCAAAGCCCTTTGAGTGTTAAGGAGTGTGTCTTATCTCAGCTTGCTCTGCTTTCCTACAGAACCAAACAGTAGCTTTTACTTGACTAAGATGCTCTGAGAACTGAATGAGATACTGAAAGAAAAGTATTGTGCACAGTGTTGAATACTTAGTAAGCCATCAAAGACTGCCATGTTGGTGCTAGGAAGATGGCTCAGTTGGCAAGGTGTCTGTTTCACAGGCACAAACAGTGGAGAGAGCCTGCAAGCCCAGTTCTGGCTAGGGGCAAAGACAGGAGGATTCCCTGAAATTCATTGGCCAGCCATTCTGGCTTGAGCTTCATTTTCAGTAAGAGAGGGTCTTTTAAAAAATGTGTGGAGGAAAGATGTCAAATATCAACAGCTAGCTTCTACATCCAAGTACACACGCATACACCCAACCATAAGCACACATATGTATACACACACTTACACCAAAAACTACATACATCACTCACACACATATAAATACACATACACACACACACATACACACACACATATGTTATGTAACATTGGCACTGTTTTTAGTTTAAGAAAGTATGAAGAACTTTATTTCAAAAGCCCAGAGATAATCTCCTGGCCTCCATGGGCATGAAGAACAGATGAACATGTAAGCAAAACACCCATACCAATAAAATAAAAATAACAAAAACTTTACAAAAAGAAAAAAAATAATTTTTTAAAAGGAAAACTTATTCTTACCTAAAGCTTAAACTACTTCATCCATCATATATGAAATAGAGCCAACACAGCAGTCAGAGAAAGGAAACCCAGAAAGTAATGGCATTGTTTAAGCTCTGGATCAAGACGTGCCTGGGGGCAGTAGTGCAAACCTGTCCAGTCATTAAGTTTAACAATTAATTTTCCTCCTCTGTTTTTGTGACATAAACCAGTTTTATTTAGCTTTATGGACCTCTGCATTTGAAAGACCCTGAGTATATTAGCCAAGGAAAACTGTAAAAGAGCAGGCATTGTGGAGCAGATGACAGGGAGACGGGTGATTTAGGTTAACATCCATGGAGGAGATGAGATTGAGTATAAATTGGAGCAATGTGGAAAGGGGGGAAGTGCAGAGGATCAACCCCCGAAAGAGAAAAGCAGAGTCATTACCTGTCTCATTAGTCATCAGAGGAACCCAAATCAGTCATAAAGTAATATCACCACGCATCAACCAAAGTGAGTAAGAATTTAAAGTCAATTCCAAGTATGGCAATGATGTGACTATGTTAGAACTCTACACGGTGCTTCCGAAAAATGAAAGACATCATCATTTTACTACTAAGGCTGAACAAAGACACACCTATGATGCTAGACATATGACTAATATAATACAAGGCTAGAAACACATGCACATCACACCGTGGGGAGCGAGGGGGAGGGGCATGTACAGGAATGTCAGCAGCACCTCTTCAAGTAATAGCTTTAAACTGGAAAATATTTAGATTACCTTTTAACTACTGGGAGGGAATTGCAGCATCTTCCCTCAATGTCCTGCTGTTTCATGAACACACTGCATACAATTAGTGCTAGTGCGATGCAGAGAGCACAAAGTGAGCAAAGCTTTAAGTCACAGTCTTGGTTAGCCTTAGGGAGAAGAACTACTGGAAAGAACAATGGAAGGAGGTGCTTTGGGGATGTGGGGGCAGTTCCTGTTTCTAAATCTGAGATTTGGTTATGCAAGTGTGAGCACAGCCTAATGCGGTGGCTCACTTCTGTGATCTCAGTGCTTAGGAAGCTAAGGCAGGAGGATTGCAGTTAGTTCAAGCCAGCCTAGGTTACATAATGATTCCCAGACTAGACCTGGAAGTACAAAGTAAGTGTGTGTGCTGAATCTCCCCACAGTCCAAATTTCACTTGCAATTTGTCTGCCATTCTCTCTATTTTCTATAATTTAGTAAATGTTCAAGAAATAAACATAAAGAAATGGATAAGACTTTAAAAGGAGGCTGGAGACTGGGAAATACACAAAATGAGTTGACTAGGGTCTAATATTTGCAAATCTTGGAATTGTATAAACAACCTAGGAACACATGGTATTCTCTTACGAAGAGATGTCAGATACCTGTGCAAGGTTTCTGTGGGTTGAATCTTTCCTGATAAACAAAGCGAGACAAATACAATGGAGCCACTTTCCTAAGAGAAGAAACCTTAGGCACCATAGGGTGGCACTTTGGCCCTGTGATCTCATGTGCAAAGATCCCTGATGGAATTAAATTTTTCTTTCGGAAATGGTTTCAGTGACTTTAGAAAAATGTTAGAAGACACAGAAGCATAAATGCCTGTAGACCATTGGCTTGAAAGAATTCCTATCACGTCTTAGGCGCAAAGAACTTCATAGAATTCACAGATCAAGCAACCAGGTGTTGCACACTCCAAGATGGGCTTCTAAGTTCTAGTTTCTTTGCATAGTCTTTAACATCATTATCCTTATATGAAGTCCATTCAGTCTCTCATCTCTTCTGGAACTCCAGGAGGCTCTAGCCTCCCAACTTTAAGTCTTCTTAGACAGAGTAGACACAAATGGCCTTTTACATGCAAATCTGACTGAGCCACTTCTACATCCCTAACCCTTAACAGACCTTCCATTTTATGTTCTAGTCCAAATTTGATCCCGAAGCCTAGGGTGCAGAGACCTGGTCACCTGACCATCCTATCTGGTATCACCCTGGCCTGCTTGCTTGCCTCACCATCCACACATCTGTCTTGCCAAGCACCTCAGACAGCACACAGATTGCTGGGTGTGGAGGGACACCTACGCTGTGCCTTTATCTCAAGCGTTCCTCTGCTTTGTCTAATCTGTTGGATAGTTTCATCTAGAGCCCTTCTCTAGGAAGCCTTCCCCAAAAGGTGCCCACTCCTTCCTCTTGCTTTGATTTTGTTCCACGTACTTCATGGTACTTCACCATTCACTTTGTGTATATCTTCCTTTGTGAAGGCCCAGATATTCTGTAGCTGGGATTGTATTCTACGCATCCCATTCTTAATTCATTCAGTGGCATTGGGAAGAAGTAGAGCCCCAATATGATATTTGGTTTGTTGGTTGGTTGGTGGTTGGTTGGTTGTTGTTTGTTGTTTTGTTTTGTTGTTTGTTTGTTTGTTTGTTTGTTTATCTGTCTGTTTGAAACAAAGTCTTGTTATATAATTTAGGCTGATGTAGAAGCCTCCCCAAACCCCCCTGCCTCTGCCTCTAATGTGTCAGGATAGGTTTTGATAAACAAGTCCTTTGAAGTTGTCATTGGGTTTTCATTTTCTAACTTTCAGAAACCATTTTTGTGTTTGTCTATGCACAAGTTTGACCAACCAGAATATTAAGCATAACTAAAAGTCTGGAACTGTTTAGAAGGTGCGGTGGCTTGAATATGCAGGGAGTGGCACTATTAGGAGTTGTGGCCTCAGAGTAAATGTGGCCTTGTCAGAGGAAGTGTGCCAATGTGAGGATGAGCTTTGAATCCCTCCTCCTACCTGCCTGGGAGACAGACTGTCTTCTCCCAGTTCCCTTTGGAACAAGATGTAGAACTCTCAGCTTCTTGTTCAGTGCATTGCTTGCCTGCATGCTGCCATACTTCCAGTCTTGATGATAATGGACTGAACCTCTGAGCCTGTGAGCCAGCCCCAACTAAATGTTGTCTTTGTAAAAGTTGCCTTGGGCATGGTGTCTCTTCACAGCAGTGGAAACCCTAACTAAGACAGAAAGATATCACTAATTTTCCCTTCACAGCATGGCCTCTGACAGAAGAGCTCTCTCAAGGCTTCAGCCTCCTTAAAGATAAGCACAGATATCTCCACAAACATGGGGAAATGTTAGAGAGTCTCCTGATAGGTCTATGTATCTTAGTTTCTGTGAAATTGCATGTTTTATCCTTATATGTAATAGTGTATTGTACATCTTAGAGATACTAGAACATATAGCATGGGAAAGTGCTGAGAACACTCACTGCTCAGAGATGGTAGGACTGAGGATGCAGAGCTCCAGGTCCCAGCAGAGGAAGGTGGCATAGTGAGCCACCACATCTCAGGCAGTATATTTTAGTCTCATAACCTATCTCTGGTTGACTCCACTCAGTCTTCATCTCCCCTGCTTTCTCTTTTCAGTGACCACTAGCAATGGCAGTATTCATCATACACTGAGTACTCGACTGTGCCTGAAACTATGCTGTGTATATCTATAAATTGTCGCATTGAAAACTCAGAACAAGCCTATAAGGTAGGTTCTTGTTTTAGTTAGGGTTTTACTGGTGTGAACAGACATCATGACCAAGACAATTCTTATAAGGACAACATTTAATGGGACCTGGCTTTACAGGTTCAGAGATTCAGTCCATTATCATCAAGGTGGAAACATGGCAGCCTCTAGGAAGGCATAGTTCAAGAGGAGCTGAAAGTTCTGCATCTTTATCTGAAGGATACTAGCAGAATACTGACTTCCAGGCAGCTAGGATGAGGGTCTTAAAGCCCACACCCATAGTGACGCACCTACTCCAAAAAGAGAACGCCGACTCCAGCAGGGCCACACCTTCTTATAGTGTCACTACCCTGGGCCAAGCATGTACAAACCATCATAGTTCTTTGGTTTATAACTAAGAACACTAAAAAGCTTACCCACGCTCCTAGAGTAGTTACAGTGCTAGATCCCAGATCCTAATCAGTGTGCGTGTTCCTTGAATAAACAGAGTATCCTTGAAGATGAGAATTTAAAAAGAAGCTCGGTCATTTTTTAGAATGGATATACTATAGTACTATCTCTACATAGCAACAACTGACGTGTTGTTTTTAATATCAAGTCTACACTCTTACAGGGCACCCTGCTAGACACAAATAGAACTTGATGTCTCTAAGCTAGCACATTTCTAATGAATGGTGGATGCCTTCCAGCACCAGAGAGAAACTGCTTTTATAAACAGGGTAATTCTTCACCACCGCTCTTCCTGATGCCACTCCCATCATAGGAAGGGACCCGAAGTCACCAGGCAGTAAGTACATCAGTGTTCAAACTAAATATCCGACGACAAGTACAGCAACCCAGTGTGCCTTGACTGCCCATGGCAGGACATCACCCAGTCATTTACTTGACGCCAGCAACTGAAAACCTTCAGAGAAGACTAAGCCATCTTCCAAGGCAGGCAGTGGAACAAACCTCAGGGCAGCTGAGAATGCCTCTTCCTGCTATTTCTCTGGTGGCTCCGGAACAGGTCCCGTGATACTGTGTGTCATGCTCTTACATGCTTCTTTTATGCCCCAAGACTTGCCCTCGTTGATCCCAGTCTTCAGAACACACCAAACATGGGTCACTCTCCAGCTCAAAATCAGTTATCTTTCACATTGTTACCCAGTGGCCTAATTGTAAATGCACCCCTCACAATTCCACCCAAATATCTGATCTCAGAGAATCCAGAGACCTTGCGTGGACGAAACGACTTGGCCAAGATCACCAAGTAATACCATTAACAATAAAACTAAAGCCTGAGGCATCTTCTTGATTAACCATTGATGTGCAGGGAGCTCGGCCCACCGTGGGTAGTGCCAACACTGGGTGCTTATGCTTTGTATAAAAGGCTGGTTGAACAAGCCATGGGGAGTGAGCCACACTAAGCAGCACTCCTCCATGGCCTTTGCTTCAGTTCCTGCCTCCAGGGTCCTGCTCAACTTCCTGCTGTGACTTCCTTCATAATTGACTATAAACTATAAACCGAAAAAAGAAAATCCTTCCCCAAATGACTTTGCTCATGTTGTCACAGCAATAGACACAAAACTATGACATGGGGTCTTGGGCCACACAGCAGAGTCACTGTAATGAGAATTCTAATGCCAACCCTTTGCATGCTGGCTATTTTACTGTGTTCCTTCACCGCTCCCTGAATTGAGCCTCCACACAAAGCTGCAAGATCAATTAGAGAACACATAAAATGAACTACTTAATTTATGTTTCTCAGAGGGATATAAAACATTTGGCTCACAGGCTTTTAAGACGGGTCACAGAACATAAAACTATATTTAATAAGTACAATGTACTAAAAATATCCTTTAGTGAGACAGACTGATGCGATTAAAGGGCACTGGCTTCAGGAGAAATGGGGAAGTCAGATGCTGAACCCTCTCAGCCCCTCAACCATGCAGGCTTAACCGGACAACTGTCCTGTCCTCTGTATAATGAGGTTTGTAACTTCAACATCCTGCCTTCTTTTTCCAACTGATGGCCAATTTCGTCTCCCCAGGCAGAGAAAGATTCCACAGATAATCTGAGATCTAATGCTATACCCTCAACATACATAACAAGCAAGCCACCATTTATTCGTCCTAAGCCTAGGAGTGAAAAATAAGAGCCATAGCTGTATATGTTTTTGTGAAACTGGGGATGCCAGATTCCAAGATCCACATCTCAGATGCAGGTTAATGACAAATGAGGCTACATGTTGACACTTACGCGCTTCGCTGTGCAAATGAGATTTCCACAGCGTCATAACTTACAAGGGAAATTTTTTATTTAATTTTATATTTATCCATTTATTTATTTTGGTTTTAGAGACAAGGTCTCTCTATAGCTCAGGCTGTCCTGGAACTTGCTCTGAAGACCAAGCTGGCCTGGAACTCAAAGAGATCTGCCTGCTTCTGCCTCCAGTATCCTGGGATTAAAGGAGTGTGCACCATCACTACTAGGCTGCAAAGAGATTTTTTTTTAAGAGGGGTGGATAATTGGAAGAAAGGCCAGATGAAGTAAAGAGATAGGAAATAAAATAAGGAAAGACTGTGAGGAAAGAGTATTGACCAAGGAACTTGTACATTATTGAAATGAAATCTCAAGTTTGGACAATGCTAACTGCTTTACTCTTAATAATTTATAGTCTGTCAGAATGTTGAAGAAAAAAAAAACCTGTATAAGTTTAATGATTAAAGACACTTTTAACCAAAAGTTTACACAGACTGTATTTTTAATGTGTGTGTATAATGTGTGCATATAATGTCTGTGTGGGTTCATGTATATGTGTGAGTACAGGAGTGTGTGTACCTGCCATGCACACATGTAGAGGTCAGATTTCAGTCTCTACCTGCCTCCTCAGGCTGGCTGACTCACAGACATCTGAGATTGTCCTGTCCTTGTTTCCCAGCTCCAAATAGCTGTGCTGGTGTCACAGAAAAATGCCTCAGTGCTCAGTTAAGGGCACTCGCTCTTGCAGAGGACCTGGGTTGGGTTCCCAATACCCACATGGTGGCTCACGAACATTCACATAACTCCAGTGCCAGGGTATCTGACTCCATCCACTGGCATGGAAATACACAAGGTGTACAGACACACATGCAGAAAAAAAATCTAAACAAACCATATACATAAATTTATTGTGTTATTGATATTTATTTATTTATTTTTATGTTGTTGTGGTTGTTGTTGTTGTTTTAAACTATAAAAGAATAAAGATCTTCACTGCCATCACCTTATCCACTGAGCCATTTCTCAAGACCCTGGACAAACTTTTTAATCACAAAATCAAATTTTCTTTTAACAATTACTGGAATAAATTCATGTAGTCAGTATGTAATGCTCTGAAAGTAACCAGGGCTCTGATGTGGAAAAGTGAGCATAGAATACTGGTCCCTGCTTTAGTTTTCAAATACCATTTATTCTTAGAAATTTTCATGTATACATACATATATACATATATATGAATATATATGTATGTGTATATGTATACATATATTAATATATTTTATTGACTATAAGCACCCCACTCTCTCCTTCATCTTCTCCTCTATCCCCAACAGCTTCATGCTCTTTGTCTCTCTCTTTTTTAATGACCCACTGAGTGAAATTAGTGCTGCCCATATAACCTGGTGTGGGATTATCCACTGAAGCATGGGCAGCCTACCAGAGCCCGTACACCCAAATAAAAGTGACTCTCCCTCCTTCAGAAGTCATCAGCTGCCTGTAACCTCCCAGCGAAGGAGTGGGGTCAGGAATCCTCACCCTACCTGGGCTAGAATGTTAACTGGCTTGATCTTGTTCTGGTCTTGTGTGCTAGATAACCACGGTCACTGTGACTTCATGCATGCAACAGCCATAATGTGTCCGGAAGACATCTCATGGTTCCTAGCATTACTCCCCGTGTGCTAACTCTTACATCCTTTTCACCTTCTCTTCTTCAGTACTCCCCGTGCCTTGGGATGGAGATGGGGCTTAGGCCAAGCAGCTGGAGTCATTCTCAGCACTTTGCTCATCCTTATCAAACAAAAAAAAACAAAACAAACAAAAACAAAACAAAAAACTTCTGTAAAGGACGGGATTAGACAGCTAGATGCTAAACTCTGTGACTAAAATAAAATATCTGGCAATCGTGGGAGAAGGTCACTGGTCTCCAGGTAAGTTGTACAGATGAAAGACTTGGGTACCCATCATTTTATCAACACGTTCCTCCAGTACCTCCTACAAACAGATGTTGTGCTGGGCCCTGGATACATACTGACAAGACAGACAGGCCTTTGTAGTTTGATTTCTAGTGAAAAGAAAAAGAGAAGGAAGTGTTTGGGGGAAGCAAATGTAGTTTTAAAGGATGTGGAGGGTATTAAGAGGGAAGCCAGAAATGTTTTCTGAGAAAGTAATAAGGACACCTGATTGCTCATGAACAACCAAAATGGCGTCTCCAAGGAAGTAGCCTTGAAGTTCCGTGGAGCTGGTGGGAGCAAAGATGAGGACACATTTCCTAGAGTCAGTTGGAGAATGTAGGCAGGCCTTACATCATGTGTGGTTCTAGAAATGGAGAAAGTGGTACTTGGTTAGTTCTTCATCTGTGAGTGATCTGTATCCCTGGAATGAAACCTTCTTGGTCAGGATGGATGATTGTTTTGATGTGTTCTTGGGTTCAGTTAGCGGGAATTTTATTGAGCATTTTTGCATTGATGTTCATATGTCAGAACTTTGACAGGAGCCATGAGGCAAAGGCCATGTCTGCAGCACTAGCCATAGAGTAGCCCAGATGTAAAAACGGGCAGAGAATTCCCTGTGTGATCCCATAAATCAAGTCCCTGGAGCGATGGTTCTCAATCTGTGGGTCCCGACCCCTTTAAAGGTCGGGGGCACTTTTGCAGAGGATGCCTAAGACTATCAGAAAAACACATATGTACGCGTCATAACCATAGTAAAACTAAAGTTATAAAGTAGCAAGGAAATAATTTTATGGTTGAGGGGAATCACTACAACATGAAGAACTGTATTAAAGGGTTAGAATTAGAATGGTTGAGAACCACTGCCCTCGAGTCAAGGAATGAGGTCACTTCAGATAGGAACAGTGCCATGACAAAGTGCAATTCAGCCCAGAGCATTGGACCTAGGATCTAATCAGAACTCATGTGATTCTGCCAAAGTAACATGACCTGGGGATTAATGTTGATTCCTAAATGAAGTTAATCATAATCTTCCCCAGATGACCTAGCAATTCTACTACTAGGCATTTACCCAAGGGAAATGAACACAGTTGTCAAAACAAAGATTTGTACGTGAGTGTTCAGAGAACTTTATTCCAGCAGCCGAAAGCTGGAGCTAGCCCGGCAGATGTCTGTCAGCAAGAGGACGAGTAAACAAAATGTGCTATATGAAGTGGAATGCCTCTCAGAAATTGAAAGGATTGAACCCCTAATAAAGCCAAATTGTGGGGACTCTGAAAACTACCCCACTAGGCAAAGCAGCCGACAGCCAGTAGCCAGCAGCCAGAAGAGCTTGCATAGTAGCCATTTCCACAGAATATTCTAGAAGCAGCCAGAATTTCACAGCAGAGCCCACATCAGTTGCTGCCTTTAGCTGCAGCGGAAGTGGGATTGGCAATTGAACACCTAGAGGAATTTCCAATGGGAGCAGACGTTGCTCCATCTCAAACTAGGATGGGGATCTGTCATGTGTATGCTTGGGTCAAAATCCATCAAATTGTACAATAAAAGTAAATTCACTTGGACTGGCTCAGTCAGTAAGGACCTGGACATGCGTTCAGGAGGACCTGCCTTTGGATCCTAAGCACTCACGGATAAAAAGCTACTTGTCCCATCATGTGCCTTTAATCCCAGCACAGCCATGCGGGGGCAGAGAGACAGGAGGCCCTTGGAACTTCCTGGCCACTTTATCTAGCCAAATCTTTAAACTCCAAATAGAATGAGAGACCTTGTCTACAAAGAGCAATGTAGAGTGCAATTGACAAAGATGCCGAGTGGTGACCTCTGCCCTCCAAATACAGGTGCACAGACATACACTCCTGTGCATGTATGCCTGCTTACACAAGTGTGTAAGTAACACACACACACACACACACAAACAAACAAACCAGTGCACTTTATTGTTTATAGTTTACATTTAAGTAGTTGATTTTGAAACTCTTTAGAGAAAACTCACTGTGTTAAACGGGAAGAAAAATTGTTTTAGAGGGGAAAAAGTAAATGGCGCTTTAAAATTTGAATCCAAATTTAGCACCAGAGAGCAGATGTTCTCAGTAGCAGGTGTATTTTCTAAAGCCAGCTGCTCCCCACATGTTTTGGAGAGCACTACTCCAGGAAGAAGCAACAGTGGGAGCTGATTTCCCAATACAAAAAATAATAAGACAGCTTCGTGGAGCCAACAGGGTAACAGGGAGCAGAGGAGACCGCGCACGGAGAGACCAAGCTTGATCATGAGATAACCTAACGTGGTGTTTCCAGGTGTCCTGTGGAGGACACTGTGCTGCTCTGTTGTTGTACTGGTGTATAATTTGTTTTCACGTCACTCCAGCTAAGGACCACAGAATGGCACATGGCGCTATGGAAGTTCAGTTTTTCCTTAATGTGGATGCTGTTCTCATTGAAGACCACTGACAAGAATGCACAGACTGATGCCCATAAGTACAGCACACTTTCAGTGGCACTGCCCTAGGGGACCCCAAGTGAGCCTTTGGGGTACACTTCGGAAGAGGTCCTGCGTGAGTAGACAGGCAAGAAAGAAAGATAACTAAGTCCTGACTATGGCTGCAGCCCTTGTCTGTACACAGTGGTGAGTAGAATCTGAAGGATTATGCTTAGAAAGACTTGAATGGTTGCATGAAACAAGAAAACACTTGCAGGAAGAGTCCTTGGAAGCACACAGCCCATAAGGCGTACTAAAAGGACTGAATCCCAAAGACTGATGGGACTGGTGTTGCAATAGCCGGATAATGAAAGAATGGGAATCAAAAGCTGTGGCCCTGGAAAAGAGCATGGGATGCAGAGGAGGGGGAAAAAAGATAGGCTGGAGGTAGAGTTGGGGCCAGAGCTGAGCCTTTGACAGTAAAGAGGCAGGCACACTGAGGAGCCAGGAGGAAAGGAAACGGAGGGGTGTGGGTCTGTGGCCTGCTAGACCCTGGGAAATAGGAAATAGGCTTTTGAGTGTGCCAATACTCTAGCTCTGCCTGTCTTGGCCTCCTGCCCAGCAATCTCTGACCCATTGCCACCCACTCTGTCATTCACGGTGGGTGACACAGAGAGACAAAGAGAGGAGTTACCTTTGTATGCCATTTCCCTTGCCTGGCAAGCTGGCTTCCTCCCACCCATGTTCTTCTACCTGTGACTTGTCCACATTCCAAGGGCCACCCAAGTGTCGCCCCAGGCAGAAGGGGCTCAGCTTTCCTTGAGTTGCAGGTATTGGAGCATAAGTCACACTGCAGGCAGGTGTCTATCAGTCAGTCTGCTCCCACCATGTGGCCAGATTGCTTGAGGAGTCAAAGCCAGTTTCTGATGCAAGTCTTTGTGCTCAGGAAGAAACATAAACAAAGAGAGCACACAATGAAGGTGGGGGCAAGGACAGGTGGCAAATCGGTAGGATGGCCCAACAGGTATTCGGCCTCTGATTTGTCACTTTGTCTGCCACTCAATTAGAGATCATTTTTCTAATGATAGTCCTTCTACAAACTAAGTTTACCTTCATTGTTTGGGATTAAAGGTGTATACTAAAGGTGTGTTCATATTTCAGCCAGAGGGATTAAAAGTGTGTACTAAGGACTGAGCCACACCACAACTAGAGAGATGGTTCTCAAATATCCTGTAACAGTAGCTCACAGGTTCTCAGTAGTGTCAGGGATGCTCTTAAAGCAGTGGTTCTCCACCCATGGGTCATGATTCCTTTGAGGTACAAATGACCCTTTAGGGGTTGCATATCAGATATCCTTCATATTATATATTTATATTATGGCTCAAAACAGTAGCAAAATTGCAGCTATGAAGTAGCAACAAAATAATTTTATGGTTTGGGTTCATCATAAAATGAGGAACTGGATTAAAGGGTGGCAGCATTAAGAAGGTTGAGAATCGTGGCTTAAAGGAATGCCTAGCCAGCTGGATCCATCATCGGGATGTTTTGAGAGGACAAGATTGCACTGACTGTGAAACTAATAGAAAGAGAATGTTCGTGTCATGCTTGATGGAAGGTGTTGTACATCTACTTCCAAGAATACAGTTCCTGAATCAACAATTGCTAGCTATGGCCGTTCAAGGATTAGACAATTAGACACCTTTGCCAATACAATTTAGAAAGCTAACTAATTAAAAACAAAAGTGAAACTAGGGCCAATAAGAGTAAAAGAATAAGAGGAAGAGACTGTAAGAAACAAATTGTTACAGTCCAAATTCAGTCTGAGGTTCAGTATTAAGTTTATCAGAGGTACAGATAAGCAAGCGGCACGAGGCCCCTCTCTCACCACAGAGGGTGGCTGGTGCTGGCTTATCTCAGAGAGCTCAGAGATCTGGAAGTAAAGGTAGCCTGTCGTGTGACTGAGACCATAATCAGAAAGCAGGCAGCCTCAAGCTTCAAAATATTCATTGCATAATATTGTGTTTCTTAAATCGAAAGGGTGTGGAGTTCAGGAAAGTGGCAAGTTCTAGCATATGGAAAGATAGGACAGGAGTTTCTAGTGATCAGGGGACTTGGAAAACCATTGACTTGTACCCAATCAGTGTGTCAGATATATTTTTTTCCTTTTCTCTGTGCTAATATCCCTTTCTGCAGAATTGTAGGTCAGAAACCTCTTCATTTCCACTAGACTTGAATTGTTATGTCATTTCCAACAGTGGTGATGACTCCTTAGTTAATTGTTCAGTTCCAGTTTGGGTCCAGTTCCTTGTGGCTATGAAGAGTGAGGCTGTTCTCGTCCAGGCTGCCTAAATCCAGAGAATGACCAGCTGCCCATTGATTTTCTTTCTCAGAGGGACCTCTAATATGCTTAGGACTGATAAAGATCAAAGTTACAAATCATGGTCTGCACACAAGGGTAACAGGGCAGAGGGAAGCAAATCCGAGTGACCTCTGATTCCTGTTCATCTCCGCATAGGATACACCCAACTCTCACAGAAAGAGAAAGGAAAGGGAAGCTACTCAAGAGAGAGTAGCACAAATTAAAAAATAAAGAGGGGGCAATTTTACTGGGACAGTTGTACAGAGACAGGCTGCAGAGAGAGAACAAGCCAGACACAGATGACGATAGAATGAGCCAAAGAATGAGAAAGAGCCAGAAGATTAAAACATATTGCCCAAGTTAGTACGAGGCCAATTCAGGAGAAACTGAGAAGCCAGTTGAATCATTCAGCTTACAGAGGAGTTTGATCCAGAACAGCTAGTTGAACCAGCCAGCCAGATCTCAGAAAGAACCAGGCAAGGGTGAACTTTTTCAGCAGTAAGTCTCAGAGGCTGAAAACATTCTAGGCCTAGATTAGATTGTACAGAGGCTAGAAACTTCCAGGACTAGGCCTAGGTTAGCGGATGAAGGAGGTAAGTCATGGAGATGGCAATTACATCAGACAAATAAAAGTGACAATCACAAGTTAGAACATTGAGAGTTAATCTCTACATTACTGTTTACTGTTGGGGATAGCCAATTTGAGTCCTGAAGCTATTTGGTTTTTAGTGTTACATTTGTCTAGAACTCTCCTGAGGACTTCTATAGAGACAACAGAGATATCAAAAGATCCAGGTATTGGCCTTTCAGATCTGAGACTAGTTTCACTAAGAGAGGAGAAGGAAGGCTACTGGAAGTGTATAGCCAAGTGAACCAGTGCACAGACCCCATAGAGTTGAACGGTAGCCTTGAATACCGTTTCCCTGTCTCAGTACCATCAGAAGTCAGCTCGGGAGACATGGAGTACTGAGTAATGGCTATTTGTCCTTTTGTTTTGAGACATTCAGGGCATAGGTATAGGTTCCAAAATCCCTCACTAGGGGAGGAAATCCATTTCCCTTCTCATTGATACATGAAGAGTTATTACTATGGAAAAAGAAGCAAATTTTGATGGGCCATTTTTTACAGTCTGAATAGAAGCACAAGAGAAACAGACTCTGGGGAGTCTTATTCTCCAAATAGCTTTATCCTGAAACTAGGCTACAATATTCCAGAGGGGTCTGTGTCTCATTCTAGGGGAAAGGGTCTACTTAAGCCTCGGGATGCCCTGCTGTGTAAACACAGCAGTCACTCTTGCTAAGTGCACCTGCATTGTAAATTTGACCCAATTTATCCAAACATTCAATTCTTTCTTTAAGCTTTGTTCTTTTTATCTATCCTGAAATCTATTTTCTGAATAATAGTAATTTTCCCTACATAGCTTTGACTCTAGAAGTTGTACTAACCAGGAACCCCAATCAAGAAATGGGGAATTTTATTTTTATTTTTTATTAGGTATTTTCCTCATTTACATTTCCAATGCTATCCCAAAGGTCCCCCATACCCACCCACCCACTCCCCTACCCACACACTCCCCCTTTTTGGCCCTGGCATTCCCCTGTACTGGGGCATATAAATTTTGCAAGTCCAATGGGCCTCTCTTTCCAGTGATGGCTGACTAGGCCATCTTTTGATTACATATGCAGCTAGAGTCAAGAGCTCTGGGGTACTGGTTAGTTCATAATGTTGTTCCACCTATAGAGTTGCAGATCCCTTTAGCTCCTTGGGTACTTTCTCTAGCTCCTCCATTGGCAGCCCTGTGATCCATCCAATAGCTGACTGTGAGCATCCACTTCTGTGTTTGCTAGGCCCCAGCATAGTCTCACAAGAGACAGATATATCTGGGTCCTTTTAGCAAAATCTTGCTAGTGTATGCAATGGTGTCAGTGTTTGGAAGCTGATTATGGGATGGATCCCCGGATATGGTAATCACTAGATGGCCCATCATTTCATCACAGCTCCAAATTTTGTCTCTGTAACTTCTTCCATGGGTGTTTTGTTCCCAGTTCTAAGAAGGGTCAAAGTGTCCACACTTTGGTCTTCATTCTTCTTGAGTTTCATGCGTTTAGCAAATTATATCTTATATCTTCGGTATCCTAAGTTTCTGGGCTAATATCCACTTATCAGTGAGTACATATTGTGTGAGTTCCTTTGTGATTGGGTTACCTCACTCAGGATGATGCCCTCCAGGTCCAACCATTTGCCTAGAAATTTCATAAATTCATTCTTTTTAATAGCTGAGTAGTACTCCATTGTGTAAATGTACCACATTTTCTGTATCCATTCCTCTGTTGAGGGGCATCTGGGTTCTTTCCAGCTTCTGGCTATTATAAATAAGGCTGCTATGAACATAGTGGAGCATGTGTCCTTCTTACCGGTTGGGACATCCTCTGGATATATGCCCAGGAGAGGTATTGGGGGATCCTCCGGTAGTACTATGTCCAATTTTCTGAGGAACCGCCAGACTGATTTCCAGAGTGGTTGTATAAGCTTGCAATCCCACCAACAATGGAGGAGTGTTCCTCTTTCTGCACATCCTCGCCAGCATCTGCTGTCACCTGAATTTTTGATCTTAGCCATTCTGACTGGTGTGAGGTGGAATCTCAGAGTTGTTTTGATTTGCATTTCCCTGATGATTAAGGATGTTGAACATTTTTTCAGGTGCTTCTCTGTCATTCAGTATTCCTCAGGTGAGAATTCTTTGTTCAGCTCTGAGCCCCATTTTTTAATGGGGTTATTTGATTTTCTGGAGTCCACCCTCTTGACTTCTTTATATATATTGAATATTAGTCCCCTATCCGATCTGGGATAGGTAAAGATCCTTTCCCAATCTGTTGGTGGTCTTTTTGTCTTATTGACAGTTTCTTTTGCCTTGCAGAAGCTTTGCAACTTTATGAGGTCCCATTTATCGATTCTTGATCTTACAGCACAAGCCATTGCTGTTCTATTCAGGAATTTTTTCCCCTGTACCCATATTTTCGAGGCTTTTCCCTACTTTCTCCTCTATAAGTTTCAGTGTCTCTGGTTTTATGTGGAATTCCTTAATCCACTTAGATTTGACCTTAGTACAAGGAGATAGAAATGGATCAATTCGCATTCTTCTACATCATAACCGCCAGTTGTGCCAGCACCATTTGTTGAAAATGCTATCTTTTTTCCCACTGGATGGTTTTAGCTCCCTTGTCGAAGATCAAGTGACCATAGGTGTGTGGGTTCATCTCTAGGTCTTCAATTCTGTTCCATTGGTCTACTTGTCTGTCGCTATACCAGTACCATGCAGTTTTTATCACAATTGCTCTGTAGTACAGCTTTAGGTCAGGCATGGTGATTCCACCAGAGGTTCTTTTATCCTTGAGAAGAGTTTTTGCTATCTTAGGTTTTTTGTTATTGCAGATGAATCTGCCGATTGCCTTTTCTAATTCGTTGAAGAATTGAGTTGGAATTTTGATGGGGATTGCATTGAATCTGTAGATTGCTTTTGGCAAGACGGCCATTTTTACTATATTGGTCCTGCCAATCCATGAGCATGGAAGATACAAGGATGGAAACCACGCCCTAGAAAAAGCAAGAAGGTAATCCCTCAACAAAACTAAAATAAGACAGCCATAAGAACAGAATGCCAACTTTAACAACAGAATTTTAAAGCTGAATTAGTTTAATAGTTTTTCTATCTGAAGTGCAGACCAGAAATATTCTTTCCTCCATAATGACGCAAGCAATTCATAAGCAGCATATTTAGTAAAAGTAGAAACGAGTGAACTCTGCCAACCTAATCTCCCTTACGTAGATATCACCAGGTAGAATTTAGAATTAACTAAAAGTTAATTCTCTTTAGAATTAACTAAAAGGCCCCAATGAGCCATCTGCTTCTCTTTGATCGCCCCCTTTGGGTGTTAGACCCTCAGTTGGCTCCTTGACTCAGGAACAGTGACCACTTCTTTCAGCTGTCTATACCACTGTGTGGTCAGGTGTATTTATTAAGACCCCCACTGTGGGAAAATTCTGCTAATTAAGGTCAAAGTCTACCATTAACTGGATAGCCTTTTGGGGCTCAGCATGTAATGGGACTCTCCTTACTCCTTTCGTTAAGAGGTTTTCTCCTGACCTAGTCTGGGGACTTCTAAGCCCCTCATTCCCCTCTACCTGAGGAAGTCCCATAGCCTCAACCGGTTTATGGGGTCAATTTCCTCTCTCCTGACCAAACCTGTTCAATCAGCACCTGAGATGCCAAACCACTTCTCCGTGTCAATGAGGTATGCTGGGTACCCTAAAGTCCCCAGGGTACCTTTGTCCATCTGATGTCTCTGATCTTAGTTCCCCAAAACTTTATAAGCCTTTAATTGCCCTATGTAGAGTTGATCTGTCTACCGACAAATGATACTGGTGTGCTCATTCACTGTAGGTACTCAAAAGGCTTCCAAAGCCCCCCACTTGATATCTCTGCTCCCAGTGCCCTCGTGGACTGTATCAGCCACACTGGGGGGACCCACACCCCACAACCATAGATAGGAGCTTGTCTTCTTTCAGGGTTTTTATCAGCACCAGGTGCTGACATCAAAGGACCAGTTTTGTAGATCTCCGGCTCTCACACATAGGTGTCACCTGTTGCTATGACTACCACATACCTTCCCAGAGCCCACTTCCCACACTCACCTGGAACAGATTATGTCACAGCATATATAAAAGAGACACCTCCCCACTTTCGCCTCCTTTTTTCTTTTCCCCTTTGTCTTTCTCTCTCTCCCCTCGTTGTCCCCAGTAAAACCTCTGACATCTAAAACTGCTTTGGCCTGGTGCGCTGCTCAGATGAGAGCTACCATTCTAACACATCACCAGGTTATCAGCCTGGATCTGATAAACTACAAACTCCAAAGGAGGGGATTGGGCAAGTAGTCCCTTGGTCCTGAGGAATGATAAGATAGAAGAGGTAACCAGTATACAACTTTTCAAAAATTAGTCTTCAGTTTCCATGGTCAGAACATCAGAGGCACAGTTAAGAAAGGGTACGTCTTTTTTTGTCATCTTTATGGTTCATAAAAATACACAGTCATATAGTCGGAAAGAAACACACTTTATGAAATTTAAAGTAAACACAATGTTTGCCAAACTCACAAAGTCTATTTTCATAATTATAGTCATAGTATAAAAAGGGGTCTTTAGACTACTAAGGACTTAATATTGAAACAACTTGCTGTTCTTACAATTAACCAAGTTTTTCCAGTCTAAGGAGGGGTTAAGACACAAGCTGTCTTTTTAATGAAAGAAAGAGAGAGAGAGAGAGAGAGAGAGAGAGAGAGAGAGAGAGAGAGAGAGAGAAAGAAAGAGGAAGGAAGGAAGGAAGGAAGGAAGGAAGGAAGGAAGGAAGGAAGGAAGGAAGGAAGGAAGGGAGAGTCCGAAAATACACAGCTCCAGAGTTTACCCAAACCATCCACAGCTCTGTGATGCTAGGCACTGACTCACAGTAGGACTGCAATGTCGATCAGAAGTCTAAAGTGCTGGCTTTCAATAGCAAGCAAACAATAAGAAATTATCAAATGCGAAGCCTTCCAAGTCTTACCAAGTCTTGGAAACAAGCAAATTCTATTTCTCCTGATAATAAGCCAAGTTATTCATCTTCCCCACTTACACAAACCCCACTATCACCAGAGCTAACAGGATGTGACTATCAAGAGAGTATCTTGCAGAAGTCTATGGTAACTCTGGTGTGAGTTACGAGAATAAACTCATAGTCAACTGAGGTCTTTCTTAGATGGTAAAAGCAGAGGAAGCCAAAGGACACACAGAAAGAGCGCTGCCCACTGAATATGTTTAACGAAGTGTTTATCTATTTGTTACTAAGTAACCATGCCTCCTTTAATATGAACACTGGCTTGAGCCTACCCTCTGGAGACTGTGACCTCTCTATAAGGGGACAGATGAGGTCCCATCTTCCTCTGGGTCACATCTTCCCTAGAGGGCAGAGGTTGACTACTCCCTTTGTGTAGTCCTCTAAGCCTGGGTTGTTGAACACACAGAAAGGCAGATTTACCAATCTTGTAATCAATCCTTTGTGGAACGAATAAAACTTGGGTGTTTTTAAAAGTCAGTTTAAGTAAACTCTTTTGTAATGATTCAATTTCCCCAAGTTACTAAAGTCTAACAAAGTTAACAGAAGTACAACCTAGACACATCCCCCTTTTTTTTTTTTTTTTTTTTTTTTTTTTTTTTTTTTTGCCAATCCTTTCTAATGTCACCATGAGTGGCACTCAAGTTCAGGAATGGAGATCATTAGACATATATTACCTTAAGTCTCATTTTCCAGAAACTTCATGTCAAAACTTCTGTGACTTGGCTTTTACGTTTTCTTCCTTTCATTCTCACCTTTCAATCTTATTTGTAGGACAAAAAAAAAAAATCTTATCTCCTTTTATCACACAAAATCCAACTCTAGCCCTGCAAGGCCCTCATTGGTGGAGACGACTCTGCATCCCCCTGAAAGTTGACTTCTTCCTTTGCGTGACAATGATACTTTTTTGGTACCATCTCAAGCAGGGAACTGCAGCTAATTGTTAGAAAGAGGTGTCAACGTCTTCACAGTCCTATTCTCCTCGACTGGAGAGGTTCAAATGAGGAAATCCCCAAGGGAGTCTTCATTTGAGCAGCAGTCCCTTCTTTCCCCACTGAGACATACAGTAGCTCCGAACTCTTCCAGTCTCTCTCCCATAGCCTATTGGCTGAAGGGAGGAGGAGACACTCTTGCTCCAAGCTAAAATTATGGGGCTGCTTCTTCCTCATAGGCTCCAAATAGTCTCAAAGAAAATCCCAAAGGGGATAAAATTTCATCTCCTTCCACCTTAGGACCATGAGGTCAAAGTGGGAAAATGAGTCCGTGAGGAAGAACTTGCACTAAATCCCGCAGAGCTGGCTGATACTGTCCTCAGAATTCCGCTACTCTCATCCCTTGGATGACCTGGTGCTTAAATGTTCGTGGGACTCTCTATCAAGCCCCTGCTAGAATAAGTAGGCTGAGAAGCACGAGGCTCTGGGGTGAGGGAATCCAAAGGTGTGTGGACATGTGTGCTTCCCAAAAGGTGATAAGAGCAGAGAAATGGACACCTAGCTACACCCCCGGAGCCTTTCATAACAAGAATGTTAAAAAGAAAAATTAAAGCAATCTCTTGCCTCTCCTAAGCCCTGGGCCATCTGTTTATAACTTGTTCTTTCTCTCCTCGTGCCTGAATCTGTTCAGGAATGTCCTATTCCAGTCTGTCTGGGAAGGACTATGTGTCACAGTGGCAGCCATTGTCATGCCTCACATCCTAGGTGTAACATCTCTTAATGAGTCAGGCAGGAGCACCAGCTATAAACGCTACCTCATGCTACTCGACACGGGACCGCAGGCTCTGAGGACGATGAGACAGCCAGTCTCAAGAATCTTCAAAGAGATGCAGTTTAATGCCCGATTTGGTGAAAGATAAGAGCAGACATGTAGAATGTCTGTAACGACGATTCTGTTTGCATACTTTCTCACTTAAAAAGTCTTTTCATAGCTATCTCTCCATTGACTCTTAAAAGAAATATCCCCATGAGGAAAGTTAAGACCAGTTGAACTAAGAGGCAGGGTGTGCCTAAGGTCTTGAACTGTGCATTACAATTCAAGCAGACCAAGAGCTATACAAGGTCATCCACACTTTAGAGTTTTCCTCACAGCACCGTACAGTGTCTCTCTCTGCTCCATCCCTCCTTCCAAAGTGGACACGCTGGCCAATCTACAACAACGTGTACTGTCAAACTCACTGGGGCTTTTTGTAAAAAGCTAAAGTCTAAGTATGGCCCAGAGAAATCCAGTTGAGAAGTCCATGGTTGGGTCTTAGCTGTACCATCAGAAATCTTCACCACGTAAGCAAGTTAACCCTCAGACCCTCGTGCTCTCGTTGTAAAATGGGAACTGTAACACTTCTTTGTAGATTTCTGAATGGAAATTAAATAAAATAACATCTGGAAGGTAGGGGCCTGGAAAGATGGCTCAGTGTTTAAGAGCACTGACTGCTCTTCCAAAGGTCCTGAGTTCAATTCCCAGCAACCACATGGTGGCTCACAACCATCTGCAATGTGATCTGATGCCCTCTTCTGGTGTGTCTGAAGACAGCTACAGTGTACTCATATACATAAAATAAATAAATCTTTTTTAAAAAGGAGATTTTTAAAAAAAAGATCTGGAAGGTAACTGAGCCACAGCTTTGTACTGAAATGTACCAGTATTCAAGACCCCAAATGCCATTTGCAGCTACTTGACCTTGAGCAAGTCACATGACCCTTCTACATTTTTTTAGTCTCCTCATTTGAAGGAGGCAGATCCAATTCACACCTGCTTTATAGGCCTCTGAGGATGGGTGTGGTAATAAAGGCAGAACGGCTCAAGGAAAGGCTTGGCACAGAGTAAGCACTTGATACTTAGCGTGAGAAACTCTGCAGTGGTTACAGTTGGTGTGGTCAGGATGTATAATGAACACAGCCTCTCTCTCTCTCTCTCTCTCTCTCTCTCTCTCTCTCTCTAGCACCCAGGCTCTTCAGAATCAGAAAATGCTGGTTCCCACACACTGCAAGCATTCTGAACTAGTGCCTGAGTCAGCGAGCAGTGTTCTTGAAATAACTAAGTGATTTCTTGCCAAAGTCCCTTTCAGCTTTCAAGCATCTGTGCCACTCACCCACCTTCTTGGCCGTATCCCAAAGATCTTCAGGTGGAGAGTATGGGAAGGGAATGTGACTTTTCTACCAGAGGCACACCTCCACATAAGAGGAGAAGTAAGCTGACAAAAAAAAATTAAAATTAAAATTAAAATAAAAAATTAAAAAATAAAGAAAACCCGAGGTGTCTCTGTCCAGCTCTTTTTGTTTTGTTGGGTTGTTTTGTTTTGTTTTGTTTTGTTTTTTAAAAAGCAAGGTGGTTTCTATCTTCAGAGCTCAAAATGGAAGTGTGCCAGGGCAGGAAGAGACTAAGAGGGAACAACACTAAGGCCCAGACTGATGAAGCAACTTGCCCAAGGCTGCTCAGCCAGGTAGTGGCAGAGCCAGAACTGGAGCCCAAAGTGTCCGGATTTCCAACCCCAGGCTCCTGCCGCCACCTCTCTAATTAGATACTTTTCAAAATCATTAGGCACAGGAGTGACTTCACGAAGCTTTCAGTGTCCCCAAGGGCCCTCCCTCAGTTGCTCTTGAGGACAAACCACTCGGGAGAACAACTTAGTCAGTGTTCTGAAGCATCGACAGAACTTAGTCTTTCCGAGCAGAACTGTCAAAACAGCAGCAGGGTGGAAACGCTGATCTGGCGGCCCAGCCCCTGGGCTCCACCTCCTGCCAGCTCTGATCTCTCTTGGTATTTGGACGGTGGAAGTGTCAGACTAAGGAGTCCGATGCACTCTGATAAGCACATTCCAGATGTTTCTGGGACACGGCCAAAGGTGTGGCCCAGTCAACTCTCACCAGAGCTTTGGAGAAACAGCCTGCTCCAATCCGTGGGCAAGTTTATTGGGAGGGCCCATCCACTGGACCCTCAGGAGAAGTCCAAGCCGTGGCTTGCTCTCACTGGCTTGGTTGGACAATACACTCCAGAATGTCAGAACGTTGATGGTGGTGGCACCTCAGACATGCTCCGATGAAAGGAGCCCCTTACATCCCATGGAAGGAACCAGAGTCTCACAAAGGGTAGAGGCTTGTCGAAGGTCACACTCAAGGCTCAAGGTGAGCTTTCTGCCTTTTCGTTCCCAGTCTTCCCTTTGACCTTAGAGCAGTAGCCTGAACAATCGTATCACACAACAGAGAATGTGACAAAAAAGCCAGATGGGGGAGATGGGAAGAAGGGGAGGGGGGGAGCACGTGACCACATCACCCAACCCTCGGTGACTGACTTACAGAGTGCTTGTTACGCTGGAGGTTCTTTCCCTCGGTACAGCAGGGCTGAGTTTATTTACCCAGCACAGGGCTTCCTATCTCAAAGATACACAGTTAGAGAGAAGAAATGGAGCCTTGCTTCCCTTTATATATCCAGCTCCTGACTTCCGGCGGGACTTCCGGTCAGTTGTGTCAGCTGGAAGACAGCCTCACTTGCATCAGGAAGCACGTAGGTTAGAAGCAAGCATGATGAATGGCTTTACTAAGGAATTCTTTCTTCCGTTGGGGATAATTTTAACTAAAATGTTCGATGTAGTTCTCTGGAATGTATAGTTCTGGACATGGACAACCTATAGATGAAGTTTAAAAAGTTTGTTGCAAGAGATTTGAGTTTGGGGAATTTTCTTGGTTTGGTTTGGTTTTGATTCGTTTTGTTTACTGGGTTGTTTTTTGTTTCCATTTGAGGGTGGGGTCCTCCATGAATACAACCTCCAACCCACCCCCACAAAGGTGGCGGGAAGCACAAACAAAACAACCATCAGCCACAGCCAGCTAAAACTCAGGTGGATGTGAACAGAAGCACTCACACAAACAGACACATGACGTTTCCTAAGCTATCCTTAGCGCCTGCCGTGGGGAAGCTTTCCATCCTAAAGTGGAGGTAGCAAGGCCCAGGTCCAATAACCAGAAACCAGAAGCTACCAAGAGGCCAGACTGAGAGGATGCTATTTTGCAATGAAACCTTCAAGTGTGAAAAGAGGCATGCTAGTCAGAGATTTCCCTCAATATTCCAAACTACAAAAATAGTCAAGGAAGGCCACCCTTCCCTGCCTCCTCAGCTCTAACCACACATACTCTCCTCCCCTCCAGTAGATGACTCTGCATCCTTAAGGACCATTCCATTACAGGTGCTGCCAAGAGGAATCTGAAAGGCAGTAGGGCCTCAACAAGTGTTTGCTTTATAAACAGGAGGCAAGAAAGAAATCCCACTTGTGTGAAAACTTAAACTGACAAGTTATCCCAGCCAGCGCTTTCCACGGTGTCAGGGAAAATAAAATGTCCGATGAAAAATGAAAGTGGAGGTCATCCATGACAGCTGACCAATGTCATGTGTCTCTATGTGTCAGGCGCTGTGCAGTGTTCTAACCTGGATATGTCGTTAAATCATCTGCTTACCTCCTTAACTCTAACCCTATCCCACATGCATGGCTCTGCATGGTGATGGCCTTCAGTAACCCAGAACATCTAACTCCAGCAATACATGTGAACTGGTGTGGATGTGGAAGCCAGAGGAAGGCAGTCCTCCCATCCCTGGACTCCCCACGCTAGGTCTCCACTGCCAACCAACCACCTTTGGCGATCTTGAACCACAACAAACTCTTTGTTTTCTATGGAATTCCTGGGGATGTAGAGGTGAAGAAGAACCAAGGCTGCAGGCTACTAACAATGCTGCTTCCAGGCATGGTGTGCCCGGTGGGATGAGACCAGTTTGGTTGAAGTTATAGAGACATCTGAAAGTCCTTAATCCCCTTTCCACACCTGCTGGTCATCAGCTGAAGGTTAACAGGCCTTTGGGTCTGGATTGCTATATTTCAGTATGAACATAATCAGCAGTTTATTGCTATTGGTGATTTCATTTCTGCTGAACATCTTCTGCCAATGGCACTTGGGAGTAGAACAAGAGGAAGAGAAAAGACTGAGAAAAATCAGAATGGGGAAAGCAAGTCTCCAAGTCTCGGAAAGGATGAGTGTGGTTGTCAGGAATCCCCACACTTTAGAGGTGGAGGCAGGAAGATGGAGAGTTCAAGGGCATCCTTAGTTAAATACTAAGGAATTTAAGGGTAGCCTGGGCTACACAAAGCTTGGGCCCAAATATGATAAAATAAGTAAAATATTGTAGTAAGAAGTTTGACATGTGATAACGCAGAAGGAAACCTCTGGAACCAAAGTTTTGAATGAAGAACTTAACTTAGTTAATTTTGCTTTAGTCATTGAGAGATGTAGGAACCCAGGGTTTTCACCAGTAGTGATCCATTTTTTTTCCCCTCTAATACTTGGAGACTAGTACAGGAGAATGACTGACATGCATGCAGTTCTACACCAAACCCAAATCTTCCAAGGCAGACTTGTGTTCAGGAGAAATACTACCTCCCCATAAGAGACGGGACAGAGAAGCCCTGCTGGACTCCACTAGGTCTCCACAAGATGAAATCCTGTCAAGAGGGAGGACCAGCTGACAGTCTGGCACTGATGACAGTGATACTGAGAGTTTCCTAATGTTGTTTTGCAGACCAGAAGTCACAGGGCCAACTGCAACAGGAAGAATCTAAAGGCTTAATACCACCCAGATCACCAGAGCTTGAAGGAATCTTCAAGATCTTTGAGGCAAAATCCACAATTTCCTCCGCTGTCTCTATAGCAACCTCGGCAGATAACGTTCTGTTGTCATGCATCTAGACAAATAAGATACTTTATCCACTGTTTTGTTTTTAAAGCATGACATCTAGTGTGAGGAGGTTTATGAATGTGCTGGTTTGAATGAAAATGGGCCCCATAGGCTCATAAGGAGTGGCACTATTAGGAGATGTGGCCTTACTGGAGTAGGTGTGGCCTTATTGATGGAAGTGTGTCACTAGGGATGGGCTTTCAGGTCTCAGATGCTCAAGTCAGGTCCAGTGTCTCACTCCCTTTCTGCAGCCGGCTGATCTGGATGTACAACTCTCAGCTCCTTCTCCTGCACCATGTCTGCCTGCATGCTGCCATACTTCCTGCTATGATGATAATGACTAAATCTCTGAACTATAAGCTAGCCCCAATTAAAACCTTTCCTTAGATCAGCAGAGTCAACTAACCTGGATCCTTGGGGCTCTTAGAGTCTGAACCACCAACCAAAGAAACCTAGGCCTCCCTGCACACATGTAACAGATGTGCAGCTTGGTCTCCATGTGTGTCCTGAACAACTGGAATGGGAGCTGTCCCAAAAGCTGTTGCCTGTATGTGGGATCTGTTCTTCTAGCTGGGCGGCCTTGTCTGGCCTCAGTGAGAGAGGAAGTGCCTAGGCTCAAAGAGTCCTGGTGTGCCTGGGTTGAGGGGATACCCAAGGGGGCTTGGGGAAGAGCTACCCACTCAGAGGAGGAGAGGGAGGATGGGGGAAGGATTGTGGGAAGGGGCGATGACCAGGAAGGGGCAGTGAGAGGAATGTAAATGAATAAGTAAACCATCCCATATACAGTCATCAAACGCAGACACTATTGTGGATGCCAAGAAGTGCATGCTGACAGGAGTCTGATAGAGCTGTCTCCTGAGAGGCTCTGTCAGAGACTGACAAATACAGGGGGGGATTCTCATAGACAACCATTGGACTGAGCATGGGGTCCCCAATAAAGGAGTTAGAGAAAGGACTGAAGGAGCTGAAGGGGTTTGCAACCCCATAGGAAGAACAACAATATCAACCAACCAGACTTCCTCAGAGCTCCCAGGGACTAAACCACCAACCAAGGAGTATACATGGAGGGACCCATGGCTCCAGCCGCATATGTAGCAGAGGATGGCTGTGTCAGGCATCAATGGGAAGAAGGGCCTTTGGTTCTGTGAAGGCTCGATGCCCCAGTATAGGGGAATGCCAGGGCGGAGAGGCAGGTGTGGGTGGGTAGGTGGGGGAGCACCCTCGTAGAAGCAAGGGGAGGAGGGATGGGATAGGGGATTTTGGGGGGTACCGGGAAAGGGAATAACATTTGAAATGTAAATAAAGAAAATATCTCATTTAAAAGGCTAATACTGGGGGGAAATAAATAATTGATTAATTAATTAATTAACTTTCCATTAGAAGAGTTGCCGTAGTCATGACAACACAAGATAGAAACCTTAAGACAGTGCATACTTGTGTTAGGTGCACTCCATCTTAACCTTTCCACATTTTACCAATGGGAAGTTGGGGGAGGGAGAAATAAAAAATACGCCAGGCAGTTAACGTGCTCAGGCTAATGGTATGCTGGCTACAGGACTAGCTTAGCCTGCAGAGTTCATATGAAAACACGAAGGCTTTCCCATAGCCCCCACCTAGCTGAAGGGAGATCAGGTTTAACACATTATAATGTGTCCTATGCAGGGCCACTCCAGAAGCTGCATTTTGGAAACAAGCTCAAAAGCAAAAGGAATTTCAGGGAGTATGTATCTAAGAAGGCCAAGTCCCTCCAAGATGCTCTAAGCCCAAAGTAGAGTACATAGGTTTCTGCTTTTCCCTCTGTGCCTTAAGAAGTGCTTCTAAAGTCTCCCTAAGGACAGTAACAGAATCTTGGAACTTTCTCGCCTTAACAAAGGCTAGATGCTAGGTGAGTAACTGACTTATATATTACAGTCTAGGGAGAGAGAACCTTTGTATTAATCTCTCATGTAACAGTCTAACCTTTGCTCAGAAACAAAAGACATGATGAAATACCAGTTTTTGTCAACATGGTTTCTCAAACCACTAGTACCTCCATGTGTTCTTGTGAAAAACCAAATGGTTCTTTAGCCAAAAATGAAAAAAAAAAATGGTGGGGGGTTGGGGGTGGGAGAAGATGCATTCTAATGATAGCCCTCCATAAGCAAGAGGTCAATGTCAATGAATAACAGATCAAAGCCATTTTTTAAACTTTATATGTTCTGGACATATATTGATTTGTTTATCTTCTCATGATCCTCTAGACAACATAGTAGAACCACCATTTATATCATATTATCATTTATATTATTGGACATTGTATTAATCTCAAGGTCATACACAAGAGGCATTTGCATATCTGTAGATTTTGTATCCATGGAAGATCCTGAGAGCATTCTCCTGTAGATACTGGGGAAGAACTACATTATTAGCATGCTAAGGGTACTGAGTTTCCCCAAGTAGGAAACTAGCTGAACTTTGCCCAACCCAGTATTGCACAAAATTACGTTACCAAGGGACAGTTTGTTCCTTGTCACACTTAGGACAATGGCTCTCAGACTACGTGTTCACAGGACACTTTCACATTGTGGAATGTGTGTAGAGGTTCGCTGTGTGTGAGCTCAGCAGCACGGTCAGAACTGTGTGTTTACTCAGTGTCCTCCAGTACTAGTTGAAAGTTGACGAGATTTTGACTTTGTCCTCAACCGTACTTTTCTTTTTATAAATCCCCAAAGCCAAGTTGCGCTTATTCTAGAAAAATCTCTTCCTTGGAACATGCTGGCAGGACATAACGCACAGCTGCCAACTGATGGTGCTGTGTGACGTCACACCTGTCACTCGGCTGTCCTCCCCGCAGCAGACATCAATGCAGCGATACAGTCTGACAGCTGAAACAAAGCTACACTGTGCACACTTAGAATGCATCTGTCATTGCATCTGGAAATTATTGCAACCACACATGCTGAAAGCCGGGATCTGGAACACAGGTTCCAAGAGGTGGGCTAGAAAGAATGGCATTCACTCAAGGTTGTCTCAGAGCTGTCACCTACTTCTCTATAGGGGACCAGGTTCAGAGGCAATGCAGGGCTGCTGGACCCTTGGAAGCCAATACAAATTTCATTCATTCACACAGGAAAATATCATAAATGCCGCCTTCTTTTTAATTATTTAATGTATTCACCATTGCTCTCTTCAAACACACCAGAAGAGGACATCAGACCCCATTGCAGATGGTTGTGAGCCACCATGTGGTTGCTGGGAATTGATCACAGGACCTTTAGAAGGGCAGATGGTCCTCTTTAACCACTGAGCTATCTCTCCAGCCCTTCAATTATTTAAACAACAACTTTCCTAGAAGGATAAGGTATTGGTTAGCCTGCCCCATTGTTTTTTAAGCCCTTTTATTGGGTCACATACTAAAAGCTGCACAGGTATAATATATCAAACTGGTTACGTCTGGAAATGAGCATATATACCCGTGAAACATCAGCCCTACCTGTGCATCCAGCTATTTGCAATAGCCCTACCCGCAGCTGCAAAGCCTCCTCTTGTTTGGTGATTTACCTTTGTGAAGGAGAAAAACAACTGACATAACAAGCTATACCATTTGCAAATTTGTTTAGCTGAAATGCAGTACTTTTTATGCTAGTCACTCTACTCGCCCGTAGGATCATTCATTATCAGTCTCCAACCTGCTGTATGCCCCCCCCCAACTCCTGTTGAGAACTGTATCACTCCCCTCCATAGGTTTTTCCTTTGTTTCAATTTATTTTCTCCTCTGGGGCTGGGTGTTATGGTATATCCTTCCTTCCCCAAGCTCGCAAACATGCAGAGAAGAGGTGTTTGTAAAACCTTAAAGAGCTATACAAATGCAGCTACTGCTTTGGTCATGGTTTAGGAATCATTGGCCAAACCTCACGGAGCAGGAAGGGTTACTACTGTGCTCTCTGCTTCTGTGTGCTCAACTATTCTGTGTGCATCGGATTGGTGGTATCATGTAGTATTTGTCTTTCCATTGCTAGCATATTCCACTTTTGCCATCATAGAATCTTCTAGGTTCACCCGTGGTGTCTCAAATGAAAAACAGCCTTTTGTTAAAGGTTGACTAAGACTGGTGATTGTGAGAGAAAGACAGACAGACAGACAGAGATAATTACAGTCATCAGGGGTGGACACTATTGTAAATAGTGCTGCAATGACCATAAGAGAGTACCTGTCTTAGTCAGGGTTTCTGTTCCTGCATGAAACATCATGACCAAGAAGCAAGTTGGGGAGGGACTGGTTTAATCAGCTTACACTTCTACATTGCTGTTCATCACCAAAGGAAGTCAGGACAGGAACTCGCACAGGGTAGGAACTTGGAGGCAGAAGTGGATGCAAAAGCCGTGGAGGGGTGCTGCCTTCTGGCTTGCTTCCCCTGGCTTGCTCACCTTGCTTTCTTATAGAACCCAGGACTACCAGCCTAGGGATGGCACCACCCACAATGGGCCCTCCCACCCTTGATCACTAATTGAGAAAATGCCTTACAGCTGGATCTCATGGAGGCATTTTCTCAAGGGAGGCTCCTTTCTCTGTGATAACTCCAGTTTGTGTCAAGTTGACACCCAAGACCAGCCAGTACAGTACCCATTGAGATCTCTTTGAGATCTCAATTTTAATTCTTTTGTCGAGCGTGAAGGTTGGTTTTAGCAGCAGCTTGCCACACACTAGAATCCCCGGAGGATACAGCCTCACTTGAAGAATTTAGTGCCTTCATTGATATGGAAGGACACAGCCCAGTGTCTGCTTCATCTCTGGGCAGTAGCCCAGATGAAAAGGGCGTGGCAGAAGGAAGAACACTCACCTTTTGTTCAGTTGGCCTTCCCTCACCCTGTTGCTGCGGCTGCTGATTTCTTTGCTGATATTAGAACATCACGTCCAGGTTCCCATCGCTGACTGAGGATCAGAGGCTTTCCAGGAACCTCCCGTTTCCACCACCGGGTTGAAACTGCTGAGGCCTCAGCCTTGTGGACTGAGGGGCTCCCAGGTTCTCAGCCTCTCAGATGTGACTCAACCCGAACTAACTCTCTCTCTCTCTCCCTCCCTCCTCTCTCTCTCCCTTACTCTCTCTCTCCCTCCCTCCCTTTCCCCCTCTTTCTTCCTCTCTCTCTCCCTCCTTTCCTCCTTTCCCCCCTCCTTCCCCTCCTCTCCCTCCCTCCCCTCCCCCTCCCTCCTTCCCCTTCTCTCTCTTTATCTCTCTTTATCTCTCTTTATCTGTCTCTGTCTCTGTCTCTGTCTCTGTCTCTCTGTCTCTCTCTCTCTCTCTCTCTCTCTCTCTCACACACACACACACACACACACACACACACACACACATTCTTGAGCACCCTCAAGATAGTTCCATTTTCCTCCTACTGTTCTCTCTATGGACTGAAGCGATCTACTCCATCAACAGTATACAAGGTTGCTATTACACTGTTACACTGTGGGGTTTTTTTCTTGTTGTTGCGGAGATTTCGGTTTTGTTTGGGCTCTGTTTGCTTTGGTTTTCAGAGACAGGATCTTCCCCTACATGCATCCCAAGCTGACCTCAAACTTGTAGCTATCTTCCTTCCTCAGCCCTGAAAGTGCTAAGACAGCCATAAGCCTCCAGACCAGAACTCAGTATAGTTTCAGTATAAGTTTCTTTAATGATCTATAGTATTGAGCACGTTGCATGTATCTGCTGACAAATAGATTTTTCCTTTGGAGAAATGCCTTTTGCCCATGCTTTAGTTGGGCTCTTTGGGGTTCTGTTATTGAACTGAAAGTGCTTGTTATATATTTGATATTATCCCTTTATCCTATATACAGTTTGAATATACATTTTTATTTTTTTGAATGAGATGCTGTCTCATGCAATCCAGGATGGCCTCCAACTGTACCCAGGTCTGGACCTGAACTCCTGATCTTTCTGCTCCACATTCAGTGTTGTAAGACTACAAGGGTACATCACCAAGCCCTTTCATTCTGCAGGCTCTTTCTCACTCGGTGGCTGTTTAATTGGGTGAAACTATTTGAGACAAATGGTTTTCTTAACTTGTTTTGTTTTGGTTGTCTGTGCTTTTGATTCTGTATCTAATGATTTATTGCCAAAGCTTTGTTATGTGGTGTTATTCTTCCAGGAAAACAAGATAATTTAATCAATGTTCAACATAGAAATTATGACGAATTGAGGCATACATACAAGACAAGAGCAAAGATCTCTGGATTCTCTTCCCAGCTCCCATTAGATGAGGCTCAGTGTTCTCAGTTTTAAACACCAATTTGGGGTGCTAACCTCAAGTGACAATATTATTCTAATTTCTAAACTACACAAGAAGTACTTCAAAATCAACTCACTAGTTGCTAAATGAAAGAACTGCTGTGTGACAAAGCTTTTCCTGGGAAGATGCAGCACACATCTACTCACCCCAAATAGGGAACCCATGACCAACCAAAGTACAGATACCATCAAAGTTCAACTTGGTGATCCAGTGAGTTTTATTGGGGTTACTCACAGGGGAGTATGGGTGAGAAATTACTTACAAGAGTAGAAATTACTCAAAGACAGCACTACCAAAGCCCACATTAGCATGAATGACTGCTCACAGAATCTGGGAAACCTAGAGTACACTGCACAGCCTGCAGGCAGCTCAGCAGATTAGAATGTCCTTTCCAAGTAACTGGTCTAAACCTCTTCCAGGAAGCTGGGATGTTTTCTGTGTCTTTCCAGCTAGCTACTCAGTCTTTGTAGCTTGGCTTGTCTGTGGGTCTTCTTTGCAGACATTTAGACACATCTCTAATCTGGCTTGTCTAAGAGTAACTGTCAGCTTCTTTTTTGCCTATTCTGGGAAGGAGGGGCCTAGTGAATCTCGTCAGTTTCAGGGAATTCCTGAATTATTTTGAGTTGTTTACCTCCCTGCTCAAATAGCTTCCCTGCAAGATGGATTATTTCAATCTTGGAGGCAACTGTTACACAACACAAACAACTAAATTATCCAATAATAACTTACCTTTGATATTAATTGGAAATAAATAATCCTATGCCAGACCTCAGTTTATACACTTTATATATGTTGTTTGTTTAGACCAAGAGCAGACGAAATGTTGTCACCTTGTTTAGTAGTAAAATTACTGAGGCCTAACAAAGTTAAAATAGTTAGAATGGACTGGATCTTCACTCATGCATGCCCCAGCAGCAGATGGCTTAAGTCTCAGGACTAGTAAATTGGTGCAGCAAGGACCCAGAGCTGTATTCCAGAACTTCTGAGGCTAAGTTGCAGGGTCAGCATCAGAGAGAGATCAGAGGAGCAAGAAAATAGAAACCCTGGATCTTTGTACCTCAGATTACTGGGGAACCTAGAGACCACCCACCAACCTCCGACCCACAACAGGGACTCCCTCTATAGGAATGCTCTCAATGTTTGTGAGTGCTTACCCAGCCTATGCCTGGGCATTCCCAGAGACTGAGTATGCTTGCTGTTAGACAGCTTGTTCTACTGCTATATACCCAAAAACAGCATGTAGCTTTACTCCTTTCAAGGAGACAAAATGTGCCTGATAGTGGTTGCTATAATTAGTGAGTACTGGTTCTGTCTACAAGGAACCCAAAAACATTTGCCCCCTTTTCCTATGACAGGTCTTCAGACATTGGACAGTGTACTGAGTCTTTCTCCAGTAAAACAAAGACTCTGGTGCCTATAATTTCCTTCATGGGACAGTATTGCTCTATTACCATTTCTGTTGCTGGTCACCCTGTTAACATTATTCAACTGGCTAAGGCCAAAAACTTACTAATATCGATGTCTTTTAAAAGTCGTAGCTCATAGCCTGCCACCCAGAAGTAGGAACAAGGTGATTGCTTAAATTAAACTGAATGAGGAAACTGCAGAAGGAAATCATGGCTAATCTGAGAGTCTTAGCAGTTGATAGCATAGCTTAGATAGCGTTTAGATCCATCCCTGACACAGAGCCTTTGATCCAGACCTCCTTAATATCAGTTTCCTTCACTGAGACCTTCCCCAGACTTCATGGAGAAGGAGGGAGGCAGCATCATGATCTGAATACCTAGCCGTGCCCACAACAGTACCAGAGAAACTGAAAAAAAAAAAAAAAGAATGCGCAAAGGAGCTCATTGTGTAGTTTCTGTGTGCCAAGTTTAGAAGTGTTCCACACGTTCCCTTATTTAGACCTTTCAAAAACCACAATGAAAATAACAATATATCCATTTTACAGATAAGGCTATTGAGAAACAGAGATGCTAAGATACTTGCTCAGCGTTTCCTGTGTGGAAGGGTTGATCCGTACCTGGTGGAGATGGTATCTTAAGGATGCTAACCTCACCAATGGGTTAACCCATTGATAAGTTGGCCACTGAATGGACTTTTAAGGACATGGAACCTGGCTGGAGGAAGTAGGTTACCAAGAGCATATCTTTGAAGGGTATAACTGTGCCTACACCCTTCTCACTTACTGTCAAGTCACCAGGAGGTAAGCAACTTAACTCAACTTCATCCTCTCCAGCATGATGTTCAAACTCAACACAGCCTAAAAGCAAATGGACCACAGTCAAGCACTGGATGAAACCACTGCAATGGAGATATTAAAGGCATCTTGTCACAGCACCAGACACTTAACTAACACAGCTAATAGGTGTGAAAGTCATCACCAATCAAACCTAGATTGGCTGTTTCAAAGCCAATACTTTTGACTTCATTGTGTTACTTTCTGCAGTGGGTGGGGGGAAGGGATAGAAAGAGAGACCATCAGCACTTGGAAAGACAAGCAGGGTAGCAAGGGGACAGCTTTTGTGAGCTGTAAAACTCGCTGCTAAAGGGGCCTATGAGAGAGAAGGAACCATTTTAGACCAGCTCTGTCCCAGGACACTACTGCTTGGTGCTCTCTTTTCCATCCTAGACTTCTAAGATCTGGCACCTTTTCCTGTGACAGGTTTCAAAACTGGAAAATGTATTTCAAACACTAAGAAATACACTGTCGGGCTTTGGTCCCAAATCAGACCAAGGGGTCTTGAGGGGCATGTGCCCTGGACTTAGCTTTGTGTTTAACACCTGACTTCAAAGAAATCTCAGCTGGAATACAGCATCCCCCACCTTGGGACCCTGAACCCCTTTGGGTAGAGTAAGGAGCCAGTGTCTGTAACAAACCTGTTCTTTCCAGCACGTTCTTTTCCACACAGTGAAAGCAACCTTCCTGAAAGGGCAACCAAACCTTATCACTTCATCTGCTCATCTGTGAAACTCTCCTACTTTGCACTTGGTCTGTAATTCAATCTAATTCTTTCCATGCACCTCCTCACGTCTTACCTCCCTTGGGCTACTCCCCTCCTCTGGGATCCTCACTGCTCAGTACTGCAATCCCTCACTCCTGCCTGCTTGCCTCAAATTCTACCCAGAACCCTGCTCCCTGGACAAACTCTCCCTCTTATGTCTCCATCTAGAGCCACCATCAGCTCCAAGTCAGGGCATGCAGCCTTGGTTTCAATCCCCAAATCCCCTCTCCTCCTATACAATACAATATTACTCATTTATTTAAAGCCCAAAGGTGCCTAGGTTCAACAAAAACAATAGCTGCATTTGCGTGCTTGCCCCAGGACAGCAGTTAGCCTCGAGAAATATCTGAGGGTTCTGTAGGCCAATCTTTGCAGCCAGCCACTCTCCCGTAAGCTTTCGCTGGGCCTCCATTCTGCAAACTCTAAAATGAGGGAATAGGGCTAGGTAATCTCCAATGATTCTCATGCTTCTAATGTTCTAGGCTTACCTACTTAAGAGCACAGACAATGTAACTTCCTCCTTCTGCAGAAAGGCTACTTTAAAAGCAATACCACTGCTAAGGAAGACCCTGGGAATATAACTGCCTCCCATGGTGTGGGCTGTGTTTACAAAACAAACCAAAGAAATCATCATAAATCATTCCAAGTGGAGCTGCCTGGGCTGAGACAACAAGACAAAAATACCTCTGGGCACAGCTCCTCTCGGCCCCCACCCAACTTAGGAGGAACAAGGCCAGCCAGCCAGCACCATGCAGCTAGAATCTGTCCCCAACATGTCTCGGCTTTGCTGGGACCCTCAATGCAGACAGATTTCTAGCCCTCAGACTTTTAATTCCTCCTTGGGTCTTCCTTCCTCTTTGCTGGTATCGTGGAAAGAGGAAATGACCCACACAGACATGGAGTAAGTCCCCTGTTGGCTGCTTCCTGAGATGCATATACATCTCAGTTAATGATTCCTTTGTTCTGATTTGTATTCTTGCCTCCCCACTATAGGAGTAGAGCATATACTCCAAAGCTCTGAAAAAGAAACACACACACACACACACACACACACACACACACACACACACACACACCACACGGACACACTTTGAAACTTGAAGCGGCCCTACAGTTGCAAGAATTACTTCAGGTCGTTGTTTTCAACTTGCTCACTGGCCAGCCCTTACTCCCTAAGGGTTTGGGATGGACAGCCTAAAGCCTCGGTGTTCTTACTACATTTATATTTATTTAATTTCTATGCATTGTGTGTGTGTGTGTGTGTGTGTGTGTGTGTGTGTGTGTGTGTGTGTTAACTTGACACAAGTCTGGGCTATCTGGGAAGAGGGAACTTCAACTGAGAAATGCCTCCATTAGATTGGCCTGTAGGCAAGCCTGTGGGGCATTTTCTTGACTAAAGATTGATTATGGAAGGACCCAGATGATTATAGACTGTGCCATCACCCCTGTGAAGGCAGTCCTTGGGCGTATAGAAAGCAAGCTGAGCAATCCATAGACAGCAAACCAGTACTCTTCCCTCCGCATCCATGCCTGACATGAAGATTCTGCCTTGACGTCCTTCATTAAAGCACTGTGCTATGAAACTAACCCAAAAAAAACTCTTCCCTCCTCTAGTTGCTTTTGGACATGGTGTTTATCACATCAATAGAAACCAAACTAGGAGTGTGTGTGTGTGTGTGTGTGTGTGTGTGTGTGTGTGTGTGTGTGTGTGTGTGTTTAGAACAGAAGATAACTTGAGAGAGTCAATAATCTTTCTCCACCATGTAGAGCCCAGGGATCAGCCTCAGGTCATCAGGTTTGGTGGCACATACCTGATCCATCTTATCAGCCTGAGCCTCAGTATTCTGTTTCCTACTTGGGACTAGAACGCTTGGCACCCGAGCCATAGAATCTCAGACATTTGAGTATGTGGTAATTGAATCAGCCTAGATTGGCTTTGCTCGCCTTCAAATAGATTAATTCATCCCCTATATCATCCTCGAGACAGAACCCAGGGCCTTCACTCTAGAGTAGATCCAAGAGTTGCTAAAGAACAAGAAATCTATGACCTTGTGGCCCTATGATACAGGACTCAGATTTTGTGTTTTGTTGCTACATCAGTGTTGGTTTAGATTCTCTTACCAGCAGGAAATTTCTTTCTCCTCTTGGAGTTGGCCAACTACAATATTAAAGATAATAATGATAGGATATAAAGCACTTATCTGTGTGGATATCATGTTAAGCACTGTATTAATTATCTTTCTGCTGCTGTGATAAAACACCATAGCCAAGGCACTATAGAAGAAAGTGTTTTACTTGGGCTTATGGTTCCCGTGAGGTAAGTGTCCATGATGGCAGAGCAGAACGTGCAAGCTGCAAGTTGAAAGTGTACATCTTTAACTGCAAGCAGCAAGACAGAGAGAAGGAATCAGAAATGGTGTGGGTCTTCTAAACTCTCAAAGCCTGCCTCCAGTGACACACTTCCTCCAACAGGGCCACGTCTCCTGGTCCTTTATATATAGCACCAACAACTGGGGACCAAGTATTCAAACATCTGAATCTATGGGAGACACTTTCATTTAAACCACCATAGGCATTCGAAAACCTTGATGCTGCCATTGTTACTACTTTCTGTTGTGGTTTCATTCCAGGGCTGGCACACACCCACCGCCATTCTCTAGCCTGAGACAATCCAATGAGTTTCTTTGCACACCCTCTTCTGTATGGCCTTTACCTGCTTTTCATGTTTCTCTTTCTTGAGCAACTCCAAGACAAAGACTTTCAAATTCAGCTTCAGTTTGTTTTACTTTACTCAGCATTAATTGAGATCACACCTCGGAAACAAAAGTTCTGTACAAAAAGAAAGCCTCTCAATTCAAAAGTGTTAGAAGTTCAAGACCCCTGGATATGCAGGCCATGTGGAGCAGAAAATAAATTCCTGGGCTATTTTAAATGGAAATATTTAGCCTTGGCTTTGATTCTTATATGAAATTGACATTGCAGTGTTTAACATTTTCCAGATTTTGAGTACTTGTAGCCTTAGAGCAAAAACATTAGTTTTTATTTGTAATCCCAGAAAGAAAACAAACAAACAAACAAACAAACAACCTTCCTTCTACTAATTTCTGCAGCAGCCCAATGTATGCACCATTTAATCAGGTGCTAATACAGATACAGAAATGCTAGGGCAGGCTCTTGCCCGATGTTCTTTCTTGACTTCAAGAGATCTTTCCCTGACCTCCGTCCGTGGGGCAGCCTAGAAGCTCCTATCCATATGCATCCACATGACTTTCTGTGCACCAAATTCATCTGCAGAAAGGAGTAATAGCTAGTTCTACCTCGTGGGGTAGTTATAATAATTAACTGAGTTAGCATGGGTAAATCCCTTAGCACAGTGCTTTGTACCTGTGAGGCCTGCTATTATTACTTGCAGCCCTTGGTGGTAAGGTGTCTTCTAGACAGGACTATAATCACACAGAAGCACCACGAAATGCTCATATGTGGAGACCGCACGTTACCTTTATCACCCACTGCCCCAGCCCTGCCAGATGTGATGTTTTCTCAACAGACAGGCAAATTCTTTCTATTGAAAGTGTATGTCTTAGACAGCAGCACCTCTGCTACTCCTTGAGTCTATTCAGACAGACCTTCCTGGCTTCCATTCTCTGGGGCTGGGAATGCAAACGGATTGCATCAACAAGGCTAGCCTATCTGCCTTTCATCACTGGTGAGCCCATGCACTCATTTTTCCAACTAATATTTATTAAGGGCCTAATGTGATTCAGGTGACATGCTAAGGACATAGTAACAACCAAGAAACACCAGGCTCAGCCCCGGGGGCTTGTCCTCTAGGAGTGTGGATAGAGTCCAATAGAAAAGAAAGACCCACAGGAGCTAATGTTGGAAGATGGGATGGCAACCAAGACACAGAAAGTGAGATGCAATTTCTTCAGGGTTGGCTTTCAAAGACAAGCAAGGTTGTCACCCCAGGCATGGTGGGGATTGATATGTACGTATGTATTTAAGAGAGTCCAGGGACATTACTGTTTGCTTCTATGAATTTACTCCTGCGAGGACATACACTACTCTTCTGGGAACCAACCTTTTCTTAAATAAGCTCTTTTACAAACAGTTATTATAGGAACATTTGGCATAAACACATGACTGATGTTAGCATTAATCTCCTCCTGATGATTAATAGGCCAGAGTCTTGTTATGCAGGACTTTTCATTCTGGGAAGTGAATTTGAAAGAAACAATAATTTCATTTAGAAAACATCGGCCTTGACTTTCAATCCTCGGGAAAGACTAACAACTGAAGAAGTCCTAAGGCATAACCTTAGGTCTTTACTGATTTAGCTTCTCCTTCCAAAGCACTTTCCTTCTGCCTGAAGTAGAAGCTCTGGGAGCCACAACCATCTGCATAGGACAGAAATACAATGTGAGATGTGACCTGCAGACTTAAACATGTACAGGAAGCACTTCTATTTATATGAATAACTTCCTCACTTTGTTTCTTTCTTTTCCTCACCCTTGCCTACTGAAATAAGAGTTGTTGGATCATCTCCATGGTTCCTGTCTGTTTCGTTTGAAGATGGAAAGACAAATATCTAGCGGTGGCTTTACAATACTCTTGGGACCACACTGTCACAATCTCTGCAAAGTCCATTCAGATAAGCAGCCTTCCCAGGCTGCCCTAAAAACCCCCAAGTGAGTCACTTGTCACTCCTGTCTCCTTCCAGACATCTTGCTCTACCCCAGGGCATGCAAGAACTTGGAGTGTATTCTGATAGACCCCCAGGCCACCCAACTCCACCCTTCTTCCCATTCCCCTACCTCTTTCCACTCCACCTATCCAAGCAACAGTTCCCACCCCTGCTGTTTTCTCATATCTGAATCATTCACATGTTGCATGTGTGGCTTTAGATTGGTTAAAATCTATATGCATTGGGTAATCCTGTACCTATGAAAAAGGCCATAAGAGGGGTTGGAGAGCAAGTTGCTGCTCTCATAGAGAACCTGAGCTCAGTTCAACATCTATGTCGGGGAGCTCACAACTGACTGTAACTCCAGCTCTAAGCTGGGCATCAGCCTCTTCTGGATCCCATGGTCACCTGCGTTCACATGAGCACAAACCCATACATAAACACACACATGCACACATAATTAAAAATAAATTAAAAAATTTTAAAAAGACCATGAGAATATAAATGCCCCACAAGAGGTAGCCTGACCCATGGGGATATTTTCAGTATTAAAACTAAATTTAATATTGTATGTAATATTTCATTAAAAAAAAAACTTCTGTAGTGATAAATGCCCAAAAATACTTTCTATTTTTACTATTACCCTCGTTTTCTTTCCTTCCTCTGTCTTATCCTCTCCTCTTTCCCTTCATCTCTTCCTCATCCTTTCTTTTGCCTCATTCCTCCCAGATCCTTTACTCACTCACATCTCTCTCTCTGCCCTTATCTAGACCTTCCTCCCTCCCCTCCCTCTCCTCCCTTCCCTCTCTTCCTGCCCTGCCCTCCTGCAGCTGCCCCAGCCTTGAGCGCATGGGAGTTTGCCCCCACATTCGGTCACTGTTCCTACTAGAGCCAGCATCAGACAGATGGAGCCAATGCCAACCAGGTACTTGACTTTAGGGTACTTCTAGATCTTGAATTTACATTTGTCCAGCCACTAGCCAACATTTTTGAAGACTGTAAGAGATCCGAAGTCCCTAAGGACTAGGAAAAGATAAATGTCCTACTGACCATCTTTGCTAAAAGAAGAGAAAGATTGACTGGAGACATGTTAAGCTGTTCTTTTAATATCTGGGCAACTCTCCACCACATTCTCTCATGGTCTCCATGTACAGCCCAAGTTCCTCCCATCCTTTTTCTGCTCCTCATTTGTCTCCCAGTCTGAATTTGGCACCATGTCCTGATACTCACTGACTTTCTCTCCCCCGTGCTGGGCTCTTGAGCTCATGGTACAGATTGGATCTCAGTCCCATACCTCATGACAACTCCATGACACAGGGCCAAGAACAGGGGATTTGGATTCAAACAGAAGCAGGACTCACTTCTCTGCTGGCGGCCACTTGGCTTTTGCGATTTTATTGGGTTTGTACTTTCTCCGGGTCCACTTGCCAGTTCGCCAGTTTAACAAATATCCATTGAACACTCACTGTGTTCCAGGTACCGAGGAGGAGTGGGGGATGGAGAGGTGAAACCTTTACCCACGAACAGCTTAGAATATGAGTGACGGCTAACAACTAAAAGCAAAAGAAAACAAATGAAACCCAAGAGACAGTGAGTCCCGTGAATACAACACTCGGGAGCTCAGGTGAGTGACAGCAACCTGAAGAAGTCAGAGCAACCATCCATGTCCACACAGAGAGGACTTCAACAGTATTTCTCACCCTCAGCACCACCGCCATGTTAAGACAAGTATTACTCGGTGTTGGGAAGGGCAGCCCTGGGCATTTGTACGTTCAACAGCATCCCTGGTCTCTATCCCCACATCCCCCTACTGTGACAACCCAAGCATACACAAATATTGTTAATGTTCTCTAGAAGAGTGGGTAAGGGAGCAGGATCACCCCAGATGAGAACTGTTGCCTTAGACTTGCCGTGCCTGAGGCTGTGTCCCTGCTCTGCCACTTTACTTCGGGTGGTGGTTACGATTAGGGGACCACAGTTCCTGAGCTTCTGCTTCCTCCTGGGTACAGAGGGTGACACCAGCAACATCTTATGGTGACTTCACAGGGAACAGATAAGAAAATAACCAGACTATAGTAAGTATAGTCTCCATAGTGCAGCCATTGTCACCGATCCGTCTTGCCAAAAGGCTACTACTGGCCCATTGGGGACAGGAAAGACCTGTCACATAGAGACCTCTTGCTGCCCTCACAAAAGACTCCTTCAAAATTGTTTATCCTCTGAAGTTAAAGAAATAAAAAAAAAGTCAAAGAAATCTCTATCACATATTAACCAAAGAGCTACCAAATGAATGGCTGTGTCTCTGACTTGGTCCCAAAGAATCCTAGTCCCGTCAAAGTTACCATCTGATTACAAGCTCTTAACAGAGAAAGAAGCAGCCTTTCACTGCAAGCTCAGAGACGCATAGGAAAGAGTGTACTCCCACCACCACCACCACCACCACACACACACACACACACACACACACACACACACAGGGAGTGGTTGATGAAAGATGATATTGCCTTCTTCTTCCTCTTTAGCTCTGAACAATTGAAGGGGCCTTTCCTTTTCCTGTTTGGCTTGTTTGAAGCCCCCAATTCTCTTCGGCACATCAGATCTTACCTCCCTGCTGCCTTTGAGGCCCAGCCAATGACTGAAGGACATTCGTTTTCAATCGTCCATGTTGATCTGGGAGAAGGAGGCTGGTACCCTTTGCCTCCTTGGTGCTTCCTAAGCATCATATAGGAATAGCTTTTAGGCCTGCACCTGAATGGCAGTGTCATCAGGCCCCTCATTTGTCTTTATCCCTGCCCATCTCTACCTCATCCCTCCTAAGGTTTTAAAGATCTGATAGTCAGAGCTCTGAGTAATTCCCCCCTGGAACAGACTTTTTAAAACAATTCCAGAAGGGTATCTACCATGTTAGTTTCCTTTCCTAAAAAATCATTTCCAGTACCTTTGGAGACCTTATTGGCCCCTGTGCCTGGAATACTTGCTTGATTTTCCCCTCTGCTTCCAGATCCTGTGTTGAGTATTTTTTGGCCAGAGAAGATAAGCTTTGATTTAATACAAAAAAATTTTTAAAAGCTAGTATTTCCTGAGAAAGTGCGTGCAAGTATAAGATTCTATTCTGGGTACCCTGAAGGATATGACACAGAATAAGGTACCCATGATTGGGAGTGCCTGTATCACTTACACATAAGCACCCATTAAATGTGTATTGGAGGTGGGCATGTAGCAGACATACAGGTGCTAGGACAGCCACCTGCCAATCACCTGCCACATACCAGGCTCTTACTAGATACTATAGGTGCAATAGTGAACAAGCCATAATCCTGTGGATGTGTTGAGGCCAAGTGCAGGCAGGAGAATTGTGTCAACAGAAGACTCCATGTCATTTGAAAGTGTTCTTGCTGATGCAGTGGGGAATATCTGCCCAGCCTGGAGCAGCTGGCATGGCTAACATGTTAAGAAGGTAGCCAGTGGTGGAGGAACACATGTGTGAGTGCTGAGAGTGAAGAGCCTGCACGGTGGGCACAGAGGACCTGCCCAGCTGCTGCCTCCACCACGTCTATGCAGCTGTAGAGAATCCCTGCAGTGCGTGGGGCATATGACATTAATTAGGACTGGCTGGGCCACAGTGACAGTAAGGTCCCACCAGGTTGTCTGAGAGCCCATCAGGCCTGCTTTGTCTTCTTACTCCTTTCTCTCCTGCTTCCTTCCTTTTCCTTTCATAGGTATTGAGCACCAGAACCATCGTACAGCCATGTTTGCTTCTAATCCTGCCTACGCCAGCATCAGAGACCAACTTTCGGGCTAGACTGTGTTCTACCTCCAATGTGTTTCAATCATTTCCCTCCACAGCAGAGCCATTCCTGAGGTATTGTGTTCAGACTCTGGTTGTCTCCAGTACTATCCAGGCTGCCCACATGATGGACTGAACAGTCTGGAGAGAACTGGATAAAACCAATTCTGTTTTTCATCTCTCCCTCTCTCCCTGGGTCAATGTGGCACTGCAGGCACTGCAGGGATTCAGGGACGAGTCAGGCAGATCTCTGCAGCTGTGTAAACAAGTTTCCACCATGCAGGCTCTTCAGAGAGAGCCTTTCTACAGCTGGCAGATGTTTTTGCATGGAAGAAACTCACCAGGATGCATTAGGAAAGCACTTGATATCTTTCTCTCAATAGTCTTCCTCAGAGGAGAAAGAGGCTTTATCTGATTGGTCAATGTAGGAGAGGACTTCCAGCCTTACCTTCTCTTCTCTAAGGATGGGCTCCCAGAACAAAGGAGGCCACTTCCTGGCTTATGCTCAGAGCTGTGCTGACCAGTTCTGACCTCCTCTGATGTTTCTGCCTTCCAGAAGTGGATTAGAAGCATTTGCAAGCCATTTGGCTCCACACTAGGCAGCTTTAATCGGTAATTATTCAGACATGTTGACCTTCAACTGACTCCTCTCTCTCCTGTTTGTGCTAAATTTGGACAAGAAGAAGGGATGTTACATCTCAGATCCTCTGAAATACTTTAATAGCTTTAAAAGTCCTTAACATACCAACTTCTCTACTGAAAACATTAGTAATTACTGTTAAGTAAATAAATAGTCAAGTAAAGGCATATTGCTTTGCCTAAAAGATATAACCCCACTAACAGGAATTATATCTATACAATTTTATATAGTAATTTTTTTAACTCAAAATGCACACTCAGACAATATACAGAAGCCTTAGTAGGCATGAGTATGTGGACAGAATTATTGAATGACTGCGTTAAATCTTAGGAGACAATACGGCCACAGTGATGAGCCGCAATGTTTTTATGCAAGGGAGAAACTGGTGAATTTAACCTCAGAACGTCTTACATCAGGAACTTAGCCGAACATTTAGAGCGTGAGGGTTGTAAGACTTCTACAAACATTATCAAGACTCTTTCTTATGTTGGTTAAATTGAAAGTTAGCGAAGTGCTGGGACACTGTAGCTTAAGGAATCCCAGAGCTTGTCACCAGCCTGATGTACCAATAAGCTGCCTCAATGACCCCAATTTCAGCCACTTTAACTCTGAGTTTCAGTATCCCCATCTATCAAATGGCTCTAGCAGCAGGCCTACTATCCACAGAAGTCTGAGGAGGCCTGGTGCAGTTGCTTTCTATTGGTGTGATAAAGACTGTGACCAAAACTGACGTGAGAGGGGGAAAAAGAGTTTATTATACCTTACAGTTTAGAGTCCAGCTTAAGAGAAGGGAAGGTGGGAACTCGCGATAGAAACATGGAGGTAGGAACTGAAGCTGAGTGCTGCCTACTGACTTCCGCCCCATGCCTTGTTCAGCTCGCTTTTCTTTATACCACACAGGACCACCTGCCACGGGTGGCACTGCTCACAATGGCCTGGGTCTTCCCACATCAATCATTAGCCAAGAAAACATCCCCACAGACTTGCTTACAAGCACCTGGTAGAAGCAATTCCTCAGTTAATGTTTTCTCTTCCCGCTTGATTATAGCTTGCGTCAAGTTGACAAAAACAAAAAACAAAACAAAACAAACTAACCAGCACACGGACTCAGCATGTTGTTTCCCATATCATTTACAGGGGTCGTGCCCCAAAAGTGGGCTAAGCATTTTTCATGTTTTCATACTTCATCTATGCTACTGAGTATCCACATTTAAGGTGCTACTGAGTATCCACATTTAAGGGTCAGGACCCTGAGATTCACATAGCTTAAGTAATTTCCCCAGGTTTCTACAGCTGGTAAAGGTGAGATTGAGCCTGAGTACAGATGTTCAACCCAACCCTCCTGACCCATGGTTTAACTATTTCTGTGTCTTAAAGCGATGCACTAAATAGGAAAGGATACTGAACATTAAATGCATTCCAAGCTCTGCTCTCAAATAAGCTATGAACACTCTCTGGGGTCTTGCGTGCAGAAGATCAAACACCACCCAAAAATATCTATGAACTATGACTACAATGTCATACATGTTGAAGGAGAATTGAGTTGTCAGTTAACTGACCCTAAGATTAAAAAAAAAAAAAAGTAGCTTGGATTATTTGTGTGGCTTTATATAATCACAAGAAGCCTCCAAATTGGAAGAAGAAACAATAAGAGGAGGGATGTGACACAAGGATTCTGCCATACTGCTGGCTTCAAGGATGGAAATGCAGCCTTGAATTTGGAATACTGTAGCCTTAATTTAGAAATAAATTAAGGGCCGACATCTTGAGGTTAGTCCATGGCGATCTATGGCTTACAGAGATGCAGCATGTTCAGGCCTTTGCAAGCCATTCGTTGGCACTAATGTTACAGCAGCAACAGCAGACTAATCACCAGGCACATGGGCTAAAAGTTTACTCCTGTGGCTTTTTTAACTTCTATAATAATATATAATTCCTCCTAACGCATTGGATGGTGCAGAGAACTAAATGACAAATTATTTGCCCTGAAATATAACTAGGCACTCAGCCAGCTTCTCCGTGCATGCCCTATCTTGAGCAAAGCTGTTTCCATTGCCCTCAGCTCCAGGCAACAGTCCCTTCTTCCCATCTCCTCTTCCCAGTGGGTTGAAGCCAAAAGTAGACTGTAGAGCTTTGAGCCCAACAACTCAATCTCTGTAAAGCTGCCTTTCGATGTTGCTTGGCAGACATTGCTCCAAAGCACTTGTTTATTTTAAAACAAAAAGAAATTGAAAGAAATAGGAAGCACGGATAGCAAGCTTTAGAGTTTCACCTTCTTCTCCTTCTTCTTCTCCCTTCCTCCTCATCAGATAGCAAGTGTTAGGGCTTCTCCTCCTCCTCCTCCTCCTTCTCCTCCTCCTCCTCTTCCTTCCTCTCCTCCTCCACCTCCTCCTCCTTCTTCTCCTCCTTCTTCTTCTTCCTCCTTCTTCACCTTCTTCTCCTCCTTCCTCACCGCCTTCTTCTCTTTCCTCCCCTTCTTCTCCTTCTCGCTTCCTCCTCCTCATCCACTACTGCTACCTCACATGTTCCCACTGTGTTATAAAACTTCTTGAATCAGAACTGTCCCCAAATAACACAAAAAACCTCTACTGTCTAAATAGCGGCCACATATCACACTTGGGGAGTCATGGAGCCTTAAAGGGCTATGAAGGATGCTGGGGATCAGCAAGAAACCATGACCTGGGATCAAGCTCTTTGGGTATTTTCTAAAGGGGCCAAAGCATTATATAATCCTTTGTTTTTCTTTTTCCCCAACTAAGTCTTAAGATGGACACCTAGGGCTCCATGGTGTATGTGGAGTTTCTGAGCAGAGCAGCACAGGAGATACGAGACCAACTCCGACAGGAAAGAAATGGGCTTGAAGGTCTGTGCAGTATGGTTGCTACAGTCTTTGGCACCAGTATGACAGCTAATTAGTACTCCTCTACTTTTACCATAAATACAGCACTCTTTGTCACTTCCTACTTTGAATTTGCTCCATATGACTTTTTGCTTCAGGAGATTTTTAAAATGAATTTTTCAATGGCTAAGAGGATTTAAATATCTGAATGTAGATTAGACTTCTAGGCTGGATGCCTGGTACTTATTCTCCTCCCTCCTTTCTGTCTGGGTACAGGAGAGGATCACACATCCCTGGGTCTTCTACTCCACACACTGCCTTGAGTCAGGTGGCTTCCTGTAATGGTTCTGGTGGGTACATTGCAAGGAGAGCTAATGTGTGTCACTTCTGCAGGCAGAGCACCAGCGCATCTTCCAATAAGGAGGCAATCCATGTGATGATGCTCAGGAAGTCCACTTGAGCCTGCATCACTGAGCCATGAGAAGAGCTACCCACGAGCTGTTTCCTGACATAGCAATTTCCAGACCAGCAGCAGGAGCATCACCAGAGAATCAGTCTCTGCCTTCCCCCCAGACCCACAGAGTCAGAAGCTGTAGAGATAAGGTCCATCACCTTCTGTATGAAGGAGACCTCCAGGGGATTCAAATGAAAGGGAAGTTTGGCAAGCAATGTCTTAGACTTTCTAAAGCCTATGGGCGTAGTTTGACTTCAGCACACTTTGTATGAACAAGCAAAAAGTAGGCGGGGGTTATTGAGCTGCTGAAATCACAGCTTCTCTGAGGTATTGCATCACTGCAAATGTAAGTTGAGTGTAGCTTGTCAGAACTGGAAGGTAACTATAGGTATAAAATACAGTATAAAAGCAATCACATTGAATTTGCCTAAGCATTATCACCTGCTGGAAGCTTCCAGTGTAGGGTCTGCTCCAATTTTAACAAAAGAGAAGATGGCCATGTTTTAAAGAATGATTAAAAGTATTAGCATCAAACAGATTATTTTTTTTCTTGATGAAGAACTGACTTAAAATTGTGGCTGCAACAGAAGACTTACCATGTCGCTCCCTGAAGCCACCTCATGCACCTTTGTGGGAAACACTGATCTTATAGACCCTTTTCTTATGTAATAGTGGAAACCTTTGGTCCTAAAATGTGTGTGCCTTTGCCTAAGACCTCTCACTGTCCACTTCATACTCCTATCACTGAATAACACAGAGTGAGTAATTTATAAAGGATAGAGGCTGGTGTTTATTTATTTTGAGATTTGTTTTTGGTTTAGCTCATAGTTCTGGAGGTTTAGAGTCTAAAAGCACAAGGCCAACATCTGCTCAGCATCTTCTCAGGGCTTCCTTCTGAGTCCCAGCACGGCACACATCATCACAGAGCTTCACAGAGCAAACACGCTACCCCCAGTCTCTCCTCTCCCTCCAAAGCCGTGGATGCAACCCAGACTTAACACCTTCATGAGTTCATCTGATCCCAATCCCTCCCAGAGCCACCATTTCTAAATACCACGCTCATGCTGATTTGGACATCAAGTTTACACAGGCATTGCAAATACATTGCTTTTAAGTAAATTGAGTTGAGGCCCAAGCCCAGGTCCCCGCCCCCTACATCATCTAGTTCTAGGTATTTTGCTTTATGCTCCCGAGAAGTCTTCAATTTTTCAGTAACCATATAGCATATATCTACAACTCAGCTCATGGTCTTCCTAACCAATAAATCCTCCCCAGATAGCCTGATATGGAAGGGGCTAAAGAGAGGCCAAGCCTGCTAGAGTTGGGGTTTTTTTTTTTTTTTTGCTTGCAATATTCTTTTAATTTAATGCATTCGAGTATGAATAGTTTAGCCATGTATCCTTTCTGGTTATACTTTTCCTTTTTGCTTTTTTTTTTTTTTTTTGAGGATTTCATACACTGAGTTCTCATCCCTGCTCCTAACTCCTCCCAGACTCACCTTCCTCCCTCCTTCCTCCACTTTGTGTCCTCTTTTCTTTCTTTCCACCCATCAAGTTCATTTGTGCTCCTTGATATTCTAGGATTTGTGGCCTTACAATGCCACAGGGTTGACTGACAAGTGCCAGCACTCTTCAAGAAAACTGCCCTCGCCCCCAGCTATCAGTTGCCAATAGCTCCTCTACTAGGGGTGGGACTTCCTGTTCACCTTCTCTCTCCATCCTGGGCTTTGGTTTGGCTTGAGCTTGCCTGAGACTTGTGCATGCTATTATAACTACTGTGAGTTTATAAGTGCGGACACAAAGCATCAATGAAATGAAGAATTGGTTCTTTGAAAAGATTAACAGGACCAGCAAATCTCTAGCCAAATCAACCAGAGAAAGAGAGAAAAGCAATGTTAATAAAATCAGAGATGAGAAGGGAGACATTAAAGTAGATGCTGAAGAAATTCAGAGAATTTTAAGGACATCTTTTAAAACCTCTATTACACTACACTGGAAAAATCTAAAGTAAATAGATAAATTTCTAGATGCTTATGCCTTAGCAAAGCTAAATCATGATGAAATGAATATTCTAAATATATCCATATCATCTAACAAGTTGAAAAAGAGACATTTTAAATCCCCCAATTTAAAAAAGCCCAGGGCTAGATGAATTAATTGCAGAGTTAGACCAGACCTTCCAAAAAGAACTAACACCAATATCCATGTAAGTATTCACTAAAATGGAAGAGGAAGGAACACTGCCACATCTGAGGTTCTATGAGCCAAAGCACTGCAGAGGACAGGAAAGGAGAACCGAGAAATCACTCTCCTTTTCTTCCAGACCTTCCTTCTGTGGTCCCAGCTCCCGATGCAGACCCCTTCCTTCTGGGCTCTGTTCACACAGGTTTGTCCTGGGTCCTCCAGCTGTTCAGGTACCCCCACCCCCACCCCATGTCAGAGTCTATGGATTGCATCACTCTCCTGCAGGACTTCAACCTCTCTGTGAACACACGGGTAATTGGCTTGGCTGTTGGAAGTAGACTGGACCCTGACTGGTAACAATGTATATTGCTGAGTTACTTCTCATAGCAAACAAAAGTATCCTAGGTAGCAGTTCAGCTTTTTGTCACCATGACAAAACATCTGACACAATCTACTTAAAAAGAGGAAAGGTTGTGGGAACTCATGGTTTCAGAGGCTTCCACCCATCATTGCTTAGCCCTGCTACTTTGGGTCAGTGGGGGCACAGGATGTCATGGTGAGGACGCTTGTTCACATCATGGAGGCTGGAAAGCAAAAGGAGAGTTGACAACCATGCAGGCTCTCCCCCTAATGGCATACTACTTGTGACTCGAGTTCCTCTTACTAGGCAATGCTCTAGGGTTCCCACTGCCCTCAGAAGGAACAACCCTGCAAAGCACAGATTCTTTGAGAACATTCAGGAACCAAACTACAGCAATTGCTTAGCACTAAAGAAACTAATCAGAAAACTATGTAACAATTTTAAAAATTAATGCAAGTCCTTATATGCTAACATGGAAGCTACTTGGTAGAAAGAAAGAAGTCACCAAACAAATACTACTAAAAAGTTTAACTTGTATTTTTTAACAAAGTCTATGTATTTTCTGAGTTATATACATTACCTATGTTTATATAAACCAGGCATTGGAGCATACACCTATCATTCCAGGACTGTGGACGTAGAGGCAGGAGGATCAGAATTTCAAGTCCAGGGTTCATCACTCAGTGAGTTAAGGTTAACCTGGGCTACATAAGAATTTAATGTATGAATATGTAATTCACAAAAAGATTTCTAGTAAGTCATATCATTATTAACTTGGAGAAGCAAAATTAGAAATGGAATCGGGAGACAACGGTGAATGGAAACTTTAAATTTCCCATATTATTCCAAGGAAAACGTATATGGCTCGTAGAATAAAAATTACTTCCATCACACAGTCAAGTAACAACTAAAGAAAGTAAACCTTGAGGGTCTAGTGAGACTGTCTCCTAAAGCATCGAAAAACTCCAGGTTGAGAGTTTGTGCTTAAGAAAGAAGAAATGTGGGCTGTGTGCACGATCTAATCTAGGCTGCACTGTCTTCCTGCGGCTGCTGGGATGATCAGATAAGGAGCCTTAGAAACCAGTCAGGGAGGCTCACGGTCTGCAGGATCTGCAGCGGGCACTGTGTGAGAGCTGCTGGCTGATGAAGGTCCCCCACTGCTCCAGCCACGCTGACCTATCCCCTCCTTGTGACTGACTGTTCCATGTTCTTTGTGCTTCAAAGATCTCATACATACAGTTCCTTATCTTCTCTGTTACTGCTTTTGCACCCCTCCTGCCTTCACATTCGGCACGACTATCCCTGCTCACCCTGACCTTCTCTCAGATCTCTGTGCCCTACACACCCTTGGCTTTTTGTCGTTTATTGTCAGAGAGTATGTCATCAAGTCTGTGGGTCTCTAAACTTTTTCATGTGCTTATTGGTTTCCTTCCATGCTCAAAACTATACAGACTTCACAAAACCAGGGACTAGGTTTATGCAGTTCAATGTTCTTTCCTTTAAAACCAGTAGAATATCTGGCACGTGGTAGAGGGAAAAGTAGCCATAGATATAACAATCATAACAGGAGCAGATATAGTTACTGCTTACTCCATACATCTTATGCCCAAACATGTTTTCATGAACTTTACATGTGTTAACATGCCTAGCCATGCTAAGAACCCTTTAAGTGGGTGTAATATTACCCACACTACAGATGAAGAGGCTAGGTCGTGAGAGGGATGGAAAAAGTTGACCAAGGACACACCATTGGTAAGCGTCAAAGCTGAGCTTCTACGATCAACACAACATCAACCCTCGCTGAAAGATGAATGAGCTATTAATGCCTTCTAGTATCCCTGCTGTCCTTGTGCTCAGATTAATCCCATCAATGGTGCCATTTGTTTTAGGAGAACATGGAATGATTAGCCTAATTGATGGTGCCCCTGGGGAGGTACTGGTTTAGGAGAAGGCAGCTATTCTCTTCTGAGAGGCAGTGAGTGGACTCTAGCAGAGCTGCTGGCAGAGCATGCTAGCACAGAGGTAGGGAACTCACTCGGCTCCAGACCACATTACCTGGTTCTTCAGAGACGTCTCTGTGCCAAGACTCATTATAGCCAGGGCTCCAAGTACACATTCGGGGAGCCACAGAGAACTGGCTGCCCCAGGATGCTGCTAAGAAGTAAGGGAAAAAAAAAACAGGCCCTGAATCAGGCCTGGAAGACGGCTATCCACAGCTTCCTGGGAGCCACACTGTAGCCTGGTTCCCTGTGAGGTGAGTCCCAGAGCAGCTGTGCATGGCTCTGTGGCTACAGGGTTCAGGAGGAAAGTAGACCAGTGCACCAGCCAGATTCACAATGTTCCCTCACTGATCAGGTACCATGTGAGGGGCTTTCGGCAGACGGTCTCCTGTCATTCTGATGACAGCCCTGGTGATCTCTTCCACATTGATTCAGTTGACAAATATTTGTTAAGCACTCTGGAATGAAGCAAGCACTATTTTTAACTCTGTATTACACATGAGGAAAAAAAGAAACTCGGAGATTAAATAATTGTCCAACTGTTTTTCTGATCCTTCCTGCCTGAGTTACTTACACTGCAGTCTGCCCGGTGCTCACACACCTATATCTTTGTTCACAATTGCCTTCTATGTTGGAAACCACTTCTTTTTGTTGACTGGTGGGTTCTGTACTGCAATCACAGCTAGAAATTATTCAATAAGAGAATAGTGCCTGGCCCACAGTAAATGCCCAGTATAGTGTGTGCTATTCTGTATGTTATATGTTTACTCTATATTTATACACCCCAGTCATTAATTTGTACCTACTGGTCAGGCTGCAATACCCAATACCCAGATATTTAGTTAAATGTTTGTGGATGAGGTTATGAAGGCATTCTTTCTTAGATAAAATTAAAGTTGAAATTAATGGGTTTCTAATTAAAGTATATTACTATCTCTGTGGGCAGATTACTATCTATTTAATATGGTCAGGCCTCATCTAATCAGTTGGAGGTGTTAAAAGATAGATGATAGGTAAAATGATGGATAGGAAAGAAAGAAAGAAAGAAAGAAAGAAAGAAAGAAAGAAAGAAAGAAAGAAGGAAGGAAGGAAGAAAGGAAGGAAGGAAGGAAGGAAGGAAGGAAGGAAGGAAGGAAGGAAGGAAGGACTCAGATACCTTAAAGAAAGAAATTCACCAGCAGATTGTTTTCTGGCCCAAATGGTAAGATTAACCTTTCCCTAGATCTCTGGCCTCTTACACTTTATAGTTTGAATTTGCCAGTTCTACAATAGTGTTAGTCAAGTCATTAAAATTGTGTGTGTGTGTGTGTGTGTCTGTTTGTGTGTCTATGTGTGTCTGTGTGTATATGTGTATGTCTATGTATGTGTGTCTCTATAGGTATATGTGTTTCTGTATGTCTGTGCATATATGTGTGTATATATGGGTGTCTCTGTGCACATGTTTCTGTGTGTACGTGTGTATGTCTGTATATGTCTCTGTATGTCTTGTGTATTTGTCTCTGGTTGGTTCTGTACTGCAATCACAGCTAGAAATTATTCAATAAGAGCATAGTGCTCTTATTGAATACATCTGTGTGTATGACAGTGTATATGTGTATCTTTGTGTGTGTGACTATGTGTACATATATGTATGTGCATCTGTGTGTATGGGACTGCCTCTGTGTGTCTGTGTGACTGTGTATATGTGTGTGTTGGATAATAGTAGCTTTCTCTTTATTGGGGTTTTGGTCTATAGGAGATTTCCTTTCCTGGCTGTAACTCAGGATCGTTCTATAAATTCCTAAGGAACTTGGTTTACTTCTGTCATAAACACATCCACTTTCCTAATTGGGTTAAAAGACTTGGGTTTCTATTTGTTTGGTATTTGGCTTTTGGCTTTTTGAGAGAGAATCTCAATCAGACCCAGGCTAATCTGGAACTTGCGTCTATCCTCCTGCCTCATCCTCCCAAGTAGTGGCTCATTAAAAGTATGAACCACATTGGCAGCCATGTTGTCTTTTGTTGTTTGTTGCTGATGACAAATTCTTACTATGTAGCCAACACTTACCGTAAACTCCCAATTCTCCTTCCCCATCCTTCATGGTTCTGGGATCTTAGGTGTGGCTCATAACATCTTAAAAAGCTTCACCTGCTAACCCCGGTGCTGCCCTTTCTCCTACCCCCACACATCTCTTCCCGAGGCAAAATCTAAAGATGCAGTAACGTCTCAACGGAGCCCATTATTTCGTACAATTAACACAGACTAATAAAACACTGACATACAGAGACTGCGGACGTGTCTGACATGTGCAGGGTGGATGTAGATTGGATGGGGAGGCCATGGATGGCCAGAGTCTTCCAGGTCTGTCCCTTCTCATGGAGCACTCTATGACCCTGGAACACTGAGGACAGCGTACCTGTCTGAGCCAGTCCCAGGCACCATTCAGCAGCCTAGGACAGGCCTCAGTCTCATGTCTAGGCTTCGGTTATATCCTAACAGACTGAGAAGGCTGTTTAAAAAGAAAGCCAAAGTGAAGCCCAGCACACACAATAATGTTTTTTGGTGTTTGTTTTGCTTTGAGTCCAGGCTGTTGGGTAAACAGAAGCATTTTCTGGGCTCAGAGTCAGAGCAGGGTCAGCTTTTGGAGCCAGCATGGCTTCAGGTCAGCACTTATGCACCTCCTGGCTACTGAAAGGGAGCCTGTGGATGTGATAGTCAGTCCAAGTCTGCGTCTCCTGCGCTTTTAAAATGCTTCTAAAATCTCCTTTGCTTTCTATAACAGTCCTGCAAGGCTGGCAGGCTGGGGATGGTACTGATGCGTGCACGTGTGCACACACACACACACACATCAGCATCACCCCTGGTGCAGGAGTTAAGGCAGAACCCATTCCAGCTAAAAATCATGTCTTCACCCTAGTAAGGTCACAGGCAACCACAGCTTAGCCTTGCGATCCAGAGCCAAGAGAGCAGAATGATACGGGCTTCCTCGGAAGCCGTCTCTCTCACCACAGTGGGGCCACAGGAGACACAGAAGACAGAAAGGAGAAACTAAGGGAGAAAACAGGAAGTCACAGAGATTGCAACCCTTGCTGTGTCTGCGGCAGGATGGGGAGCCTTTGTCAGCCATCTCCTGGATCCCAAGTGCCATGTGTCACTTTTCCCATTATCCTGGGGTTTGGGGGGACAATGAACTAAATTTTCTATGACTAAATTCAGCCACTAACTTACTTTGTGACTGCCAGCCAGGCACTGAGAGTTTCTGAGTCTCCATTTTTTAAATTCCACACCACATTGCAGAGCACAGGAGTTCCCCAACTCCTCTCTTAAGCTTCCAGGCTGGTGATTCTGCCATTCTGTGAGTCACCAGCTGCTGTTGTTGGACTAAATGCACTTCTTTGAATATATTTATTTCAAAACTAAATCCCCTACTACCTCCTTAATGTAATCAAACAAAAACCTAGCCTTTTGGATTATTGTTATTCATAGTTACTATATATTTAAAGTTGGAAAAACTCACAGCCTACAAATTTCCCTCATCATGTGTTCTGGAAACAGTGGCCTAGATGATACTTAAAGATTCTCCTTTTTGTTGACCTACTGTGAGCACCCTGGTTTCCGGTAGCAGGGCTCACTTCTGAAGAACACTTCCAGTCTCCTGCACTAGACCAGTTCCTTCTACACAATCTCTGTGTAGTCTGCCTTCCCTGCTGAAGGCAGTGGCTAGGTGTATTGTCCGTTGATAAATTCAAAGATGCTATTATTTCTGTTAGGATTGCACTTGGCCATGTCTCCGGACAGAACCACATCTGTTGTGGACGGGTCCGGTGCTGTTCTTGTGAACCAATCCCTTAATGAAAAAAGGAGCCAATCACTGGGTAAGTAGGAGGGGTCAGGGAGGGGAAGAGAGGAAGCAGGAGGAAATGAGCTCCTTTGGGGCGGGGATAGCATGAGGACAAGATGTAGCTACGAGTGTCTCTCAGTTTCAATGGCAGATCCGTCCATCAGGATTCGCCACTGGAGGATTTAGATTTAATAAGGCTTACAAGATTAGGATTTTAGTTGCTGTGCCCAACGATTGAGTTACCATTGTTTCTGAACTAAGTTTGTGTCATGTTTTCCTTCATGTGGCTCATCTAGGTTTAAGAGAGAAAGGTACGGCAGGAAAGCACCGTATGGCAAAGCATGGGTTTGCCTGATGTGCACCACAAAGGCCGTGGGGGTTTTGAATCATGGGGCTGGGGTGGTAACGACCCACCAGTGGGAACCTAGTGAGCTGGGTGGAGAGAATTTTGGAACTCTGAGTCAGAGTCTCCACAAAATAAAAACAGGTCGGCCATTGCCAGCCAGGCCGCCAGGGCAGAGAGTTGCCGACTCAAGTGCGGGAATGAGTCCATTCTTTTCTAATATTTCCTGTAACACACATCACCTCCTGTGGGGGTTTGAATATGCTTGGCCCAGGGAGTGGCACTATTAGGAGGTATAACCTTGTTGTGGTAGTGTGGCCTTGTTGGAAGAAGTATATGACTGTGGGCATGGGCTTTAAAACCCTCATCCTAGCTATCTGGAAGCCAGTCTTCTCCTGTTTGTCTTTAGAACCACGTGTTGAACTCTTAGCTCCTCCTGTGCCATGCCTGCCTGGGCACTACCAGGCTTGCTGCCTTAATGATAATGGACTGAGCCTCTGAACATGTAGGCCAGCCCCAATTAAATGTCATTTTTATAAGAGTTTCCTTGGTCATAGGTCATGGTGTCTGTTCACAGCAGTAAAACCCTAACTAAGACATCTCCCAAGACTCAGATCCTTTTTGTACATGGAAGGGGATAAATCTTTCTCCAGTAAGGAAAAAAAAAAAACTGACCCAAAAAAAAAGTCAAAAAGATGTTGAGTGAGAAAGAAACGGACAGAGCATGGCATGTCTGAAAGGTTGCTGCGGAAGAGTGGGTCAACAAGAAGAAAGGAAAGAAGCCGCCCAAGATGGTTTTCCACGTGCTTGTAGTAACAACTGACAGTTATTTAGAGCTTGGGAATCCAGTGAGTGCCTTTAAGCTTGATGATGTTTAATCCTTACAATCATTGTCACCCCCCACTTTGCTTGTGAAGGAACTAAACGTCACAACCTTGTCTCTGCACACACAACTAGTATGTGCAGCACAGGGCCTGGAACTGAAGTCTGTCTGGCTCCAAAGCCCATTCTCATTCCAGATACATGAGGTGCCATGGGGACTTCTCTATAGACCCAGAACTGTCCACTGCCCTCCCCATGCTCTGTGGCTTGTCCTGTGACCAGGGACACCGGACTCTTGATAAGAGTTTTTTTTTATATATATAACCCAGACCTTATCACCTTTGCATCTGTCAACTCCCTTGAGTTTCCCTTTCTGTATCTTTCCAGGGTTGACCCTTTCTGTGTGTGTCACCAGATTAATGACCTCTGAGCCAAGCCTTCATCGGACAGTATCTCTTCTCCTGCCAAGGAGTCAATAGCTTTGGGTGGCTTGTACCTCAGGTCATCAGCAAACTTGGTGCCCTCCAATTGGGGTTCATGGTTGAGTCAAAGAGAGAGAGACTTACCTTCCTCTTCTGCTCCTCATATAAAAAGTCACTTGAACAGAGCTGAAGATAGGAAGCTTACTAACTCAACAGCATTAGGTACAGAGAGTGCAGACCCGAGCTTTTTCATGGCCAGGTCACTAACGTCTCTCCAGGCCTCAGTCTCCAGACTAAGATGGAACAACCAGCCTGCCTTGCAGCTCTAATGGGGATCAACCGAGTGAGAGTGGGCACAGAGTACACGTGTCAACACAGTCAAGAGCATCGGGGAGCTGTATTCAAAGCAACATGTTTCTCTAGCATGTGTTTGTACATATGCTTATTTTTGGAGACTAGGTCTCCTGTAGCTCAAGTTGGCCTTGAACTCTGCATGTAGTGAAGGATGGCTTGAATGTCTGGTCTTCCTGCCTCCAGCTCCCAGGTACAGGGATCACAAAGACAAGCTGCTATGCTCAGTTCTCTCGAGCGTTTGTAGCTTCTTTTCCTTTTCTTCCATGGCTGACTTTCACTGATGTCCTGTCCCTGTTAATTTCATTGTATCTTTCTGGTCCCTCTAGACACCACCTCCTCCCTCTCCACTGATGTGAATTACACAGAGACTTTAGGCCCTAAATCCGGTTGATTATCCTCTCTAAACCAGCGGCCTCAGCCACTGATTTGGCATGACTGGAGACATCTGTCACTTGTTTACCTGGCCTGGTCCTTATTATCCCACCTTCCAGAGTTCTGGCTGGCCTAGAATGGTGAAAGCTGTCTGGAGCATCTCCATTGTTAACCCCTCTGATCCTAAATTTTGAGTGCTGTACATGGCTGCAGCTCCAAGAGCCTCTACTGTTGGTCCTGCTCTGATTCAGTCTGCCTTATACATGGAAAAATGATGTGCAAGTTAGAAGACTGGAAATGAGAGTTCTGAAGGAAGTGATTCCTGATACAACCCAAGTCACTTCATGATGCAAGATTGGAAAGCATCCCGACCCCACAGATTACTCCCAAACAGAAGCAACAACACAACCTCAAATTCAAGGGCATCAAGCTTTGAGCTGCCTTGAGGGAACACCTGGCTGGTCTCACCTGTCAGGTGATCAGTGACTATAAACCCAACAACAAATAATGTTTCAGTCTGGAGGAGCTGAGTGCTTGGCTTTGGGATTTAATTTGTTTTATCTCCTGCCACAGATCTTCCCCCATCTCCCTATTCTGTAGAGATAAAGACTCTGAGTCTAACACAAAGTTGAGTTCTATGCACCTTTAAATTCATTTTTGGATTAAGTTGTCTGCCAGGCATAGAGGTGAGCACTCATTTAGGAAAACTAACACACAAGAGAAATTGCCTTAGACACCAGGAATTGTACCTCTTTAAAGTGAGCTCTCAAGGGGCATTTGGGATATGATTTGAATGACAAGATATTCGGCGTAACCTCGAGTTTTCTGTAATATACAAAGAACATGGGACAAGGGCAATCTGAAGCCTAGGTATTGTAAGTCCTTTGCACAGAGGGATGCAAGGCAATGATTGTGTTCTTCATAAATTACTGGGTCATTAATATGCAGGCTTCAGGTCTTCCTTCCTCCAGGGCTGCTACTTGACTATTAGAAGTGGATAATACTCCACAATCTGCATTCTTAATTACTTAATTATCTCCCCAGATGTTCTCTCACTCACTCTCTCTCTCTCTCTCTCTCTATCTATCTCTCTGTGTGTGTGTGTGTGTGTGTATGTGTGTGTGTGTGTGTGTGTGTGTGTGTATGCATTTTGTTTTTGTCAGTTTAATCTAGGAAGAGGGCACCTCAGTTGAGAAAAATACTTCCATCAGAATATCCTGTAGGCAAGTCTGTGGGACATTTTCTCAACTGATGAATGATATGAGAAAGCCCAGGCCCCTAGAGGCAGTGCCATCCCTGAGCTGCTGGTCCTGGGTTGCATAATAAAGCCAGTAAACAGCTTTCCTCCATGGTCTCTGTTTCAGTTCCTGCCTCCAGTTTCCTGTCCTGCTTGAGTTCCTGCCTTGCCTTCCGTCAGTGATATAGAGCTTTCAGGATATGTAAGCCAAATAAGCCCTTTACTCCCCTGTTGCTTTATGTCACAGTGTCTATCACAGCAGTAGAAAGCAAACTAGGACACCAAGTGACTGGGCGTACCAGCACCTACACCATACTTTGGAAAGTCCTCTCTCTATTAGGTCTTAAAGCTCAAGTATTCTTGATAACGCCTAGCACAGAGTTACCCTGGAATTCTGCAAAGCTTGCAGGTTCAATCCTCGTCCCATTGCTCTTCTATCTGAAAGGCCTTTTCCCAGCTTGTACTGAGACTCAGACTTCAGTGATGACAAACCGGAAGACCTGAAACCCCAGTTAGCTAAGATCTATATCTTCTAATCACAGGCTCAGGGTGGAGATGCATATGCGATTACAAAGATGGAGGAACAGGAGGCATGGGAGGGGAAGGACTTACCCTCAGCATTAAGTACGCCAGCTGGGCTTGGGGAGCAACCCACTGCTTGTTGCAAAATGGCTTTCTCCAAGAAAGAGGTTAACAATAAAGCAAGTGCCTCTAAGAGGGCCTGGCCCAGGCTCTGCCTTTTGCCCTCATGTTAGTTCTAGAGCTTAACTACTAAAGCATACTTTCTATTATTGTCTTCCTCTCAAGAGAATATGCCATATACAACAGGTACCTACCTGTCCTATGGACCAGAAATTCTAACATCCAGTGTGTAGGATATTGGATGGAGGCTCAGGCAGCCGTCATGATGATCTCTTCTGTGTGACAGAAAATAAGACTATTGAACAGACTACCAAGGGGATGGGGAGGACTACGGAACACTCTCATCAGGGCCTCAATGTCAGGGATAAGCTAAACAGACCTGGGCAAGCTCTCCAACTTTTAACAGTCTACACATTTTAAGGTTTTATACAGCCTGCCCAAAGAAACATCATCTTCCAAATATAATGAGACTGATGTACCTATGAATTCATAGAGACTGTGACAGTGTGTTCAAGGCCTGTACAGATACAAACCAGACAGAACTCCAGCCCTGGGGAGGGAAGTGGACCAAGAGTCCCACCCCTAACCAAGAGGCTGTTTGTAATTGATATTTGCTGGACAGTCAGTTTTCTGCAATAGAGCACCACTAGACCTTCTAACCCCACTCCAAGGCAGGCCCCCATGCCCAGAGCAGTTGGCCAACACAGAACAGACTCCCTGCTTGTTGTGTGCTTTTTCTTTTATTATTGTTTTGTCTTGGTTTTCTGCATCTTACTTGTTTATCTGTTTTGATTTTTGTTTTTGTCTTCTGAGGCGTTTGGGTGGACAGGGAGGTGGGGAGGGTCTGGAAGAGTTGGTAGGTAGCGAGAAAAAATGGTTAAAATATTATTTTATAAAAATGAATCCGTGTTATACAGTCTAGATGTGGGTAGTAGAAAACTAAAGAGACTAGATGCTAGACTTTCACCTCTCCCTAAGGGCTTGGTTGGGGGTCCCTGTTAGCCACCCAGCTTTATGGCTCCACGCTGCCCTCTAGTGACCAGGCTATGTCACTACAATTTTGTGATGCTTCTTGAAAATTGGAGCTTCTTAAGTTTACAGGTCAGGCTTGCATGTAATTAATAACCACCGCAGATGTCTATTGCCATGCTAAACCCAAAGATGTCATGTATCACATTGACACCCAACAACCTCATAGATAACATATGTCCAAGACAGTACCAGGTAAGAGGATATAGCCATGAGCAGGTCACATATACCCCCTGCCTGTAGTGCTTTCATCTTTAGGAGGGGATAGGATACTTGGTAAACACACACGCACACACACAAACACACGGTGAAGTCTAACACCACAGTGAGGAATATGGGGAGGAAAACACACACAGCTAATGTGGAATGTAAGAAATGGTGGCTCCTACTCAGGGAAACGTCTCTCTAGAGATGTCCCTGGGCAAGCTTAAGCTCTGTGTGCTTGAGGTATTGAGGGCACGTCAGGGATCCCTGGAATAGAGGAAGGTATAGAAAAAGCTAAAGAGGCTGTCTTAGTTAGGGTTTTATTGCTGTGAACAGACACCGTGACCAAAGCAACTCTTAGAAGGACAATATTAAATTGGGACTGGCTTATAGGTTCACAGGTTCAGTCCATTATCATCAAGGCAGGAGCATAGCAGCATCCAGGCAGGCAGGCATGGTGCAGAAGGAGCTGAGAGTTCTACATCTTCATCTGAAGGCTGCTAGTGGAAGACTGACTTCCAGGTAGCTAGGATGAGAGTCTGAAAGCCCACACCCACAGTGACACACCTACTCCAACAAGGCCACACCTACTCCAACAGGGCCACACCTTCTAATAGTGCCACTCCCTGGGCTGAGCCTATACAAACCATCACAGAGGCAGATACAACATTAATTGTGCCCCTTTCCCATTCACGTGGAAACAGAGGCCAAGAGAAGAATTGAGTGCATTACAGTAGCACAGGCTCTGTGATAGTGGAGATGAGAGTCCAGGTGCCCATGGTAGACCCTGTAGGACATAAAGAGCTACGGGATGGGAGAGGCTAGGACACAGGGTGGGGACTGATCTAGACTGATACAGGGACAGCAGCAGCTGTGAGATGCTTGACAGACTGCCTGGGCCTCCCTATTCATTTGGGAAGACGATATAGTCCAGAGAATGGCCCGTTTCATAGGCAGTGATTGCTATACCCCCTTCTCCCACATCCCCAGTATCCCCAGCACCCTAGCTCCTAGGAAGTGCCTCCCACTTGCCCTGGGTTCTCTTAGTCTGTGATGCTTCAGTCCCAGGTCCACGTCATCACCCTGGAGCTCCAGGAGCCACATGGACAAGTTATGCATTCCTGCCCTGTACCTGTCCCTGCCCCCATAGCTGCCATATTAAGATTCTACGGACAGTGCCCTCTCTCCCTGCGGAGCCTCACCACTAACAGCTCTCTTGCCTCCTGACTAGGTGCAGCTCATCTCCCCACCTCAGCGTGAACACCTTCTCTTTCAAAAGCTTTCCTTGTCTTTGCCGGGATCACTGAGACTACTGAATGCTGGCAGTCTGTCTCTCTCAGCGCTAGACTCGAGCACCCAGGAGCTAAGGACTCTCCACCTCACTTTCTCCCAGACAGCATACACAGTACCCATGGCTTAGAAGGTACCCGAACTATCTAATCAATGAAAAGTGAATGAATGACGGCAAATGGCACTAGCCTAGCTGCCTGCTTTTTAGCATCATGCCCGTGTTTATCATTTGTATGCCCCACCCCGTCCTGCCTCCTGGCCTCTTGATGTCTAACAGGGGCCTGATTACTGTTGTAATCTGGCTCAAGAGAAAGAAAACAGTCTGCTCCAGCCCAGACAGGGACGTGTCAAGCTTATTACTTGTGGCAGCCCCTGGTATCTCCCTCAACTCTTCGGGGTCATGGGGGGTGGGCCCAGTAAAGATCTGCCCACATTTAAGAGTGAGAAATTCTCCTCTCTGGAATTTATTTTCTTCCTGAATAGGAATATATCTGAAAGTTGGTGGGTTGTTTTTTTTTTTTTTACATAAATTTTTGTAGGGTTCTAAGGCTTGGCTCTCTGAGAAAGTGTACAAAGTCACCATAGACCCCACAAAGGCAAAATTCTCTACAAGTATCTTATATAAAGGAGCTGCAGTGCGAAGCAACATATTCCCCATCCCAACCCAAGAGGGATCCTGGTGATGCTCACTGGTGATACACATGGATCCTGGTGATGCTCACTAGTGATACACATGGATCCTGGTGATGCTCACTGGTGATACACATGGATCCTGGTGATGCTCACTGGTGATACACATGGATCCTGGTGATGCTCACTGGTGATACACATGGATCCTGGTGATGCTCACTAGTGATACACATGGATCCTGGTGATGCTCACTGGTGATACACATGGATCCTGGTGATGCTCACTAGTGATACACATGGATCCTGGTGATGCTCACTGGTGATACACATGGATCCTGGTGATGCTCACTGGTGATACACATGGATCCTGGTGATGCTCACTGGTGATACACATGGATCCTGGTGAAGCTCACTGGTGATACACATGGATCCTGGTGATGCTCACTAGTGATACACATGGATCCTGGTGATGCTCACTAGTGATACACATGGATCCTGGTGATGCTCACTGATGTATCTATTGAAAAGTTACTATGTCTCAGGCCTGTCCCTGTCCTCTACAGAATTAATATTCTAGTATAAATGCATAACTGTGACGTTTATTCAAATTATTCAATGACAACTGAAATCAAACCAAAGTGTGGAAAGTCAGAGGCAAGGAGAGCATAGCATGAGCTGCCTGGCTACACCCAGCTTCTCTGAATCAAGAACCTCAAGACCAAGAGCTGAAGAGTGAGCAATGTTAGCCAAAGTGTGCCCACGTGTGCACTTATATGCGTATTTTGGAGTATCCATCTGCCACAACTATATTCTGTATGAACACACAGTTTGTGTGTGTGTGTGTGTGTGTGTGTGTGTGTGTGTGTGTGTGCGCGCGCGCGTGTATACAGCACAAGTGCTATGTGTATTTTTGCATGTGTATGCAACGTACATGTTTTTCGAGGACTCTACATGCTGCAAGATTATCATGCATAAATACATGTGTCTATCCACAAGACTATGTATAGGCACGTGTGTACCTAAGCATGCAGTTTGCAAGTGCATGTGGATGTGAAGTGTCCCCGCACATGAATGTCTCATGTAGGCAGCCTGAGATCAGCACCCTCAGCCTTCCAACCTCAGCCACTGCAAGAAGTCAGCCATAAAACGGATCTCAGGGTTTCTCTGCTGGGAGCAGTATTATCAAACCGCTCTGGCCCATAGATCATTTCAGCAGGAACAGAGATAACTATGCTCCCCTGGGCTACCTGTGTGATAGTTGTCCTGCCAGATGTGATGAAGGGTCCCCACTTTCTTCTCCTCCAAACCAGGGAGTGTCTTTGTTTATTGTCCCATTTTGCAGAAGAAACAGAGGACAGGGTGGGGAGAGACTCTTTGAGGGTTGCAGCTGTAGCTTGAACAGGTCTGTATGTTCCCCAAGTATGTGCCCCGATTCACTGAATTATTTCCTGTTACTAGTGCAAGGGACAGGGCAGGGACCGCTCCAGACTAACTACTCCAGCAACACCCATAGAACAGCACTCACTAAAAAGACTCCTGTGAAGGGCAGCCCAGGTCAGCTGTGGGCTCACTGTGTGGTGCTGGGAAAGTCCCCAGTGGTTTTGTTGCTCTGGAAAGTTTCCCAGCCTCTGCCATTCTGCATGGACAGGCTAAGCTCCACCACCCATTCACTGCAGGCCGCTTACATAATCATGCAAACTCGGTCTCTTCCTCTCTAAAATGAGAGTGCGCACAGTGGCACACTCCCAGCCACTGCAGAGGGATTAACTGAGCTGGTGACCTCCTGGTGCACGCTCCCATACACATGGCTATCACTGAGGCAGAGAACCAACTGCTACTGAAAGAGTCAGCTGGGAGAACATCCCTGCCTGCCTGCCTGCCTGCCTGCCTGCCTGCCTGCCTGCCTGCCTGCCTGCCTGCCTGCCTGCTTGCCTGCCTGCCTGTCTGCCTGCCTGCCTGCCTGCCTGCCTGCCTGTCTGCCTGCCTGCCTGCCTGCCTGCCTGTCTGCCTGCCTGCCTGCCTGCCTGCCTGCCTGTCTGCCTGTCTGCCTTCAACAGCAGGGTGACCTTGGCTGAGGCTCGCTTAGCTGACAAACCCTACTCCCTTTTAAAATGGGAATTAAAAACATGCCTACTTTTTAGGTTTGTTTGAAGAATAAGTGAGAAAGTATCCTAAGATCTCTACCGCTATTTCTATAGAGTGAGCAAAATTATAAACTAAGATTGGCATATAGTGTTGGGGTGTCTGGGGAAACCATGTCAGAGTATCTAGGGAAAACATGAAACATCTAGTCTGATCAAGTTTACTAGATATAGAATTACTTGTAAGTTTTTATTTTTTAAAGAGAGAGAGAAAAAAAAACTACCAGACCTAGCTCCTGGTCAGTGGACAGTCAGCCCCTTTGGTTCTGAGGCCATAAGTTGAGCAAGTTTATTCAGGTATTGGCTTGCAGTTTGACTAGGTTCATGGCCATTACCATAAATAAGTGGTTCACTCTTACAAAAAGAAACTATAATCATGGTCATATTCTAAATATTTGTATTACAGGAAATCAAACCCGCCTGACCTTAAGAGGTCACAAGTATCATTTCCTCTCTGTAAGTAGCTTGTTCGTTCCTCTACCTTGCAATTCTTGACCATCTACCACCCGCTAGATAACTGGCACCGGCCAGGCTGGTGCTGAGGGACGGGATGTGCTTGTGAGCAACAACAACTCATTGGGAAGACACACCAATCAACACCTTGGGGCGGCAGGTACTCTTTCTCTGTGCAGAGTCCCGAAGAGAAGGCAAGAAACACTCTTGGTGTATCTTCCACGGTGCTGTGTCCTCACTAAGAGAGACCCTGGGTGACATCTCAGGCAGAATACATTTTATAGTTGGGGCACAGGAGCCACTGAGGTCACAAAACCCACTCAGCTATCACTGTCTTGACTCAAAAGTCAATGTGTCTCCTGCTAAGCCCATTCTCATTTCCTCCACGACACAGGATTCCATCCTCTCCATTCTAGCCCACGGGTAACAGGAGGACCAAGAGGGCAGGCTCACCAACAGCTTATTCCTATTGTCCCTCAGGGGAATGATGTCTGGATCCTGTAAGACGGTTCTCTTCCATTGTACTTCTTCAGTCCCCTCTCATTCTCTCCTCAGCATGATCCTGCAGCCAGGAGCTGCCCACCCATCAACTCCTTTTCCTCTGCCCTCCCAGGAGTCCAACCTGGGATGTCCAGGATGTCCAGGAGTTCAGACTGTGATGGAAAATGCCAGAACCCCACTTGTCTAGTCTTCCCTTCCATGGTAACTGGAGGTGGTCCCATGAGCCTGCTCTGGTGACTGACAGAAAAGGAGTTTTCTCAGAGGCTTCTGGGGAGATATTTTCTTCCTTTATAAGACAGTAATTTAGGTGTAAGAAAGATTTCTCTGTTTTCCCCTTTCTGGTTCTGGGTGCAACTTTGTGAGGACGTGGTGTGTGGAACAGTGGCAGCCATCTTGGGATACAGGAGAAACATCGGTAATATGTAAAACGGTGGGAGAGGGAAAGAAAGACCCCTGGGGATAGGCTCCAGCCTCGAATTATTTCCATTCGCATGGTAGAAACTAATACAGTTTATTAACGTTACTTTGGGACTGGGAATGGTGGCATAGACCTGTAACTCCAGTATTGTGGAGGCTGAGGCAGGAGCTTTATGAAATCAAGGCTAATCTGTGATTATACATACATACATACATACATACATACATACACACACATACACACACGCACGCACACACACACACACATCAAGAAGCTTGTCTGAACAAAATAAGATAAAACAGAACAAATGCCACTTTATGTTAGGTATTGTGTTTTAATTCTAATGTTCAGCTTCTTTTACCTGTAGTTTCTATAATTAAAAAAAAAAAGTGTGTATAGCCAGGTGGTGGTGGTGTACGCCTTTAGTCCCACAATCAGGAGGGAGAGGCAGGCAGATCTCTGAGTTTAAGGCTAGCCTGGTCTAGAGTGAGTTCCAGGATAGCCAGGGCTACACAGATAAACATTGTCTTACACACACACACACACACACACACACACACACACACACACACCTCACTGAAGTGTTGTTTTGAGAGTCTTTCCTGTATTAATTCAGTTTCTGTGGTGACACAAGGAAATGGGCACAATTTTGCTCATTCTCTGTAGGAGGAAACTGATGCTCTTTCTGTCTAGTTGCCATGAAAAATCATTCTGTCACGACGCAGAGTCACGATGTAATCCTGGGATTGCTGGATTCCCAGGCCCTGGGCCCCATAGCAACTTGGTGTTCACCAACAGAGAGAGAATGGTTTGTTCCATGTCACGTGGCACTGTGCTGGCACAGACTCTGGGCTGACACTGGGAGCTCACCTCCTCTGTCCCCTTCTCTCCCTTGAGCTTGCCTTACTGGGTACCCATTCCAGCACTAGGTTCCAAGGCTCCTGACGGCACCCACCGGCTTGCTCCCTCTAGGGTTCAGGTATCAGATCCCAGCCATTCTGAGTGAACTCGGGAACACTAACCTCAGTGTCCTCTATCCTAATGTAAGGAAATGGCCTGGAGAATGCATGGCCTGGGCTTGAGATCAGGCAGAGTTAGATTCAGTCATGGCTTGTTGCTTCTAGCTGTATTACCTTAGGAAAATTCCTTTCCCTCTCTGAGCATTGCTATGCTCTTCTGTTACACGAGATAATGAAGACCTATATGCTAAGGTTGCTTTAGAATACTAAGTGGGATGTTGACACTAAACATTCCTGACATAAATAATCACTTGAACACAGCTCCCATGGAAGGGAAGACTAGAAAAGCAGGGTTCTGGCACTTTCCATTGCAATCTAAGGTTGGACTCCTGGGCAGGGGAGGCAGAGGAAAAGGAGTGGGTGGATGGGCAGTCCCTGGCTGCAGGATCATGCTGAGGAGAAAATGAGAGGAGAGTGAAGAAGTACAATGGATAAGAGAGAACCCTCTCACAGGTTCCAGACGGCATTCCCCTGAGGGACGACAGGAACAAGCCAGTGCCTGCAGGTCAGGCCTAGAGTCAGAAAAGCAGAAGAGAACAGTCTCAAGGGGCCCAGGTCTTACCCATGGCTATGGCTTGCAGGCTAGAGGACAAGGTACAGTAGCTCATGGCCCTGACCAGGACATTGTGTGACCCGCTGACAACTCAAAGTCTAGAGAGCCAGGACTGCCAACTTTCCCCTCTCATTTTGAAGCTATTTTCATGGATTACAGAGGTAGAGGAAAATGTTTGTTTAGAAAATTCCTTAATGTGGCTGGGTCTGGTAGCACAAACCTATAATCCCAGCACTTGGGAGGCAGAGGCAAGAGGATCATGAATTTGAGACCTTAACAGAAAAGTAAGGGAAAAAGAAAGGTCCCGGGGGGAGAGGATTGGACGAGAACGCCTAGTCTGACTGCATGGCAGAGAAGGGTTAGCTCTCTAGTCGTGCTAAATCAAGAGTGGGAGTGTGTGTGTGTGACAGAGTGTGAGTGTGTGTGAGTTTATGAGAGAGTTAGTATGTGAGTGTGTTGAGAGTGTGTGAATGTATATGTGTTAGTGTGTATACTTGAGTGTGTGTGTATGTGTGTGTGCCCATGAGTGTGTGTGTGAGAGAGAGTGACTGTGTCTGAGTGTGTACATGGGTGTGTGAGAGAGTACGTGTGCATGAGTGTGTTGTAAGTGTGTGAATGTGTGTGTTAGTATGTGTACATGAGTGTGCACGTGAGTGTGAGTCTGTGAGAGTGTGTGTATGTATTTGATTATGTGAATATTAGTGTGTGAACCTGTGTGTATGTGCATGAGTATGCATGAGTGTGTATGAGTGTGAGTATGTGTGTGAATGCATGTGAGTGTATGTGTGAGAGCATGTGTGTAAGTCTGAGTGTATGAGTGTGTGTATGAGTGTTTGAGACTGTGTACACGTGAGTGTGTGTATATATTCTCCAGTGCACATATATGTGCATGTATATATACATGTATGCACATGGGTGTGGAGCTTAGAAGAGCATCTCAAGTGTCGTCCCCTAGTAGAATCTGTGTGTGAGGGTGTGTGAGCTCACTGTCCAACACCTTATTTTTGAGATAGACTTTCTCACTAGCCTGGAACTTGCCAATAAGGCTAGGCAGCAGGCCAGTAGACCCCATAGATTTCCCTGTATCACCCATTCCCCCAGTACACAGGATTACAAGCATACACCACCACATACCCAGCTTTTTTATGTGTTTCTAAAAAAAAGAAAATCACACTTGGGTCCCTCTGCTTGCATGGCAAGCATATTACTGCAAAGAAGGTAGAGAAAAGGGGTGGGTGAATGGGCAGCCCCTGCCTTCTAACCCAATAAAATCAATACTATCTTTCCATAACGATGGTAAATATTTTAGAGCAATGGAGTAATATGGCCTCTACCCTACTTACTCCTAGTAGACAGTGGCAGGTGAGTGGGCTGGCCTCAGTTCAGTTTTCTGCAAGCAGGTAGGAACCTGGTTAATAACCCTGGATGGTGTTACAGCCCTTGTTCTATACAGCAGGTTGCATGAGATAACAGCCAAGGCCAAAGCATTTATATTCCATTCTATGGCTATTGACTGGGACTGTTAAGTGCAGTGAGCTGGGGGAGGAGGCTGTGGCATGTGAGGAACTCATGACTCACGGAAAGGAGTCAGTGATAAACGCCAGGGTTAGATCCTACCGCGTTTCACATACAGATGGAATCTTCTGCTTATTAAGTGATTGGCATTTAAGATTGTAAACCTGGGGGCTTGCAGAAATAGCTCGGAGATTAAGAGCGCTCTCTTCTTCCAGAGAACCCATCAAAGTCCAATTCCTAGCATCCACATGATGGCTCACAGCCCTCTAGAACACCAGTTCCAGGGGATCCAGCATCTTCTTCTAGCCTTCATGGGCACTGCATGCACATGGTACTCAGACACTGATGAAGACAAAGCTACCGTACACAGAAAATACAATTAAAGTGTTTTTAAAAATAGTCTATAACTCTGGTATAGATCAACTCATCTGATGGCCAGGGCAACTTGGAGGCAGCCAGTCTGTGACCTCTGGCCTAGAAGATCGTTCTTCCTGAGTGACATTCTAGGGCAACCAAGTACACATGATACATCTGAGGGGCAAGATACAGGAATCCTAGCCCGCCGCTGGTCTGAGCCTCTGCTAATGGGATGCCTAACTGCCACCAAGCTGCTTCCAATCCAGGCATAGGAGAGGGGCCATCCGGCTGTGCCTAGGGTGTTCTCCTGCCTCATTAACTCTGCTTTTCCACAAGCAGTGGTGCCGTTACCTCACATGCTGGGCAGCCGCCATAGCACCGACCTTCACCTCAGAGAAGCGATGAGATCACTTCATCAGCAACCCATAATACCACAGAGACAACAACTTAACCAGTTTCTGGCTTCCTCAGCCCCAAACACTAATTCAAAGGCTCCAATACTGGGTACAGTCATCCTGTGGGTTGTTGGTTCCAGAGCCCATGACATATAATAAAATGTGCTGATGCTCAAGTCTCTTATATAAAATGTAGTATTTGCATGTTAAGCTAGATTCATTCTTTGACATACCTCACATCATCAAAGATGAACTCTAATCCCTAATGCACTGCAAATGCTTTGTGGCTCCATCCTTCAGGGAATGACAGGATACAGGTGTTGGTTCATGCTTATAATAGACCCTACACCATTTCACGTTTTCAAACTGTGCTTGAATCCACAGATGCAGAGCCCATGTGTGCTGACTAGTTTTGTCAGCTTGACCAAGATAAGACATCTGAGAGGAGGGAAACTTAATTAAGAAATGTAAGCCTGCAGAGTACTTTCTTAATTAGTGATCAATGAGGGAGGGCCTAGTCCATTGTGGGTGGGGCCATCCCTGAGCTGGTGGTGGTCCTGGTCCTATAAGAAAGCAGACTGAGCAAGCCATGAACAGCAAGCCAGTAAGCAGCACCCTTCCATGGCCTCTGCATCAGCTCCTGCCTCCAGGTTCCTGCCCAGTTTGAGCTCCTGTCCTGACATCCTTCAATGTGGATGAATAAGCCAAAGAAATCCTTTCCTCCCCCCAAGATGCTTTGTTCAGGGTGTTTCATCACAGCAATAATAACTCTGACTAAGACATCATCATATAGAGACGGACCCTGTCCCTACAGAGAGACCAATATTCCCAGCAGCAGGAAAGGCAGAGCAGATACAAAGCAAAAGGACTCTGGTCAGACATCTTCTGGGAGCAAAGACTTGTAAGCTGTGTCCATCAGCAGACACACCTCCAAGCTGCAAACAGCTCAACCTGGCCTGTCTCTCAGCTGATATCTTCACCTGCTGGCTGAATTCTTCAACCATCCAATGCATTCTGATAACTGACAATGCCCTGAGTTACTAAGAGTGACTATATCTCCTGCCTGGGCTCTCTGTGGTCCTACTTCTGCCCTGCTGGTTGTCTAGCTCCTTAGTTATAAAAATGAGCTGATAAATATGTCTACCCTCTGAACTCTTCTCCCCCTCTCCCTATCTTGTGTTTTGAGGCAGAGTCCAGCTATGTAGCCCAGGCTGGACTTGAGCTCTGATTCTCCTCCTTCAGTAACCAGAGTGTTGGGATCTATAGGTGTGTGCCCATATGGGTATAGGACAATATCTAATCTTTCACTCTGAAATTAGGCAGTGAAATACTTCCCAAAGCTGTCATGGAGTCTTGCTTGGTACATAGACCTTTGGAGCTGCCTCCAAAAACTCCCCAAATGTACAAAGACATAGCCTCTGCTCCTTCACAGAGAAAGATCCCTTCGAGAACACGCCTGCAGAAGCAATTGCCTCTGAGACGGTTTCCTGTGGAATCAATGCCTAGAATGAGGACAACATCTGCTGGGAGATTCGGGGAGTTTTACTAGTCCTCTGTGAAGCTCTGCCACCAGGAGTCCAGCAGCAAATACCTGGAGCTGATTCCACAAATATTGCACAAAATATTGCACAAAATCTATTCACTTCTCTCTACCAGGAGAGGTAATCTCTTGCGCACTCGGTGGAAAGCATTCGCCTGTCCTTAAAAAGTTATTCGCCAATGAGCTTGAGGAAGGATTAGAAGGCAGGACATCCTGCAGAAAGAGAGAGGGTTTGGGTCAGGCAAGGGGAGATTCATCCAGACATAGAGGAAGAAGGTCGAATAAAACTGAGAACCAGGTAACCAGCCACGTGGCATGAGGTAGACTATTTAAAACAGGATAATTGAGTTACGAGCTAGCTTGGAAACAAGCCAAAGCTATTGGCCAAGGCATATGTTCATATAGAAGTCTCAGAGATGTTGTGTCAGGGAACTTATGTGTATGTTGAAAAACCCGCAGCCACCTGTACCAACCTCTTCAGTGCTGTCCTTTCTAACCCCAGCAGACTGAGTAATTTTAGGCCCGGTCACTTGCACTCGCTCACACACTTTGGTCAGGAGAGGAATGGGAGTGCCTCAGTCTCAGATGCTTCATCTCCTCTTCATACTCTACTCCAGATCAGTGTCCTTAAACCCTCAGGACAAACTCCAGACCACATCCCAAAGAGGGCACAGAGAGCGATGTACACTTCACCACCACCACCACCCCCAGTTGGTAGCATCTTCGCTGCTCTGAAAAGTCAGGGTCTAAAGGCACATGTGCTTCACTTGAGGCACATTTGAACTTCTGAAACAATGATGCAGAGAGGCCCTTGGAAAGCTGATCAACAACTGTCTCCCCAGTCGACTCTGCCATGCCTTAAAGAACATCCCTAGATTGATGGAGAACAAGTCGAACATGAGGTCTCCGCACTCTTTTTGACCTCCATTTTGCTATCATAGCTTAAGAGCACATGTCTTCTGCTTGGACACTTCTAGCCCCTCCCTATAAACTGGTTGCTTTGGTCACCCATATACTGAGACCCACTGTGAGCCAGTCTCCAGCTTAAATAATAGAAGGGCTGCTTTCAAAGGTGCATGTTAACTCGATTCGTCACCACAGTGGATCTGTCACATGTCTCTTTATAATAACCCAGCATGCTGCCAAGTCACTAGATATTGGAAAGCCTGTCTCTGTGTTACACAGGGTTCTGTTTCCAATTCACATTTCCTGGGATTATTGCTTTGTCCTCAGAAAGGTTAACTAGTTGTTCTAAAGTGTCCCCAGCGTGTGTGGTGTTTATTTGTAGAGATGCTATAAGCATGTGTAAAGTCAAGTGAAGTATTTAAATTCTGGTTCTATGTCTCAGATTTTAATAATTTCCTCTTTGTTTTCAGCATTTGGGCAAGCAGCTAAATGTGCTGTTCTTTCCTCCTGTGGAAATACAGAGTTAGCTCTTCTTACCCACTGCTTCCATAACCCCACCCCACCCCCAAAAGAAAGATTAACAATGACCCAACAGCTGGGATAGTAAAAGAGGCAGATGCCTTACATGAAAAAAAAAATGCTCGTAAGGCATTTCTTACCCATATCCAAAGGCAAGGCTGGTCCTGAAACATGAGAAACCCAATTTCTACCTCTCCAACCCCCAACTCCGGTCAGTGGGGAGAAGAAAGAGAACACAGACACATTTCACTGCGGGTCAGTGATGCTCCAACCTGAGGAGACCATGGGGCCCTCACAGGCTCCCAAGCCAAGAAAGCTCAACAAACCATTGTTCCTGGGAAATCTTTCCATCAAGGAGGCTCCCAGCAGGACCAGCTGTTTGGCTGTGCTTAGACTGTCACTCAGCCAAGGCAGCTTGGTGGCACACCCAAACCCTGTAGCCCGCGCCAAAATTGGTTTAAAACATTTGAACCCAACAGCCAGTCAGTTTAAAAATACTCCAAACGCAAAGCCAATGAGATTTGAAAAACAAAGAGAAACTGACAATCAAACGGCGAACACGGTTGGTGATTGGCTCATCTGCCTGTAATTCAAAGCATGCCTTTTTCCCGGAGAGTGAAAGTCACTGAATTTTAAAGAAAAAAATATGTATATGTTTTCCAAATTTCTGTATCAGGAAAATTCTGTATAGGGAGGTTTTTCCAAACAACACGCGTGTCTGTGTGAGCCGTGGGTGCAGCCAAATAACTAAGGAAGCTGAGGCTTGCAGAGCTAAGGTAGCTGCCAGGGTCACACAACAGTAAACGGCAGCACAGGACTGCCGGTGAGGTCTCTAATTTGTGCATGTGCGAATGCGTATGCAAGTGTGTGGCATGTGTGAGTGTGTATAGTATGTGTGTATGAGTGTGTATAGTGTGAGTGTGTGTGTGTGTGAGCATGTGGTGTGTGTGCAAGTGAGTGTGTATGTGTGTGTGTGTGTTATGTACATGTGAGTGTGTGTATGGTGTGAGTGTAGTGTGTAGTGTGAGTGTGTGAGTGTGTGTGTGTGTGTGTGTGTGTGTCTGTCTGTCTGTGTGTGTGTGGTTTCCTTGTTCACCTGAGCGCAGGAACATCAGCTTTCCTTTGACTCTCCATGAAAAAAGAAGCAGTTAAATATCACAGTCTGTTCTTCTGAGTCACACATTGATACCATCAGAATCATGGGGTTGAGCTCCAGGTAGGCCACCCACGACACCAGACATTTCAGATGTCCACGTTTGCGTTGCAGACAACTTGGTGACAACCAGTGAGTGCTATGGATTCAGATAAGGACACTTGTCCTTTCAAGTGCTCACAGCTGGAAGGAAGGTGCCCAGAGGTCACTTGACCCTGCTTTTCTGAAAGCCCTTCTGTCCCTGGATACTACCCCCACTATTTCTGTCACATGTTGATAGCAGATTCATGTATGTTCTCGTCCATATAAACACATTTGTTATATGAGAAAACTTTACATGACTCCCAGAACTAGAATCACTCATAATTAAAAGGCAACCTATAAGGAGAAACAAAGCAAGTCCCATTTTCCCTTAGCTAGATGCCCACAGCTCCAGGAGACCCTGAAACCAAAGATCATTGTTACTTTGTAACAAGAGTGGTAGGTCATAGCTCAATAAAGTGCTTGCTAAGCACAAGTATGAGGAACTAAATTTGAATCCCTAGCCAAGTGCGATCATACACACCTCTAATACTAGTATTGAGGAAGAGGAGACAGGAGGATCCTTATAGTTTGATAGCCATACAGTCTAATAGGCAAGCCCCAGGTCTAATAAAAGGCCTTGTCTTAAAAAGAGGGTAGGGGTGACCAAGAAAGACATCTGACATCAAGCTGTGGCCTCCACTCACAAAAAACAACCTTGCAAATGTAAGGTGGTAACTCTGCATCAGCTCACATGCTGTCTCCTGAATTGGGAGCCTCGAAGAAATCAGCCAACAGGTATAACCTACAGCATGATTGAGTGTTTTCAAAACATGCCGAACATCATGGGACTGAAGCCAATGTGCTCTTGTTCAAACCCCCTCATTATACAAAAGTTGCTGGAGCCCAGAGGCACATAGCACTGGACCAAGGCCATGTGCCAATGTGAACAGTAGAAAAAAAAAAAAAAAAGCAGGTTTTGGTGTTTCTAGACCAACACATCCTGCTACACTTGGCTGCAGATCCACTGAAATAACATGTAAATAATTATTTTGCTTGCCCTTTTCTTTACCATGATAAAAGACAAGTCTTTACTCGTTCTATTTTTCAATAGGAGCCATAATCCAAACTGGCAGAGGTAAGGGTACTTCTGGGTAATAAAGAAGAGGAATGTCCATACATTCCTGCTATCTACTCACATGCCCTGTGCCATAGTCCTCGCAACAGAAACAGCCACTGAGATCCTAAGCAAAGCACAGCTCGTAGAGACTTAACCCATGCTGCAAGCAGAATGCCCAGATAACTGGTTACAGTAGAGTGGGGTCTGGGACTTGTGGTCCCCTGGAATCCCTCATGTGTGTGGTAGGCTCAGCATCTTCACCATCAGTCATCTCTGTCTCTAAACCAAGCATGATGGATAAAGGAGGGACATCCTCTCCTACCTAACAGGGTGCTCCATCATTTGCCTACCCTAGAGCATCTCAGCCATGGTTTCCAGGGAAACAAATGGATGCCGGGCTGTATACAGCCCCCAGCCTGAAAAGGTAGCCATGCCCTGGTGACCTGTTCAACTCTCCCCAGAAACAACTGAATCAGGTTTTCTGTGCACCTCTCCCAGGTTAAGTGAAGGGAACAGATGAAGCCATAAGTGAAACCTGACCACTAGAGAGATGGCTCAGTGGTGAAGAGCACTGCTCTTCCAGAGGTCCTGAGTTCAATTCCCAGCAACGTGGTAGCTCACAACCATCTGTAATGGGATCTGATGTCCTCTTCTGGTGTGACTAAAGATAGCAACAGTGTATTCATACATAAAAATAAATAAATAGATCTTTAAAAAAGAAAGAAAAAGAAACCTGGCCACTCTGTCTCTTTCCTTTGGAGGAGGTACAGCAGACTTGCAGGGCTCTTTAGAGAGACTAAAATCCATACTTCATAGGGGTGACTCCAGTTCAACTTTTCCCAACCTCCAAGTAGCATACTTGGCCTCCCAGGCTAGACTGCACTGCACTAACTTATTTGAGGAGCAGGACAGCCCTGCACACTCCGGGGCTGGTGCCCACAAACACCCATGAGCAAAGAGAAGGGACTCTTGTTCCCAATGTGGAACAAGCAGTACTTCCTCCCATGCAGCTGGTGTTTCCTCAAATAGAACAGGATTTGAGCAAACGGCTTTCACTGGACCTGAGCTGGCAGGAAAAGCTGAGTGTGGCTCAAGGTTCCATTAGAGTTGATGACTCAGACCCTCACTCTCGCTTCCCCATCCTTTGTGGCTCCAACTCTCTCGTTGTTGTCATGGTCAACTGTCAGATTCCCTCTGCCAGGACCTGTTTGGCTGATGCCGGATGTCCTAACTGCTCAGCCTCGCTTTGGAAAGGCCACACCCCTGTCTTCCTTTCCTCTTAGGTCACCTACTCCCTGCTCCAGATTCTATTTTGAAATCGATTAGGTCTTGATCAACAAGGCAGGCTCATTTCCACAATACCTCTTGTCTGCTTCTGCCTTCATTTGGGAGAGATGGAGACTGATGTTGACCTGACCCAGAGGCAGGGCATCTTCTGACACTGTTTGCAGCTTTGGGGCTGATGCTAAGTTACTCTCAGAATCAGCTGGAGGAGAGTACATTCTGGGTGCTGCTGGTTCAGCACGGATTCCCAAGCCACGCTGCATTCAACAGGCTCCACTCTCCCAAATCTCCATCTCCACCACCAGCAACTCTTTGAAAACATTTATTTAATTATTTGTCTGGGTGCATACACATACACGCAAGCCATAGGACTTATGTTGAGGTCAAAAAACAAGCTGGGGAAGTCCATTTCCTCTTTCCACCATTTGAGTCCCAGGGACCAATTCAGGTCACTCCTCTTGGCAGCCAGCACTTTGCATACTGAGACATCTTGCCAGCGTCCTCTGGTCATCATTGAGGAAGCCAGAAACTGTACTTGGGCTGCAGATACAGAAAGCTCAATTCACCCCCGGGGTGGAAAGGACCACAACAGAGTTGTTTTTAGAGCACCCATGGAATCTCAGAGAGAGGCAAGCCCTTGATTCAGCTCCTGCCCCACCCCCAGAGTCCTTTACAACACTCTCCTCTATTCTGTATTAGCTTCCCTGCTTCTGCTCGCCCTTCTCTTTGTTTTCTGCCTCACCTGTCTCTTCACTGGACTAGATAGCACCGCCCATCAACTTCTAGGGGTCTTCCCCAATCACCTAGCCTCTCTCATAGACTCTCCATCTTTTTCCCAGCAGGCCTTATTACATAGCCTTCTCCTCAAGAAGCAGAACCTCACCATCTGGCATGTCTTCACTATCTGTGTACTACGTGTTGCCTGGTTCACCAAAACAAAATGAAATCTGTACATGTAAGGGTAAGAGCTTTGGATCTGTGTCCACCACTGTAGCCTCAGTATGTAAACGGGGCGAGAGGGGGAATGGATAGCATTCATGGAGAAATGACAAAGGCTTCAGAAGGATTAGCTTTAGGGAGCACGGAGGTAAACAATTAACAGGTGAGCGTTGTTCATACAAAAGCCGAAAGTATTAAGGAGCAGCTGGAGAGTGAATTGCAGGGTCCAGAGAGACAGTGGAAGCTGAGCAAGCCCTCCTAGAGATTTTTGGACACTTAACTTCCCGTTTCTTCTTCCCTACATAACTCTTATTGAAACTTAATCCCTAAATTTGCATACTGATGGTATTTGGAGGTGGTGCCCTCAGGAGGCAATTAGGATTAGACATGGTTGTGTGGGTGGGGCTCTTTGTGACGGGCCTGGCGATGTTGTAAGAAGAAGAAGGTCTTGGGCTGGCACCTCCCTTGCTGCTTTGCCATGTGATACCTTCTATCACACTGTGGTCAAGGCCAAGGTCTTTACTAGATGTTAAGCAGACTCTGGCTTAGACCTCCTAGCCTCCAGAACTACGAGGTAAATCAATTCTTAGCAAATTGCCTAGTCTTCTGTAGTTAATTATGGCCACAAAAAAAGAAAGAAAGAAAGAAAGAAAGAAAGAAAGAAAGAAAGAAAGAAAGAAAGAAAGAAAGAAAGAAAGAAAGAAAGAAAGAAATCAGACTAAGATTAGCAGTGACAAGATCATCAGTTAAATCCAAAGGAGATCGCAATCTTGTTTCACAAGAGGTCCTCTGCCTACATAATGAGGGAACAGGGGAACTGCTGGGCTACCGCCTGGGCTCAAGGGCAACACCCTTATTAATACCATCTCGACTGCTAACTGCTCATCCCGGGGCAAGCATTTCACAAGTATCATCCTGTTTGACCTTCACATTTTTAGGAGGTCTCTTGTCTCCCTTGATTGGCAGATGAAGCCGTGCAGACATAAAGAAGCAGATGACTTGTTTGGAATCTGCTAAGTGGAACTTGAACTTCAAAGACCCAACTTTACAGCCTCCGCGTCCAAGACTGAAGAGAGTTTCCTGATGGTTCATGAAAAGATACCCAAGATAGAATGTTCTGGATACTTTGCTAGGCCTTATCATCAGACATGAGCCCGGAGGCCCACTACACAATATCATCCATCCTGCCTGGATAAGATGTGGTTGGTGTTTTGCTTTCTATCCTCTGATACCTCCATTCTGGGGACATTCCTTACAGAGGGGTATGTGGCCATCCCCAGTTAACTTCCTTGGGGTCTCAATTAAATGTCTTGCGTTTTACTTTATCCAATGACTGATCTTTGCCTTCGAGGTTGTTCCAGAGAAGTAAGGAAATGATGAAAGGACCAAAAGGCAGACTGGAATCTGTGCTAAGGACTTTCCATATAAAACATCTGCCAGTCCCTCAGTGTTCTTAGAGCACAGACAGGGGTCCTTGTCAGGGTGCTCCCAGATCATCCTTCATATCCCCTCTGAGAGGCTTCAGAGAAGTTTTCTCTTTTATGTCAAATTCCTCTCCATTGGACTCCCAAAGCAGCCCTTCTCTCTCTCTCTCTCTCTCTCTCTCTCTCTCTCTCTCTCTCTCTCTCTGTGTGTGTGTGTGTGTGTGTGTGTGTGTGTGTCCCTCTCTCTTGGCTCTCACCCCAGCAGCACTTCCCTATTTATCTGGGTGATTATCTGCTTAACATCTGTCTTCCCCCGATAGAAAGCAGGCTCCTTGAAGAGTGGACACGTCTGCTTTTCCTCACCACTGCAGTCTGAAGGCTCAGCCCAGGGCCTGCTCAGACCAGCTGTCTGGCAAACAGAGGCTGAGTGCAAAAACACTGAGGTAGAGTCAGAAGGCAGTTCCCGAGGAGGAACAGGGGGACAGCTATTTAATCCCTTTAATATCCTCGTGTACAATGTGTGTGACATCTGTTTTATGTCCTTCGCAAGACCACGAAATAAAACTAAGTGCGTTGTAAATCATTAAAGTCCATACCGATTGTTTCTAACAAGGACCCAGAGGCTGACTGAGTCTGTCCCTGGGGTTTCTAGCACTTTCCAGAAAGCCAATATCCAGATCTGAAGCTGAAGTGATCAAGAGGTATTTTATGTGCTCTCCATGTTTGAATTCGGTGGCCATAGAAAACTGAGAATTTGGTCACTTCCATGCCACCAAGGCCAACCACGGACCTAGGCACCTCCTGGAGAAGCCATGACTAAACTGGAATGTTCACTGTGGTCTTTGCAATTTAACCTAAGGACTCATGATCGTTGACAGAACAGATACAAGCTTATAATCTGGAAAGGAAAGAGACACCAAAAGGCATGTCTGAGTCTCAGCCTCTGAGGAAGGAGATGTTCTGATGAGTAACCAGCTCCAGATATAGAGATGTGGCTGCCAGAGTAGTTATCAACTTCCGAGGGAACTCCATCAACCAATTCCACCCATATTCAATTAGTGTCAAGCAGTGTAATTACCAGCCTTCTCTACTGACTGGGCCAACTCCTGATTTCCATAGGCTTGGTAGAAAGAACCCCAAATTTTAAGAATGAAAACTGGATGCAAATTCGGAAAACAAGTTACCAAGTGTTAAGTACCCATGTGTGCCAAGTAGATGACACCACATTGTCCTACACTGCCTGAGCAATCTTTGAAGAGAAGCCACTCCCATTTTATAGATAAGGATGGAAGTCGACATGCCCACCTAGAGTGACACAACTCAAATGTAAGCTAAGTCCTGTTCTCAACGTGTAGATAAACCACTAACAGCAGAGTAGCCATGGTGATCAAATCTGCACATGGGTCAATGCCACGCAAGGTTCAGCTCCTTAGACCAGCAGTGTTCATGGCACCTGAAAGCTTGTTAGGCATGCAGAGTTTAGAGTCCCGTTCCAAAGAACGGAATCAGAATCTGTGTTTATTCCCAGATGATGTGAATTCATATTAAACTGCTGAGATCATCAAGTGTAAGAGTTGATTAGTATGGAGCTATTGGTTACTGATGGGCACCTGCCTCATTATGGTCTTCTTCATTAGATTAGCAAGAGTCCATTACTCTAATCACGTTGAGGCCAGTCCTCAACATTAAATAAACACAGATCAACTGAGAGTTTTAATAGAGTGCGGATTCTTCATGGTGGGTTCTGAGTAGCCTCCAGAATCTGTACTCTTGATACATTTCCAGATGCTGAAATGGGGGGGCTTGGATCCTGTTCTCTGTGTCAGACTGAACGAGATGATATGCAAAGTGAAAATGAGATTGCCTTAGTCAGTGTTCCGTTGCTATGAAGAGACACCATGACTAAGGCAACTCTTATAAAGGCAAACATTTAGTTGGGGCTGGCTTACAGGTTCAGTAAGTTCAGTCCATTATCATCATGGCAGGAAGCATGGCAGTGTGCAGGCAGACATGGGGCTGGGGGAGCTGAAAGTTCTACATTTGATCTAAAGGTAGCAACGGGAGATTGGCTGTTGCAGGCAACCAGCAGAAGGATCTCTTCCACACTGGACAGAGATTAAGCATGGGACCTCAAAGCCCACCCTCACAGTGATGCCCTTCCTCCAACAAAACCATGCTCACTCCATCAAGAGCACACCTCTTAATAGTGCCATTACCCAGGGGCCAAGCGTATTCAAACCACCACATAGACCTTGTAATTAGGCTGCTCACTTAGGGGACTAACACTTCTAACAGGCCACATCTGGGAATCAGTGGCTGCAATAAGGGACAGCACCTCTATGAGGGCACACATAGGTCCAGAGGCATGGCTGACCTCTTTTGGTCTCAGCACCTTGCTGTCAATCCTAGTTGAATGAGTTAATTCCAGTCAGGGCTCACTTTCCCCTGCATAACAGTGGCTGGTCCAGTGGCTTCTAGACACAAAACCCCCTACACTGCACACAAGACACTCAGAGTCCTACTGACCTGGCTCTTTCCCACCCATCGTTCCTACTCCGTTCTCAGCACCTTTCCCATTTCTCAAACACTAAGCCTGCTTGGTACCTGCTCTCCTCCCAGCTTGGAACGCCCTTTCTCTTGCTTATACACAGCTGGGTTCACCTTGAAATTCATAGCTTATCTCAGATTTCACCTCCTCAGCTGGCTGCCCCTGACTGACCTATCTAACCTGGTACATCTATACCCCACTCCGAAACTACCATGCGACCCTTTCTTTCTTAGTCATAGCCATTATTAATTTTAAAATATTTTTAATCGTGTGCTATTCCAACAGTCCACCCTTCTGATTCTTTATGGAAGCATTGACATCATCAACTAACCCTGGTACATCGTAGGTGCTCAGTAAATAGCTATGGAGGAATGAGTGGTTTAGCATATTTGCATCTGGTGCAGAAACTAGGTGAGGAAGAGAAACTGAGTACCATGGAAAGGAAGAAGAGAGAGCCACAGATGCAGAAGGAAATGGTGTTAAGTTCACTCTCAAGAGTGGAGAGGATTTTCCACCAGTGGTAGTCAGGCAACTGCCTGGAACAGAAAGGGCAGAGTGAGCAGGCCTAAAGGCTCATGAACAGTACTCACAGATACTCTGTGAAGACTGTCTCCATGGTTCCTGCCTCGCCCTTGCCTCTGGGTAGGACAGCCCATTTTAGGTGTAGCAGGCTGGCAGGAGGGCTCCTGTGGCTCAGTAGGATGAAGTCATTGCCTTTCTCAGGCAGATTTTTGTCACACTTTATCACCCCAGAGGTGACCAGCCTTCTGAGGTCCAATGAGAGACACCAGGAGGGGACCTGCAGATCTAGAACCTTCCACCAATGTTTTTCCAAAATCATACAACCAACCAGAGCCACTCACAAACACAGTCCCACAGACTTTCTAAGCATGGTTACTTCCACCCCCCAACCCAGGCAAGCAACATAAAGCAGTCAGAGTCCAAATCAAAGGGACGCACTGAGGTAGACAATGAGTTGTTTACCACGTGCTCAGTGAAAGAAGTCATTTACCTTACCCCAGGCCTGGATCCTGTCCTCGGGTATTAGGCTGACATATATGTGTTTTGGGCACCAGCGTGTTAAGGGAACTGGATGGCTCTGTGTGCTTCTAGGGCTCCCTGGAACCATGCTAATAGTGATTTCAAAGTTCTATCTACATAAGCCAAAGCTCCAAGTCAACTCAGGCCAAAGTTATAATAGCAATGAGTAAATCAGTAGTAATAATAATTAATAATATTTGTTAACTATGTAATGGGCAATAGTTAATGAAGTGTCCGTTCGAGAGAGCACACTGCTTACTTTGTCCATGGTCCTGTTGGCTCCTGAGGATCCCAGCCAGGAGGAAGCGGGTGGAGTAGGCCCTTCCTCCTCCTCACACTCCTCTACTACATCACCTTGGAAAACTTTGCAGCTATAAAAATTAATTAGTGGGCCCGGCAAAATGGCTCACTGAGTAAAGGACTTGCCACGAAAACTGACAATCTGAGTTCAATTTTCAGGACCCACATGGTGGAAGTAAAGAACCAACTCCTACAGGTTGTCCTTAGATGTCCATACACACACCATTGGCATGCAAGTACTCTCTCTCTCTCTCTCTCTCTCTCTCTCTCTCTCTCTCTCTCTCCACACACACACACACACACACACACACACACACACACACATACACATACACAATAAAATAATTTATAAAGTTTTTTTTTCTTTTAAAGTATGTTTTACTCAACAGAGATGAACCAAGGGTTACAAAGAAGATGAAGAGCTGACAGGATGGTACAATGGGTACAGGCACTCCTTGCCAAGCCTGAGGAACTGGGTGTCATCCAGAAATGACTAAAGTGGAACTGACTCCTAGAGCAAGTTGTCTTCAGACCTCCATCTAAGCACAGTGATGTGTGCACCCACTCACACACATACAAATAAATAAATGTTAAAAAAAGATTAAAAGCAGAATATACAGAATTCTGCACGTTCAGAACAGTGGGCAAGTATGTCATATGTAGTTTGTATATGTAGAAATTTCCCTGGGAGAATGCACACACACACACAAAATTTAAAAAATGCTGCCTATGTATGGGGTGGTGGGCTGTGCAAAGAAGCCTGATCCCAGGTCGAGCAAATGTCTGGAACCCTGGTAACCCTCTGGGCGCTGACTTCCACCTGCCTGGAATGGCAGGTGCCATGCCTGATGGGTCCCTGGCTCCTGTCAAGTAGCTACAGCCCCCCCATAGAGAGGTGTGTGGCTATCAGTCACTTAGGAGCAGCACCAAGCCCTTCCACATGCAAATAAGGTTTCACCAAAGCTCTGAAGCCTCCTGGCCAGAGCTACTCTCTGGTGTTGGCCGAAGGTCCCTCTGACCTCTGTCTAAGTCCCGACAGCCCACGATGGATGTTGGCAAAGACTAACTTCTCCTTAAAACAAAAAGAAAGCCTGGTAATGCTGCAGCCACTTAAAAGCCACAGGGCCGCTGCCAGTTCTTAAATCTGAGGGAAGGCTTAGCGTTTTGGACCTCTGTAGAATCCCCGGAAGCCAAATAGGCCAAGGGAACGTTCCCATTGGACAAGCGCTTCTCCTCTTTTCTATCATGGGCAACTCACTATCACATAAAACATCACCCCAGGCCACAGAAATATGTAACCTACTAAAACACCACGGTATAAAGATATAAAGCCAAAAAACAAGCCTCCTTGTTTTGGGAGGAAGTTCTTCAGATAGCGCCATGGATGGCCAATGATAATATTTATAGCCAGGACTCATGGATCCAAGTAGCTTCTCTCATCAAAAACAGATACCTGAGAAGGAAAAATACCCTCCCGTGATTTTTTTTGCCGATCTTAGCTGCCATTCAGCAATGCATAGGGCCATCTAAAATAGAATGTACTGTTAGCAACACAGCTCCTGACCGCCCCCCCAGTCAGATGAACCCAAAGATCAAGGTCCTAAAACCCACTCCATTTCAGATCTCACAGCCCTTACCCGATTAATAAAAGAAATAAAATCCATATACCCACCCCTGCCTCCTTTGCCTGGGAGGAAACACTAAATAAACCATTTGCTCCTCCTGCCCCTCCCTCTTCCACTCAAGAGCAAGGCTCCATTAAAAAAAACAAAGGATTGCCAGGCATAGTGGCCCACGCTTTTAATCCCAGCACTCGGGAGGCAGAGGCAGGTGGATTTCTGAGTTCGAGGCCAGCCTGGTCTACAAAGTGAGTTCCAGGACAGCCAGGGCTAAACAGAGAAACCCTGTCTCAACCTCCTTCCCCCAAAAAGGATCTACCACCTGCCCTTTTCCTCACTTCACCTCCTCCCATCCAACCAGAGAGAGGTATCTCCCCCCACCCTGGCTTCACCAAGTCACAGGATAATGGAGCTGGGGGCTCAATGGTGTCAGACACCTGTGTCTGGGAACATGGCTCACTGTTCTGTCCCTTGCACTGGGTCTTTATAGTAAGCTTCACTCAACCAGAACACAGGCTGCCTTTCACCTTCCCACAACTATGAATACAGAGAATTGAGACAAGAAGGGGTTAAAGGATTTTTTTCTGTTAGTTTTTTTTTTTATTTTGATTCAGGAACTATGAAGATGCATTATATGTTCATGGCGATTGTTTAGTATACTTTTAAGATAAAAATGAGTTGTTCTGTTGGGACCATGTGACAGGTTGTTTCAGGAGGTTGGCTTATGTGGCTTTCTCTTACTATAACACAATACTTGAGACAGTCAACTTCAAAAGAAAGAAGGTTAAATGGAGCTCACAGTTTTGGAGGCTCCTCCGATCCCTGTTGGACTGGCACTGTTGCGTTTAGGGGTGTTATGGTAAAGCATAGTATCTTGATGGGCATGCACTGTGGAACCATTCATCTCGTAGTGACCAGGAAGCAAAAGGAAGAAAGGAAGAAACTCGTGTGTAGCAATCCCCTTTGACACCACACCCTCGGTGACCTAGTCCTCCAAATAGACCTGACCTTTCAAAAGTTTCCATCCCCCCACCCCCAAAAGTAGAATATGCACCCTTTAAAGCAGAAGGTGCTGGTCCTGGCTCCAAATCTTCATCGACGGTGACTTGCTGATGTTATCTTCCATCCAGCTCTTCCCTCCCTTGGGCCTTTGTATTCCTATCTATAGGGTGATCCAGGGGAATTTTAAATAAATACTTTTAATGAAACCAACATAAAACATACTTTCCCACTGTTTTAAAAGTATAGACATAAATAAAAAGGGATTTTCCAACTGCACCTTGTGCTGGCCTTCTGGTGTCTACTCTGACTAGGCAGTACTGAGCTGGAATTACATCATATGTTCTATATATAGTAGTGGTTTTAACTACTCTCCCTCCCTCCCTCCCTTCCTTCCTCTCCCTCCCTCCCTCCCCCTCCCTCTCCTTCCCTTCCAATCTCTCTTGTCTTTACTACTGAGAGGTCTCTCCTTGCCTCTGCCGAGCAGAAGAACCTGGGTGGGTGAAATGTCTATGGCCTGGGGGGGGGGGGGTATGGCAGACCTCTGGAATAGACAAATATGACCCCCAAGGAGACAATAAGAGTCACAACAAAACAAACTCCCTGGGAATGAACACATCTTCAGGCACATGTTGAGCCTTTGCACTCAGTATCCCTAACGGAAGTCCCAAGTAGCCTAGGGAAGCCTGCTTCTCACTAATACATACATTAATGCCGAGTAACCTGGGGTTTGATGATGTAAGGCATGGATGGTTTCGTCTGGCAGAAATGAGCATTCCCAGAAGGCCATTCCGGTTTCCTATGGGGAATCACCTGCTCCTCATCGTCCTCTCCCCAACCCCCATCCCCATCCCTGACCCATCAGCATTCCATCCCTGTGCCCAAGGCCAAAGGATCAAAGTCTATTTCCTTGCCAGGGGGATCATCTGGTCCCAGCTTCTGCTCAAGGTGCTTGAGAAGGGTCTGCGGGCCCAGGGCATGGCAGCCAGGGAGATGCGGAGATGCCACAGGTCCCCTTGAGTTCAGGGGTCTGAGAGATGAAGAATGAAAACAGAGCCAAGCTGAAAACTTGGTGAAGCAGTCACCGGCTCTTGGAACCAGCTTGGTTTTAACCAGAAGACTTACTTCCTTACTAACTAACTAACTTACTTACTTACTGACTAACTAACTTACTTACTAACTTACTTACTTACTGACTAACTAACTTACTTACTAACTTACATACTTACTGACTGACTAACTTACTTACTTACTAACTTACTTAGTTATTTATTACTTAGTTACTTACTTCTTACTTCCATCTTTGCTCCCCTATATAAAAAGACACTAGGAACAGTTTCTAGTACCTGAACAGTCATATCTTCCTTTAAGCCCGTGTTTCTTTAAATGGGCTGTCTCTTTCTGACTTGCTTCTAAATTGTGTGCCTCGCAGCTGTTAGCTCTCTTGACACCCCATAAATCCCTTAAGCTGTCTTCATTCTCTTCTTCTCTCTGCAGAAAGTTATCTGCATGGCTTCAAATGTTGTCTCTGAGCTCACTGGTTCTTTCTTCTGCTTGGTCAAATATGCTATGGGAGCGTTCTACTAAATCTTGTTCAGTTCATTTATTATATGGCTTAAATATATGAGGTTCATATTTGTCAAATAAAAATAAATATTAAGAAATTGTGTAAATGTTTTAAGAAAATTACAGCGGAAGTTAAACAAGGGAAAAAATGTATCCCAAAAAAAAAAAACCCACATATAAATGCCAACTCCAGGTGACCCAGAAGTAGTGACCAACTGACACAACATCAATTTGTTTGCCTTTATTTTGTTTGAGACGAGGTCTTATATGGCTTAGTCTGACCTCAAACTCCATTTGTAGCCAAGGCTAGCCTTGAACTCTCAACATTCCTGCCTCTACTTACCCAGTCTGCAATGACAGGTATGCTCTGACATGCCAGCCTGATGAACTGTCTGGAAAGGAACCTCTAGGGCCTGATCTGGTCTCAAGGGCTTTGACTGGTGCAGAGGACTCGATGTAGGGAAGGAAGGAGGTGTAGGGAAGGAAGGAGGTGTAGGGAAGGAAGGAGGTGTAGGGAAGGAAGGAGGTGTGGGGAAGGAAGGAGGTGTGGGGAAGGAAGGAGGTGTGGGGAAGGAAGGAGGTGTGGGGAAGAAAGGAGGTGTGGGGAAGAAAGGAGGTGTGGGGAAGGAAGGAGGTGTGGGGAAGGAAGGAGGTGTGGGGAAGGAAGGAGGTGTAGGGAAGGAAGGAGGTGTAGGGAAGGAAGGAGGTGTAGGGAAGGAAGGAGGTGTAGGGAAGGAAGGAGATGATGTGTAGACCTTGAATAAGATGAAACTCTTGTCTCAAGCTGGGCCTCACTCAGCATCTGGTAAAGTTCCATGGTTTCCAGACCTTCGTCTTTCAGGTTGGGATGTGATTCAACGATGTGCACAACAAAAGAGCAAGCTCCCGTATACTGCTTCAAGAGTTCACAGACACTTCAGCTCCCATAGAGCTGGAGTCCTGCTGTGTTAAATTTGCTGCAATGCCCAAATTCAGTGATGTCACATTCTGAAGGAAGAACCTGTCTGACCTTGAATGCTTTGTGCTCTCTTTGCTCCCCTGACCTGAAAACTTCACAACCCGCAACCTGGCATCTAAAGGGAAATTGGAGGTCACTTTCTCAATATCCTCAAAGAGAACTGTTTTAATCCAATTATAAGCGACTGTCACACCCTAGGGCTCTGCCAAACAAACCCTAGGCCTTTCTGTCCCTGTGAAACTGAGTATAGTACTACCTGCTTTAAAGCCCAGGGTATTTTTCCACCTCTGCAGGTTTGGTTTTGTTCTTTGAGGATCAAAAGAAACATACATGGAAAAGAGCTTTAGAGTCAGAAAGCAACCCAACGGTAAGTGTTAGTGAGAAAAACATTGCTAGTGATTTCAGCTTTTTGCCTCAATAAACCTGGGTATTCCTCAGCTTTTTCACCTCAATAAGTGTGGGTGTTCTTAAAGCCTAAAGCACAAATCACATGACTAACTTAGAATTTAAAGACATTTGGAGAGTTTCCCACCAAGTCCATCTCTATTAGCATTAGTAAGGAAATGAAGGCCCCGAAAGGCCAAGATCATACATACAAGATTACACATGGCTAAACTAGTTGGTGAGATCAGGACCTGTGACCTTCTGCCCAGTTGTCCTACATAGCTTTCTCCTCCAGGCTGCTCTGAACTTCGCCCCAGTGCAATCCACTTTCAATAAATACAGCGTAACAGTCCTTCTGCAATGGAGCAACCATGCAACTTAAAGTCACCTCCGTCACCCTGGTTGGATCCCCACCTCTCCTTGTCCCGGTGGAAGCCATCCCTTCCAGGTAGTGAGTTCACTCTGTGTTATTTGTGTTGCCTGGCACACAACAGGTCCTTAATGATGTAGATTGAATGACGATTGGAAAAATGGAGTTTAATTGAATTATTCACACTCAACAGTTTGGCTCTACAGCAGGTACCTTCTTTGATTAAAAAAAAAAAGCCCCTTGTTTAGGAAATTGTAGGTATTACAGCCTAACTGGAGCATGAGAATGTTGGGGTGACTAAACGCAGGCCATCTAAATCCCATGGCTATGCTGTCACCTCCCGGCCCTGTTCAGTCTTGCTCCTCTAAGAAACACGTTATATAAATGGCATCAAGCGTTAACTTGCTAAATCGGTTACACCCAAAAATGTTGAGATTATTTAACAATGCAATAATATGAGGTCATAGCCGAGCTCTAAGGAGAGGCAGAACTTTCAAAGACTCCAGTTCAATGCCAAGGAGCTATTGTTTAAGGAATAATTTTTTGGAAAATTAAAATTAGCTCAGTAACTAATCTCCTTCAGGGTAGGTGGTGAGGCCTAATTCTCTAATTTGAAATTCTATGTTTTAGATACATCTCATAGTCATCCTATTAGTCTTCCTTTTGGAAGAATTATATGAGATAAATGGGGATTTGTTTTGGGGTTTTTTTTTTTTTTTGGTTGGTTGGTTGGTTGGTTGGTTGGTTGGTTATTTTGTTTTGTTTTCTGTTTTCCAGTTTTTTGTTTATTTGTTTTTGTTTGTTTTGAGGCAGGGTTTCTCTGTGTAACCCTGGCTATTCTGGAACTCCTTCTGAAGACCAGCTGGCCTAGAACTCAAAAATCAGCCTGCCTCTGTCTCCCAATGAGATTAAAGGCATTCGCCACCACTACCTGGCTGAATGTAGCATGTTGCTCACTGGCCCATTGCATGTGGAGGCCAGAAAAGGGTGCCAGGTTTTTAGAAAATAGACTTAAAAGACAACTATAGACTGCCATGGGAACACAACCCTCTGTGAGAACAGGAAGTATTCTTCCCACCAAGGTATGTCTCTAGCCCATACACTTAGTTAAAGGGCAAGCACTATACTAACCCATCTGTGCGGAGAAGGGCAGTCATATTTGTCAGTCATCTTCATTCTGCATAGACACCGTTTACACTAGCCCCTGCTGGTGATGTACAGTGGTGACTTCAAGGGGCTCTCACTCTGGGGCAGCAACTTTAGGTGTTTGCTCACCAGTCTATTTCTAGAGACTGAACCAATGCCAGGCACTTAGAAGGAACCTCGTATTTTCTGAGTGAGTAAACCTAAAGAAATACAGACTCAAATCCTCCCATGCCTTAGCAAACAGCCCTCTTGTTTCTTATAACCCACATGTACTCTTAATCCACAGTCTCTGGGTTTCCCAGTCAAACTGGCATAATATATTTTTTTTTCAAGAGCCTCACTGTAGGGATACTCTATAGTGTACTATGCGAAAGCATGGCCTGTCAATAAAAAGCCTATCATCTATAGGAAAGAGTAGAGTAAAAGGTGGGACATCTGGTAGAGAGCAAGGAGTGCTGGGAAATAGTGAAGGGCATGGGGGGAGAGGGTGGGAAGATTCCCTGCCCGGACTCAGAGGAAGTTGGACATATGAAACTGAGAAGTAAGTAGTCCTGTGGTAGACATAGAATAGTATAAAAGGGTTAATGTAAGTTATGAGCTAGTTGGGGAGCAAGCCTAGTGTACGGTCTAGGCATTTATTCATAAATAATAAGCCTCCGAGTCACTATTCAGGAATTGGGGTGTGGGGGGGGGGGAAGCTCGCAGTTATACCACAATATATACAGACACTGAAATAGGCGCCAGGAATAGCTACAGAAGTAAGGGGAGATGTCATAATATGAGAACCAGAGCTGCTCTCTCTGTGGGGATCATTGGATTAAGACTTAGGAAAAAGAGTAAGGTCACTCCCACACACCCCACACCCAGTTATGTTCCCGACTGCAGCCTGTGGTTCCTCAGAACATGTGCACTCTCTTCTAAGAATCTCTCTCTACTCAGTGACCCCAGACTATGCTCAAAAGATGTTTCTCCAACAGTGAGCCGGAAGTCAAGCATCCCACAGATGCCTCCAGGGAAGGGCTGAGATTATCACTGCACCCACTTCTAGCTAAGGTAGTGTCATGCTTACCACGGACAGACACAAGTTATTTGTAAGGTATCTTTCCAGAACGTCCTAGACACAGGCTGAGTCACTTTGACCTCACAAAGCCTAAATGCACATGCGAAGAGTTTCATTCTAGGAAAGCAAGGGAAAGCAAGGAAACAAGCTAGCTTTTTCCTTTTATGAAGCAGCCTTTTCCATGGAAGTGAAATTGACATCTAGCGCTAGGGAACCACACTTCCCAATATTAGCACCATTGAGCATTCTGCCCTAGCAGCAGATCCCGACCAGATCTGCCTAACAGTGTAGCAGTGAGAGGAGTCACTGTGCCTTCTGGGGCTGGGTGATAAGAGACCTTGCAGCCCCTCTCTTTAGTCTCTTAAAATACTAATTCATGAATTTTCATTCATTCATACTCATTTATACTCTCTCTTTCCCTCTCTCTCTCTCCCCCCCCCCTCTCTCTCACACACACACAAACACACACTACAAGAATCTCAAGCTACATCTAGATGCTCCAACTGACCACAGACCCAGCTGAATTCCCAACCAACAACCAAGAGTCACCAGCTCTTTAAGGGAGCCAGCACAAATATCCAATTCAGAAGTGTAGTCAAATGACAAAAGCCCCAGCCACCATCTGACTACAACCACATGAGAGACCCTGTTGTGGAACACAATCCTCCAGGAATGACATGACTGCTGCCCTCTTGAACTTTCAGGCACTATGATACCACGTAATAGACCTACAGGAGATTAGACCCCCTAACGTTCCATCATGCTGCATGGGTATAAACATGAGTATTTAGAAGGTAGTTTGACAACATGACCATTTAGCAAAACAACCTGACCAGATTTACAGTACCCAGTGGGGTTTCCCACCAATGAAGCAGCTCTAAAATCCAATGAAAAAGTGGTTGGTCACTCCAATAGTAGCCGTGTCACCATGGAACCAGGAAGCACATCTTAGTTGGCAGGTCATATTCACATCTCATGGGATTCACAACTAAGTAAGACTATTGATGGCTTCTTTTCCCCAGAGGCTGTAAAATACAGGTACTATCAGAACTATCCAGAAGAAAGCTTCCAGCTCATTTCCGCCTTGATTTCTCTATGGCCCACAAGCACTTAGCTGTAGCTTACTCAGCATGACTGTAGATGAGAATAGCAAACAATCATTGGAGCTTAATGAACATTTTTAAATAAGTACCAAGGCCTCCCCTCTTGTTGTGTTTCTCTCAGGGATACCATTAATTTAATTGTATGGTTTGTCTGCATTCAGGTTCTCGCCTTCTCAAATCTCAGCCCCGCATTGTTCTTCGTTACTATCAGAAAACCTGGTGAGTTGTTTTGAACAGAACTGGTTCCCTCCTGTAAGATGATGTTACTGCACACATCGCCGCAGTGTTTCCATAATAAACTTGAGAACTGAGGAAAAAAAAAAGACTGAGTTTTAAAATATACTGTAAGGTTAGTTGATATATCTGTGATTAAGGGTCTATGGCTTTTGTGATCATGTTTTAAAAATATTATCTTCCCATATTGTTTTTAAATACACTTTCCCAAAAAGCACAGCAACTTTTTGTGTGTAGCTCTTTAATGTGTGGTACAAGTGTGTGTATGTATATATATACATACATGCATACGGAGTACATGTGTGCTGGGGCCAAAGCTGATATTGAATATCTTTCTCAATTGCTTTCTATTTTGTCTGAGGAGAGGGGTAAATGCATGCAAATGTGTGTAATGAATGCATACATGTGTTTTCACACATGTGCAGAAGTCAGAGGAGGAGATCAATTGTCCTGGGCAAACACTCTATGCCTTTGTCTCTTGGGGCAGGGTCCCTCCCTGGACCTGGAGCTGGGCTGCAGCCAGAAAGCCACAGTGATTTCCCCTGTCTTTACCTCCCACTGCTCTGGAGTTACAGGCATGCCCACAGCCTTTTTACACTCAGCCTTTTACATAGTTGTTAAGGATTTGAACTCAGGTCCCCATGCTTGTGTAGCCAATGCTCTTGACCTCTGGGTCATCTTCCCCAGCCTCCATTTTATTTTTCGAGACAATTTCTCACTGGACTTGGAGCTCATCAGTTACACTGAACTACCTGGCCAGCAAGCCCTAGGCATCCTCCTGTCTCGTCCTACCAGTGCTCGGATTACGGGCATACACCTCCACGCTTGGCTTTTTTAGGTGGGAACTGAGACTCAAACTCAGCTCCGCCTGCTTCTGGGATGAGCATTTGACCAAGTCAACCCCAGATACTATATGACAGTTACAAATCTGAATCTAAACTAGGTAATATCACAGAAACCATAGGTCAGATCTTATCTCTGATAGAACACTACACCAAGCAAAAGACATTCTCTTCCAGCTACCCACAGCTCTCGTACTCAAAGGATGCTTTTTTTTTTTTTTTTGGCTTCCTCTTTGGATTTCGGATGCTGGTTATCCAGTCTAGTTGTGCCCCCCACTGAGTCCCAAAAGAATGGAACTGACCACACATTCACAGAAAGACATATAACACATACATAACAGTCGTGGGCGGTAAGGAAATTTGTTGACCTTGTTCTGAAACCCATTTTCCTTGTACATCTTGGCTCCTTTGGGAGACATTGGTGTCCCTTCTTGACCTTTAGCCCACATCATATGCTTAAGTCACAGGCTTAGAGAAAAGTCTAAAATATTAAGTACATATTATATTCCAGTAATCACCCTAAGGACATTAAACACATTATCACATTACATTTTTGGCCACTTTGGGCTACAGGTGTTTATTATCCTTCTTTTACAGTTGAAACAGTCATAGTTCCAAATGCTGATATGGTCACTTAAGGACTCACAGATGCTGAGACCATGTTAGAACCTATGAGCAAGTCTCATCAGGATAAATGGAGCTATTGAGAGTCTCTGAGTTCACACACACCCAGAAATGATATCACAGTTGCTAAAGCATTGGACAAAAGCCATAGATGAGCCAATAGTAAAATGTGTCCTTGGAAGCCATGCTGAAGGAAGGATAGCCATACATTTGAGGATTATGCAAATGTCAGCTATTGCAAAATGCTGACATCTTCCAACAGTTCTTCCATATTGGTAGTCATTAGCATAGCTCTGTTGTCTGAATTGCCCGGAGTGGCTTCTGTGTCTTATGGGATTCTGTGTTCTCATTCTAGTATGTGGATGCTGGAACTAATCATTAAAGGAGATGTGTGCGAAGGTCTAGATGGAGCGATAGAGACTGAGGAGACACACAGAAAAAGCAATGGGTTCCCAGAGTGAGTATACAGGTACACATATGATGTACATACCTTACAGGTACACATATGGACATACCTTACAGGTACACATATGATGGACATACCTTACAGGTCCACATATGGACATACCTTACAGGTATACATATGATGGCATACCTTACAGGTACACATATGGACACACCTTACAGGTACACATATGGACACACCTTACAGGTACACATATGGACACACCTTACAGGTACACATATGGACATACCTTACAGGTACACATATGGACGGACATACCTTACAGGTCCACATATGGACACACCTTACAGGTCCACATATGGACATACTTTTCTGTACGTTGGTGAGCACAGAGAATGAGATGAAGACTATTTCTCTATGAGCTATGCCCCAGCACTCTCACCTCTTCTGCAGACTGTCTTCCCCTTGAACCACTCTTCTCTGCATTCTCCTGTTCAGCATTCTGAAAAAAACTCAAATGTAGAGAAGATTTCATGGTGGTTTGCTCTGGGGTGTGGTATTAAAGCCTTGTTCTTTCTCTTATTCATGTCCCTAGTCATACTTCCTACATGTAGTGCCCATATGAAATAGACTCATATATACTCAGGAGTTCTTTTTTGGAAATGCAAACATGTGGCTGTCCACATCTTAGTTTCTTCCCCTTACAAGTAAAATGACCTTGTCTCACTCACTCTCACACACACACACACACATACACACATGGACACACACGGACACACACACACACACACGGACATACACATAAACACACACAAACACACATATGCACACATAAACACATACACAAAAACACACACACACTCACTCACTCACTCACACTCACACACACTGCTGATCGGATGAAATTAGGGAATTTGAGGAATAATCAGGTTCACCTGAAGACAGCCCGGCTGATGACATCAGAAGGAGAAGGTACTCAGAACCACTTGTTTATGAAGAGCATTGTACCTGGAACCAGACCAAAGTGTCCATCTCCTCCCTCCACTGCCACAAGCCACTAGACCTTGAGCAAATAAATCACAGAACTTCTTCAAGCCCTGGTTCCCTAAGCTCCAACGGGGGCCCACTCACAGCCCTCCCCTGGGGTTTTGTGAGCACAAAATGAGATTGTGGGTTCAGAGAGCTTTTCTGAAGCCTGGTGTTCGCCAGACCTCGGGAAACATTAACTGGTTTTGTTTATTTTGGAGTTCACAGGGTTTAAAGTGTCCATTATTGACTGAATATAAGTTCCAAACACAGCTCGAGATTGAGTACTTTAAAAACAACGAAGTATTTGCCGAATATCCCATTTAACAGGTGCAGAAAACTGAGGCACAGAAGGGTTCGGATGTGTTCCTAAGGTCCCCAAAGCCATTAAGCCTTGATCTGTTACTGTCTGACACAATGCAGTACAAGCCTTGGGCTCTCAGCCAAGACTCCATATAAACTTCATCCTAAAATGCAAAATTAGAGCTATGTATTAAATATTTGTTGTCCCTTTCCATGGGCCTTTTTACAGGACCCAAAATCTCTCTTGATCCCAAAACCTTTAGAATGGCCTTTAATACACCACAGGACCCTCTGTGGAAGGCTATGGAGCATGGAGAGGATGTTGTCTTCTGCGCCAGCTTGTGCCCATATGACCACACTAATGTAAGGGTACATCTATGTTCTTGAGGTGTTTGTGCCCTGGTATCTGTGTGGAAGGATACCACCCAGGGAAAAATACCATGGAATCTTTCCAAATGTCCTGGTTCATGATGCATGACACTAACCACCGTGGGTGCATTTATACCACAAAAGTTAATGTGTCCCCCAAGTTGGTGTAACTCTCAGTTCCACTAGTTAAGAACAGGATGGTAGGGCATGCACAGCAGGTAGAGACACCTGCTGCCACAGCTGATGGCTTAAGTTTGACCCCTAGGACCTACATGCTAGAAAAGAAGAAGTTGCTCCCACAGGTTGTCTACAATATTGACTACAATACGCACATGATGGTACCTGTGACACACACACACACATTTACACATACACACAGATATACTCACACACATACACAGGAACACACAGACACATACACACACATGCATACACATAACTTCCACACACATACACACAGATACACAAACAGAGATACACACATGCATACATACTCACATGTACATATACACACAGAGACATACACTCACACACATGGACACACAAACATATGCAGACACATACACACTTACTCATATACATGCTCGCACACATATATACACAGTTACACAAATACACAGACATACATACACATATACAAATCAGACACACAAACATACACACACAGATGCACAACACTCACACTCACTTTTGCATATGCACAAACTTCTACATACATACACACACAGAGACACACACATATACACACACAGCCACACATGCATACATATATACATACAGGCACACACACACATATACAGTCACTCACAAATGAATAAAACCTTTTGGCAATCGTGGAGATTATACTTAAGACTGTGGCACATCTGGATCTGTCCTCTGGAACAAACACAAAGAAACTAAGTTGATTTGACTTCTCATTCAGCAGAAAGCCAGTCATCTCATTGACAAATGGGCTACTTTCCAGCATCTTTATTGCTCCACTTCCATTTTTATTGTTCACAAAGGTATCAACCGACATTCATGTCAAAACTATATTTGTAATCCCATGGCAACCCTAATGAGCCTAGATACAAGAAACACACAAATCAGAAAGTGTATTGTTTCAGAATTAATTGCCTATTCAAAAATTATGATGGAAATTCTCGTCGGTTTTTTTTTTTTTTTTGAAGGACAGCGTGGTTTTATGGGGAAATGGTGTGATTACTCCTGCAGCAGGGAGAAGTCCAAGTAGATTTTGTTATTTGTGAATTGGGTGCTATACATTCTTTATAGAAAGGAAAATCTGTGTAGCAATAAAATCAAGGCTGCATACATCCATAGACATCCTCCAAAAGTCTTCTCATCTGTTTCAAGAAGACTGCCAGGACGTGCCACTTCCACCAGACTTTTGTGCTACGTGAGGTCACAGAGAGCTAGGGAAGTGCCTGGAAGCTCCAGGCCAGAGGAAAGGAAGGCGGGTGTTTACAGTGAGGGCTGGCTCCAAAGCAGCTTTTGTCTGTTGGAAACTTTATTTATTTTCAAATCAGCCTAAAGCCTCTGACCTCAGTTTGAAGTTAAAGGACAGGAAGAAAGGTCTTTTTCCTTTTTTAAAGTTATATTTAAATTTTTTTCTCAGATGCTAGGTTTTGATCATGTTTTCCCCTCCCCCAACTCCTCCAAGATACCCAAACCTCATGATAGATAGACGGACAGACAAATGGATGGATGGACAGATGGACAGACAGATAGATGGAGAACTTTGAGATGCTGTGAAGGCCTAGGATATCCCAGACCCCTAAATAGTTCTGAAACTGGAAAGAAAATTACACTCCCTTCCCCTAGTCCCACACACTTCTTCCTAGAAGTTGCACATCCTTCAAGTCTACAGGATACCTATAATCACACAAGTGCCTCTCTGTTTAAGGTCTTGCTGGCATCCTATAAGGGACATAATTTATTTACCTCACTATTTACCCATGTGTAAATATGCCATGTGGTATATAATTTATTTATTCATCCTTTGATATACTGAATAAACACTAAGCATCACCTCCCGAGGGCCAGCCAATGTCCCAGCACCATGTGTGTAGTGGTGACAGGGACTGACAACCCCTGACATCATGGAACACAACCAACTAGGAAATAGGAACATGGTACTAATTTCACATTCAGTTAGTTGAAAACTATATCAATATTTTCTCTGCACACTATATTCCCTTCTTGACTCAAAAAAAACTCTATTATGAAATGTCTGTTAGCACAATAGTAATGCTCTACACCCTTTGAAAATTCATCAACTTCTTTGACTTTTCACAATAATCTCATCAATCCTGTTACTACTCCTACTCACCAATGACAGGCTTCATAGCTGGTGAACAGTGGAGTTGCTCAATGGAGTTGCACTAGATAGGGTGTTCAGATGAACAAGATTTTGTAAGTTTGTGTTCAATGACATTTGATGAAAGTCTAGCCTGCATGTTGAGCAATTCTACAATACGAACCAGGCTTTTATTAGTATCCTCCCTCTATCATTTTCTACCTGTGAGACATGGGACAAGAGCTTGTCTCTTGTTTCACATCTCTAAACTTGTTTCTTTTTATGTGCCAGATGGGCAATTGTACCATGCAGTTAACTCCTGGAAAAATGATAAGAAGAGTCAGTGTTACAATGAGTAGAATATTTACTGTAGTGCCTGGGACATTCTGGTTCAAATCTAAGTTGGCATGGTTATGATAATGAGAGAAAAATTTATCAGAGGGTCCTGAGCAGGCCAGGACCCCACAGACTCCAAGAGATCAGGGTCTGACATTACTTTGCTCACTGTAGAATGAGCCTAACACAAGATATATTGTATATTTGTTGGTTATATACTCGGTTGGTTGGTTGTTTGGTTGATTGGTTGATTGATTGGTTGATTGGTTGGTTGGTTGGTTGGTTGGTTGGTTGGTTGGTTGATTGATTGGTTGGTTGGCTGGTCTGAATGGATGGGAAGGTTGGTTAATTGTCTAGTTGTTTGACTAGATGTTCGTTTGTTTGTTTGTTTGTTTGTTTGTTTGTTTGTTTAACAGTGTTTGGTTGGTGGGTGGGTGAGTGGGTTGGTTGGGTGGATGTCTAGATGAATGGCTAGTTGCCTGGATGGTTGATTAGCTGGTTAGTTCAATGACTGGATGGATGGATGGATGGATGGATGGATGGACGGATGGATGGATGAACTAATGGACAGACAGACAGAAGGACAGACAAACAGATTGCTAAGTAGCCTGACTATGGCCAACTAAAACCATATTTTATTCTAAGACCTTCTTTTTTTGGTTTTGTGTTTTTTTGTTTTTGTTTTTGTTTTTGTTTTTGTTTTTTTTTTGATTTTTTGAGACAGGGTTTCTCTGTACAGCTAGGACCTTCTTTAAAAAAGTGTTTGCTCCAGTTGTGTTCTCCGTTCATCACTTTTTGAGCTGTCAGAATCAGTGTGTTGCTTTCTACCCAATGTTACAAGCCACTGGAACAAGTTTTAATCTAACTTCTAGATGATGTGGTTGTATCCATGATGCTGTCTCTCCCAGAGATATGGTCCCTGTCAAAATAATACAAACATGAATCAACTTAGTTTTGTAATTCAGGCATCAGAGGGAAATGAGATCAGCTCTCACTTCAACCACTTACCACTATAGACTAAGAAAAGCCAACTCCAATCTCTAAGTCTCAGTGGAACTACAAACAGTAGTATCTCCATCAAAACGTGGGATTCCAGGAGGGAATCGTAACAATGGCTTTGCATGACGCGTAGCATCCACACAGTGTCAACTGTCATTGTTCACATACTTTAGTCTCCAAATGCTGTCCACCAAAAGACATACAAGACCAAAAGCCAGCCCTTCCTCACAAGAGGCCTCCCTCCAGGTCAATATGTGTCAACCTAAATGTCAATTTAGTATCCTGTGTATTTATTTGTGTGTGCATGTATGTGAGAGAGAGAGAAGGGGTTGGGGGTCGGGATGCCCTTAGAGATCAGACTATGGTTATCACTTCCCCTAGAGCTGGAGACATGGGTAGTTGTGAGCTGCTGAATATGTGTGCTGGGAACTGAACTTAGGTCCTCTGCAAGAGGAACAAGAGCTCTTAGCCACGGAGCCCTATCTGCAGATTCATACTGTATGTTTTTAAACTTAAATAGAATGTTATTTTTTAATGGGAAAATCAAAATGTACTCAACATAAGAAATAAGTAGTATTTGTCAAATATACAGATGTGGTTATGTGTACATGTACTAAGGTAACACAAATATGAATCATGGTGATATATAGCTCTAGATCAGTTTTGAAGCTACTGTTCCAGTCCGATTCGGAGCATCTAAATACATTATATAGCCTTTGATGATGTCATACACAGAAAGTTAGAAAAGACACCACTGCCCCCTGCTGGATGTCTTGATATCCTCAGAGAATTGCCAGCAACTATCTTCTTTTGAAGCTCCACTGGAAGGGGATCTGTGTTGATTCTCAGGCCAGAGGTCAGAGGCTACCTTAGGACCAGGACATGTCATTCCCACCTTCAAAATCACAGGGCTCTCCTCTGGTGCCTTCAGCCAGCCTGAGAAACCAGATAGAGTGGCCTCATTATGGAGTCTCAGCGACATGTGTCATTCTTGGTCTTATCCCTGATAAAATTTCAGAGTCTCTATCCCAAGTCCCCACCACCCTCTGCTCCTCTGGGGGAAGACAAGCCTCAGAGGAACACGAAACCAACTTCTCAGAGCCAGGACATCCAGCAGCCTCCATTTCTTCACCCACTGATTTCAAATGGTTGACAACAGTCGTGGGTGGTGCATCGGATGGATATACAGTGGGAAAGACACAACCACTCACACGACAGTACTGTCATGGCATATGTCCAGAAGCAAAGAGCACCCCTAGCATACTTGTACTTTGGGGATGGGAAAGAATCAGATACATGAGGAACCTGTTTAATCCTGCTTCGCTGTGACAATCCCTGGAAGTGAGAACACATGCAAAGTCACCCACCAACGGTGTTTCAACCTGTCTTAGCTAGGGTTTTACTGCTGTGAAGAGACACCATGACCAAGGCAATTCTTATAAGGGAATGCTTTTAATTGGGGTTGGCTAGCAGGTTCAGAGGTTCAGTCCAGTATCAGCAAGGCAGAAACATGCCAGTGTTGAGGCAGTCAGAGTGCTTGAGAAGAAGCTGAGAATTCTACATCTTGTTCTGAAAGCATACAAGAGAAGACTGTCTCCCACATGGTTAGGAGGAGGGGTCTCAAAGCCCACCCCAACAGTGACACACTTTCTCCAACAAGGCCACATTTACTAATAGTGCCACTCCCTGGGCCAAGCGTATTCAAACCACCACACACTCCAGGCAGATGAACTGTGTTCAGTTAAGTAAAACAACATACTCTGGTCCCTCTGTGAAGCTGTCTTCAGTATCAAGTGCCCACACATGAAGGAACAGTGCAAACCCCCCGCTTACCAGTCACAGTAGGAATCACTACACTTTTTAAACCCCAACATTTATACCAGAAGGAAAGAGATCCAAAATACAACTGCAGAGTACCTGGAAAAGCCTAGAAAGAAAGAGTTCAAAGCTTAACTTTAAAAATAAATGAATTGATGGGTGGAGTAAGTAGATTTCCTTCAAAAATAGTCCCATTTGTTTGTGTTCTAGATGAGGTTTCTTTGTTCCTTGGGTAATAAGTTGTCCCTAAAGAGAGATTTGCTTCGGCCATTTCCTTGTCTATGAAATGAAGAAGGCAAACAAATCTTTATCAGTTCATCTGAAGTTTACCCTCTGTGCCAGGTACTGTGTGTGCTGGGTACTTTTTACATGTGCTGTCTAACACAGCTTGGCTCTAGAAAGTTGTTTGCTAAAGGTCGCCCGGCCTGTAAGGAGCAATTAGAATGAAGGGGGTAGGTAATTGTGCTTCAAACCCTACCCCCTCACGCCACCTGTTGTTGCCCTGTAAACCATTCTCACACCACATTCAAAGTCACCCCTCACATACGTGTACTTTGGGGGTGGGGAAGAACCAGATATGCCGGGAACCTGAAGCACAGAATGTCCACGTTACCCTCAGCTGTCCCTTCTGCAGCTTGCTCTTGTTCTCAGGATGAAACCTAAGCATCTTTGGGGCTTGTTCCCTCACCCACTGTTGGGCTTCTGTTTTTGCCCATCTTCCCTGTTTTCCCAGGTCTGCTCCAACCTCACCTAATCCATTCCCTCTTGGGAGCTTTTTGTGGCACGCGTCCAGTCTGTCAATACCAACATGCAGGCCTGCCCACAGCCACACTGCAAGAGGACTCCCCATGCGGAACTTAGATGTCACTCCCCCCAGAAATGAACCCACACACCTATGGTCACTTGATCTTTGACTAGGGAGCTAAAACCATCCAGTGGAAGAAAGACAGCATTTTCAACAAATAGTGCTGGCACAACTGGCGGTTATCATGTAGAAGAATGCGAATCGATCCATTTCTATCTCCTTGTACTAAGGTCAAATCTAAGTGGATCAAGGAACTTCACATAAAACCAGAGACACTGAAACTTATAGAGGAGAAAGTGGGGAAAAGCCTCGAAGACATGGGCACAGGGGAAAAATTCCTGAATAGAACAGCAATGGCTTGTGCTGTAAGATCGAGGATTGACAAATGGGACCTCATGAAACTGCAAAGCTTCTGCAAGGCAAAAGACCGTCAATAAGACAAAAAGGCCACCAACAGATTGGGAAAGGATCTTTACCTATCTTAAATCAGATAGGGGACTACTATCCAATATATATAAAGAACTCAAGAGGGTGGACTCCAGAAAATCAAATAACCCCATTAAAAGATGGGGCTCAGAGATAAACAAAGAATTCTCACCCAAGGAATACCGAATGGCTGAGAAGCACCTGGAAAAATGTTCAACATCCTTAATCATCAGAGAAATGCAAATCAAAACAACCCTGAGATTCCATCTCACACCAGTCAGAATGGCTAAGATCAAAAATTCAGGTGACAGCAGATGCTGGCGAGGATGTGGAGAAAGAGGAACACTCCTCCATTGTTGGTGGGATCGCAAGCTTGTACAACAACTCTGGAAATCAGTCTGGCGGTTCCTCAGAAAATTGGACATAGTACTACCAGAGGATCCCGCAATACCTCTCCTGGACATATATCCAGAAGATGTTCCAACCGGTAAGAAGGACACATGCTCCACTATGTTCATAGCAGCCTTATTTATAATAGCCAGAAGCTGAAAAGAACCCAGATGCCCCTCAACAGAGGAATGGATACAAAAAATGCGGTACATTTACACAATGGAGTACTACTCAGCTATTAAAAAGAATGAATTTATGAAATTCCTAGGCAAATGGATGGACCTGGAGGGCATCATCCTGAGTGAGGTAACACAATCACAAAAGAACTCAAATGATATGTGCTCACTGATAAGTGGATAGTAGCCCAGAAACTTAGTATAGTGAGATATAAGGTACAATTTGCAAAACACATGAAACTGAAGAAGAACAAAGACCAAAGTGTGGACACTTTGCCCCTTCTTAGAATTGGAAACAATCACCCATGGAAGGAGTTACATAGACAAAGTTTGGAGTTGAGACAAAAGGATAGACCATCTAGAGACTGCCATATCCAGAGATCCATCCCATAATTAGCCTCCAAACGATGACACCATTGCATACACTAGCAAGCGTTTGTTGCAAGGACTCTTGTGAGACTAGGCCGGGGCCTAGCAAACACAGAAGTGGATGCTCACAGTCAACTATTGGATGGATCACAGGGCCCCCAAGGGAGGACCTAGAGAAAGTATCCAAGGAGCTAAAGAGATCTGCAACCCTGTAGGTGCAACAACATTATGAACTAACCAGTACCCCAGAGCTCTTGACTCTAGCTGCATATGTATCAAAAGATGGCCTAGTCGGCCATCACTGGAAAGAGAGGCCCATTGGACACACAAAGTTTATATGCCCCAGTACAGGGGAACGCCAGGGCCAAAAAAATGGGAATGGGTGGGTAGGGGAGTTGGGGGGGGGGAGGGGACTTTTGGGATAGCATTGGAAATGTAATTGAGGAAAATAAGTAATTATATATATATATATATAAAAGATGTCACTCCCTGACACCCTTGCTCCCATCCCAGGTAAAGTTTCTGTTCTTTAGAGGACCCACAGTCTCCTGGGACCGATCCATCTAGGGTCTAGCGATGCTGAACACCCTGATTCTATCCCACAGTGCATCACGTGCATCTTTCCTGCACCCGGCCAGGCCCCTGCTTCCCTGTTCTGAGAGGGACATGCTTGGATGCCATCGATGCTATCCATGAGGAAGGGGCTCTGTTTTGATGCTTCCATTTCTCAGAAAGTTCAAAAAACCTGGTGGATACTAGGCTGCCTTCTTCTATGCTTTGCTATTTGCTAATTTCTTGGACTTTTGAGCAGTGAAAGATCGGACCTAGGCAAAGAGCTTTGGGTAAGAAAGAGGACTGAGCTTGAAGCCAGTGCTTTGCTTTGCTCATTATATTTGTCATCACTTATGGAATTCTGTTGATGACTAAGCATTACAATTTTGTGTGTGTGTGTGTACGTGCGTGTGCGTGCACGTGTGTGTGTGTGTGTGTGTGTGTGTGTGTGTATACACTAGTTGTACTTTATAGAATTAATTTAATAGCAAAGGAAATGAAGGGGAAGAAGAAAGAAGACCCCAAACTGAGTAGATATAAACAGCTTGACAAATGGCTCTTCTAGTGTTGTACATGGTGACAAACTTGTGGCACAAAATTACACACTGTGAAGGGGGCTCTGAAGGGCAAAAATCCTATCATTCCCTAACCTAGTCTCACATCAGAACCCTCAGAGCACCACTGTGTGTTGCCACTACCTATGTGCCCAGGAGGAAAATTACTTTCTGTCTCAGCCATAAAAAGAAGAATAAAAATCAGAGTATATGAAAATCTGATCTCATCCCACAGATGGCATCTCCAAACCTGGTCATGCAGGAGAGTGACAGAAACTCATGGGAAAGGAGCAGTCGGGGGACTGAGCTCAGAGCTCAGAGCTGCAGAGCCTCCCTGCAATTAACATCAAGTCAAAGGTTCCCATTTCCCGGTGATCTGTCCCATTTTTCTCCCTTTACCCCTGCCTATTCCCTCCCTAAATAAATGTCTGACAAGTAAATTACATTACATTCACTTAGCACAAGCACATACATACATACATACATACACACACACTATACATACACATATATACATATATATATGCATATACAAATGTCTATATAGGAAAAGCACAAGAGTGATAGTTGGTTTCAGGATGCTAGCACTGTTGGAAAGTATAAGAGAACTCCTGAAAGTATAAGAGAAGAGGAGCCCGAAGTCAGACAGTCCGGAAGTTCTGGGAGGTAGGCATAGATAACAAAGTACCTAAGCCATGGCTATGACCTGTATATTTCCAATGTCTGTGGATAATGGGGAAAAAACACAAATAAAAGAAGATCAGTACAATTCTAAAAGAAACTACCCATATTGCTTAAGGCTTCACAGGCATATTTCACAACTGTTTTAACATGTGACTTAAATGTAATATATAGTGATTGTAATTACCTGGTACAATACTTTAGCTATTTTTTTAAATGGCCTGGCTATTGTCTTTATGTAATATGTAATGATATTATATATTATGAAACATATTGGTCATTTATATCTGACCTGGTTACAGGCAAATTTACTGGATTTAGAGATAAATCAAAATGCACAGAACACTTTAGCCAAAACTTACAATGAAATATAAAATCCGCATATGGCACTTTAAGTACACGGGTGCAAATGCATATGTGTGCATGCATGGAGCGTGCATGCATGCATGAAACAACCGAGGAAGATCTAACGGGATGGAAGTTCCTTTGTAAAACATCCACACCATTACAGAGCTCGAAGTGAAGAATCCGCTATGGCTGCTGAGGGGGGAAAACCTTAGTAGAGCTTAAATGGTAACATCAGATTACATTGATTACAGTAACATTCCTTAATAGTCTTCAACCCCCTGGCCAACATCAAAAGCCTGAGCAGTTTGGAAACATCATCAGCTCAGACCAGAGGGTGATGAGCTATATCAGCAGGAAGGGGGAGATGCTGTAACTGAGTCACATGGAGAATGGCTAGGGTTTGGCTTCCAAGCCGAGAGCGCCTTCTTCAAATATAAGATGTGTCACTGCTCGGGAACTCGAGTGCCTTAACCATCCCTCAGGAATGTTTTTGCAAGAACTCTGCATGGAAGATTAGGCCAGCTAGCCTCAACCACAACATTCCTCCGGCTCCTTAGATTTTACAGCTTGTAGTGGGGGCAGAATTGCATCTGTTTTACACAGGAGCGGATTGAACCATTCCATTTCCTTTCTAGGGAGGAACACTCTAGATCGGAGAACAGCAGACAAGGATTGAATCCCTCCCAAAAAAAATTATAGATAGATAGATAGATAGATAGATAGATAGATAGATAGATAGATGATAGATAGATAGATAGATAGATAGATAGATAATGTTGTGTATGTGTGTATATACATAAATATATTTATGTATATTTATGTATATTTATTATAATATATTTATGTAAATATATACATATATTTATGTAAATAAATATATGTATATACACACACATACATATTATGTATATACACACACACATATATGTGTACACACACTATATATATATATATACACATATACATATATGTGTATATACATATATACGCATATATATAGTGGGGTGGGGTGGGGTGGGGTGGGGTGTGTGTGTGTGGTGGGTGTGTGGTGATGTATCTATAACCTTGGTGACTAGATGTAATGGTGACTCAGTATACCATCCATTCCCACCCCCACCACACAGACAACATCTAGTCATCTGAAAAGTCTAGACACAAAAGGCACGTGATCTGGTTAGTCAAATCTAAGCAGCTAGGTACAGGTGAAGAGGGTGATGGCCAGACTTCCTCATGTGTTACCTTGCTCGGAACAGGCGTGGACCACCTGCCTCATGATCTCTGGAGTTACTCTCTCAAACTGTATGCTCCTGGAACATGTGACTCACTAAACCAGAATTAGGAGGAGCAGGAACCAAAAGTTCATGGTCAGCTTCTTCTCGGAGCAATCCACACACTGTCTAGGAGCTGTCCTAGAACAGCATTTCTCAGGCTTCACTATGTACTTGAATGGCTGGGGGTATTTGTGAGAGGTGGGGAGTTGGGCTTCAGGGAGTTCCATCCAGCTGTCTCGGGGACAGACACAGAATGTGCACTTCAGCTGTCAATCATCTGACGCCGACACTAGTCAGTGAACATAGCTTTATCTCACTGCCCAGCTCCATTACCAAAGAACTCAGTTAAAACGGCAAGCAATTCCAGAGTGATCTCATTGATTCCCTCCCCCTCCTGACTTCCGTGTCTTGCTACCCACCCAGCCATCTTTTGTGTAAGCTGATCCCCTCTGAGGAGCATCTTGAACATTCACTAAGCCATAAGATGCTGCATTATAATGGACACAATGCAACAAGTCACATGGGTACCACTTCTCTGTTTGATTTTAATCTCTCTTGCTTGATCTCTCTTTTGCCTCTCTTCCTTGTCCAACCCCAGTGACAGGAGCTATCCTGTGGTGGCCTGGCCTACATGGCACCAACGGTGGCTCACTTCTGGCCAACTGCCAGCAACAACCACCTGGCCAACTCCTGCCAACAACCACGTGAACCAAGTAGAAGAAGTTCCTCCTCCCAGTTGAGCCCAAGGTGACTCCTTCCCTAGCCCACACCTTGGTGGCAGTCCTGAGAGCCATCCTGAGCCAGAAGAGGTCACACTTGGATGACTGCCCTCCAAATACTATGAGACAGATAATCAATGTTGTTGCAAGCCACTTGGTGTGGTGTGTGGTTACAGATAACTCTCAGAGGTGTTTTATAAAGGAGTCACTTATCTTCTCTCTCCCCATCCCCAAGATAAAGGTGACAAAAGGGTATATTAATGTAAATAGCCAATATTTAATAATATACAGTATTTACATATGATGTATGCAGAATTCTCAAGCCTTAGCCTGCGTAAGCTTCTGGGAAGTCTTACAGGAGCCAAGCTTCCAGGTAGAATGGAGAATGTGGATCCCAGTTGGACCCCTGGGCTTTCCACCTGGCCCTTCTAAGGCTGAGTCTCCTGAGCCAAAACCATCCCGGACCCAGCAGTTCCCATGAGCACCAAGTGCTGACTTCTTTTGGTTTTGAAGAAAGCGAAAAAGAAACAATGGGTTCTTCCACAGGCACTAAAGGGTCTTCCCTGAGAACACTGGTGAGGGCACCAGGACAGTCTGCTCACACTTTCCCCAGTGCATTGCCTGCTTCCCTCCTTTCTCTAGAGCTGGGTTGAGAGAAGGCATCTTGGAGCTGTTTGTGTACAAGAGTCACAGTGACCTGGGCAACATTCCAGAGGCAAAGCATGGAGCCAAGATGCCTCTCACAGAGCCCTTCTCCTTCTGGCCGTTGCTCTTCTCCATAAAATGAGGTGATAACTTGAAGCCTCCCAGTCCGGATCTAAGAACTTGGGGCAGGAAGGCAGCAGCTAGCCGTGGCAATGTGGTCAAGAAGGGGAAGGGTCTCTTCAGAGGGCCAGGCTCCCACCACTGAGCCACCGTGCCCTCTCTGAAGAGCACCCGAAGGGATTGCTGTGCCACAGGGGACTCTGGCAGATGCTGTCTAGCCTGTTCTTAATGGTGTTCTGCAGCTCCTCGTCACCCATCAGGACCGCAGCTGCTAGCGCCAGCAGAAAATATTCAGTAGCATCATGGGCATCCTAACCCCAGGAGGAAAAGGAGAGACATCATTAGCAATACCTGCAGGACAGGCTTAAGTCTATGCTGAGAGCATTAGCATTGTTCACTCCTTCCATCCCTATATCCCAGCGCCTCAAAGGAGGACTTCCCTCGCTGTACTCTGGCTCCAGTGGCACTGCCCCTCCTCAGGCACAGAGATGTCATCTTCCCCATCTCCTCCAATCATGATACAAGATCTCACTGGACACAGCATTTCAAAGACGTACACATGACCAAAATCTGACCAGTCCATCCCTCTCTGGGACTTTTCGGTGTGGCCCAACTAGGAAAATGGCCTGTGTCCTTTTGGTTGGGATCAGCCTCCCAGGGGCTGTCAAAGAATGAAGCCAAGAGCCACAGAGAAGTAGGAACATACAGCGTCACAAGAAGAAGATGGGAGAGCTGGAGAAATGGCTCAGTGGTTAAGAACACTGACTGCTCTTCCAGAGGTCCTGAGTTCAATTCCCAGCAACCACATGGTGGCTCACAACCATCTGTAATGGGATCTAATGCCCTCTTCTGGTGTGTCTCTAGACAGCAACAGTGTACTCACATATAATAAATAAATAAATCTTGGAGGAGGAAGAAGAGGAGGAGGAAGAAGAAGAGGAGGAGGAGGAGATGGGAAGAATCCATGAAGCTATAGAGGAACAAAAGTCAGAAGTACCCGAAACTAAATCTACACCTCAGCTTACAGTTATAGGAGTTGGTAAACTGCCTCTTCTGTTTACAGTTGTTCTAGGTTTTCCCTTTGCAATACCTAGAGTCCTTGACTGATGCAACCAAACCATGCATTCTCTGTCCCTGAACCACTTGCTGTGGCTCTACAGCGTAATGGCTAAGGGGACCTTCACCTCGCCTGCCCCTTTCTACACACAAGGATAAGAAACAGATGCTTCTGTGGAGAGCAAGCAAAAAGAGTCTCCTGGTTCTCATTATCCTAAATAACGATTGCAGGCCAGAAACAGTCTGACCAGTAGGGAAAGGTCAGCAGAGCTGCCTTGAGTCTCCATTTGTGGTCAGAGTGAGACAAGACTCACGACAAGCCACTGAGTTTATGGGTTATGCTGGGGTGACAAGGACCTTTGGAAGGGGAAGCCAAACTTGAGGACACAGTTTTGGGTCAGAGTTATAATGGGATTAAAAGCCACCAACTCAGTCCCAGAAGCCACTGGGAGTTCTAAATTGGACTCCAGCCCAGCAAAGAAGGGAATCAAGACAAGAACCTTCTCAGGGCTTAAGTATCCTTATTTCTAAGGTGTCCATACACGATTATCTCTAACATACTCATACGTGTGTGCATTCCTTATATGATGCAATTTCCTGAAACTTTATGTGAAATGTGGTGCTGTTGACATTAAAGTTTTCACAGGCATTATAGCAGAGGAAAGGTGTGACCTTTCTTCTCAGTGGGGCTTAACAGAAAATGTCCTCATGTCCCCAGGAAACCATTCTCTACCCTGTGAATAAAGCCTGATCGTCTTGGCCCCCTATTCCTCTCACTTCTGCTCTAAAGTCCCCTTGCTAACTATCTCAGCAAAGAGTGGCTGGAAAGTAGCTCTCAAAATTAATAATGATGATGATGATGATGATGATGATGATGATGATGATAATAATAGTAATAATCCATCATGGAAGACAGCCTCTTACCTTCAGTTGGTAGAAAGTGAGTCGGCCAAGGCGACAATAGACCTTGGCATAGTACAGCGCCTCCTTGGGACTCTGCAGCCATGGTGGGCACAGGGACAGAGTCTTCAGGTAGCAGTCTTCAGCCATCTCATACATGTTCAGAGAGAAGTACACAGTCGCCAGGCGGTGAAAAGCCACCAGCTCCTGTTTCTGATCTCCTAAGAATGACAAGAGTGAGGGATATCATGCAGCCAGCACTGGGCATCCTTCACTCATCTTCAGCCCAGAAAACTTTGAGTCTACTCTAGATGTCACAGATTAGGGGCCTAGAAAAGAGCAAAGGGCAGGCCCCTGCCCTCATGGGACCTGATGTTTCAGAACAATGAATTCCTTAAATAGATCCCACAAGCAGAACTTCGCTCTTATAGAACGTGCTACAAAGACAGCCACAAAATGCTGGGATGTCTGATTTCTGGAGGGAGTGTTCTCTCTTTTGCAGGTGATGTGATGACTCAGCTATTTCTTAAAACCTGTGATGGGTTATGATAGATGACAAGACAAACTTGATTAAGTGATTAGGAATCCCTTTCTTCGAAGAACACTGTCCTTTCCACATGAAGTCTCTCCTCAGAAAGCCCTGTGACATGGCAGCTCCTTACCAACTTTCAGTCCCATGGATTCTACGGTGCCCCATTTTCTTTTAGAACAGTGGCTTTGTGTGTGCGTAGGGCCTAAGGTCTTTGAAGTTTGTGTGAGTTAATGGTTTTAATAACCAACCATTTTAATACAAAGTATTTTTATTAATACAGAGAACATGAGCTCCCCCTCCGATCCTGCCTTTGGAATGTGTGCAAGGTAACTGTTTGACAACACCTTTTTTTAAAAAAAAAAAAAAAAAAAAGAAAGAAAGAAAATTGTTTTTAAGCTTCAAAGAACCAAAAGCCAAAATTTATAACAGCAGTCCAAAGGAGAGAAAAATTGTCTTATCTGGGAAAACACAGTCACAGAGACATCTGTGTGAGGTAAACCCCGCCTCCTTAGCCCCTTTCCAGGAAGCAATATATTGATGCAGAGACTGAGCTGTCCAAGGCCCTCGGGCCTTTCCTGAGGTGAGCAGCAACCCTCTGAGGAGATTTCCTGCCATTAAAGTGGAGGGAAAAAGGGCAAAGAGTCCTCTGGTGCTCCATGGGGGGAGCACAACCCTAGTTCAAAGCTGGCGTCCACTGCCTCAATAGCCATGTGTAAGAAGTGTCTACTCCTGGCTCCGTGCACCTATGGGTTAGGACCACCTACCCGTGAGGACACTCAGCCTGGCAGCCAGGGTGGCAAACTCCAAAGCTTTCTCATAGCCCTCGAGGCTTATCTGCAGCTCTGTCAGCTTGTTGAAGATCCGCAGCTCGGTTCTCAGCGCCTTCATTCTCCTCGCTAAAGGAACAGCGCCAGCCTATGAAACGGAGGCACAGTGATCTTAATCTATAGATGCACCGCATTCTCCAGGCCTGGCTTCTCCTGGAGGGATTGTGGTAACCATGTGTTCCCATGTTGCCTTTCCTCAACTTGCTCTCCTCTTGGTACTCTGCCCAGATGTAGCTAGCTTAAGAACTGGAGGTCATTGAACCTTCTAAAATTGAGGCAACTGAAAAGCACAAAGGAACGTCGACTTCCTAAAGAGGAGGACAGGAGACAGAAGAATTGGCTAAGTGCAATTTAGGGGCAGGGAATCCAAAAATAAACAGTTCCAATCTTTTTTTGTTCAAGACAAGATTTCTCTGTGTATCCCTGGCTATCCTGAAAATTTGTGGACCAGGTTGGCCTCGAACTCAGAGATCCACCTGCCTCTGCCTCCCGAATGCTAGGATTAAAGGCATGCGCCACCACTGCCTGATTCAACAGTTCCATTCTTGCTTGTCCTTAGCCAGAAACAGGACATGTCATCCTTGTCTTTTCAGCCAGGATTGCTAGAAGAGAGCTCTGGTTTTTTGTCACCTCTTGAGTGAGCACCTGCCTGCTGTCATCTTAAGGTTAAGGGTAGCTACAGACACTAATCCCTTCCTGTGAACAACTCTAAAATGGGGTCTCCAGATTTGTACGGTGAAATGGCTTATATTAATTCCCCAATTCCAGACCAGTCCTAAATGAGTTTAAGATCTCAGCTCTTAAGTAGGGAATGGCCTCAGAGGTCATTGGGAACATCAAGGCTCCATTGAGGCCCCATTAAAGAATGGAATCTTCCTCTGGCCTTGGTTGAAGACTTGACCTTCTGATCTACTCCAAATATTAGGGTATTACAAACGATTGTTTCTACCTCTAAGGGTTAATCTATCTGAGCCTGTCAGTCACTTACAGCCATACTAGGAAAAGAAAGGAGACAATTGTCCCCTTAGGGAGATAATGTACTTTCCATTCCAAGAAACCCTGCCCCCAGGGCAACTACCTGGAGGCCTTCCATCAAACAGCACTGCCAAACTGCCAGGCCACTACCATGGTCATGCGGCCAATGTAGCCATGCAGCCTGGCCACTTCTCTGAGTTCTAACTCAGAGAAAGAAAATAGTTACTTTCCTTTCTTTTCTCTTTTCCTTTCAGATATTGGAAACGCTTTCTTGTTGTGCTGATCTTTCTCAGTCTTTCACTAAACCAACTGCCCTCCCCTCACCCATGTGGCTACTCTGCCTACTAGGGGAGCTTTCCCTCTTCTTGGCTCTCTCCTCCTGAAGCTGCCAAGCATTTATAGTTTGCCTGCCAGGTTTTCCTCTTAGACTTTAATAAAACTATCCTTGGGCGTCTTTATATATCAATTTCTAAATTCTTTCATTAGTATAACTAACAACAGGACTCCAGGTTCCCCGGTAATATAGGACACCCAGTGTGGGGCTTCTCAAGGTCTCTAAGAACTCTGAGGTCACCTGGGGAGTCATTCACCTCAGGCGGTATGTGGAATACTTGTATGAGCTGGTGTCTGATAGTGTTCAAGAAATAATCATTTCCATTGCTTTCATAATTTGAGAAGTTTAAGCATGTCACCAAATCTTTGAGCTTTATTTTCTTTTTAAATTTATTTATTTTATGTTTATGAGTGTGTGCCTGCATGTATGTGCACTACATGCATGTAGCCTGTGAGGAGGCCAGACCAGGGTATTGGATCCCCTGGTACTAGAGCAAGAAGCAGTTGTGAGCCACCATGTGGGTGTTGGAAAACAAAGCCATGTCCCCTGCCAGAGTAGCAAGTGCTATTTTTCCAGCCCCAGGCCTTGGTTTTATTATCCACAAAGTGCATAAGAAAATAAGCATCTCAGCCAGGCAGTGGTGGTGCACACCTTTAATCCCAGCACTTGGGAGGCATTGGCAGGTGGATTTCTGAGTTCGAGGCCAGCCTGGTCTACAGAGTGAGTTCCAGGACAGCCAGGGCTACACAGAGAAACCTTGTCTCAAAAAAAAAAAAATCAAAGAAAGACAGAAAGAAAGAAAGAAAGAAAGAAGGGAGGGAGGGAGGGAGGGAGGGAGGGAGGGAGGGAGGGAGGGAGGGAGGGAGGGAGGGATCTCAACAGTCAGTAAGATGCTTCTTGCTCTCCCACCTACACTCAGTGTCCGGCACATATTTGATACCTGATCATGTATGATGAAAAGCAAGCGACTGAGCCCAGAGTACATCCCCAAACAAACGAAGGTTTAGGAACAAATACTTCCCAAATGACAGTCCGGTGCTGAACAACAATTCATGTATCTGCTACACCTGGACATTTACTTCATTTAGTATTGTTTGCTCTCTTACCTTCTGGCTTCAGCATTTGCAATAATAACTGTGAAATTGTGATTTGGTGAGCTGGTGGTATGCATCTTAAGTTGTTTGTTTTTCGACACAGGATTTCTCTATATAGCCCTGGATGTCCTGGAATTCATTGTGTAGACCAGGCTGGCCTCAAACTCAAAGATCCACCTGCCTCTGCCTCCCAAGTGCTATGATTAAAGGCAGGCACCACTGCTGCCTTTTTAAACACACTTTAATCCTTGTTTATTCTAGGCACAGTAGGATATTTTTAGTGTCTGAGACAGTGAGAGGCTCCCAAAAGTCTTGGGCATTAGAATCCTTTGTCCCCAGATGATGACTGTCTGGGGAGGATTAGGGGGAATGGCCTTACTGGAGGAGGTATGTCACTGGGGATGGACTCTGGGGTTTCCAAAGACTCATCATTTCAAGTTGCACTCTCTGTTTCCTGTTTGCACTTTGAGAAGTGAGGTCTGAGATGTTGCTGCTGATTTCCCTGCCTGTGGTCACACGTCTCTGATAGGATGCTACACTAATTCCTTCGGCACCACAAGCTCAAATTAAACCCTTCTATAAGTTGCCTTGGTCTTTTTTATCCCAGCATCAGAAAAGATAGCCAATAGTGTCTACCCAGGCATCCCCTTAGGTTATAACACTACAGTGCTAAGGGAGAATACTGATTATGTATGCTACCACTGTAAAGTGCTATACACACAAAAGTCCTAATTATTCGGTTACATTGTGGCATCCAGGCTCATATCTCAAGCCAAAGAGTAACTAAGTTGATGAGATCTTTTGCTGGGATGAAGATGTGAATTCTAGACAAGGAAGACAAAGAGGGTTCAATGGAGCTGCCCACATTCATGTCACGGCCTGGCTCAGCACACTAGGAAGTCAGGGGCTTACCCGGTAGTACTCCACAGCACGATGCCTATGGCGGGTGCCGTTGAAGAACACGTCACCTGCTTCTTCGTAAAGCTTGAGAGCAAGGGAGGGCTCTTCTGACCTCAAGGCTGTCTGGATGGCCTCCTGGTGGATCAAAAATGGCTGTTAAAGGCAGAATAAAGGTCATCTAGAGTTCTATGAGACAGGCAGGGGAAGGATCTAGAACCTGGTCCGAATCCTAGGAACCCTGGCCATTGTGTGGTCTTGGCCTTCACCCATGAGGCTGGTCAAAAGACTCAGATGAGATCTATCCGAAAGTCCCGTGTGGGATGAGGACATTCTTCTGGTGGAACTTGGGGAGCTCTTGGTAGTGCACAGATAAACAGTCTGTTTCGATAGTTAAATATTTATTTTAATATGTTTCAGGAAAGCCATTAAAAAATGAGTCAAGCCAGTGATTTTGAGACGCTATGTAGAGTTGAGTGTCTTTGAAAGGTTGATTTGAAGTCGAGTCCAAGAAAAATAAATAAATAATGGTTTAAGAGGGTGCATGGACTTAGCAGCAGACCCACGTAACGTACAAATGACTGAAATTGGAAATGTGGGACCCGTCCCAGCAAGACTTGAACAAACTCCCAACTCCTTCTTCAAGCTCCAGTCACTACTAGCAACAAATGTTCTCTGCTCAGTACCCCTCCCCCAGCCCCACAAGCTCCCCTGTCTCTGCCTCCAGTCATCCTAGAGGGTACAGCTGCCTCCTCAAGCGACTGAGAGGAGAGAGAGCTTAGTACACCCGACCTACCTGCAAATACAGTTCTACCAGCTCATCTTCCTGCATGAGGTAGTGCAGGCGTCCGGCCCCCAGCCAGGCCTCAGCAGCCTTGTCTCTCTCCCCTAGGTCGACGAATATACGCAGGCTCTCCTTGATGCAGGCGAGGGACCTTCGGAGGGACCTGAGGACAGATGTGGACCTGTGAGCTATGGAGCATCTAAGAGCTCAGAGGTCACTCAGTACAGGAGGACCCGGGTTTCTAGACGAGAACGAGCTTGCTGCAGGCCACAGAGAGAGCAGGGGCTTATCTGAGTCTCAGCTCTGCAGGCTGTGTGATCTTGAGACAGGAGAGTACTTACCAAGCCTGGGTTGTCCCATCTGTAAAAGGGGAATGTAATGAATTGTTCCTGCCTAAGGAGATCATTGTGAGGACTGAGAAACATAATCCATCTAGAATGTTCACGCTGGTGCCTATGACACAGGAAGTAGTTGATGCACATTTAAATATCATGACCACCATTACTAACCCACATCCCTCAACCTTTACACTATACCACAGTACATTTTGCATAAGCACCTTAGAAGACACTAAATGTACTTTTATGAAAGTAATTGCCTGGGTGGCCATAGAGATAATGTACAGTGGGTAACTTGAAATCATGAAGCACAAAGAAGATTTTGATCTTTCACTAAGAAGAGCAATCCAAACAGACTGATTTAAAAAAAAAAAAAAAGGTACTTAATCCTGGTTTAATTATTTGGAAACTCTCTAATTAATGGGTACTCTTCAAATGATTTGGGGAAATGTGTCATGTAGAAAATGCAATTTCCCCATAACAGTGATTAATGAAGAAATGCAGTGTGGATAATGAAATGGTGCAGACCCAGAGCTGGAGATCAGCAGGAGACCCAGAGCTGGAGATCACAGGGCATCTTCTGTCACCTCCAGCGGCCATGAGTCATTTGGGGGCTTTTTAGACAAATGCATGCAGCCAAGCTATGCAATTCACTGTAGTACAGTCACACTAGCTGGAGCCCTGGATTAGCTGGGATTGCACCCCGGGTGCTAGCACTTGGTCACAGCTCCTGTGGTTTGACTGTACAGCTTGGGTTAGGCTTTGCTGCTCTAGTCCATTCTTTGTATTCACTGGAACAGCGGTTCTCAACCTGTGGGTTGCAACCCCTTTGGCAAACCTCTAGCTCCAAAAACTATTTACATTCTGATTCATAACAGTTGCACAGTTACAGTTATGAAGTAGCAATGAGAAGAATTGTATAGTTGGGGGTCACCACAACATGAGGAACTTGTGTTAGAGGGTCCCAGCATCAGGAAGGTTGGGAACCAGTACTGTAGAGGAAACAGTTGCAGACATGGGAGATGTCTCTACACTGCTGTGTAACACACCAGGAGCAGCTCCGAAACAAGTGCCCCACCCACAGTTCTGAAAGTTCAAGCTCTCTCCCCCACCCATCACCACCACTCCACCCCTCCCCCCACCCCCTACTACCCACCCAACCTCTGTGGCCTCCACCCCATCAATTTTACCTTGAGAGCTTCAGAAAACTACAGACTCTAAGAGCTTCCTGGGACTAATTAAATGGAAGCATGACGGTCACAATCCATAGACCTGAGTTCTGAAAACACACTCAGTCTAAGGTCCTGTGCATCCAAGTCTAGAACGTGCATCTTCAAGAACCACCAAACGTTATCAGCCACAACTGTGGACACATACACAGGAAGCATGCAGATTGAGCATGGTTTCAACCTGTTGTGTTTTTGATATGGCTTGGTTCACAAAGGTTAACGTGTTAGAGGTTTGATCTCCACTGTAGCAAAACTGAAAGGTAGTGGAGCCTATAAAATATAGGGCTTAATCCAAGGTAATTGGATCACCAGTTATCTGAGGCATTATTTACATAGGGATTACATGGCTCTCCTGGGACTTTGGTTAGTCCTGATGAGACCTGAGTTGTCCTGAAGAAACAGCATAGGTCTGGTTTCTTATCTCACCAAGCATTTTTGCCAGTGTGATACCATTAGCCAGTAGGCCTACGCCAAACCCGGAGTGATGGTGGCATCTTGCCCTATTGCCTAGCCCAAGATGTGTCGCAATACCAATGGAAAATGGATTAATACGTCAGCTAGTCACAGACAACTCAGCCCTTTTTCCAATGAGGGATGCAAATAGTGCCTCGAACTGGTACTCACTGATCATTTCTGGCAGTGAAGCAGCTTTTGGCTTTCTGAAAAGAGTGCCCAGGTATTTGGCCCATGTAAGAGCTAGGAAAGAACTCTGGTGTCCCTACTCCCCTGCCCTTGACATAAGATGATTGGCTTCCAGGGTGAACATTAGACTCTCTCAAGTATTACAGGTCTGAAACTGGGACAATGCTGAAAGCTGTAGAACCACATGCATTACAATGCTGGCCACTGGCCTCTCTGACTAGGTAGGAACCATAGTCCTCATTAGACACAGGAAGGCCCAACCTTCTTTCTCTAAATCTGAATAAAGAGAGTTAAAGGAGTACAGGCCTGGCTCCACTAGGCTCCTCACTCTGACCGGAACGAATGGTAAAGACAGAACTCGTAAATCTCATCTTGATCCTATTTCCTGTTGTGTTTTTTTTTTTTTTTATTACTACTTACTGTCCTCGGATGTCCTTGCTCTGAAGTTTCTGACTCCAGATCCTCAGGGAGCAAGATTTAGATTCACGGAGGCTAACACACAGAGTAGACATTTGCTTCTTTGCCAGGGAAAGAAGAGCAAGCATTCTAAGAAATACCGCAGGGTGGGGGTGGGAGGTAAACCATGGAGACCTCCATGTGAGAGAAGGGATTCACCAAGACACACAGTTGTCTTTTTTAAAGTGTGCTAGATAATAGTCTAAACTGGAAGGTGTGTTCAGCTGCCCTGGTACCTTTTCATCGGTCCTTACCACTCCATTATAATAAATCCAACAGCTGTGTTGTATCACCGAGGCCTGACTCGAAATGACCCAGCATCCTCTTGCCACTACCTGAAGGCTCTAGACCTGGTTTGGCCTGTAATTGTGTGTGTGTGTGTGTGTGTGTGTGTGTGTGTGTGTGTGTGTGTGTGTGTGTGTGATTTGGGTTAATGCTGTCTTACTCATGTGAGTCCACCACCTGACCTGATCCCACTCTGTTTTAATCACATTTCCTGTCCACACTGCAAGTTCACACTCTGAGTCTTGGGCCTTGTTTCTTCTTTCCTGTCCAAACAGGTGATCGGCGGCAAGGTGACCCCAGAACATTTGTATTTCCAAGACAGCATCCTGCCGTCTCTTCCTGGGTGACCCTGCCTGACCTCTAACAGAGCTTAGCCTCTGGTGGTCATTCTGCCCTTTTACTATAGCAAGAGCCCTACTTGCAGATGGCCATCCAGGTGGCACCTGGGTGGGCACCTTAGATGTTATTCTCTCATTCTCTAGCTATAGAACTTTAAACTAACAAGGGGCTTAACTGATTTTATAAATAAACAATGCCCCAAGAAAGAAAAAGAAAACATTCCCAAATTCCCCTATTCATTTCTAATTTCTAAAGCTTTATTTGAAACTCTCTGTTCCTCATTGATGGTGGTAGTGGCAACATATTGTTACCTAGAGTTTACTGGGTATTTAGCATGCCCTGGGCACTTTATATCCCTAAGCTCAATTAATCATCACAGTAGCTCCAAGAGAGTGGTATTACTACTACTGTATCCATTTCACAAAAGAAGAAAAAAATAAGAGCTAGTTGAAGAGTGGCTCTGTGAGTTAAGGCACTTGCCACCAAGCCTGAACATCTGAATTCCATCCCTGGGACCCACATGGTGGAAGGAAAGAACTGACCCTCAAGGTTGTTCTCTGAAATCCGCATATACACTGTCACAGACATGCTATGGTCCTCCCTCTCTCCCTCCCCTCTTCCCCTCTTCCCCTCTTCCCCCCCCCCCACCCCACAAATGCTACAAATAAATAAGTGCAATTAGAAATGGAAAATTGAGGCTCAGAAAGTATAAGTAACTGTGAATGTGTAATAAACCATGTTTAAAACAGAAACTAACACTGGGAGTCTAACCACACATTCGAGCAACCCTTGCTGAACTCCTGGCTTAGCTATCAGTTGTGGGAAAGCTTTGATTTCTTTTGCCACTTACAAAAAAAAATACTGAAATTGCTAAGGACATAAATGATTGCAAACCTTGAAAAAAAACTTTTTTCATCTGCAAAAACAGGTGGTAGTGAACCACAGCCTTGGGATCAAGTGAGGGCACACCAAACGCAGCTGTTTCTTCATTTAGGATTGCAGAAGTCGGCATTAGTCATATTAGTTACATTAGAAACCAAATGTTGGAGGCTTTTCTTGTTGTTTCTGTTGTTTGTCTTCGCTGTTTTGATTTGAGGTCCACGGAAGCAAGCAGAATAGAATAAGAACAAAAGCTGGGAGGAACCGATCCTCCACTGGCATCAGATTCACATGCAGAGACTAGCTGGTCTCCACGAGGGCCTGCAGCATGCAAAGCATGCCCTCTTTCTAGTTATAGTGTGTGGATGTGCTTACCATGCATCCTGACTGTGGTGGTGACCATTCCCTGTTCTCTTTGCTGTTCTGTGAGCATAATAAGGTCGGGGACTATAATGCCTTTATCTGATTTCTAGCTACTTGTCTGGGTCATAGAAAATGATTTTAAAAGATGTATTTGTTGAGTGGACCCAATAAAGTCACAAGGTCCTCCTGAGGAGGCAACTCTAGAACCAGGGGTTGATCTGTATAGTGGTTTGGATGAGAATGCCCCCATAGGCTCATTTGTTTGAATACTTGATACTAAAGTGGTCAAATGGTTTGGCAAGATTAGGAGACCTTCTTTGAGGAGGTGGGGCCTTCTTTGAGGAGGTGGGGCCTTGTTGGGGAGGTGTGGTCTTGTTAGAGGAGGTGTGGCCTTGTTAGAGGAGGTGTGGTCTTGTTGGGGAGGTGTGGTCTTGTTAGAAGAGGTGTGGCCTTGCTAGAGAAGGTAGTGTGGCCTTGCTAGAAGAGATCTGACCCAAGGGTGGGCTTTGAAGCATCAAATACTTCCCATCATTCCCAGTGCACCTCTGCATCCCCCATCCCATTGCAGTTCTGAGATGCGAGCTCTTAACTGTTCCCTGCACCACGCCTTCACTCTGTCGTGATGGACTCCGACCCTCTGAAACCGAAGCCCTGTTAAATGCTTTCTTTCATGACTTGCCTTGGTTGTGGCATTTAACCACAGCGTTAGGAAAGTCACTGACACAGTCTGCATGTGTCCGATTAAGGTTGAGAACAAAATCCACAAAGACGTCTCCTACCCGGAGACTGAGACCCTTGGCCCCACTCCAATCTAGTTGTCACCTGGAAGGCAGAGAGAACATTACCATGTAGGTACTGAACAGCAAGCCAAATCTTTTATCACCTACTAACCCTGCCCATCTTAAACACCAGAGGAAAAATCATTAAATTTGGCTATCATAACCAACAAAAAGAGGGAAACTCTCTTATACTGAGAATTTGAGGCAAATCCAGTGAAGCCAAGAAACAGGATGAGCCTGGACTCCAGCAGGCAGAGACAGAGCTGATAAAAAAAACTAAGCCGCTCTCAACTCTGGAATCCCAACACGCCATCCTTATCTAGGGTGAGGATTGTTAGCAGAGAAAACAGAACACATACAAAGTGCTTGCGTTCAGGCACTATAGACGAGGGGTGGCAAACTCTGACCCGTGTGCCAAGCACACCCTCCTGCCTGTTTTTATGAGTAGCTTTTCTGGAATGCAGCCACGCTCATTGTTTATGTACTGCCCAGAGCTGGTTTGCGCTACAGCTACAAAGTGGAAGAGCGCTGACAGAGAACATATGGTCCACAAACTCTGAAAAATGTACTGTTTGACTTTTTTTTTAAGCTTACTAACGTGGGGGCGTGATAGTTCACACTCATAACCCTAGCACTTTTGAGGTGGGAGCAAGGAGAAGCAAGGTTCAAGGTCACCCTGCTCTGGGAGACTCTTGTCTCAAAAAATAAAAACCAAACAAGTTTGCCAATACTGCTGTAGTGTCCAACTATTGAGAACAACCTCCACCCAGGGCCTCAGGCAACACACTGGACCACTTTAGCTCTCTACTTCCAAACAACCTCTTGCTACATGTGGTTGCCCTGAAACAAACACGCTGCTTAGCAAACAACACATGCTCAATAGAAGCTTTCTGCTGGCCCAGTATTTTCTTTATACATGCTTACTGTAAGTCCAGAGGCCTGCTGAGATGCAATACCCAGACCACCCAACCCTGCATCCTTTTTTAGCCAAGGATGTCTCTGCCTGAGTCCCAGTGGTCACTAGCATCTGTTCACCTGTTACACACATGGCCCTTGCTTCTATTCCCTCGATCAGAAATACCACTTGTACACTTTCCTCTTCCCAAACATCACACTTAGCCCTCGGGACTCTCCTCAAATGTTTTACCCAGATGACTTCAGTCACACAGACCTTCTTACCCCTCCCTAGATTTGTTCTCTCCTCTTAGCCACCTTTGCTTGCTTTCCCTTGAGTTTGGTGAGAATGGAAATTCTTTGAGAGGAGCTGAAGAAATCTATCCATGACAGTGCTATTCAACCTAGGGGTTGCCACCCTGGATGACCTTTTCATAGGAGTCGCATATCAGATGTCCTGCATACCAGATATTACAGTTCTTAATGGTAGCAAAGCTACAATTATGAAGTAGCAACGAAAATAACTTTATGGTTGGGGGCCACTGCAGCAGGGAGAATGGTATTAAAGGGTCACAGCATTAGGAAGGTTGAGAAATGTTAAGTTTCAAACCCTGGACACACAGCTGAGATGCCTATTTAATGTATCAAAGTGGGCCTGGCCTCTAGGTTTTCCCAGCATCCCTCAGTCCCTAGTTGTTAAGGGGTATGGCTGGTATACTCACCCTCTACCCTGAACTCTCCAACCCTTCCACCAGAGGCTCTTCCCTATATAATCCAGACATTTTGGTTACCAGCCCCTTTTGTACCTTTGGCCTCCTGGCTGCTGTACTTGGTTCCCCTCCCTATCCCCCTTCCCCTCCCCCCACATGGTTCAGGCCAGAGGTGTCTGCCTCTGGCTATACTCCACGTATCCGTAATCAACTTTCTCCTCCGCTACACCTAGAAGAAGTTATGGCCTTTTTCCTTTTTATTTCCTTTTTTGCATTCAGAAACCAGGGGTCCGTGACAACATCAAGACCTGCTTAGTAAATTCTTCCTGGGAACCAATGCCAGGAGAAAATTTGTTCCGACAGATGCGTGGACAATTTTTTATGTTCTTTTATCTGACGGTCAGAACTTCATAAGGCTCCTTGGTTTTTACTACGGCCACCAGGAAGCATCAGGAAGAATTAAAGTGACCACACCCAGCAGGGTGTGGCACCACCTGTTCATCTGTCTTTGTTCTCCGTCCTTTTCTTTTTTATTTTAAAAGCCCTCTAAAGGATTGCTGATCTGTAGATGCTAAAAAAAAAGTACAGCATTCCAGCACATTCACTACTTCAAAAAGGAACAACAGCCTTTCCACCGATAAGGGCTTCCTGTGACACCGGAAGTACTTCTGAATTCTGGGGAAGTCATCGTTGATGGCTAGCGAGCTTTTCTTCCAAAGAATTTAAATGAAAATCTTGAAAACTGGAACTACTGTATACTAAAATTAAAAGTCCCCGGGATTGGAGTGATGGCTCAGAGGTTAAGCGCACCAGCTGCTCTTCCAGAGAAGCAGAGTTCAGTTCCCAGCACCCACACGGAGGCTTACAACCATCTGTAACTGCAGTTCCGGAAGATCCAAAGCCCTCTTCTGGCCTCCACAAGCACCAGGCACATGAATAGTGCACAGCCACACCACACGCGCCGGCAAAATACCCAAACACATAAAATAAAGACAAATGTGATTTTTAAAATTTAATATAGAACCTGGTTCGGCTTCTAGAGCAATGGAGCAAGGATCTCAGAAAGTCCCGCCCAGGAGGAAGGCGACGAAAACGTAAGCAATGACTTTTCATGATAACCCTTTACCTAGAAATTTCACCTTAATTTTGTTGACACCTGAAGCTTTCTCACCTAGCCTTGATCCTTCCTGTTCACCCTAGCCCTGTGACAACCATCAAAGAAAACCCTTATGTCAGTTGCTAGGGAACCCTGCTGCAGGGATCAGGATGAGTTTGAATTCCCCAAAGTTTCAGCCTAGAGGAGGGTCAATTTGACCTGAGGATGATGTCTGGAAGCCTGTGGTTGCAGAGCTTATTTTTATTGGATATCATTTAGAGTTTATTCTCATTAATTAACTAATTATTTTTAAAAACCACCCTCTTTTCTATGCAGTTTGCCAAAAAAATTAGAAAGATAAATGAACACCGCCACGCTCATAAAACATGTTAAGGTTTTGTCTTTTACTGTCTATTGTAATCCTAAGTGCGGGCCCCCAAGACCTGGAGTCTACAAGTATCCCCATGGCCCTGCCCCCAAGTTAATTCTGATTGGTGAATAAAGATGCTAACAGCCAATAGTTGGGCAGAAGAGACAAAAGTGGAGTTTAGGTTTCACAGGCTTATTCGAGAGGAGGACCATGATGGAGAAGAAGGAGCAGGAGAGGAGGAAGGAGAAGCAGCCATGGGTTAAGGATCAAAAGTACATGGCTCTGAGGATTGCCCAATTGGAGTTAAGATCATCTCAGATGGAACACAGTAAATAGAAAATAATAACTTCAGGTTATCGATAGGAAAGTAGATTCTAACAGCATGGAGGGTAGGCAGCTGCCCAGCTATTGTGCTACTTAAGGCTTATTGTAAATATAAAGGATATGTGTGTGTGTGTGTGGTTTTTATCCAGGAATTCAATAACCAAGATGGGGAAGAAACCCCGGGCCGGGATTTAAAAACTATCTACAACAAAGAAAATATTTGAGACAAATAGGAATCTAGGGTTGAGAACGTAGCCCAGTGGTAGAACATTTGCTTGGCATCTGTGAAGCCCTGGGTTCAATCCTCAGCATCACAAAAAGGAACAACACATGAGGAACAGGCAAAAACACATAAAAGCAAAAGGGGAGGTGTCGATACCGTGTCCACACGAGGCTTTGTAAAGCTCCAGCCAGCCTCTCTGGGAATGAAGGCCATGTGTATATCTGAAGCTATGTGTGCTCACTCAGAGAGTCCTGCAGGTGAGACAGGTTAATCTAGAACTCACACTCCTCAGGAACCCACTGAGAAAATAGATGTCTTGAAGGAGATAAAACGGTGCTCCATAAAACATCTACTTAACGTGAGAGAAAGCAGAGATGGCAGAACTGAAAGTCGAAAAGGGTGAGAGACAACAGAAAACAAACAGAAAAATGACAAAATGGCGCATATGCCTGGCTGCGGGTACACACAAGAGGGTGCTTACTTAACTGGGAATGGGTTAAACACTTCCGTCAAAGGTAGACAGACATTGTCAGAACAGATATCTTAAATGACCGAAGTATATGCACACTTGAGACTCAAAGACATATCAGAAAGCAAAAGTATATAGAAATAGACACCATGCAACAGTTATGGAGGGAGGTGAAGGCAGACACTGGTACTGAGAAAAGCACCAGAATTATCACTAGAAACAACGTCGGTCATTTTGTCATAATAAGACAGCCAATATAATAGGAAACACACGGATTACGTGTGTGTGTGTGTGTGTGTGTGTGTGTGTGTGTGTGTGTGTGTGTTTGGCAGAGTCCAAAATGATGTGTAGATCAGCCTAATAGAACTGAAGAGGGACTAGATGATTCAGCAAAAACAACTGGATATATTAGTAATCCATGTTCAATGACACATAGAACAATTAGACATGGAGTAAGAAGGAAACCAGGGACTGTGGATATAGTTCTGTAGGTCAACACATATTCAACATGCATATGGCCCCCAGTGGATCCCCAGTTCTGAACAATAACAACAGTGATAAAAAAAAATAAAGAACAAGGTTAAAGTCTATTAAAATATAAAGAATCAGACCAATTGGACCTAAAAGAGATCTACACAGACCATCACACCTAACAGCAGCTACAAGTACATTCTTCTACAGTGTCTAGACCATCCTGCAAATAGACCATATGTTGTGCCTTAAAACAAATCTCAAAACTTTGAGAGGAAGAGACTCATACAAACTATATATTCCTAACACAGTGGAATCAAATTAGGCATCAGTTATAGTTTTTTAAAACTGGGAAATTCATCTGAAAATACTCCTAAATAACTAACAGGTCAAAGAAGAAATCACAAAGATATTAGAAAGTGCTTTGAGATTAATAAAAAAACAAAAGCACAATATATCAGAATTTGAGGGATGATATAAAGCAGAGCTCAGAGGGAATTCGTAATTAAGGTGGTTTACACGTCAATGCCACCTTACGACACTAACCAAAGAGAAGTAAAATCAACCCAAAGCAAGTAGAGGAAGCAGGCAAGCAGGCAAGCAGAGTGAGCTACACAGAGAATGACATTGTGGATAAAAAGGATAAGACGGAAAATCAGTTTTTTAAAGGATTTTTTTAAAAGTGTCACATCTCTGATTAGTAAGACAAGAAAAAGCAAGAAAGGCAAAGGGAGACTTGGGAACTAAACTGAAAACTATCACCAACTTTGTAGAAATAGAAAGGGGTTGGTTATTCTCTAGAGGTAGTATTTCATTCCCCACACCCTTTTCCACCTGGACGGCTGGCCTCTGGGATGATACCCTCTGTACTTGTGGTGAGCCTTCACAGCTTGTGTCTCTCTGGACTCCCCTCCCCTCTGCACCCCAAGGTGTGCTTTCCTAATTGCCTTAAAGTGACATCCAAGATTGACCATTCATTGTAAAGAGCATGCCTAGTTCACTGCACAAGGCAATCAAAAGAGCAAGACTGGGGGAAAAAAATGTCTGCAACACACACGTCTGATGACAGACACGTATTCAACAATAAAGAGGCAAAGGTCCTGATTTTAAATAGTCAAAGGCCAGGTGGTAGTGGCACACGCCTTTAATCCCAGCACTCGGGAGGCAAAGGCAGGAGAATCTTTGAGTTTCAGGACAGCCTGGCCTGCTGTGGGAGTTCTAGGAGAGCCAGGGCTATACAAAGAAACCCTGTCTCAAATAAATGACAGACAGACAGGCAGGCAGGCAGGCAGACAGACAGACAGACAGACAGACAGATAGATAGATGGATGGATGTACAGACAAATGACTTGTACAAACATTTTTCAAAAAAAATATATAAAGCCCATGAAACAATGTTCAAAATCTTCAGTCACTAAGGAAATGCAGATTAAAAGCACAATGGACAAGATGAGATTCCATCCCATCTCTCCCCACTAGTATGGCTAAAATGAAACCCATACAATAGCAAATACAGTGAGGACATGGGGGCACTGGTGTCATCACACATTTCTCATAGGGATATGAAATGGTGTGACCTCTTTAGAAAACAGTCATAGTTCTCCAAAATTTTTAAACATAAAGTTACAAACACTTGTAATTCTGAAATCCCACTCATGAGTCCATATGCAAGAGAACTACAGCCCCATCTTGACTTGTTCACGAATGCCCATTAATTACCATAGCTGCAAAAATAAAAACAACCCACATGTCTGTCAACTAAAGAATGAATAAGCAAACGTGGCATAGCCACAGAATATTGTTCAGCACTAAAAATAATGGCTAGTGGGCCAGCAAGATGGCTCAGCAGGCGAAGGCTCTTGCTGCCAAGCCTTGCAATCTAAGTTCAATCCCCAGGACCCACTTAAAGAAGAGAAGGGACTCACCTCCACACATATAATGTCACAACAGAAAATAAACAGACAAATGGTGGGGAGTGGGGGGAGTTAAAAAATAGTGGGACACTGACATTCATGGCATAAATGAGTGTTGAAAACATCATAGGAAGAGTAAGAAACCAGCCACAAAACTGACCCCACCTGTAGCTAGTATCAACAGGAGACACAGGAGGTCTGTGGTTTCCCATTCTAGATGAGAGTGAAGAGTGGGCAGTCCTTGCAGCTGAGGATTCAGGGATTGGAAGGAGGCCCTGAAGATAACTGGCAGTTTGGTAGCAGTGAGACTTAACATGGCTACAAGAAAATGCTAAAGACTAAAATGTAACTTGAGCTGCAAATTATATTGTAAAGGCTCAGCTGTATCGCATGTGATCAAACTTCAATGATAGATAGATAGATAGATAGATAGATAGATAGATAGATAGATAGACAGACAGATGTTGCGAAGAGTTCCTGAATGATCAATGCCTGCCTGAATAGAAGCCCGTAAGGGCAACACACATGCTTGCATAGTGGGGGCTTTATGGGACAGTTATTTTGGATGTTTTTGGTACTAACTATGAGACTCTCCAGCACTTACCATAGACGCATCAGAAAGGATCTTATGGTACCATAAAATGCTTTCTCCGGGGCAGATTCTATCACTGATATGGGATGGGTGTGGAGCTCCACCCCTAATCATGAAGCTGTCTGCAAATGACACGCACTGGGGAAGGGAACACCACTTTTCTCCAATGGAATCTCACTGGGTGTATCAGCCAGGCTGCAGGGCACGCCCCAGTAGTTGGCCAACACTAAACAAACCCACTGGGTTTTTGTTTAGGATTCTTTGTTTCATTTTTCTTTCTTTTGTCATTTTTTAAGCTATCAGTCTTTTGCTTGTTTGTTTTTGTTGGGGCTTTTTTTTTCCTTAGGGGTTTTGGTTTAGTTTGGGGTAGGTTGGTTTTTGGTTTTTGGTTTTTGGTTTTTTTTTAAGGGAGAGAGAAAGAACATAAAAATTGGGTTGGGTAGGAAAAGTGGAGAGAATCTGAGAAGACTTGGGGGAGGGAAAAGCATGATCAAAATATGAAGTATTGTGAAAATACTATTAGTATGAAAATATTAAGTAGTATGACATTTATTTCAATAAAACAAAGTTTAGCCTCAAAAATGCAGGCTCAGCATTTCATAGCATTTCAAATGAAAAATGAGAACAAAAAGTTCACTGACTGCATTGTATAGAAGTTTTATCATAATCCTTCATGTAACTAAGGTATGTGTATATTATATTTACTATACTGAGAACTTGTTATAGAGAATGTGATATATAATATTTCATACACAAGGACTATTTGATAGTATTTTTAAATTTTAAAATAGTTACTTCTGGAGAATTTGGGGCATAGGTTCTTGCAAAGAGATCCTTGTTTTTCGATGCATCATCTTCAACACTGGTTTAATTTAATTTTACTTTTTTTTACTATCAGTAACTAATTTTAGGGAGAGACTCTACCTTCCTTATTTGGGAACCAGTCACTTTGTCCTACTATGTATTCAATGGATGGTTCCTTATTGATGAGTACTCCCTAAGGAGGGGTTTATGCTGTTTTACACCCAATACTGCATAGGCCAGGATCAAAGAGAACATCTGGAATGGCACCTGAACTCCCGTTAATGCATTGACCACTAATCTTGTCACTAAACACTAGAAAGCCTGACTCCATACTCCAAGCCCCTTTCTTTCCTTACCTGAGACCCGAGCAATCCAGGCAAGGTCTCCTTTTGGCAACAAACACCCCACTCTCCCTTAACCATCAACATGCAGGGCAGCACATCAGTATACCCTGTAACACAAGGGTAGTGATCCCTCAGGCTAACAAACTCAGTTATCACTCAGCAGCCCACGTGAGCACATAGATAGCATAGTTCTGCACTTGATACATCTGCCTGCAAGAACTCTGACCACACTTTGGAATGTTTCAGACCCCTCCTTCCCCCAAAAGCCCTTAGGTCACTGGCTCCATGCCCCTATCTGAAAGCCTCATAGCTTTAAGGATCTGCCTCAACAACTGAAGCCTCTTTGGAGGCACTGGTAGCCTGTTAGCCAGTGTCAGGTTGATATAGTTAGCTGGTCTCAGACTCATCAAGAAGATTCCTGACTCAAATTGACTCTATGAACACAGCAACCAAGGCAAGTGGCTTGTAAAGGGCAATGTTATCAGGTCACAGCAGGACTTGGTTTCCAGACTCCTAATTCCAGCCACTTGTCCAGGTTTGTAGCTGCTATCTTCTTGCAGTATCCACTTCATGTCTCTTCTGTATCACCTGCATCATCTAAGAACAGTGATTCATACTCTCTCTCCTTCTGCCCACCTATTCTCCTCTCCCTGTCTCTCCCTGTCTCTGTCTCTCCCTCCCGCTGTTGCCAAAATATCAATATTTTTGACAACTAAGCCAGAGCTGAGAGCAAAGGATGGTAGCTGGGCACAGGAGTAATCTAAAACTGAAAATACACAGGATACACAGTATGGGGGAGGCAGCGATAAGTCAGATGTAAATTCAGCATCCTTGTCCTGGTCCTTTATATCTGACTTTCCTAAAGCCTGTCCAGAGGCATCCATACTCCTAGAGTGTGCAGAAATGGAGGCAGGACAGGCTGGGCAGGCATTCCATTGCCTCCCACAGGCTGTATGTCTCAAAATTCTCTCCCTGGCACCAAAGGCAATGGGAAGCTCAGAAGATGCCTGATTTTTTTTTTTTTTTTTTTTGGTAAGAGAACAGGAACAAAAAGAAATAGAGTGAGCGGGGAGAAATACATAGAGAACGAGAGTTCACCATGTAATTAACTATTGTCTGATGCCTGCATCCTCACAGTTACCATGGTACCAGTGCTGGCTACTTTTATGTCAACTTGACACAGTCATCTGAGAGGAGGGAGCCTCACTTAAGAAAATGCCTCTATAAAATTGGGCTGTGGGCAAGCCTGTAGGAATTTTCTGAATTCATGATAAATGGGGAAGGGCTTAGCCTATTGTGGGTAGTGCCACCCCTGGGCTTATGGTCTTGGGTTCTACAAGAAAGCAGGCTGACAAGCCATGAGGAACAAGCCAGTATGCCGTACTCCTCCATGACCTGTGCATCAGCTCCTGCCTCTAGGTCCCCTCTGTTTGAGTTTCTGTCCTGACTTCTTCAATTACAGACTACACCGTGGAAGCCAAATAAGCCCTTTCCTTCTCAACTTGCTTTTGATCATGATATTTTTCATCTCAGCAATAGAAACCCTATCTAGGGAAGTGTCTAGAAAGCAAAAGCTAGCCTTGAACTAGTGTTCCCTACAATGCTTCTCTGATCAACACTAGCAAGAATCCCCACTTTATTTTAGCAAGAATTAGGAACGTAATATTATGACACAAATCTGTTGCAAAGCGAAATGAGAGGTTTTTAAACCTCTGTGGGTTTATGAGACTTGTTAGAGACGGAACTGCAGGCTGCCCATCCTGGTGGCCCTGGACTGATCTAAGCAAAGAACTCCAGCAGGTAGCAAGGTGCATGGGTGAGGAGACTTTGAATACCAATAGCCTAAGGGATGCCTGGATATATTTGGGATATACATTTTACAAAACTGAAGGTTTTACAGAGACCACTGTGGTGGTTTGAATGAAAATGGCCCCATAGGCTCATAGGGACTGGCACTATTGGAAGGTGTGGCCTTGTTGGAGTGGGTGTGGCCTTGTTGGAGTGGGTGTAGCTTTGTTGGAGTGGGTGTGGCCTTGTGGGTGTGATGTTATTGGAGGAAGTGTGTCTCACTGGGGGTGTGTGGGGGAGGGGCTGGCTTTGAGGTCTCAGAAGGCCCACATTCTCCTCCTGTTGTCTGCAGATCCAGAGGTAGAACTCTCAGCTGCTTCTCCATCACCATGTCTGTCTGCATGCTACCACACTTCCCTCTATAATGACAATGGACTAAACCTCTGAACTGTAAGTCAGCCCCAGTGACATATTTTTCTTTATAAGAGTTGCCATGGTCATGGTATCCACATGCAATAGAACCCAAACGAGGACAAGTGCCAAAAAGTCAATCACAAAAGAAAGTGCTAGTATACAGTTCCCTCACACAACCAAGTGCCAAGTCCACCCTTCCACCCCCATGCATTTACTGTGAGGCTTGAGTACAGGTGAAAGTAGACTTGACTTCCTAAGTCCCAGTTCCATTTTAAAGATGAGGTCCCAATCAAACATTTTTTTATTAAAAAAAAAAAAAAGTTACACCCCTGCTTCATGGCATTTATAAATACCATGTCCTTTCTCAAATCCTAATTGTCTTTAAATAGTGAAGACCTCCTGAAGGGGCCATGGTCCACAGTGTAACTGACCCCTTTGAATTATGCACTGTCAGCCAGTCAGGATAGACTGCTTTGGAAACACACAAGTGAGAGTAGTAACCATTACAGAGACTGTCTGCATCTCAGGGACTTTAACTCACTCACCTCTCACACTGGCACTGTAAGATAAACGCCGTTACCATTCTCCTCTGACTGATGAGGAAATCAAGGTATAACTCGTCCAAGGCCATAGAACTCCCAACCGATGGGTAGCACTGCCTGACAGCTGCAGGACCCACGGTTTCCCAACATATTATCCATATACCGTGTGCATCTGGACTTGCCTTCTTGAGAGAAAGAATACCATTCCTCCCTAAAGCAGGGACTCACCTGGATGTGTTTAGGTTCCTATAAAGCTGCCCAAGGGACTCCAGTAACTGTCCCTCCATCTCCCGATCCCTGAGTTGCTGAGCCAGGGCCAGCCAGTGTTCATGATAGGTAATGCACGCATCGGGGTTCGGGGACACCGAGCTGTAGAAATGGCAGAGGGATTTGGTGACCTGAAGTTGACCTGAACATAAAACAGGGACGTGAATGAGACACTGGCATAGCGTGTGCCAACACATTTTCCCCCCAATGCTCCCAGCAGCATGGGCATACTCACTGCTTAGGTGTTGGTGCCTTAAGCCAAACAGCAATGCCATTTCATAACAAAGGCGGCTGTGGACCAGCTGGTGTCCAGACACCGAAGCTTGGCCCAACCAGAGTAACACCTGTACCAACTCCATGTCTGTCTCCTTGCTGGCTTGGAGTTCGGAATACAGCCGGACAGCCTGCAGGAGATAACCCCTGGCTGACTGCTGCATACATGACTTGAGGGTCAAGTGACCAAGATTGGCCATAGACACAGCCTGGTTACGTATGTTCCCCATCTCCCGAGCTCTGATCAGAGCTCGGAGGTAGCTCTTGGCCGCCCTGCTAGTCCGGCCTTCATCTTCAAACGCAAGTCCCAGGAGGTTGTGGACCACTCCCCTCTGGGTCACGCACTCTGTCTCTCTCAAGGAGCATAGTAGCGGCTCAAGAATCTCCAAGGCCTTCTCTGTCTGCCTGCCTAAGAGGTATGCCCATGCCAGACAGAGAGAAGATTCGAAGGCTTCCTCTTCACCCAGTAGTTTCCCTAACACATGGGCCTGGCTCAGGTAGTGGACAGAACCATCAGGAGATTGGTGCTGGAGGTACATCTTAGACAGGATGAGACACAAGGTCCTCTGGATGTCCTGGTCACTCAGTTCCTCACAGGCAGCCAGGGCCTGCCTGAGGGTTGGGCAGGCCAGGGCGGAAACCTCACACCAGTTTGAAGAAGGAACACCCAGGATCTTAGTGGCATTCTGGAGAACCAAGTAGGCCTGCCAAATGGAAAGAGACATCCCCCGGGCACTCTGGGGACCACGTTTTTGAACAGAGGCCACTGCGAGATGCGGAAGATACTTCTTGTCATACAGAGAACTCAACATGGTGGCTGTAGCCTCCGAAGCGGGAGGGTGTCCAGAAAGGAGCTGCAGACGTTCTGCGAATGGCACAACTTCCTCGTGCCGGCCAAGGCTCAGGAGCAACCGGATGGCCAGGAAGCAGGACCTGGCCTCCAGAAGGCCACTCCCCACCACGATCCCTTGGCGCAGCACGTAAGTCACTACATCTAGCTCATTCTTCGTACTGAACTCATGGTCTGGCAGGCAGGCCAGCAGAGCGCCCGCCTTTTCAAGCAAGGTGGGCCCTTTATGTCTTAGCCTCTGCCTCAGGTAGATAGCTGCCAAGTTGATGTACAGAGCAGCCACCAGGGAGAGGTCCTCAAACGCCCCATCAAGGACTCGAATGGCCTCCTCAAAGTAGACCCTGGCCTGAGAAAGTTTGGTCTTCCTGATGCTTAGTCGGCCCAGGAGGAAGCAGAGCCGGGCATGGGCCCATGTCATGTGGCTCATCTTGGCCCACTTCCTTGAAGTCTCTAGGTAGGCCACTAGCTCATCCTCCTCAGAGAAGCTGTAGAAGGAGGAAGTCAGAAAAGAGAAGGAGAAATCATAGAGGCTCTTAAAGTGGTCGGTGTAGCCTTCGTGATCTAGAAAAGCCAAGATGGGGGCAAAGTGCTCCACATCATCCTCCTCCAGGCTGGTGCTCAGGTCCATGAACAGTTCCGGGTCATCGAGGTCCTCGGGCTCCGGAAGGTGATAGCTGTCCGAGGAGGCTGAGATGAGCTCATCCTCCTCGGGGCTGGAGTCTCCAGAACCGCTGGAACGCCTAGAGCCTATGGTCTGCCGCTCCATCCAGGTCCCACCAGACCTGGCCTCCCTGAAGCCCTCGGGCTGCGATGCTGTAAGGACAGGCAGAGTTGAGCACCCATGAGGGCCTTAGCTCCTGGCAAGAGACTAGGTAAGCCGACCCAAGGACAGGAGGTCGGGCCTGACGGGATCTCTACTCACCACTCAGATCATTCTGGAGATTCTGGATGGCTTCAAACTCACCTAGGCAGAGATGAAGGACAGATCTAGTGTTAGGTCACACCATGTCACCATACCGCTGACCGCTTTGATGCAAGTCTATCACCGACTATTGCTCCTCTTCCGCTCCCAGAACAAGTTCTCTGTGGTGTTCAGAGCTCTGCTCCCCTGACCCGGAGGGCCTCACGGCTTCAGCTTGCTGCCTGAGTCCGGCAGATCTGCTACAGGAAAGGTTTCTAGGGCTTAGCATTGATATCTGGGGTTTGTATTCCTAGCAAAGGCTCCCTATACGTGAAGAAAGCCTCCTCCAATTTCCTCTCTCCCAAGGAACTGGCCGGATAGTCCCTTGTGGCAAATCTCTGGCTATCCCTATGAAACAGCAACCATCTAATTCAGCCTCACAGAAGCTGACATACCATGTACTGGCTGGTTTTGTGTGTCAACTTGACACAGCTGGGGTTATCACAGAGAAAGAGCTTCATTTGGGGAAATGCCTCCATGAGATCCAGCTGTAAGGCATTTTCTCAATTAGTGATCAAGGGGGAAAGGCCCCTTGTGGGTGGTGCCATCTCTGGGCTGGCAGTCTTGGGTTCTATAAGAGAGCAGGCTGAGCAAGCCAGTAAGCAACATCCCTCCATGGCTTCTGCATCAGCTCCTGCTTTCTGACCTGCTTGAGTTCCAGTCCTGACTTCCTTTGGTGATGAACAGCAGTATGGAAGTGTAAGCCAAATAAACCCTTTCCTCCCCAACGTGCTTCTTGGTCATGATGTTTGTGCAGGAATTGAAACCCTGACTAAGACATACCATCACCGAAGACGTGAGAGAAAAGTAACCCTTCATCAGCAACATTAGCGACAGTAAAGTTGCTGTCCTTCCTCTACAAAGCCATCAGCCTTTCCCATCATAAGGAAATTATTATCATTCATTTGTTCATGCATTCATTCATTCATGCATTCAACGTTGCCAAAAATTGTGCTAAGCAAGGTAGATCCACTCCTGAGACTGATACATCCAACAACCCAGGGTCACCCTGTATCTGGGGTGCTGTGATGAAATGGACTATCTTGGCTAGTAGGTATCCTGGTTCAAGTACCAACAATTCTTGGGCCTCAGTTTCCTAATCTGTACAATAAGGGGAGAAATTATCTCTGAGGTCTTTCCAATTATCGACATGATGTGTGATTTGGTACCTAGTCAGCAATGTGACCTTGAGCTGTGACTCGGGAAGTTCTTCCTCTCCTTGGGATGAAAGGCCAATCCAGCTGACCACCCATGGTGGTCAGAGGCAAAGGCAAGTTGGTTTTATCATGTGTCATGGTTGCCAAGCAACACAATGTGTGCAACCCAGAAAGATCTAAAGTCTATAGGGAAACTACTAATCCTGTATGAACCGGGCCATCAAGTGGATAGTGATTGCAGCCCCAAAATCCTAGACAGGAATAGAACGAAGAGAAGTCTATCCCTGGCCATGGGTTCCTTTCTGGTCTTTAGGAGCCTGGGCTTTCTCTGGGGTCTAGGGACACTCACTCAGCCGGTAAATAGAAGTGATGTCAGTATGAGCGAGCGAACATAGGAAGCCGGAACACTCGGCCTTCCTCTCACTTCCTGGGGACCAGAGAGAACTCCTTTCCTCATCACTGAAAAAGGCAGAGTTCTTGCTCCTGCATGGGGTAGAAAACAGACAAGGTCAGTGCTGTGGTTCAACTCTCCCTCTTCCTCTCTCCACCAAGGATGGGGGGGGGGGGGGAAGCTTAGAAAACCAGGCTTGTCCATGGGTGGCCATCAGCTCCTCACTGCTGCAGTCTGAGCTCCCCTGCTGGAGATGAAAGGGATGTCCTAAGGTGGCAAGTAGCCCAGAGGGGAGATCCCCACACCTCCACTCCCAGCAGCATCTGTTGGTAATGGCAGCAACAGGGACTGGGGCCAGGATGGTAATAAGGATTAAGGAAAATATAAGTCCCTTTCTCTTTAGTTTATTTCCATTAGAAGTCAGGGACAAATGGTACCTGTCTAGAGGAACAGCAAAGAAAGTTCCCCTGTGCTCTGAAGGAATATTACACAGTTGCTAAGGTCTGATTCCAGGACACAGAACAGTACTGTGTGACACTAAGGAAAGGAATTACTAAAGGACAGAACGTGAGTAGAGGCAGGGTGGCGGTGGGGGGGGGGGGGGGCTGGAGGAGCAATCATAAACAACGAGCTCTTTAAGTGCAGCCTATCTGCCATCTACCTGCAAGGTCTAATTTGCTTGCTAGAGGTTATTTTGAAAAATACAAATGGCTGACAAAGCACTCTATCTAGCACTTAGCTGACCATGCTGTAAGATCACTTTCACACCCCTGGGGAGCTTACCCTTATAATCTCAGTACTCCTCGGGAGGCTGAGTCCAGACACTTGCCTTGAACTCAAGGTCAGTCTGGACTGTATAGTGAGGTCTAGGCCAGCGGGGCTGGGTTACAGAGTATAACTGACTCAGGGGAGTAAGGCAGAGAGCAAGGCCAGGAAAGCCTTTGGCAAAGGCAGGAGAATTAACACAAGAGAAAAAAAAAAAAAAACTGGCAATGGTGAAGGCCAGGCACCCTCACCCACACACCGCACACCCCACACCCCATGCCCTCAGCCAAGGCCAGCTAGAACTGACTGGAGCTACTGTTGCAGGTGCAGAGGCGCCCCAGGGTATCTGAAGGTGACCAACCCACAGTTCATTATAAATTTCATGTTTACAGAGAGCATACACCAAAAATGCCACCCTGTTCAAATGACTCCCAAAACTATGGAATACTGGGATGGGAAAGTCCCATCCATTCTTTTTTTTTTTTTTTTTTTTTTTTTTTTTGTTATCATCACATGACCCTTTAGCTTCTAAAATGTCCTCCCTGCTCTGGCCTTCTTCCACCTTCGAAAGCATATCTTTCTCCCTCTGCTGCGGTCTACCGCAGGTGCCTGTTTAGTTCCTTGTTCTGAACCTGAAAATTCCACCAGGTGCCTGCTGAAACCCAAAGTCCACGGACATCATTCCTCCCAGACAAAACAAAATATAGTTTTTGTTCAGTACCAAACAATTTAAAACCGAATTCTTCAAAATCCAAAACTCCATAGCAGCCAACATGCCTGAAGGATGTTGCAATACTGTTACTTACTCTGCACAGCTGCTATATAGGTGGGGCTATTCTTATCCCCTCTTACAGATAGAAAACGTACAGGCTAATAAAAAGTTAGAGTCGGTGAGTGGGAAGTAAGAGAACCTGTTTAGTCAGGGCAGGAATCTAGAGGGGCTGTGATGGGTTGCTCTGATCAGTCCCTTGCTGTCTGTCCCCAGAGCCCAGGCAAGAGCGGCTGGAAAGTCGGCACCTGGCCAGCCAGCCATGGGAACTGTTCAAGGACACTCCACTGCTCACTAGCAGACATGCACAGTGTGTGCTGACACCTGGCCCAGAGTTTTCCACCTCCATGTGTGAGATCCATCTTTAGCCTGCTCTCCAGATTTCTCCTAGTACCCTCAATTTTCAGCCTCAAAATAGCATGCAATTAAAACCTTGGGTGGGAATAAGAATGTATAAAGGGGTCTAGGGAGGTGGCTCAGTGGGGAAGACTGCATACTGTTCTTATGTAGGATCTGAGTTCAATTCCCAGCACCCACATTAGGTGGCTCATGATCACCTGTAATTCCAGTTCCAGGGGACCCAATGCCCTCTTCTAGCCTCCATGGGTACCCACATGCACATGGTACACATAGGTCCATGCATACTCACACATATACATACATACAAACAAACATACATACATACATACATCCTAAAATAAATATTATATATTGTATCTCTATATTACATACATTTACATGTTGTGTATATGTTTTTATACAGACATATATAAAACCCAAGTGTTTATAGAAGCCTTAAATGTTACAGCATGTTCTGAATTTGCCCACTCATTTCATATTCATGACTCCCTTTGTAAATTGATTTTAATCTATGTATGCTGATGAAATGATTCAGGTGCATGCTCAGAATTGTACAGGTGGAAGGGTAGCACAGCCTGAAAGCGGTTTATTATCCATCAACATCCATGTCCGTTGCCTCAGAGCTGATCTGCCAGCATCTTGCCTTCCAGGTGTTTACAGAGAATCTGAGAACCATGACAAATGAGTCCAAGAGATAGATCTCTTATGAGCCCATCAAGACAGTCTTATATTTGGAGAATTTTTAAACCGTCCTGTGCTCTGGCTTCTCTCTGTTCCGTATCTAGTACTTACAACGCTGTTTAACTATTGCCTTTAATTCTCTCTCACATCTCTTTCCCCGAACTAGTCAAAGACTTCTTTTCCTCCCTACATCTGACAGTTACACAAATAAAACAACTGATGCACTTTTGGGATCTTTGAGACAGGCCCACTGGATGGGGTACCCCAACGGCCACACCTGCCACCCACATTTAGCCAGAATACCAGGATCAGTCGTCAGTTGCATAATGGCAAATAGGGTTCCTTCTTTGGAGAGGGGTGATAAGAACAGGAAATGGGAATTGGCCAATTTATCTAAATGTGTAAAAAAAAACCCTAGAGAAAAGTAGCTGGTCTCTTTCTCAGCTGAAAGCCAGAAATATCCTCAGGCCTCTTGACAGACTCATCCTTGCTAGAGGCCAAAGAAGCCGGGATTGTTTGGGGACACTGGTCCTTAATCTGGTTTCTAAGTGATTTGGGGTTCCCTATTCAGAGTAGAGAATGTTAGAGTAGCAATAAAGGCCCATTAGGAAAACAAAAAACAAAAACATGTGGATGCTGGAGAGATGGCTCAGCAGTTAAGAACACTGGCTCCTTCGCTAGGTCTGATTCCCATCACCCACCCACAAGGTGGCTCACAACCTTCTGTAACTCCACTTCCAAAAGATCTAGTCCTATCTTCTGGCCTCCACAGACACCAGGCGTGCACATGTTATACAGACACACATGCGGGCAAAACACTCATCCACATAAAATAAAATCATAAAAATTAAAAACAAGTTCCTATCAGAAGATTACGGCTTCTGACCTAGCATTCCAGTTGAGCCGGGTCAGTCACCTGGGCAAGGGAGCACGCCCCGCCGTGGAAGGCAGGTTCTCACTGAGCCAGGCTGACCAGATAGGCAGAGTAATTCATCCTTTAATGAGATACTGGGCTTATTCCTTCCCAACATCCCCGCCCCTTATGCAGTAGTACACCGGGTTTCAGCCTTGTGTTTTTTAAGTCTGCCCACTTTTCCAAAAAAGCATTATTCTCTTCTTTCTGTCTCTTTTCTAAGCATGTTATAGTTTAAGCTTCTCCAACATTTGGGGCTTCCTTATTCTTTCTCTAAAGTCCCCTCCCTTCCTCCATGTGGCTGCTTGGCCACCATGTGTCTGACCTCCATGCTGGCTTTTAAGTGGCATGTTTCCCACTTTCTCCATTCTCCTCCTCTGGGCAGCTGCTGGGATTTAGAGCTTGCATGGCCCTGTGTATTCTTGCTCTTCATTTCTTTTTCTTTTAAACCCCATTAATTGAATTGGGCTCAACACCATTAAATTTAAGAACTAAATAAAAATATAAATAACTGCTAACAAATAAAAAAGATTTAAAAATTGCTCTTAAGCTTCAATAAATAAATGAATATAAAACTAAATAAACGTTTGCCGCAAGTTTTACAGGCTTGCTTTCCAGCTGCTGGGAAACCAAGTGGCTGGCATTAAAATGCTATAAAAGGGAAATTCATCAGTTCACTTCCTTAGACAAGCTCAGGGGCTGGGCTGTGTGTCCGAAGCACCAAGAAGAAGGTGACTCAGAAAATAATCCTAGAAAACTATTCTCAACAATAAAAGAACTTCTGGTGGAATCACCATCCCTGACCTCAATCAAGCTGTACTACAGAGCAATTGTGATAAAACTGCATGCTAGTGATACAGTGACAGACAGGTAGATCAATGGAATAGAATTCAAGACCCAGAAATGAACCCACACACCTATGGTCACTTGGTCTTTGACAAAGAAGCTAACACCACCCACTGTATTTAAAAAAAAAAAAAAAAAACAACCAGCATCTTCAACAAATGGTTCTGGCTTAACTGGTGGTCAGCATGTAGAAGAATGCAAATCTATCCATTCTTATCTCCCTGTACAAAGTTCAAGTCCAAGTGGATCAAGGACCTTCACTGAAAATAGAGAAGAAAGTGGGGAAGAGCCTCGAGCACATGGGCACAGGGGAAAAATTCCTGAACAGAACACCAATAGCTTATGTTCTAAGATCAAGAATTGACAAATGGGACCTCATAAAATTACAAAGCTTCTGAAAGGCAAAGGACACTGTCAATAGGACAAAATGGCAGCCTACAGATTGGGAAAGATCTTAACTAATCCTACATCAGATAGAGGGCTACTATCCAATATATACAAAGAGCTCAAGAAGTTAGACACTAGAAAACCAAATAACCCTATTTTAAAAATGGGGTATAGAGCTAAACAAAGAATTCACAACTGAGGAATACCAAATGGCTGAGAAGCACCTAAAGAAATATTCAACATCCATAGTCATCAGGGAAATGCAAATCAAAACAACCCTGAGTTTCTACCTCACACCAGTCAGAATGGCTAAGATCAAAAACTCAGGTAACAGCAGATGCTAGCAAGGATGTGGAGAAAGAGGAACACTCCTCCATTGCTGGTGTGATTGAAAGCTGGTACAACCACTCTGGAAATCAGTTTGGAGGTTCCTCAGAAAATTAGACATAGTATTACCTGAGGACCCAGCAATACCACTCCTGAGCATATATCCAGAAGATGTTCTAACATGTAATAAGGACACATACTCCAATACGTTCATAAAAGCCTTATTTTTAATAAGCAGATAATGGAAAGAATCCAGATGTCCCTCAACAGAGGAATGGATACAGAAAATGTGATACATTTACACAATGGAGTACTACTCAGCTATTAAAATAAATGAATTTATGAAATTCTTAGGCAAATGGATGAATCTGGAGGATATCATCCTGATTGGGGTAACCCAATCACAAAAGAACACATTTGGTATGCACTCACTGATAAGTGGATATTAGTCCCAGAAGCTCAGAATACCCATGATACAATTCACAGACCACATGAAGCACAAGAAGAAGAAAGACCAAAGTGTGGATACTTCAGTATGTATGGGTATGTAGCAAAGGATGGCCTTGTTGGTCATCAATGGGAGAAGAGGTCCTTGGTTCTGTGAAGGCTCTATCCAGTGTAGGGGAATGCCAGAGCCAGGAAGTGGGAGTGGGTGGGTTGGTGAGAAGGGGGGTGGGGGGGGGGGAAGGATAGAGGGTTTTCAGAAGGGAAACCAGGAAAGGGAATAACATTTGAAATGTAAATAAAGAAAATATCCAATAAAATTTAAAAAAAAAGAGAGAGAAAGAGGAAACAATCCTGGAAAATGTCACTCTCAACACATGGACAACTGGGTGTGCACACGAACACATGCACGGACACATCCTCACTCCTTGCAAACTCACAGACATTCATATTCACACCCATTATGGGACACTGTGCCAGCATAGGGAGGAAATGTGCGGCAAGAGTCTGAGTTAACATCTTCCTCAGAAACCCTTCACAAATACATGAGCACAGCCTAAGAGCGACACCCTGTGGCGTTGACAGGCACATCGATGGCACAGGGAGGACACAGGGAACCTCAATGGTGTGCTGCCTGGATGCCTGGCCAGATTCCTTGTCTGACCCACCTCTGAGTATGACCCCCGAGTCCAAGGTGCACCCTTTATCTGCTGTGGTTCTGGGGCATCTGTAGTCAAAAGAATGCTTCTAGAGCTGCAAGAACCCAGGGTCCCCTTTCCTCTCCCACTGCTCCGGGCTCCTGACTCTCTTTCCCCTTCCTAGCAAACAGGCAGCTCCAGATGTACTGCGTCCCACAGGTGTACAGGTGACTACATCTTTAGAGGTGGGAGATATTTTTCCTCACTAGGAGAGGGTGTCCTTTTAGCCAAGCACCAAATCAACTTAGTAAGACTAAGTGGTTGTTCCGGCCATGTTTAAGTCACAGTAGTCCAAATGTAATTTATAAACCCCAGTACCTATTTCATTTTTTTAAAACAAATTTTTCTTTCTTTCTTTCTTTCTTTCTTTCTTTCTTTCTTCCTTTCTTTCTTTCTTTCTTTCTTTTATGTATTTGAGTACACTGTAGCTGTCTTCAGACACACCAGAAGAGGGCGTCAGATCTCATTATGGATGGTTATGAGCCACCATGCTGTTGCTGGGGATTGAACTTGGATCCTCTGGAAGAGCAGCCAGTGCTCCTAACCACTGAGCCATCTCTCCAGCCCTAGTACCTACTTCTAACACCCTATTAAAACTGAACCTCACAAATGATCCTGCATGACATATGACAAAAACATAATAATAAAAGCCAAAATCTTGACTGCTGGCACACGGCACGAGGCTTGGCTTTGCATGCTCTGTGTGCATGATCTCTCTTCAGCTCCCGATGATCCTACCAGGTACCACCAGCATCGCACACGTTTTACAGATAAGAAAACTGAGGGCCAGAAAAACAAGTCACTATGTGCAAAGTCACAGCACTGGTAAGTTTCTGAAGACATGGGATTCACTGACTACCAACGTGGTTTGGCCGGTCCAACCCACAAATCTGGAAACCAGTGAGTTTCTATACCTCTAAAATCATTCTCCAATATCAACCACAGGACTTTTCCCCAGCCAGCCCTGCCTCACCCGCCAATGCCACCAACAGTGTTTAACCGTTCCAGCCTCTCCTGGCCTGCTCCTTCCTTGGGGGCTCTTTTGTATTCTTCTTCTCTCCTCAGCTATAGAAACGATTCTTCCTCCACTAAGTTTCTGCTATTTTCCTTCTCTCTCCCTGTCACCAGAACCTCGATTACAGAATTCATGCACTCAATACCAGAATTCTAGTGTTTTAGATACCGAGCTTTGGATTCAAGCCCTTTAGTCCTATGGGTCCCCACTGGTCCCTCGCAACAAAATAAAAGAGTCATTTAAACAGATATCTTTCATCCAGAGGACAGCTATTCATGCCGTCTACAACTATCATGGCCCAAGACCTTCTCAGAACAACTAGACGAAGCCTCTGGGGAGCAGGACACAGGTACCCATATCTGTACGTCTCTCCAATTCTTTAACTTCTCATTCATTACTGCTCATTACAAGCATCTCCTCTCCTTCCCAGTCCTCCTCCAGGACTCCTGCTTCCTGGCCAATGCCCTATTAATACATACCCAAAGCTGGGCAAGCACCCATCATCTCTCAGCCTCTGCAGAGATTCAGACACTCAACATCCTCTGCAAGATAAAGGGCACACCCCACATGGCATCCCCACCTTCTGCCTCAGGGAAGGCCACACCAGGGAAGACTACACCAGTGCTCTCTCCTGGTAACCTTTCTCCAAGAGAATGACTCACTTTCCCATGATGCAAAGCATAACTCAAAGGTTCTGTGTGTGTGTGTGTGTGTGTGTGTGTGTGTGCCTTCTTTCTACTTTTTCTATTTTTATTCTAATTAATTCTAAAAGGGAAGGGCAGGAGGAAGGAAAGGGAAGGGAAAATGATGACAATGGCACATCATTTCCCGCCTCCCTTTCCCCACTCCTGTCCCTCCCATTTTCCCTGCCTAATTCCCAACTGTCTTCCACCCCTCCCAAGGCATCAAGCACTGCTCTTCTTGATCAAGGATTTGGATTTTACACTTCTGGATTTAATAAATGCCCTGTCTCCTCTCAGGAAGAGGCGGAACGCAGAGGGCGCTTCTGCCTTCAGTCTACTCTCTTTATTGGCTCTTTTTCATGAGAGGGAATTCTAGTATAAACAGTGACAGCATTAGACATTCCTTCTGTAGCCTTAAATATTCCTGTGTAGCCATAGATATTCCTTATGGGGCCTTAGAGAGTCCTCATGTAGACTTAAATATTCCTCATCTAGCCTTTGATATCCAAGATAGCCTTAGATAGTCTTCATGGAGCTTCAGCTATTCCCCACGGTGGGATATGTGGCCACAGCATCTTCATGCCTGTAGGCGTGTGTTTTCTGTTTTCCTTTGTACTCCTTGACCCTAGCTTTGTGCTTCCCTATTCCCTTTGGAAACCCACCTGAACAGACTATGCAATACTGCCCACCTCTGCTCCTCCCATGACAGGGAGTTGGATAGGCTGGTCACCTGCTGCTAACTGGTCTGCTCCTCAAAACCAGCCCTTCCAGAATCAAGGCAGAGAGAAGGAAACGGTGCCTTTGGTTCTCCTTGCCAATGCTGACTTCACACATTCAAGTTTTAGCCTGAACACTAATGATATGAATATCTTCAAGGGACCTACAAGGAGAGAATGTCATTGACCAAGCCAGCAATCTACTGCTCTCTGTCTATGTTCATCCTTTGACAGGGTCATGTGATTGAACACTGTGAGTGAGGGACTCAAATCCTTACCCTTAACCTTACTGCACCTTTCTTTGGTGTAGAGCCCTTTGGTCTCGAGGCTCTTCTTTTCTCTTTGAACAGAGCAAGGCTTCAAAGAGCATCTGTTGAAATGAACTGACATGATTTTGCTTTTTTGGTAACTCGTCCTTCCTAGAACTTTCTGTGTCCACCATGGATGTCAGAATGAGTTTTTCTGGCTCTACATCCAGGGCACTCCCCCACACCCTCTGCAAAACTGCTCAGAGGCACACTGGCTGGCTTTGCGCATCAACTTGACACACGCTAGAGTCATCAGAGAGAAATGAGCCTCAGTTGAAGAAATGCCTCCATGAGATCCAGCTGTCAGGCATTTTCTCAGTTGGGGAGACCAGTGATGGAGGGCCCACCCCTTGGGGTCAATGGTGCTATCCCTGGGCTGGTGCCTGAGTTCTATAAATAAGGAGGCTGAGCAAGCCATGGGAAGCAAGCCAGTTAGCGGCAGCCTTCCATGGCCTCTGCATCATCTAGGTTCCAGCCTTGCTTGAGTTCCTGTCCTGACTTCTTCCAAAGATGGACTATGATCTGGAAGTGTAAGCCATATGAACCCTTTACCCCCTAACTTATGTTTTGGTCATGGTGTTTCGTCACAGCAATAGAAACCCTGACTAAGACAGAGGAGAAGGAAGTACTAGGGAAGGCAGCTGGGCCCCAAAGCATACTCACATCGGGGAGCAAGAATCAAGATCGATGCTCCTGGTGGGGACAAAGCCCACTTCTCCTGAACTCACTGACTTCCCAATGAACCACTGCAGCCCAGGTATGACAAAGCCGATGACGTCAATGCTTTCACCCTGGAGGAAACACAGTTCGTCTCTTTCCTCCTGCTCATAATCCATCAGAGCCTTGCACCGTCCTCTGCCTGTGGGAAACAACACACAGGTCAACTGGACTTAAGGGAGGGAAGCTCCCCCTCTCGATGACTGTGATACAGACGAGGGAATTCCAGCCTTAGGATTATCAACAATTTAGTCAGTTCCCACACACAACAAAATCAAACTGAAAAGAAACGGCAAGGGATAGCTGGCTTTTCATTTTGCCAAACTAGGACAGCAAAAAAAAGAACCACAATCCAGGGGTCTTCACTACCATTTTTTTAAAAAAGAAAAGACACTTTGATAATTATAAGAAAGTATTCTCATGTGTGCCCAGTTTAGCATTTTGAAGCAACATGACCAACATCCTATGTATGGTCAGAACTATAAGGCTTTGGAGTCAGTTATGGGTCACGCAACCTGACACCAGCACTCCCTGCCCTCATGATGCCTCCACCTTTTCAATAAAGAAGTTGTGCAATCAAGCCAGATGTCACAAGAGCTACATCATGGACAAGCGAGGAGGGAAGTAGCAGAGGAGCCTCTAAACTGGGTAAGCTTATAGAAAACTGGAGTGTTCCTTGTATTGTCAACTGATTCTGCCACCTTCCTCATGATGGTTTGTATATGCTTGGCCAAGGCAGTGGCACTATTAGAATGTGTGGTCCTGTTGGAGTAGGTGTGTCACTGGGGGTATGGGCTATAAAACCCTCATCCTAGCTGCCTAGAAGTCAGTATTCTGCTAGCAGCCTTCAGATAAAGATGTAGAATTCTCGGTTCCTCCTGCACCGTGCCTGCCTTGGTGATAATGGACTGAACCTCTGAACTTATAAGCCAGCTCCAAATAAATGTCCTTTTAAGAGTTACTTTGGTCATAGTGTCTGTTCACAGCAGTAAATATCATCACCCTGCTTGGCACTTCTGAACCTCTGAGAGCTCTGAACACTGTATGAGAATATTCACATCAGAAGACGCCTACAACTCCTTCCAGCTGCTCCAGCCACTGTGACAACTGATGCTTACAAATACTAGAGTCAAAGACAAACTGCATCATGCCTAGTACCTAATCAACTCCCAGCAGATGTTACTGTTCAACCACTCCTGGAACAGAGTGCTGTGAGGAACCTAGGGGAGTCGGGGACTCTCCTTATGGCTATAGCAACTGCCCAGTGTGATGAACGGATCACTATGTGAGTATTGTACTGTCTAGTTTACAAAGCATATTTCCATTCTCAGATCTTTCCAAGAACCAGGCAGGGTACCCAGCATAACACCTATTTCATGGATGAGAAATTGGGAGGCAGTGCTGAGTGATGCTCTACGAAGCTTACAGGTGGCCTAGCTAGAGCCATAGTGAGGTTCCTCTGCTACTTCCCGCCTCAATCATCTGTCTGCTTAGCCTTTGTGACATCTGGCTTGATTGCACAACTTCTTTATTGAGAAGGTGGAGGCATCATGAGGGCAGGGAGTGCTGGTGTCAGGTTGCGTGACCCATAACTGACTCCAAAGCCTTATAGTTCTGACCATACATAGGATGTTGGTCATGTTGCTTCAAAATGTTAAAAATCTTGTTTATGGCCAATTATACTGCACAGTTCTAACATTTTCATTCTGTAATTTCTTCTAGTTGTTTTTAGTGTTATTTGGTTTGGAACCAGTAAGACTGTATGGGTTGTTTTTCTTTTCTTTTTGCTAGAGATGTGTGATAGGAAATATGCCAGAACAGGGAGTTTGCAAGGACCAAGTTTCAACGGTGTATTTTAGATGTTTTGTTATCTAGTAAATGCATATACTTGCCAACATGTGTGTGTACACAGAGATTAGCAGACATAAATGTGTGTGTGTGTGTGTGTGTGTGTGTGTGTGTGTGTGTGTGTGTGTGTGTGCATTGTTCATTCATCTGTTTATCCAGTGTTTACTGGGTGTTCACTATGTACTAGACATTCATAGATCCCCTAAGCCACATTACTCTATGGAAAATCAGAAAATGTTTGGGTAATAAGTGAGAAGCGGGTCCCATTTGGCTCAAAAGCGTTTCATTTGGCCCACGCAAGACCTTCTTTTCTAACCATCTATCTTTAAATCTCTCTCACCCCCGCCATTCCCAGCCCTCCCCTCGGGCAGGCAGGCATCTGTCTCCTCAGCCCTGGCTCATGACCTTCAGTTAACAGGCAAAGACCCCAAGTGTGCAGACAATAACTGGCCTCCCGCATCCTGCTGGTGAGATTAGGAGGCAGGCAAGCATCATCTCTTCCCGGCAATGTTGTTTTTCAACTCGTACCGATCTGGCCGGAGCCTGTCCAGTCTCTCTTCCTGGGAAGGCCACAGATTCCTGGGTGATTCTTTAGGAACCATCTGCGGGTGGAAACATGACGTTTCAAAACGTTAGGACCGAGAGCAGACCAGTCCCACAGAAAAATGATGATGATGGTAGTACTATTATTGCGCATCTTATTTTTAATGGCCATCAACTGAGAACTTACTTTAAACTGTGAAAAATGAATGCTCAGCAGACTGGGGTGTTTCCTAGCTCTGCAATTATTTCTGCCAGCGAAATAACTTACACACAGCCCTTGGTATCGTCCTCACGGTCGATTCTGCTAGGACCAAGCAGAATCCATAAAGCATGAGATAATGTTGTCACTCCGTAGGCTCACGTTTACAGTATCCTCCAGCAGAAATCGCAAACTCTGGTGTGAAGAACATGCTCGGGGGGCAGGGTGGGGGTTAATTGAAAGGGGGATTTCTGAGCCCAGCACCAAGAGAGTCAGAGGAGGGTCGGGAGGCTGAATCCTCCTAACACCCTCAGGTGATACTGACACAAGAGCCCCAGTCGGGGCTGGAGAGATGGCTCAGTGGTTAAGAGCACTGACTGCTCTTCCAGAGGTCCTGAGTTCAATTCCCAGAAACCACATGGTGGCTCACAACCATCTGTAATGAGATCTGATGCCCTCTTCTGATGTGTCTGACGATAGCTACAGTGTATTCACATTATATAAATAAATAATAAATAAATAAAGGCAGTCCATGCGTTGCAAAGCACTACAAAGATGTCATATATTTCTTACTATTACTATGTTCATCTGAAATTTAGAGGATTTCCCATGTTCATCAAATAATACAGATTTTAGCTTTAAAAGAGGGAGGAAAAAAAAAGCCACCCCAAATTTGCTCTTCCAAACACCTGAATACCATCTCTCAAAGGACATCAATTCTATTCTGCACAAACTTCAGTTTGCCCTGGGACCATCCCCCAGGGAGTGGGCAGCTACTCACTGGTGGAAAGGGACAGGCAGGGGCTCCAGGGCTGACATGGGCACCAGGCCCCTCTGGCCCGTCACTAAGGACATGGCTTCGCACTCCGACTCGCCTCCAGAGAGCACGGAGATCAGCTCATTCTTGCACAGTGTCAAATATTCTCCTTCCTTGTCAGCTGGCTGAGCCACGGAGCACACGGCTCTGCAGAAGAAGTGACCTGCAGAGAATGAGATGAACCCTTCCAAGGAGTGGCCGGAAACGAGAGAGCATCTCCCACAAGGTGACACTTAGATGCAAAGCCCAGGCAATTTTCTTCCCCTGAGGAAAGTCCACTATCCAGGAGGAGGCAAACGGTCCTGGTGCTGTGATCTCTGGGAGTAGAAAAGTCACTGGCAGGGCGTTCACTTAAAATAGATATTCACCATTCTGAGTCATTAGCGAGAATAAAGCTTAATTGAACTTTACCTCAAAAACGAGGTGAAACAAAGACCCAGAGAAATGCACAAACCTTCACTAAACTCTTGCTTGTCTTGCAGCCCTGTGCTTCGTTCAGAGCCTCGTCTGTCTAGACCAATGCAATAGCTCTGCAAGCTTTGCAATGATACAGTGTGATTTGTGTCCTTTCTACAAGTTGTGCAATGGAGTCAGAAAGGGAATCACTTTTGCAAAACTATCCTGGGGCCCATCTAACTTTCAATATATATCAAGTGATCAGATTTGACCACCTGCCAGCCTGATGCAGTCACCCCTCAGGAAAGGTCCACAGGGTGCTTCAGCCCACTCCTCAACGTCCTGCTATTGAATCTCCTGAAACAGCTCAGGTTTCCTGGGATTTACAATCAAATTGCATCATGTGTTCGTAGAGCTGTTTCTCGGTCCTGGAGACCATTAGCATCACATGGGAAACTTTATTCTTAAAATGCCAGTGCCAGGCTCCCCGCCTCCGAGCACTCTACCATCCTAGATAAAGCCTGGCAGGATGAGCCTCTTGAGCCCCCCAAACAGCCTGAACATGAATCCCTGCAGACCAACTACTGCAGCTGTTGTGTGAGATTGGGACTGAGCTGAGAAGGACGTTTGAAGTTTTGTCATAACAGAGGTTTACTCATGTATGCCTTCATCTTTCAGAGATTTTATTTTATTTTATTGCTTCTTTTGGTATCTTAATTATCTGAGGGACTCTGGTAACAAATATCTAGACAAGGCTCCCATCCCAAATCCCATGCCAGACTCACCTTCCTGCAGCAGGAGGCCCAGGTATATGTTTTCCAAGTGATTGTCATCCACAGACACTTGGATCTCTGTGTCGTCCACCAGCCTGCTGTTGAGCCAGTACGTGTGGTCAAAGAAGAGATGTTCCAGACATATGGACACATAGCCTAGAGGTCAGTCCAACAAAGCTAAGCTAGATGAGTTCCACCCTTGGCCACCACAAAAGAGAAAGCAGCCGCCCCTGCCCTCGCCCCACCCCCACCCCTTCATACCAAGACCTGCCATTTAGGTAGAGCAGAGTGCTAACTAGATACTTTCTAGAGTGAACTGATTCTTCTCAACATCTGTTAGGAAATACAGGGCTGGAGAGATGGCTCAGCAGGTAAGAGCACTGACTGCTCTCAGAAGGTCCTGAGTTCAAATCCCAGCAACCACATGGTGGCTCACAACCATCCGTAATGAGACCTGACGCCCTCTTCTGGTGTGTCTGAAGACTGCTACAGTGTACTTATTTATAATAATAAATAAATCTTTGGGCTGGAGCGAACAAGCAAAGGTCTTAAATTTAATTCCCAGCAACCACATGAAGGCTCACAACCATCTGTACAGCTACAGTGTATTCATATACATAAAATAAATAAATAAATCTTTTTTTAAAAAAAGAAATACAAATTGAGTCTAATTTATGTGTACCATTCTAAGCACTTTGAAGTCTTTATACATGCATATTTTCTTTTCAATTTTTTTACATTTATTCATTTATTCTGTGTGTGTGTGTGTGTGTGTGTGTGTGTGTGTGTGTTGTACATGTGTGGGCATACGCACACACTTGTTTGTGTGTTACAGTGCATGAGTGCATGCAGGGGTCAGTTTTCTCCTTCCACCCTGTTGGTTTCTAGGCTGGAACTAAGGTCATCAGACTTGGTAGGCAGGACCTTCACTGCTCAGCCACTTCATCGGCCCTCAGCCATCTCTTTTCTAACACAGCAATGGTGGCCTTCCAGTTTACTGTTTTGACTCTGAGGGTTCCTGGCCTCCCCTTCAAGTTCATACTTGTAGACCCTGGTGATGTGGGGGCTGAGAAGGCTGTCCCTAGCCCATGGAGTTAGAAATCCCTTTCTCCCATCTGCTCTGACTCTGACCTCTCCCACAGCCTAGGAAGCAGCTCTGCCTTGTGATGAGCAAAACTGGCTGGAGCTGTAGCACCGTGGTTAGACTGCTTGTCTCGCAAGAGCTAAGCTCTCTGTTTGACTCTCAGAATTGAAAAGGAGAGAGAGAGAAAGAGGGGAGAAAGAGAAAACTTAAAACTAGGTCGATTGTAAAAGAAAAAAATGCTATTATATGTCAATATTCTTCTAAACATTAGTCACTCATACTAAAATTCTACTTTTTCTTTTGAGTCTTTTCCACCATTTCCATAATGCAATAGGCTGCAGTCCTCCACCCTCACTCTCTATTACAAAGGCCATCTTAAATTCAGAAGCTCACACTTGGGAGTCTTATAAAAACACAGAGGCCAATTAGTGGGCCAGAGTTAGAGCCGGGGTTTCTGGGTCTCTAACACCAGGTGCACTCCATGGAGCAAACTAACTGGGCCACAGAGCAAAAATGCAATACTGCCCATCTGTAATGGTCATGGGAAATATGGCACTTAAAGAGCAGAAAAATCACCTTGGCTTCCCCCTCCAGCCAAGGGTCACTTTGACCCTCAGCCCAGCTCAGCAGTGTTCTCTAGGTATAACTGCAGGGAACCCAGTATTTTCTATAAATTAGGTGACTTGGCTTTGAAGCCATCAGTTCTTGCCAGGAGCATTTTTTTTCTTTTCTTTTCTTTTTTTTGGGGGGGGTGTCTTGGAATAGAGGATGTACCAGCGGCCACTTCAGTAGAAATGTTGCTGTGCCCTGACATCTGTAACCTTCCAGAAACCTCTAAAGCCTTGTGTCACTTTCCCAGCAAGATCTTTCAGCTCTTTCTTTGACTCTTTTACAAATACATGTGACAAAGCATCCCTGAACCTCAGCATTCTGAGCAGCTTCTCCGTCTTCCTCAGGAATCGTTGGCTCTCTCCTGAATGAACTCCACATCTACCTCGCTGCCCCCCAACTCTGTAGCTCACTGAGCCAACTGTGTGACTAAAGGAAAGGTCTCCCTGGACATAAGAGATGACATTCCGTTTCCATACGGGAAAAGACACACCCATTCATAAAATGTCTTCAGATGACATCTTAGAGCAATAGCTAACATTTATTTTAAAAATGAGCTTTAGAGAGTTTAGGACATTTCAAAAGCTGGCCATCCATTTCAGGGTTTTATCTCTTATCAGAGACAAACCAGTTCCCCAGTATCAGGCTCAACGAGCCGGCTGGATGGAGACAAATGCTCTCCTCCACCGACCCAGGGCATACCTAAGTTCAGGTACGTGGAAAACTTCCAGATTTCCTCCAGGGTCTTGAAGGTGATGAGGAACTGGTCCTTCTGGGACTGGACACTCACCAACCTTGCAGAGAGATCCTGTACAAGGGCAGCAAGTCAGCCTGGGGTAACGGGGTCTTCTGGGAGGGGCTCGTGTACGTATGCAGTATTACTTACTCCACAGCAGACAGGTTGTTGCTAAGCAACATGTCATAATGTAAACCATGTCTTGGGTCAGTGAGCAGCCTATATTATGGTTAGTGCTTACAAATGCCATCCACCCACATTTGGATTATTTCACAATTTTAATGTGCTGGGAAACTACCACAATAGATAAATCTTTATGCACACTCTGGCTTGCTTGGCTATAAGTGATTCTAAAAAAAAAAGCACAATTTTGGTGGAGAAGGTTTGCATTTTCTATTCTAAAATGCAGCCCCTCAACAACCTCCAAGGAAGTTCGCCAATTTATGTTCCTAAGTAGAACAAGAAGAGGCCTGTGAGCCTCTTGCTCTCTAATACGGGAGCAAAGACTTGACTCCAGCGGCACTTGCATCCCCTCAATCTTTCTCTGCTGGTTGAACATCCTGCCCCAGAGCTTACCATTGAGAGCAACTGCTAGACACCAGTCCATAGGGAATCTAAGGGGAAGAAGATCTGAAAGAAGAGCCCTGAGCTCAGCAAAGTCAGAATCTATATTGCCTTAACACCAGAGACTCAGAAGCACCAGATCCTAAGCCCATATAGATCCTGTGAGCAAGGAGGGCTGCTTGGGCAAACAAAATAGTTTATAGATGATTTATTAGATATCAGGCCATTGCAAGGCAAATCTTCGTAAGCAACACCTCATGCAGCCCCTACAGTAATCCCCTGGAAAGAGTTTGATCGTGGTATTTAATCCATTGTAAAGGCAGGCTTTTGTAACATCTAACCACTTCTTTGAAAGACAAAGTACGACACCCTGCCTAATGGACAAGGTGTGCTTTCTCTAGAGCATGCACTAAATAAGGACAGATGTTATGATTAATAGTACCATGGTGCTAATAGCACTGCCCCAATTTTGTAGACACAGAGAGGTGGGATAACTGACCCAGGGTCACCTACACTTACAGTGAGTAAGCTGTAGAGTCCTGACTGGATACAGCCAACTCCTGGCCTCAGCCTCCACATTACATAGCTCAAGACATGACAAGATATGACCTAACATACAGCTCTTGATATCAAATCCTGCCTCCTGCTCCCGCCCACAGAAAAGGTGACTTTAATCAAAGAGAAATTCATCAAAGTCACCAGCAGCTGTTGTCTTGAATTCCTAAATTCCAGGTATTAAAATAGAATAAGATCAAATTTAGAAGTTCAGGGATGGAGAAATGGCTCAATAGGTAAAACCGCTGTTGCTTAAGCATGAAGATGTGAATTTAGATTCCCCGGTACCCACATTTTTAAAAAAAAGCCAGGTGTAACCCCTGTACCTGTAACCCCAGTACTGAGGGATGTGGGGCAGAGACTGGAGGGTTGCTAGGGCTTGCTGGCCATCGGCCTAGCTTCAGAGTAAAAACTCTGTCTCAAGGGAGTAAGATGAAAGAGCAGGACACCTGATGTCCCCTTCCAGCTTGCACAGGGGCATATGTGCTGGAGAGCACACACACATGCGCGCGCACACACACACACACACACACACACACACATACACACACCACACACATGCACACACATGCACACACACATGTGCACACACACACACATGCCACATGCACACACAGGAACACACAGATTTTTTTAAAAACTTTTAGCTGTTAATTACAGAGCAGGTGCCACTACCCTCGTACAAAGCCAAGCTCTCTACAGGTGTAGCCTTGCTTTCTCTTAAAAACAGCCAGTCACTCTGCTACGTGACAGCCACAGCACTTTTCTTCATTCAACGTGTACCAGATTGAGAAGAATAGGAAAATAATAAGACATATTATGTAAAGCAATGCTTACATTCTCCACCACCACCAGCAACAAATTCTCTCCATTTCTGACTCTCATTCTTTGGTAATACAAAATATAGTTCGACTGTTAAACATATTATCTATGTGCTATGAGAAATGTTTAATTTATTGCATTATTCCTCCCATCCCAATATTTATAGTTATGGTTTTTGTTAGCAATATTGTTACTTTAAAGACATGTGCAGAGGGCTGGAGACATGGCTCATTGGTTATGAGGACTGACCGCTCTTTCAGAAGACCTGGGTTCAATTCCCAGCACCCACATGGCAGCTCACACCTTCTGTAACTCCAAGATCAACTCTCTCCCACACAGACATACATGCAGGCAAAACACCAAGGCACATAAAATAAAAAGAGATGTTTTTAAAACATGTGCTCAATGATTATCAAGACCTGAGGAAAGGGAGGAGGGGGAGATGGACGGTTGTTCGTGGGTACAGATAAAATTTGGAGTAAATAGAGTGGATGGGATATTCCGGAGACAAACATCGCGAGTGAACTGTGCTTTTTGAAATCACAGTAGGAAGTATATGAGTATTTCCCAGTAAAAAAAAAACAATTCAAACTGGGCACATTAAGGGGGGAAAAGATACTTCTGAGGCCATCGCTGTGAACAATCCCATTCTGCATAGTTCAAGTAACTTGTCCAAAAGCAGGGGGGATGCGGGGTGGAGAGAGGGGGACCGACAGGGCAGAGGGAGGGGAGACTGGATGGGGATGGACTAAGAGAGGTGGGGGAGGGGCCGGGGGACAAGGAAGGGGGTGGGGCGACAGGACACAAGTTTTCTCAAGCATATTCACTCATTCCTGTTAGGCAGAACATATGAACTTAACCCACTCCCACCCTCTGTCAGCCAGTTGTTTTCTTGGGGACCTACTTTGTTCCAGGCACAGTTCTTGCTTCCCCAAGAGCCAGCCATCCCAGCTCACCTTAAATAGCGCGTGGACTTCCTGGGCTTCATTCTCCAGGGCCCAGAGCCGTCTCCGTGCAGCTTCCTGTAAGGCTGCGTTGACACACCTCCTGGAGCGACTCTTCACACAGAATGAGAGCACCAGGTCTGAAAGTGAACAGAGATCCAAGGCTGGACGCACAGTAGGGGCGGAGGGGTCGGGGATGTTTCCCCTACAAGCCCTGAATTGGTGTCCTCCACGGACAATAGATCAGAGTAGGTTAAAGGAGCGTCCAAGCTCCCTTTCAAGTGCGCCCCCTAGGGGCAGGGAAAGACACTGAAGGCCAGCAGGGCTCAGAGGAGGTGCACAGTGGTTACTTCTATGTGTGTGCGAACATAGAACCAGCCAGGGCAGACATTGATTCCAGCGGATAATGTGCTAACATTCGGAACGAAAAACACTTTTTCCAAACTGAAGGGAATGTGTTTTCACAACAAGTTTATAGTAGGTAATAAACATTATCTTATGAGTTGTACAGTGGTTTGAATAGAAATGATCTCCATAGATTAATGTGTTTGGATGCTTGGCCCATAGTGAGTGGCACTATTACAGGAAGTGTGTCACCGTGGAGTGACACTGTTGGAGGAAGTGTGTCACCATGGGAACGGGCTTTGAGGTCTCATATGCTCAAGCCCAGTGTGGCACACAGTCACTTCTGCTGCCTGCAGATCAAGATGTCAGCTCTTTCTCCAGCACCATGTCTGCCAGCATGTTACCACGATGAGAATGGACTAAAGCTCTGAATTGTAAGCCAGCTCCAATTAAGTATTTTCTTTTGTAAGAGTTGCTTTGATCATGGTGTCTCTTCCCAGCAAGAGAAACTCTAACTCAGACAAGCTGTTTACACACATATTCCCGGCAAGTTTCTCCGGCTCCATTACTAGCGTTTCTCATGACAACCAAGGAAGAAGTTGATGGCTCATCTTTAACTTCTTCAGAGTGCATGTTCTCTAAACAAACACTTCTTGAAGCCTCCTGGGAGTCTGTCTAGATGTGTGGGTATGACAACGAGTACAGTTATCTCCTGTTCCCATGACTGATGCTAGGCATGAAACCAGCCTGCCTGGTATTCCTTTCCACGGAGAAAAGGACTGTGGATACAAGAACCTGTCAGAGGATCAAGAAACAGTGATATCCAGTTGCATGTGTGTTTGGAGCTGTTAGGAGAGGCCACACTGGATACTCCTTTGATGCAATAATTGTCCTTTCAGAAATACCTTCTTCAGATGTTAAGTACCCTTTTTTGTTAATAATAATCCAACACAAGAAACAGAAGCATTGGAATGCATTCACAGAAACCTCTCTTTTCATCCGAACTTGTCCAAAACCAGATTTATAGAAACAGCCCCTATCCTGCACGTGCCGTCCACAGGATAGCCGGGACTCCACCCCACGAAAGGTCCATTTTTAACCTAAAGGCGCTGAAAGTGCTGTCTGTGGCTGCAGATCAAGTTTAAGGAATCTGCATCCAGTTAAGAGGCTGCTTCTTCCACTCAGATCCTCTCTGGCCTGTGTTCCCTCCAGTCCACCCAACCCCTTTCCATTTGGCAATTCTTCCCAGACTCCCTCTGGCAGCCCTACCTCCAGGATGAGTGATAACACAAACAAGAAGCCAAGAGAGGAGCCTCGGCACCTCAGGTTCAGGGCTTAGCTCTGCCCCGCAATGACTGCGCTACCCCGAGCAGTTAACAACCACCTCTGTGTGCTTGGTAGTCCTGCTAGAAAAACGGCTTTGACCCGGGCTCGTAGGGCCTCACAGAGACGGAACCAACAATCAGGGAGCCTGTGTGGGACGGACCTAGGCTCTCTGTGTATATGTCATGGTTATGTAGCTTGGTCTTCTTGTGGGTCTCCTAACAGTGGAAGCACGGGCTGTCTCTGACTCTTGGTTTTGGGACCCTTTTCCTCCCAGTGGGTTCCCTTGTCCAGCCTTGATATGATGGGAGGTGCTTAATCTTATTGCAACTTGATAAGTCATATTTGGTTGATATCCCTGGGAGGCCTGCCTTTTCTGAAGGGAAACAGAGAAGGAAGGGTGGATCTGGGTGTGGGGGAGGGGGTCCTGGAAGGAGAAGTGGGAGGGGAAACTGCCACCAGGATGCACTATATGAGAGAGGAATTATTTTAAAAGGAAAAGAAAATGGTTTTGATAAAACCTGTTACATGGCTTGGTTTCTTTTAAATGATATAAATATATATTTTTTTCTTAGTTCCTGGCCCATATTAAATGTTCAATACATGCGAAGCTTCCCACCCATCCCCCTGCCCCCAGGAGCCTCCAAATTATGGCTCACCAATGTCTTCATCTGATAACACTAATTAACCTTGATACTATGACTTCTGTTCTGCCAAACTCCATCTTTCTCCTGCCTCCCAAAACCTGATGCAAACTCCCTCTTAGGATCTCTTACAAAATCATTGCTGCCCACTAGCTGTACCCTCAGTGTGACTTCCCTTATGGTATATGAACCCGTGTATACAAAACGGAAAAAAAAAAAAAAAAACTAAGATCTTTGAGATCTTAGTATTGAGAGCACAACCTCTGTGCAGGTGGGACCCTGTAGTACCGAAAATCACCACATGGGGCAGTAAGTCCATTTCACTCCCGTGAAGACGGAAGCACATTGTATCCTATTTTAATCTTTCTGGAAGCTAGTCAGTAATCAGAATAATGCACTGATTTTGTGTGAGGTCGTCTGGCATAAAGCAAGGTTGGCAGCTAGCACCAAGTCTCCCACTTCCACACTGTGACCTTTCCGCAAGTTCAGCCCGCAGATTGGGTTTCACCTTGTGATACCCCGTGTTCATCAGCTTTCAAACACTAATAAGGCAAAATGCTGACGTCGCCGCCATTCTAGAATGGCAGATGGCAATTCAAGCTTACAGATGTCAAGCAGGTGACCCAAGAAAATAATGAGATTTTTCTCATTCTTGCTAAGATGGCTTGTTATGCCCCATGACCTCAGTTCGGTCCCTGAGAGGCACGTAGTGGAAGAGAACCAATTCCCACACTCTGGTGTGCATGTCCACACACATACAAATATACACAGATGCACAAGTAAATGTAATAAATTTTTTAAAATAAAAACTAGCATTTTGACATAATTTTTGATAAGGAATAGAAAGAACCTGGTTTGGTAATTATGTCTATTAACATTGTATCCTTAAAAATACCAAAAATGGAACTCATTCACAAACTTTATGTCATAAGACAAGGTACATTTTTGAAAGGGTGTGGATCATGATAGCTACCAACAGGACAAGCTTGGTGACTATTCTTGGTTGTCAACTTGACTGTATCTGTATGAGCTAAAACCCACGCGGCTGGGTACACCTGTGAGGAATTTTTCTTAACTAAATCATCTGAAGTGGGAAGACCCACCTTGAATCTAGATCTTTTGAGGTAAGAAAATCCACCTTAAATCCATACCTTCTGGTGGCAGCCTCTACAAAGGACATGGGAGAAGGAAGCTTGAGCTTTCTGTCTGCTTGCCCTCGTTCTCACCAGCAAGCCCATTTCTTCACTGGCATTAAAGTCTACTTCTTCAGGATCCCAGCATCTACTGAAGACAGGCTGAGACATCCAGCCTCATGGACTGAACAACTATTAGACTGTCAGACTTTATGGTGGTAGACAGCCATTGTTGGACTAGCTGGACCACAGCCCCTTTGTATATAAACCCCCTTATATAGTCTATCAGTTCTGTTCCGCTAGAGAATCCTGACTAAGAAAACAAGAGTTAAGCTTCTTCCTCATCACACATTGAGCATATGACAGTCAAGTTACCCTCCCTTCTGAGACTCTGCTTTCTATCTGATAGGTAGCAATTTAGATGCCGCCATACAGAAAAGACTGTGTAAGAAGAGGATCATGTCAGACCTCCTGACACAGGATCTGCTCTCAAAATGGGCTCTCACTAAGCCCAGTGAGGTGGTGCATACCTTCAATCCCAGCACTAGGGAATCAGAGACAGACAGATCTCTGTGAGTTTCAGGCCAGCCTAATCTAATCTAAGTAGCAAGTTTCAGAACTATCAGAGTCAAAAAGAAAAGAAAAATGGTCCTATGGTGGTTTGAATATGCTTGGCCCACAGGAAGAGGCACTATTAGGAGGTGTGGCCTTGTTGGAGTGGGTGTGGCCTTGTTGGAGGAAGGGCGTTACTGTGGGGGTGGGCTTTGAGGTCCTATGCTCAGGTCTGCCCAGTATGGAAGAGAACCTTCTGTTGGTCACCTGCTGAAGCCACTTTCCTGCTGCTGCCTTTGTATCAAGATGTAGAACTCTTGGCTCTTCTAGCACCAAATTTACCTTCATGCTGCCATGCCATGATGATAATGGACTGAACCTCTGAACCTTTAGGCCAGCCCTGATTAAGTATGGTACTTTTGAAGAGTTGCTTTGGTCATGGTATCCCTCCACAGTATGGAAACCCTAACTAAGACAGGTTCAAGATATCTGTTCACAGCAGTAAAACTGTAAGACAGGTCCCTACTACCATATTGCAGAAGCTATACTCCTGCCTATCCTCTGGTTTCTGCTGTAAGGTTTGTCTCAGTTACAGCATTTTCTAGTGAGAATTCTCTCTTTGCCAGTTTCACTGAAGTCTCAGAAAAGAGGACCTTATGAGATATTCAGGACATGGATATTTTCCATAATATTGATTTCCAAATCTTTTAAAATATGTTGCTTCTAAAATATTCACTCAGTGGTCACTTGATCTTTGACAAGGGAGCTAAAACCATCCAGTGGAAAAAAGACAGCATTTTCAACAAATGGTGCTGGCACAACTGGCGGTTATCATGTAGAAGAATGCGAATTGATCCATTTCTATCTCCTTGTACTAAGGTCAAATCTAAGTGGATTAAGGAACTCCACATAAAACCAGAGACACTGAAACTTATAGAGGAGAAAGTAGGGAAAAGCCTTGAAGATATGGGTACAGGGGGAAAATTCCTGAATAGAACAGCAATGGCTTGTGCTGTAAGATCAAGAATTGATAAATGGGACCTCATAAAATTGCAAAGCTTCTGCAAAGCAAAAGACACCGTCAATAAGACAAAAAGGCCACCAACAGATTGGGAAAGGATCTTTACCTATCCCAAATCGGATAGGGGACTAATATCCAATATATATAAAGAACTCAAGAAAGTGGACTCCAGAAAATCAAATAACCCCATTAAAAAATGGGGCTCAGAACTGAACAAAGAATTCTCACCTGAGGAATACCGAATGGCAAAGAAGCACCTGAAAAAATGTTCAACATCCTTAATCATCAGGGAAATGCAAATCAAAACAACACTGAGATTCCACTTCACTCCAGTCAGAATGGCTAAGATCAAAAACTCAGGTGACAGCAGATGCTGGCGTGGATGTGGAGAAAGGGGATCCATTGTTGGTGGGATTGCAGGCTTGTACAACCACTCTGGAAATCAGTCTGGCGGTTCCTCAGAAAATTGGACATAGTACTACCGGAGGATCCCGCAATACCCCTCCTGGGCATATATCCAGAGGATGTCCCAACCGGTAAGAAGAACACATGCTCCACTATGTTCATAGCAGCCTCATTTATAATAGCCAGAAGCTAGAAAGAACCCAGATGCCCCTCAACAGAGGAATGGATACAGAAAATGTGGTACATTTACACAATGGAATACTACTCAGCTATTAAAAAAAATGAATTTATGAAATTCCTAGGCAAATGGATGGACCTGGAGGGTATCATCCTGAGTGAAGTAACCCAATCACAAAGGAACTCGCACAATATGTACTCACTGATAAGTGGATATTAGCCCAGAAACTTAGGATACCCAAGATATAAGATACAACTTGCCAAACGCATGAAATTCAAGAAGAACGAAGACCAAAGTGTGGACACTCTATCCTTTCTTAGAAATGGGAACAAAACACCCATAGAAGGAGTTACAGAGACAAAATTTGGAGCTGTGACGAAAGGATGGACCATCTAGTGATTGCCATATGCAGGGATCCATCCCATAATCAGCTTCCAAATGCTGACACCATTGCATACACAGCAAGATTTTGCTGAAAGGACCCAGATATAGCTCTCTCTTGTGAGACTATGCCGGGGCCTAGCAAACACAGAAGTGGATGATCACAGTCAGCTATTGGATGGGTCACACGGCCCCTTATGGAGGAGCTAGAGAAATTACCCAAGGAGCTAAAGGGAACTGCAACCCTATAGGTGGAACAACAATATGAACTAACCAGTACCCAGGAGCTCTTGTCTTTAGCTGCATATGTATCAAAAGATGGCCTAGTCGGTCATCACTGCAAAGAGAGGCCCATTGGACTTGCAAACTTTATATGCCCCAGTACAGGGGAACACCAGGGCCAAAAAGGGGCAGTGGGTGGGTAGGGGATTGGGGGGGGGTGGGTATGGGGGACCTTTGGGATAGCATTGAAAATGTAAACGAGGAAAATACCTAATAAAAAAAATTCACTCAGATTGCCTTCTATCCAGCCAATCTCATTCTATATACTCAGGTCTTGATCTCATTCTATCCAGGCAAGTCTTCATTTTATTATTCATTTATTTAAGAAATATCTACTCAGAACCTAGAATATATAAGAGACCATGATAAGCATTATCTAGAATATAAACAGGTCCTCCGCATATTCATTTCTCAATCTGTGTCTTTGTTATACATTTTCTGGACACCAACTGCATACAAACTCTTTAAGGTACCATGTTGAATGTGCACTTCATTTTAAATTTAACCCTGCCCCCTATCACCTGAAAAATCTAATCAGTGATATGTTTCTCTAATCCAGAAATTATATATGGAGTTCCTGACCTGCGCCAGATTCTAAAGAGCTTTGAGTAAGAGCCTGGGAAGGTTTGTGAATGTGCTAATATGACACACACACATACACATGCACACACATACACACACATACAAATATGCACTCGGAGGTAACAAGAGACAAGGGCAAGAGGGAACAATCTGAAGATGGACAGGTGAGGAAGCCCCCGAGCTACTTACTCTGCATAGAAGGTTTTTTTTTAATTGCACTTATCTTTGAGATTTAGATACCTTGGGTCATATTCTGTGGCAGGAAACATTTTCTCTTGTTTTCAAGTGAGGACGTGTCCTCAGCCAATCCAGGTGGATCCTTGGAAGAACCTTCTTTACCTGAAGAAAATAAACCAAAAGCTCGTCCCTTAACAGTATACACAAGTCGGAAGTACAGATTGCAAGTTCCTACCAAGGGTTCGTGGTTTTCCCAGGACTAAGGGCCTTAAAGAATTACTATCACCATCGCCTTATAGCTACTGTGTAGCCAGCTGTTATCAAAGAACAGCAGCGTATGCTATCTCAACCCTGCAGCAGCCTGGGTGTACCCGCTTCATTAAATATTCCCACCCAGAGGTCAAACTAAGTTCCAGGGCTTAGCGCACTGAAGATGTTCCAGGCACGTGGGGTCCATACAGATCATACGGCTCTAACTGCAGCAAGGTCTGAGAGGACTGGACTGGAGTGAGCAAGAATGATATTGTTAAAGAGATGGCTGAAGAACGGTTGTAATGTCCCATCTGCCCACAAAATCGGGACCTGTCTAAGAGTCTCTGTCCTCCCAGCTTTTAAAACCATTACTGTTTCTGTAGCTATAGAAGTAAAGGGCTGTAGCTATTAAAGAGTGCTTGCCTAACACTAACAGGCTCTGGGCTCCATCACAAGCACCACTGCCACCACCACCAAAATAACAGAAGACTCTGGGCTGATGCGAAGGCTCAGCAGGTAAAAGCCATGGAGCCTGACTCCACCAAACCTCCTGATTTCACTCCCCAGGAAAGATGTGATGCCTGTAAGTTGTCCTCTGGCCTCTACACACACACACACACACACACACACACACACACACACACAGAGGAACATTCACACACGCACTCATACACACTCACACAGAAACACCTACACACACTAGGTATAAATATATATTAAAATGGAGCTTCAGATTGGGACACGGGATGGGGACTGGGGTGAGGTGAGAGGAGTGGTATTCTGACTGCTTAAGGTAGAAAGGAGAGCAGAGAGCGCAACCAGAAAGCATGGAGAAGAAGACAGAAAGAGTGGAGACATTTACCCATTGCTTTAGACACAACAGTGTGCCCAGCCACCACCCCTGTGCCATGCACAGTCCAGGGTAGTTCTTTCCTGCTGCGCTGCCCCAATGAATTATGCTCTCAGCATGGAGACCACCAAATAATACATAGTCAGTGACAGGTCTTCACACAGTATGGACCAGAGAACCCAAAATGTTGGATAACCCTGTAAGTCTGGCCTCTTTTATGGTATTGTCCAAATAAAAAAGATCTTGAGTCTTTAGTACATTAATTTTGGTCTCTGATCTTTGTCCTCCCTCTCAGGACAAAATTTCTCAAGAACTAAACCACTGGACCAGAACTGTTAAGCAGGACTGACTTCTAGGGGAAAAGGTTAGTGTTCTCGTCTCTACCGGTATTTCTGAGTCATTTATTTACTCTCCACAACTGTCTATAACATTTAGGTCAGAGGTGTACAGGCCCATCCAGTCTTGCCCTCTGGACCTGTGGTTTAATGGCAAGGTCCATGCAAGACTCAAACCGTCACAACCACCCTAGCTAATGCCAAACTGCAGATCCTCATCCCACTGCCAAAAGGCTTGGCTTCTCTCCACTGTGGGCCTCTATGTGGCATCTTAACACCCAGGGGTCTCTCCCTATCTTCGTGGTGGGAGCAGTTAGCAAGGTTGACATACAGTAAGTACAAAATGGGTGTCAGCTTGAGTCCACAGAAGGAAGTGCAGCTCTTCGTTCAGGAAACACTGTTAGCTGCTCGGGGCTGAAACCTAGGCAGCCTAGTGGGAAATCTGGCAGTGGTGGGTTAGAGCCAAGCAGGAATCAGAAGTAACCAAAGCAGGCAGGTGGTGGAAATCATAAGACATGAGAAAGAGCACAAATCAGACTGATGAAATGACACTGGACAGGGCATTTGCCTCATCCACTTCTGGAGTCTTGTATGTGTCTGGTTATAAGAGAAGGAAGTGCCCAAATCAGAGCTTCTGAACCCTGGTTGCTTATTTAAGTCATACATACATACATACATACATACATACATACATACATACATACATACGCATACATACATATACATACATACATATGCATACATACATATGCATACATACATACATATGCATACAAACATGTATACATATATATGTATGCTTGCAACTTCTGTTTCAAATGATCCAACAGTGTCCTTTTCACTCTGAGTTTATGATACACACTCGCGTGCACATGTGTGCAAGCGCGCACGCAACCACACACTACAAATACAATAAATCATTTTTTAAAACTTTGAAGAAGACCTATTATTAAAATTAGTCGTTTTTTTAATTCCTATGTGATATTATCAGCTTAAGGCAAGGTTAAGAGCCGTGTAAGCAGATTGGGGTCCCTCTGGATGTCATGAGTGTCTAATCAATTGTCCACTGAGGCTCTGATTTTCTGGCATTTCTAAATGGTGTTTCCATCACTGTCCGGAGGAGCACATTTGGAGAGTGGCAGTTGCTTTTCCTACCCTATGACCATGTTTGACCATGTAGTAAACTCCCCCAAACATCTTTTTCCTCTCCTACAGAGAGAATGTTTAATTTTAATCGCTTAATATCATTTAGTAGTCAGAATGTTTCTCTACCCCCAGATGCTCGCTTGCATTTGCCTAGAAACCTGGAGGAGGTATAGCTTAGGGTTCTCACTCTCACAGGCTCACAGAGGTGAGTAGCTGCTGTCCCACAGCCCGGCCTACCCAGTCACTCATTGTATCCTTGCACAGAAAAATGGTCTCTCTGACAGTTGCAGCCTGTTGAGTGAGCCTACTTTGAGGAGGGAAAGTCCAAAGTAGTGACTCTGATGTGGGACACAGGTCACATAGCCTGTAAGGAGATGTGAGGCTTTGGAGAAGATAACCACAGTTTTTCAAACTGTGATTCGTTCATGGACATAGGCATTAAAATTACTTGGACACTTTTTTAATTATGCTTTTTGCATGTATAGGTGTTTTGCCTGCATGCGTGTCTGTGCACCACTTGCATGCCTGCTGCCTGCAAAGGCCAGAAGATCTCCTACAAAAGCCAGAGCATTTGATCACAGATAGTTGTGAGTCACCTACTTGAGGGTACTGGGACTGAAACCCAGGTCCTCTGGAAGAATAGCTGGTGCGCTTAGCCGATAAACCATCTCTCCAGCTTGTAGGGACTTTTTATAAACAAAATGTCTGGATCTGGGAATATAGCTCAGCACTACAGCACTTACCAAGCATGCGTGGGGCTGGGAGTTCAATACCCAGCCCTGAGAGTAGGGAAGATGGGACATTTTTGAAAGATGTCTCTAAAAACAAATTTACAGAAAATACAGATGAATGCCTGTGTAATTTAAGTTGCCAGTGGTTTCCTAAGCAACATGGGCAAAGACCTATCCTCCTCCCTGAAAAACAATACATAAACTGAGAGATGGCTCAGTGGTTAAGAACACTGACTGCTCTTCCAGAGGTCCTGAGTTCAAATCCCAGCAACCACATGGTGGCTCACAACCATCTGTAGTGAGATCTGATGCCCTCTTCTGTTATGTCTGAAGGCAGCTACAGTGTACTTACATATAATAAATAAATAAATCTTTAAAGAAAAAAAAAACTTGAACCTGGAGTATACAAGAAAACCCATGAGAAAGCTGTAACTTGGAGCTGGAGGCCTCTCATTTGCATACACCTGCTGCTCTTGCAGAAGACCTGGATTTTATTCCCAGCACCCACACAAGCATCTGTAACTCGAGTTTCAGGGGTTCAAGTGTTGTCTTCTGACCTCCTCCGGCACCATGCAGACATGTGGTAGACATACATACATGCCAGCAAAATGCATAAGATACAATGAATAAATCTAACTGGAAAGTCATTTTAATCTGTAGGAAATGAGCACACAGGGTAGCCATGCATGCTTGGAGGTAGAAGCCATCTTGCACAAGCTGAGCAGGCGGGTGGCCAGGCTTGGTATTTACGTACATACTGTAGGGACAGGAGAGATGAGCTCTTTGTGGCAGGGTGAATTATGAGATGTGTGTAAGCAGAGTGAAGCTTTGGAACACTCTTGGCAGTGGAGCGGTATAATAAAAGTGTCTACTCTGCTAAGAGTAGCATAGGAAGGACCCAGAAAAAGAAGCAGAAGATTCGGAGAGGGCAGAGGGGTGGCGGGAAAGCTGTTAGAGGATGGGGGCGGGGAGGGTGGGGAGCGGTGGGGGAGCGGACTGTAGTGTTCCTGGTACAACAGGAGAGAATGGAGTAAATGATACAGTGTTTTGAAGTAAGAAAAAAGAAGGAAGGCATCCTGACCTGCCAAATCCTGGAGATAAACACAAGGAAGAAACAATCACCACAGAAAACGAACCTTGGGAAACGTAGGCCGGGAAATGAGTGCTGATTTTACCAAGGTCACACAGCCAGTTATCGGAAGAGTCAGAGCTCAACCAAATCACTGGGGCCAAACTTTGTTATTTCTACTACAGCAGCTGACCTAGGAACTCTAAGGTCAAAGGTCTCAGATGAGAAAAGCCTCTCGTTTGCAGAAACCTGCTGGAGATAGAGCCCTTCCCTCTTCTCTTCCTATGGCTGCTTCTCTGATCCTTCTGCTGCCCCCAGCCATGAAGATCAACCCTGAAGGTGCCCCCTGCATGCTCTTCATTACTTTATTACATTTTTCTCCCTTTGACTCAGCAAACACACCCATACATACCATCAGCAGTTTTTGTGAGGTAAGCCCACATCTCCTTGTTGGGGCAAAAAAAAGATTGTAACTATAGTTACATCCATCCATGTGGCTATAGCCCAGAGTATAATATAGAGGAGTGGGCAAGCAAGTTGTAGCATTGTGTTTACATTATTTTTTTTTGTAATGGCTCAGTGTGCATGAATAGTAAAGGGCAAAAAAACAAAAAAAAAAAACAAAAACAAAAACAAAAACAGATTGTGGACAAGGCTCATTATTCCAATGCTCTGTAGCGTCATAGAGTTCAGAAGGTCACTCCATTCCTTTAAATCCATGATGCCCTGTCTCTTACTGTGGGTATTCCCCTCCTCCTGTAATTACATCGATGTGTCAGTCATACTAGAAAGCCTGAAGAGAGAGTGGCAATGTCTACATACATCTCCCCTGCATCTTCTATATAAGAATTGCTGCCAAATCTCCTCAAAGAGGCGTTGGAGATAAGGAACAGTGACATGGCTTCCTTTGTGCTGTGAGGGCGGGGGGGGGGGGGGGGCTTGTTGGTGACTAACAATGGCAAGAAACCCACAGCAGGGGAGTCACAGATACTGGCCAGGACCTGCTCCTCCCCCCCACCTTCCACATGCTACTGGAAGATTTCTCCAGAAAGTGAGAAACATCACCAGGAGAAGCTACCAGTAGGGTCTACATGGGTGAACACAGCTTGCTGGGGCAGCCCAAGCCAGTTTCCATTACTAAGTCACCCCATGGCAAACCTGGCCAGCCATCCAGGATCCCACATTATCTCTAACCTTCTTCCTTGCCTCCCCACATGCACAAGGACACATGTTTGCTACTCACTTTTAACTCCCTCCTAAATAGACACAGTAGCGGAAGCAGCCAAAGAAACTAGGACACAGACCTCTCTCCACTAGAGAGTAACACGTTAGAGGTGAGGGGTGGCCAATATTCGATAACAGCAGAACAGCTTGCTGGCCATCACAGAACGGTCATGTGCATGAGACACACGGTCCAATCTATACTTCCCCAAGGTTCCTGTGATCGGCACCACCACTTAACGCCAGTACACTGCCAGATGACTGCTAATCAAAGGTCTGAGAGACTTGCCTAAGGTCATGCAACTGTTTGAGCCGTTCATTCAGGAGAAGCTTAAGCCGTTCAGAGAAGCATCTCAGACTTTGTGACATTTCCCTAGGATCTACTGGGAGGCTGGGATGAAAATATTTACACCATCTGGCCTCAGATATCATCCCTAGCGACTTCCCTCAGGAAAAGCCTGGTGGGTGGAGAACACCTCAGGAAGAATGGCACGGAAATTCTGACAGAATAAATGGTAAGCCAGCTTCTGATGAAACAGTGAACCCAGGGGCCCAGCAGCATCAGCGTGAAAAAGGCAAAGAGAATAAAATTGCTGGGTGACAGCGTCGTGGAACTTCAGGGACACCTTTCCATGTCAGCTTCCTAGCTCTGCACTGCAGAATTCTTCCCAAAGGGGACTCCCAACAGCAGCAGAGCTCCACCCAGAGAAGCTGGAGTTAAGCATCAGGGACAGAGCCCTGGAGTGCCCCCACTGGCAGCTTACTGCCTCAGGTGACACTCAGGTGACCAGTGGAACCCTGAGAATGCAGTGTGCTAAGGTCATCGAACTATCATTAAGGAGGCTTGGCAAGCTACTTTGCTTGATTGACTGTGTGCTGGCCTGTTTTCTAAGTCAAAAAGTGTAAACTTAAGGCCACCATAACCTTGTGAGGAGAGCATAATGTGGTATAAAATCCATGGGTGGGGAAGCCGAAACAGGAGCATTAAATAAGTTACTCAGAGTGGATCAAAGAGCCAAGCTCAAACTCAGATCTTTAGGCCTGAAAGCTGGAAGGGGTTGACCACAATGATATGTGCCTACCTGGAGGTAAACTCAGCACTAGACCTAGACTCCAGGTCCCTGACTTCTAGACCTGTGATCCCAAAGTAGCCCTCACTATGTCTGGTCCCGTGTGGGTAACAAAGACAATGGGATTTGGGGAAAAGTTTGAGAAGTCTAAAAATTTGGAGAGATGAAATGTGACATTTGGAGTTGGTCTGCTTAGTTTTGGGTGGGTCCTTGGTGTTTCTTGTCTAAGAAGTCCTTGCTGTTAGTGTCAAAGTGCGTAGGCCGGGACTTCTTGCTTCAGGTTCACTTAGAAATGAGAGAGAGAGAGAGAGAGAGAGAGAGAGAGAGAGAGAGAGAGAGAGAGAGAGAGAGAGAGAGAGTCCTTTTGATGAGTCCAGGTCACAAGATCGTAGAGGAAAGCAGTCAGTCAAAGGAAAAGTCCTTGGCTAGGGGAACCTCCGAGTGGTACTCACCCTAACCATAGGAGTGCTACAGGAAGCCACGTGACGCTAACAAGGTTGCAGAAAGATGCCTATCTCCCAAGCAAACTCTCCGCCAGCCCAGCCCTTCTCCCCTACAGCCACTACTCCTCCAGATGAACATCCTACAGTGTAGGAAAAGTTGCAGGAGCTTTCAACAATACGTCCAATTGTCCTGGTTCACTGTGACCCACGGTCTGTATTTTAAAGTTGACCACGTCCCAGGAATGCCCTCAGTCTCCGGCAAACCAGGAAGGCTGGTCACCGTGTGCCCAGATCGCTGGACATCTTCTTAGGACAATTTTCCATGACCTCAACTCTACCGGCCAAAAGCCACCACAACAGGTAGGAAGGAGGAACCCGCCCCGTGTTTCCTCCGCGGCAGAAGCCCCGATGAAAATAGCGCCGAGTGACCCCGGCCAAATTGATGACAGTCATGGGCTACAGAGGAACTCGCTACAGAGCCTTCTTCCTGTCCCAGGGAATCTTGGGAAGGAAGGAAGGAAGGGCTTAGTCACACACTAGGAGTGGCTGCCAAGGGCCGCCCTCACTCCCTGTCCACAAAGCACAGCCCCAGCATACAGCTCGCTTCTTGGGGAAAGTAGATGCTCCGAAGACTTCATCGACCTTTGTATTGCGCCCAGAATGGGAAACTCCAAAGTAGAGAAGGAAGAGAGGCAGCCAGAAAGTACAGCCTTCTCCCAATCCTTGGAAGGACAGTTTTTCCAAAGCACCAACTCCCTGAGCCTTCCCTGGACCGAGCACTCTTGCCTGAGTCCTAGACCAGATCCCCTCAGGAAACTCACCTGGACCCCAGGGTAGACTCCGCTCCCCAGGGATACAGAAGCAGCCACCCATGTGTGCACCATCCTCCCTGGGCCAAGGCCCCTGGGAGCGCCAGTCAGAGGAACCTTGGGAGCCTCCCATCGGTGGTGTCCCTCCTCCCCGCCTCCTCCCTGGCACACGAGGAGGGGGGACCGAGGCTGTTCAATGCACAATGCAGCCTTTGATATCCGGCCTGCAGTGGGGAGGCCAGGGAGGGTGGGAGGGGCCACTCAGCCTGCAGGCCAGATAGTCCTCGCACTGTCAGGCCTTGGCCTGGGGAGCGGCTCCTCCCTGCCTTGCTACAGATTGCTTCATGCCTATCAGGCTGTGGCACATTCCTCTCATTCTAGGATCCAGACACAGGCCGGTTCTTGTGAGTGTGGACTGAGCAGAGGAGGGCAGAGAGCATCCCACGAGTCAAGGGTGTTGTTCTTGCTCTCTCCCTAGATGGACTTGGCCCGCAAACACCCCTGCCAGCTCTTAAAAAACCTCTCTGCAAACGCTTCCTGGCATATTTGGGAAAACCAGACCTGTAACTGAGTATCTGCAGGATCAGGAAGCCAGTACTGGCTGGCGAACTGTGTGGACTACATGAGCCCCCAGTTGTGGACAACCCTCCCCCTTTCCCCCAAAGTTCTGATGGGAGAGAATCCAGGAAATCACCTAGCGTTACCAAAGACTTGATGGCTGAAGGACCAGACTATGCAAAACATTCAAGGTGTCAGGCATTCACAAGAACTGGTCATGCTAGACCAACCTCTTTTCTGTTTCAGACGGGCAGTTAAGCAGGGGAGTGCATACCACACAAGGAGGTTGAGCCTCAGGAAAAAAAAAATCTCTCAGGAGATGGTTTACAGGAGGGAGAGTGAACAGGATGCATACCCTCAAGACAGCTCAGGGGCCATGACTGCTCTAACAAGCCATTCACCCATTCACGGGATCACTGAGCACTGATTTCCCTCCCTACCCAGAGCAAAGGTCTGCAGGAACGCCCAAAGACAAGAAGGTACTTGCTCAGAGAGACAGGGTCCTGGCTGGCTTGTGCCTCAGGCTCTCTAGAGACAGAACTTTCAGGTCTCACAGAGCTTTTAGAAAGGGCAGTGTCCTGGTCAGGTTTACATTCCGGGAGGAGCCTTGGGTGACAGTGTGAAGGACAAGAGTGTCCTGGAATAGTCAAGAGAGTCCTCAGCGTATACCGGATCAACCTAGGGGCACACAGTACACAGAATCTCCAGCAGGCCCCCACTCCAGCTTCAAAGACTGTATGCTAATTGGTTATGTGTCCATCAGAGACAGTTTTCCATGAACCAAACACTCATTATATATTACTTAAGTACCATAGGTGTCCCATAATGTAAGCATTGCTGTTTTCTTTTTGGTAAGGGAAAAAAAGAAGTGAAGCATTTAATTTGCCCAAGTGACTACAAACACACACACACACACACACACACACACACATCGCATTTCCGAATGTCAGACTTAGTCCCTGGACCCATCCAAGTTGCTTCAATGGTTTGAAAGTATTGCCTTTCTGACATGTGAGTTTTTCCCACAGTGATAGATCACAGAGAACCCTCTGGACCAACCTCCATTGGTGGAAGGTGTAGTGGAAGAGGAGGGCTGGAGATAACAAGGACTCACAGGGTGTGGTCCCTTGATCCCAGCCCACCACGACCTCCCCTGTGGTGGGTGTTTTGTCTATGCACAACTGTTTCAAGTATGTTTCCCATGACGTGTGCCATGCCCTCCCCTAACCGAAACCTACTCAAAAAAAAAAAAAAAAGAGTAAGTGTTCTTTAGAAAGCAGCCATTCAAAGACTCTGAGAGGAACCCAGGAACCTGACAATGAAGAGAGGCCAAGCTTGTTCTTTCTGTGGGACTTATCCACGTGCCACTTTCATACAAGGACCACACAACCAAAAATATGAAGGACCAGAGACCCAGAGCAACTGTCTTAGAGGATACCCTGGGGCAGCTGGTTAAAACAGACATTTTGGCAGGTCTGAAATGAACTGACCGCCCATTCTTGAGGAAGTCCTTACGTCCCTTGAGACGCAAAGACCTCACTCAGTTCTGTTGATGAATTGTTCTGACGAATCTGTCAGGACAAAGACAAGCAGGAGGAGTGAAGGTCCTATGTGGCAGGCTCCTGGGTTGCATGTTACAGGAAGCACAGTGGCCAGAGCACTGGGAAGAAGGAAACTGGATGAGCAAAGAGATCACAGCAGCAAACGGCTCTGGTCTCCGTGCTGGGGCTCTCGAGGACAAACAGCCAGTGTTCTGTGCAGTCAATGAAGTTTTTACTTAAGAGACTTTTTTTTTTCTTTTGTTCTCCCCATTTAAAAACAAACAAAAAACTCAGAATCAAACCCAGGGCCTCCTGCCCGGCAGGCAGGTACTCTTATTGCGCTCTACACTCCTAGCCTGTATCCTGTCTTTATCTTAGCATGGATTTCTTGAGATCTAGCCCCACCCTGAGGGCCTCTGTAGCTACCTTTACGCCAGCGTGTTGGCCAAATACCTGTGATAGTTTCCTGCTGAACATTACAATTCCCAGCCCCCTTGCAAACTACGGATGTCATTTCCACCCCCATGAGAGACCACATTCCATCTTCACTGTAGGCATTTTGGCCAGCCACACGCGTGAGTGGTAAGACCCAACTTCACCATGAATAAACATGGCCCTCCGAAGACCAGGCAGCTGCTTTCTTAAATAATCTAAGAACCTGGGCACCAGGAGCTTTGCAAGCTGGCACAGAACTAACCATTCCAAAGGATGTAGCCCCAGTCCGGGTGCAAGAGCAGGCAAAGCCACAGAAAATTCACTGAGTGTTTCCTTCCTCCTAAACAAGTGTGAGAATTAGTGTGCTGTCTACTGAAATGTTGGGCCTTGGGAAGCAAGCTTTGGAAGAGCTGGCTTTCTATGTGGGAAGTTCAAGGGCCTTTTGACATGTGTGTCTAAGCAAAGACAAAAGCAGGAACAGGTGCTCGGAGAGGCTTACCAACCACTGACTTTAGCAGAGGGAACGGGGCCAGTAAAATGTTTAAGTATAATTGAATTCCCAGGAAGGAAGTGTCTTTACAGCAGGTGTACTGGCGAGTTTCATGTCGACTTGACACAAGCTAGAGTCATCAGAGAGGAGGGGAACTCAATTGAAAATTATGCTCCCCTAAGATCCAGCTGTAAGTTTAACTAGAAAGTAATGGGAAAGGACCCAGGTCATTATGAGTAGGGCAATCCCTGGACTGGTGGCCCTGGGTTCTTTAGAAAAGCAGGCTGAGCAAGCTATGATGTACAAGTAGCAGTCTCACCACCACCACCACCACCATCACCACCACCACCACCCCTCCGCCATTACCCTCCTCCACCCTCTTTCCCCCCTCCACCCCCTCCCTGTGGCCTCTGCATCAGCTCCTGTGTCCAGGTTCCTGCCCTGCATGAGTTCCTGCCCTGGCTTCCTTTGATGATGAACTGTGATGTGGAAGTGTAAGATAAACAAACCCTTTCCTCCCCAAGCTGTTTTGGTCATGGTGTTCCATCACAGCTGGACTCACACTAACCAAGACAGCGGGTGACCCACTGTGTCCCTGCTGCTACTAGAGAAGAGATTTAGGGAGAACCTGCCGCTGACTGTCTCCACAAAGAGATGAGGACAAAATCTAAGCTGGGGGCGTGGGGAGCATAAGCTAAAAAAAAGGGGGGGAAACCCAAATGCACCACCAAGGCCATCACCAAGTACGTATTCCCTTAGTAGTCTTTGGTGGCAGCTGGGGTAAGTGAAGCTCCCTGAGTGACAAGTGACAACTGACCCAGCTGGGGAGCATCAGGGAGAGATGCCTCTGTCCAGCCTTGGGAAGCCCCTGCTGTGCCTTGAGCTAGGGGAAACACAGGACAGGCTGCTCAAGTCAGCAGGTATTCTAGTTCATCCTGCAGTCCAAAGATCCAGATCTGCTGGTGGAGTTTCCCAACTTTGTGAATGTCACAAGCCAATTCAGAGAAGTCTTCCAGAGCTCAGTGTGCCCAGAACGGAGACTGAGCAGATATCAGAGCAGATGCTGCAGACCAGACCTAGCCAGAGAGCCACTAGGTTTACTGCACATTGGAAATGTATCTTCTCTTAGAAATGTTATAATCGTGTCAGGGTAATGCTAAGTGGGTGGAGAGCACAGCTCCAGCAGGATAGCTGGCACCTGCTGGCGAGTATGCAGAAGGCCCTCGATTCCAGCTACAGCGTGAGCACCAAGAAAGAAAAACAAGAAGGCAGAAAGACAGGGAGACAGGAGACAGAAGGCAGGAAGGCAGGCCTCACCTGAGGGGAAGAACTGAAAAGACTCTCTACAGGTTAAACTATGCTCTCCCGAAATAGAAAACAAACACAAAACAAAACAACAACAAAAACAAAAAAACAAAACAGAAGTTCTAAGTGCCAGCCTTTAGAATGCGGCTTCACTGGAAATTAGGCCATAAATATCAGTCTCTAAAGTAGGGTAAAAGTCCCTCGGGAGCACAGTAGACCTCTAATCCATATGGCTGTCAGAAAGGAAGAAACACGGACAGAGAAAGAGACAGACAGTGAGACAGAGAGAGACAGAAAGACAAAGGGAAGAAAAGGAAAGAACCAACAGGGGAGAGGAGCAAAGTGTGGTGATATATATGTGGGCAAACATCATAACGGAATGCATTACTTTGTATGTGAACTTTTAAATTAATTAAATAAATTAATTAAAGTAAATAAATTAATAAAGTAATAAAGTAAATTAATTAATTGAAGTAAATAAACTTTTTCCTAGTCATAGGAGCTTTCACTATAGAAAAGCTGAAAACAAGAAACAAACAAACAAACAAACAAACAAAAGCATCAGCGATGTCATCCCTTCAGGAGATCCTCTGGGTAGCATCCACATCGTGTATAGAAATTGTGTCTATTCTCTGTCCAGCCTGACACTGCACTGTAATCCATGTTCCATCTTTTTAAAAAAAATTAAATTTGATTTTATTTAATATTTATTTATTTACTTATTTATTTCAAGACAGAGTTTTTCTATGTAGTTTTGGCTGTCCAGAATAGCATTAAACTCACAGAGATCCTCCTGCCTCTGTCTCTGCCTCTGGGGTGCTGGGATGTTGATTTTATAGATATGTGTGTTTCTCCTTGAAGATGAGAAGTTATCAGAGTCCCTGGACGTGAGTTAAGGATGGCTGTGAGCCACCTTGTGGGCTCTGGCTCTGAACCAGGTCCTCCACAAGAGAAACAAGTGCTTTTGACCACTGAGCCATCTCTCTGGCTGCATCCATCATTTTTAATGGACTGTATAAGAGTCCACGCTGTGGTTGTGACGATCTGAACACAGCTCCTTTCCTAATATTGGGCATCTAACTGGGTTCTTTGTGTTCTGAAGGAATTGATTTAACTTTATTTTTATTGTAATAGATAAAAAAGTATAAAAAAAGAGAGAATAAGATAGATAAGAGCACACCCAGGGGCTGACGGCAGCAGGAAATGGGGTGACCCACCTGCACCTCAAGCAGGGCAGGAACCTGGAAGCAGGAACTGAAGCATAGACCATGGAGGAAGGCTGCTGACTGGCTTGTTCCCCATGGCTTGCTCTGCCTGCTTTGTTACAAAACCCAGGCAGGGGCAACTGACCAGGAATGGCACCGCCCACATTGGGCAACCCCTGCCTCCATATCAATCATGTCTCAATAAAAAGTCCCACAGATGTTCCTGCAGTCCAATCTAATGGAAGCATTTCCTCAGTGAAGTTTCGTTCTTTCAACCTTAGCTTGCGTGAAGATGACAAAAAACTGCCCCACACAGGCAGCTGAGTTCTCTTAACCAATGAGCAGTCATCTCTGAGAGTACCATCTGCTGACATTACAATGTGATCTCTGACCTCCAGAGCTAGGAGACTCTAGCACATTTCAGACTGTCGCTAACTTTGCTTAAGCCCTCGTGTCTTAAAATGGGGGTTTCCAAGTCATTAGCAGGTGGGCAAGCTGAGGTTGAACTGAGAGAGTGTGTGTGTGTGTGTGTGTGTGTGTGTGTGTGTGTGTGGTGTTGCTGGTGACTCCAGCCAGCCCTACCACTCCCTACCACTCCCAGACAAAGGAATTTCTCTTCAGTACAGATCAACTTCTAAAGGAATTTGGATCTCCGGCATCAGATCCAGCAGAGTGGGTGGGGAAGAGCAGTCTGCTGGCTTGTAAGTTCACCTGAGTGTCCTTCCCTGAGGTAGGCTCACAGCCGAACAGACATGAGGCTGGGGAAGAGGCCGATGGCAACATGGTAGGAACCGGTAGGCATGGTTATTTAGTAGCTTGGAAGAAGTAGGTGTCCAGAGTGGGTCAAAGGAGTCTGAAGACATCCCTATGTGACACAGAGTTCCCATGTGATCAAAAAGTGACATAAAGGAAGAGGTGAGGGAATGTTTACATGTAAACACGGTCAGTCACCGGTTCCTATTGAAGGGAGGCCTGGGCATATCCTAGGCCACCACACTCCTCACCTGACCTAACCCAAAAGATGCTGGCCATCACAGAGGGTGATGATATGCCCCAGTGCAAAAACCAAGAGGCAGGGTAACAGGGAGGGAAGAGGCTACACTATCAAAGGGTTTTCTGTCACAGGCATTCTCTGATAACTGGTGGTTTCTGGGCTCCCCAGTGATAGGAGAGATGCCCAGAACCCCAACTGATAGGGAGTTACTGCTCCCTGGGGCAGCCAGTATTTTATGGTCAGGATCATCTACTGTGGTGGAGACAATGTAAGAAGCTACACTATTCTCCATGCCTCTCCTCCTATATAAAGAGGTTCACCCTCTAATGTCCATTCCAAAGATGGCAATATTAGATGGAGTCCTGTAGGGAGTCCTGTGATCACTGGAGCTGGGCCATCTGGGGGTTTGAGTACCTCATCCGGTCCCTTCGCTCTGCTTCCTGGCTCTTGCTGCTGCTTGCTCTGTGAGGCACTTCTCACCATTACCAGATCCCCATTCCCACCAGTGACCAAGGAAATGAGAGCACCCAATTTTGGACTTGAACCTTCAGACTATGAACAAACTAAGCTCCTCTTCACTGCATAAGCAGCCTGTCTGGGGCATCTCATAACAGTAACTCCATAATGTAGAGCATGCTGACTAGCATACTCTAGCCAGCAAGCTGTGCAGAGCCTGACCATTGCTGGGCCCTGGGGACAGCTGAAGATGTTCTTCTCCTTCTGAAGACATCATTCTATATGTGTGTATACATATACATATACAATCATATTATGCCTGCATGCTGCCATGTTTTAACGGACTAGACCTCTGAAACTGTAAGTCAACTCCAATTAAATGTTTACCTTTATAAGAGTTGCCTTGGTCTGAGCAGTTGTGGTGCATGCCTTTAATCCCAGCACTTGGGAGGCAGAGGCAGGAGGATTTCTGAGTTCGAGGCCAGCCTGGTCTACAGAGTGAGTTCCAGGACAGCCAGGGCTACACAGAGAAACCCTGTCTCGGGGGGGGGGGGGGGAGAGTTGCCTTGGTTATGTTATCCCTTCACAGAAATGAAATCCTAATTAAGACAATAGATACATACATACATACATACATACATACATACATACATACATACATACATACATACATATTCTGTCCGTTCTGCTCCTTTAGACTCTGAAGTTTAGAGAATGCTGTCTAATATGGGAACCAACTCCACTGGGACATTCACCTTCTAATAGACTTATTCATTTAACACACACACAGCCACTCTGAGAAGGCACTATTACTAACCCTATCTTACAAATGAAGAATTTGAGGCCCTGGGAGGCAGAGTGCATTGCCAAAGATCGCAGGCCACTCGCTGGAGGACCCAGACCCTTGAACAGGGAACCATAGAGTTTCCCTTGTTTCTTTCTACTGCATTGAACATTTACCAAACCCCTGCTGTGTGGGTGGGAGAAAGCCTAAGGTTGACCTGGGGTATTCATTTGACAAACAGTTACTAAGCAACGGCTACAGAGCAAGTACAACCCCTCCTAGAGAGAAAAAAAAGGGGGGAGTGGTCAAGACCACCAGTAAAATGGGCCCTTTTCATGGAGGGGTGGGGCAGCGAGGATGCGGCACAGAGCTGGAAAACTAGAGGCAGCCTAGTGTCTCATCCACTGGTCCAGCTGCTTCAATTCAGAGTCAGTATACACTTCAGCCAGAGAGCCAGAACGCATCCAGCCTGTCAGCCCCCAAGCCTAGGTGGAAGCTCTCCTTCCACAAAGCCAGTCTTTTCTTCTAAGCCCCTCCCAGTGAAAATATTCCTTCCTCATCTCGGCTCAGCTCCAGAACAGTGGTATCCCCGGGACACAAAAAGCCCTTTTACCCACCACCCCCAGACCCTCAACAGTGGAGAGCCTGAGGCACATACCTATGTGTCCAGCAGGTGGCAGCAGTGAGCAGCAGTGTTTCCCTCCCATTCACCCACCCACCCTGAGGAGCCCACATCATGGATGGCCTGGCTCTCACTAGCATCCCAGACCCCAGATGACCAGTAGGATTCATATGCTGCTGGCAGGAACCAGGCCAGGCTAGAGCCTGGAGCTCCCAAAGCTAGTCATGGGTGGGTCTGGGTGACCCACTGCCCCTGCCCTGCATTCTTGTGGTCCGTAACCTGTTCTAGCCCTGCAGCAATAGTGTATAGCAGAAACAGATGTAAACACACACTTAGAACCCTCCGTTTGTCCGATGTTCCTTCCAGTCCATCTCATCTGCATCAAAAACCTTACGTCAAGTAAAATAGCACCTGTTACGTGATTAAATGCGCTTTTCTAGAGCCTCCTCTGAGACTCGCTTTGAGCAGGTCTCACCAGCACTGAGGTGCCAACCCCGCTGCTCACCTGGGATGATCCATATGCCCTCCAGCTTTTGCTGGGCCCTTACAAGACCCTGTCTTTAATTATTGCCATCCTTACAGGCGTAGAACTACATTTTATTCATTCATTCATTCATTCACTCATTCATTCATTTATTGTATATGAGTACACTGTCGCTGTCTTCAGACACACCAGAAGAGGGCGTCAGATCCCCTTGCAGATGGTTGACAGCCACCACGCAGTTGCCAGGAATTGAACTCAGGACCTCTGGAAGAGCAGTCAGTGCTCTTAACCGCTGAGCCATCTCTCCAGTCCAGAACTACATATTTTAACCTTCATTTTTATTCAGTTCCATGTTGCCTTCCTGTTTTGTGATTCTTTATTTCCCTTAACTATGTGTTCTATAGGATTCCTAAGCTTATCTGATTTTGAGTCACCCTGCTCATCCATACCAAGTGTCTGCATTCATTACTTTGTATCCACAAAGTATCTGCAAAATGAAAAGGCCCTAGTGAGCTTTTGTGCACCTAGCACGGACCCAGGCTCCATCAGCCTTGTTTGCTTTCCTCAGATCTATGAACATATACAGGCTCTCCTTGATGCAGCCTGGTAGGTGAGAACAAACTTACAGTGGATGAGGTCACAAGGTAAACTTACAGGTTACTCAACATAGAAGCCAATTAAGGCTGTAGGAGGGAACAACCTGTCCTAGAACACAGCAAGCTAGGGACCTGAGTGAAAGCCCATTTATGCCACCACCACCCCCAACAAACTGTGTGGCCTTGAGAAAATACAGAACCCGTCTGAGCTCCGGTTTCTACTTCAGTAAGATGGAATATGATGGGACCTGCCTCAGAGGACCATTGTGCAGATTAAATGAAGTGTTGAGAACAAAACTGTGCCTATAATGAATATTGTCCATTATGACTTATCATTATTTTGCCAGGAGTTGTAGTCCAGCAGTCTTTCTACTTTCTTCATAGCAGTTCAAGAATTGACACCTGGGCTCAGTGGTTAAGAGCACTGACTACTCTTCCAGAGGTCCTGAGTTCAATTCTCAGCAACCACGTGGTGGCTCTCAACCATCTGTAATGGGATCTGGTGCCCTCTTCTGGTGAGTGTCTAAAGACAGCTACAGTGTATACTCGTATGCATAAAATAATAAATAAATCTTTAAAAAAAAAAGAATTGACACCTAGCACACAGTAGACGCTAAATGAATACATTTTAACTAAATGAGCGCTGTTCACCCATAGAATGGTTACATACATTGTTAGACACTGGTGCTTAATGGCTACTAGACATATATCTGAATCACTCCATGTCAAAGAACTTTTCCTTCATGGCAGGGCTTAGTGGAGGAAATGAAACCTAAGACGATGCAATATTCATTGCACAGGTTGAAACTTTAGAACTTAAATGAATATCGGACATCAGCAGGTCAGCCTCACACCAGCTCACAGCTTAGTCAGTTTCCTAAGCAGGGATAACTGTGGCCAGCTCATCAGTGGAGGGCTGAGCTAAGAAACTGCTGAGTTGGTCATTGTGGGAATGACACCGCCTCCCTCTGGTTTGCTGCTTCACCATTGTACCGAGTTGGCCTTTTATCTTGTGTTGTGCTGTTTATAGATCTCAAACCATACCTTAGGAAACAGATCAGTAAATAAAAAACTGGAAAAGGGGCCGGGAGGTGGTGGTGCACGCCTTTAATCCCAGCACTTGGGAGGCAGAGGCAGGCTGATTTCTGAGTTCAAGGCCAGCCTGGTCTACAGAGTGAGTTCCAGGACAGCCAGGGCTACACAGAGAAACCCTGCAAAAAAAAAAAAAAAAAAAAAAAAAAAAAAAAAAAAAAAAAAAAAAAAAAAAACTGGAAAAGGAACCTCAGCACAGAAAATGTTCTTAATAAAACAAGGATAGAAGTTCTGGGGAAATCCAGACAGCAAGGCAAGCCACAAGGAGAGTCGGGGAATGCCCACAGAGCTAATGCTTGAGTCACCTTCTTCTCAGGTTGCAGAGGCCACTTAGCTAAGCACATCACCAAGAAAGACCAGGAAAGGTTTGATGTTTTAAAATATAAACATAAAAAATAAAATAAAATATAAACATATATTTAATATATAAGCATACACACACATAGGTGTGTATATATGCTTGTTTTGGTACTGTATAAAGTGACAATTTTAAAAGAACTTTGTGGTACAAACTATCTGAGAAGATCCTTTATATTAAAATTATACCCAATCAAATTGATATCAGACTACACTGTCGACCCCACAAAATCTGACAGCTAATATATTAAGTCTACATGAGCAATAGAAACATACATAATGTTTCAAATAAATAAATAAATAAATAAATAAATAAATAAGTCTACTTCTTAAATTAGAGTTTCTAGAAAAGGGTTTCAAGTGTTTTGATGTCAGCCCTCTACAGACCCATTCAGCACCACAGAGACTCCATCGTCGGCTTCAGAGAATCCATGACAGCAATGTTTGTATGAAGATAGCGTTTTGCAATTTTTTGCAATTTTAGCTTTGTATTCATAGTCCAATGGTGGTTGTTGTTGCGTGTAAAATTGGTCCTTTTCACAGCCCAGGTAACAGGAAACAAAGCTTGTCTAAATCTTTTCTTTAGGCCTGAATAGAGAATGAGAGAGTCATAGCGGAAAACAAAGCCTTCTGTAACAGGTCCCCCGCTTCTATTATAGAGCTGACAGAGGTCAACATACACATATGGTTAACATATACATATAGTTAAGGAAGGAAACTTATTATACATTTATTCTCTTTGTTTTTGTTTTGTTTTGCCTTTTGACCTATGTGGCACTAGGGATTAAGCCCGTGTTCTCCTACACACTAATTAAGTAGACCACCACTGGCCTGCACCTAGAGCTTAAATCAAAGCCCACTAGGTGGTTCCAGGAAACACCTAGGGACAGGTGACAAAGCGTTGAGGCACTAAGACACAAGGGGAAGCTTGGGTGCTACTGAGAACTGATTCTGCCACACCTTCATTGTGAGTCATTAGGGGGAAAGATATCATAGCTGAAGGATGGGGAGCAGGGCTTGAAGGGGTATCCTGGTGTGGAAGAAATTCGTGATGATGCACAGGCTATCACACCCAGGCTACAGAGTCTCTAGTTTAGCTCATGCTCACTTCCTATTGCAGAGAGATGCAGACAGAAAGAACCCTCACGATTTCAGAAAGCATCCAGTCCAGAAAACAAAATTTTTAAAGCCCTTTCCAGACTGAAAATCTAATTGTTGCTGTTTTTGTTGTTTTTAGCTCAGGGCCATTTTGGTTGCTGTTTGTTTTCTGTTCTGTTTTGTTAAAGGCAGGGTTTCTCAGTGAAGCTCTGGCTGTCTTGGAACTCACTCTGGAGACCAGGCTGGCCTCGAACTCACAGAGATCAGTCTGCCTCTGCCTCCTCAATGCTGGGATTCATGGTGTGTGCCACCGTGCCCAGCTCAGAGCAAGTTTTAAAAGAAGTAGCTTGGAGCTCAGAGGACTGGCTCAATAGTCATTGATTGGGCTGTGTGAGCCAGACGCTGGTTTGTACTTAAACCTCACTTCATCACACGCAGCATGCCTGCCACTCTCTCCTCACAGGTGGAGAAGGCTCAAAAAGTCAAGGCAGACTCACACAGTGACACCACCTTGAAGCAGGATGCAACAAAGGCTGCCCTGTGTAAGCAGTTGAGGATGGAGCCGTAGTGGCGAGGATCTAAAAGCCTCTACACAAAGCCCTCTGTGGCCCAGATGAGCCAGTCAGGCAGCAAACTGAATCACTCAAGGCCAAGGTAGGGTGAAATGTGAAAGATGTAGGTTAATATATTTAGCTTTAAAGAAAGAAAGGGAAAATCCTAGGAGTCAGAAACAAAGGCAAATGTCAAAGCCTCTACACAACTGGGAAAGGATGCGTTGGGAGCCCGGTGGTCCTCTGAGCAGGAACTGAATCTTCTACTTCCCCTCAGATGGTGACAGTCCCCCTGGGCTTGTGTGAAGCCAGGAAGCTAGAAATGGCTCTTGCCAAAATGCCTGAAGGCTGGAAGGGTTACTGCTTAATCAAAAAAAGGTTAGATAGTTAGAAAACCTTCTTCCACCTTCTAAAGATATGCTGAAGACGCACAGCATCTCTGAGGCCCTGTGTGGCAACTGCCAACCTACAGGCCACTCCCTGAGACAGTGTAGGAACAGAATCTGCCTGTGTGGTATGGGAATCCTACCTGGAAGTGTGAGTCCGGAGAAAGAGTTTTGAGCCCTGACTCTTGACAGAACATCAACTCCCCGCAAAGGCTCTTATGACTTTCACAACGAAGTGTTCCCAAGATTCCCGTTTAACTGAAGAATATTTCAGAGTAGTGCACAGTTACTTGGATTCAAATCACACAAGAAATTAACCACCAAGGGCTATAAATAAGAGTGGGGCGGAGGGGACACATAAGAGCAGAGAGAGTCATCCAACTGGTTAGTCTACAGTGGAAGAATAGGAAACAAGAGCAATTCACCAAGGTGTGGCCAGATCTGAGACTCCACCTGTGTGGCACTCTCCTCAGGTCTGGATAGCATCAGTAGTGAATCCTCCAAGGAAGGCTCGAGGAGAGAATGAATAGGCCTTGTCTCAGCTCCCAGCATTCCAAGACCTAGGAAAGGAATGAAAGACAGAAAGACAGTCCAAGCAAAGCCAGCAATAGGGCCAATTGATTTCTGTAACTTTATCTCCACCCGGCTCTCTCCCCCCTTATGTCTTTTTAACACCCAGCGCCATTTTAGCAAGCCAGCTCAGCTTCACTCTGTTCTGACTACATGTCACTCTTCCCCCTTCCCTATGTTCATTCCACCAGTTGAGAATAAGGCCACTACCACGGTTTAAAGTCAAACTTGAAGCAAATTTTAATTAAATACTGGCTAGGTTAATGGTCTGTCTGACCAAGTCCGTCTCTGGGTTTCCAGAAAATACCCAGGAGTCAATAAATACCTTGTAGAGGTTAAAAAAAGACAACCCCGCAAGGCCAACTCATCAGCAGAATAATGTCAAATGTGTTCAAGTAAAAGGCAGTCGTCATAAACACATGCCTGAGCTCATTGAAAAGAACAAGAACAAACAGTTACATGAAATGAGGAAGCTGATGCAGGGTATGAAAACGGAGCTCAATAGACCCAAAGTAACGAAAGAAAAGAAAAACCTGAATATGACGCTGTCGATGAAAACATCAATGTTAAATAGCTGACCAAATGGGCTAGTTAGAAGAGATAAAGGTCCCTGCAAACCAGATAAGGGAGCTACCCAGCAAGAAGCTGTTAGGGTTCTGAATATATATATGTACATATATATATGCACCAAATATATATGTAGCTAATTCCATATAGAAAACACCACTAGATATAAAGCCAGAGCTCCAATACAGAAATAGTGACTTCAATACCCTACTCTCACATGGAGACAAGTCATCCCAAAAGAGGAGAGCAAAACACTGGATTTAAATGGTGTCACATCAAACAGACTAAACAAAGCTTTCTATGCAAGCATCCCAAAATATTCATCATTCTCAGTGGATCTAGAATAAGGGTGGGTATCATTCGGGCACGTTATTATACCATCCTAGCTCCAGGTTCACTACCCACACATGTATATACACACTACATACACAGGCATCACATTCACACACACACATGCACAAGAATTCGTTGTCCTGCCAAAATCACCCTACAGATCCACTGTAATTTCCATAAGAATTCCGGCACTATTCTTTACAGAAATAGAAAAAAAATTTTTACAAAGGATAGTGAAGCAGAGTGTGCCGTTCACGGGGGAGTCAAACGGCTGAACTCTGAGAACAATTAAGCTATGCTGCCACCTAGTGGTTTGCCCGTGATGGGTCTCAAAGGCCTCCTTCCTCCCTTCTTCCCCTACTGAGACCCACAACAGGTGATTATTACAAACTTAATGACTCCAGCTGCAGCTACTGCACCAGATGTGTTTTTCTGGCTTGAGAAAACTAGCACAAGTCCTGATACCTGGTATGAAGCTTTGTCTCTTAGGCGTCCCTAAGAACCACCAATAGCTATTTGCCAATAGATGGCAAATCCAGAAATACAGTTCAACTCCTACATCATAACTTGGTTCCCAGGGACCTTGGTTGTCTGTCTCTTCCATAAGATATCATAATAGTGTTTTGTAGAGGTGACATTTTGCTGATTAGACTAAGTGAACCCTTACGTAGCGATGAATGGACTTGATGCTAAATCATATGCGTACCAGAGAGTGGGGATAAATCCAACCAAAATTTAAAGGCCACCTCAGTGAGATGTTGATGAACCAAGGGCTGAGGAAGACTAAAAGTTATTCCTTCTAATGTGAAGATAAGTTGCTGAACATGGTCTCTCCCACCAAAGAATAAGCAGGGTACCTAGTAGGCAATCGGGATTTGGAGACGGCACATTTTGCCTTTGCCCTTAGGTGTGTTCTCCTGGTCCATCCACCAAGTGACTCAGAAAGCTGCTGGGTCTGAGTGGTGCACGAAACAGGAGAAGGCGCATCAAGCTTTTTCAAGTGCCTGATGCCTTATTGCTACCTATAGCCACCCTACAGCATAATAGTACACAATAACTTCTTATTCGCATCTAACAGTAGCTCAGGACCCATTGATATAAACCTTTCCCCAGGTCCCTCAACCCCATCTGTTCTCCTCAGCCCTTGACAACCACTGCCATTCTATGTTCAACTTGTATGAGATGGGAACGTCTAGATTGTGTGTATGTGTGACATTGGGTGGTACTTGTCCTTCTGTGCCTGGTCAACTTCACTTTGATAATGACTCCCAGTTCCAAGCATATTGTCACAAATTATAGGACTTCACTCTTTTTTGTAGTCAAATACATATATACCATATTGTCCTTAGCTGTTTATTCCGAGATGGACACTTGTGCTCTGGCTATGGTAACAGTGTTGCAGTTCGTTTAAGAATGCAGCTGTCTCCTGGCAACCTTTGTCACTATCCTTGGGACGTGGCAGTTCTATTTTTAACGTTTAGAAGAACCTCTAAATTGTTTTCCACCATGGCAATGTATAGCTTTAAAAATATGTCTACGGGGGGGGGGGGGGGGCTGGAGAGATGGCTCAGCGGTTAAGAGCACTGACTGCTCTTCCAGACGTCCTGAGATCAATTCCCAGCAACCACATGGTGGCTCACAACCATCTGTAATGGGATCCCATGCTCTCTTCTTGTATGTCTGAAGACAGCTACAATGTACTCATATACATAAAATAAATAAATCTTTTTTAAAAATACGTCTATGGGGCCAGTGTGTGAAGACATTTGCCATGCAAGCCTGCAGCCTCAGTCTGGTCCCTAGAACCCATATAAGGCAGAGGAGAGAAGTAACTGTGCATAGTCATAGTCTGACCTCTTCCCACTCGAGGACATGGCCTAAGTGTCCCTCCACACATACCATGAACACACACACACACACACACACACACACACACACACACACACTCACACACATACTATGTTTAAAACATGCTTCGGAACAAACATGCTTCGGAACACTGATTTATTATTGCTTATAGTGCCTTTGTCCACACTTAACTTATTTATTGTTATATGTATGTACACTGTAGCTGTCTTCAGACACCCCAGAAGAGGGCATCAGATCTCATTACAGATGGTTGCGAGCCACCATGTGGTTGCTGGGATTTGAACTCTGGACCTTCAGAAGAGCAGGCAGTGCTCTTAACCGCTGAGCCATCTTCTCCAGCCCCACAATTAACTTTTTAAGAGGGAACACCTAACCATCCTGCCCTGAAGTAGTAGGTGTATACTACAATAACGCTTCCTGCAGGCTTTAGTAGAAGTCTTGATTTCAGTAAGTAGGGGAGTTGAAGGGGCTAGAAAAATCTCCGTCGGTGATTAACAGAAGGCGCAGATAAATGATAGTAAGGAAAGGGAAGACCTCATCCAAGACTCTGATCAGCTCAGCCTCGTTGGTATTTATACAACACGTCACCAGAAATGAGCAGAACAGATATTCTTTTCAAGTAAATATGAGTCAGCCATCAAAATAAGACACATTCTGGGACAAAATACAAATGTCGATACATTTTTAAAGGGTTGAAATCAGTCAAGCGTGTTCTCTAACAACGAAGGAATTAAACCCAGAAATCGATAAGAAAATTACATCTGGAAAATGTTCCTGAGTATTTCAAGGGACAGGGGAGGGGAAAAGAAAAACAACTAGAAAGTGGTGTGAGGGGAGAGGGCAGGGGGAGGGAAAAGGACTGTGGGAAGGGGTGGCCAGGAGGCAGGGCAGTGAGTGGGATGTAAAGTGAATAAGTAGAAATAAATAAATAAATAAAATTTTAAAAATTCTTAAAAGTGGTTTGAACAGAAAGCAGTCGAAACACAGCGCACGAGAACTGGCAAGGCTGCGGAGGAAGTGTGCAGAGGAGATCTTATGCTATCAGATTCTAAGATTCAGACTCAGACAGGGCAGGCATCTAAGCAAAGAAATTAAATCCAACGCAAGGAGCATATAAAGTGAAACTAATAATGATAAGAGAGGAGGTCAAATGGAAATCATCAATGAAAACAGTTATCTCATTTAAAAGATCAATAAATGTTTCCTGCCCCAGGGCCAGCTCTGCTCCCTAGAAAAGTCCCTTTAATAACACCCTCCTTCCAGGACTGTGAGGTCAGGGATGTGACTGCTGGGCAGGGTCCCTTTGTGACCACACCTCCCTTCTCCTCTCCTCTACTGGACATACCACAGATGGAAGAGCTGGCTCTCTGTGCCGCACAACTTTGTGTATCCAGGCAACAGTAGGGAGGTAGGAGAGTGGGGTGGGCAGCCACCTGCTTCCACAGAGCTCATGAGCTGTCAAGCCTTGGCCTGGGGAGCAGCTCCACCCTGCCTCTCAGTGGATGGCTTCATGCCTATCTGGCTCTGGAACATTCCTCACATTGTAGGATCAAGAGGCACACTTTGGTCCTTGTGGTAGCTGTCAGAGTGGAGGAGGGCAGAGAGCATCCCGTGAATCAAGTTCTTGCTTCTTCCCTGAGTGCCAGCCAGCCCTTGGGAAAGAACTCCACCCAGGCTCGCTCTGGAAAGCCCTTCCTTGGCTTTCTGATAAATCTGAAGATATGGGCTCAGAGTGTCACCTGAGCACCAGTCTCAGCAGAGAGCCAGCTCCTCAGCTACTGGTTCCCAAGGTGTTGTGCAGACCAGCATGTCCCACCTGATAAACCAGAAAGCCAAATACCCTTTTAGGCTGCAGGTATGTACAAAATCCAGCCATACGAGGCAAATGAATACATCTCCTGGTATCTGGTATGCAACCATCGGTCTTGCGAATGCTTTATTTTTTCTTTCTCAATACCATCTGTAAGGACAAGCAGAAGAAACTTTCAGCTTTCAACTGGCAAGGGAAAGCCTTTACTATTCTACCTTTTGGGGTGTGCAGTGAGCAGGAAAACACAATTGGCACATGACCTGAAACTTGAGCTCCCACAAATGAGTAGAAAAGACAAGGGCAGAGTGCAAAGGGGAGAAGAGAGATGACTCGCAGATTTAAAGAGCTCTAATAAATTACTCAATACTTCCTTCTGAGCAGATTCTTAAACTTAATTCTGGTTCTAATCCTGTGGAGGGAAGAAAGTCCTTGTGCATACAGGTAAGCCCTGGAGAAACTAGCAACCCATTCCTCATGCAATGCAGTGTAGTTTACAAGCTGGTGATCCTTTGAGCCAGGCTCCACCCATGTTTCATAGAATATTGTTTATCCCAGATTTTCCCCCTAAAGCCTTGAACATTACTTCTGGGGCATAACACGCATCCTTGTGAAGGATGTCATTATAATTTACAATAGCTTAAGGGACTTCTGTGTTATCTTAGGGCCAGGCCAAACCTGACGTCCACGGGCATTGTGTTTACCTCAGTCATTCTCCCCATTCTCTTATCTTGGGCATTGTTTCTGAGTCAACTAGAACCTGTCTTACCGACAAAGCCATATGTAGTTTGTAAAGAACTTCAATGTAAGTGTGACTTATGCTTTGTGGTATGCACAGGGCTGAGTTAATGATTATCAGAAAACTTTTCTCCAAGACTGCCCTGTACCTAAAAGTGGGAAGAATAAACCAACTGTTGGTCAGACTCCAGAAGGCCTGGCCCAGCACCGGGTACCTAAAATTGGGCTGAACTGAGTTTCATCCTAGCCTTTTTCTGGGTCATTTCCCTGCCTGTTGAAAAGCCTGCAAGGCCCCTCCATATATTCCAGGCAAAAACTCATCAAAATCTTAGGTGAGGGTATAAATTCAGCCTTGCATGGATATTGGACCTCTGCCCAGGGCACTTATGAGGCTGTTGAATAAAAGTGTGCCGACCCGAAACATCATAGGAACATGGGAATCAGACAAAATTGTACAGTGAAAGCTGTATTGGGGTACCATAAGACCACATACGAGATGGGAGCATTCTTCTACAAAAGCCAATATTTGCTGGTTACCAAAACCAGATGAGGAGAGAGACAGAGAAATGAAAGAGAAACAAATAGAGAAATACAGACAATTAATTTCCCTGGTGAATATATGTTTTTAAATTCTCAATAAATCTCTTGTGAATTCTATTTAAAATATATTTTAAAGGATTATGAACCATGACTAAGTTTGTTTCATCCCAAGGGGGCATGATAATTATCAATCTATAACAAAGAGACAAGAATCACATGATCATCTCAATAAACACAGGATGGTATTTGACAAAGTCCAATGTGTCTTTCCGGTTAAATAAAAAAAAAAAAAGTCCTGAATAAATTAGTAATGGAAGGGATATGCCTCAGCATAATAAAAATATACCCAAATTGTACTAATGGAGAAAAAGTGAACAAATTGTCTTTAAAATCAGATACTCACTACGAGTGCCCACTCTTGTTGCTATTATTCAATAGAGTGCTTGAGTCTTAATTAGAGCAATAAGAAAAGAGAAATCAATAAAGAAAATACAAAAAGCGAAGGCAGAAGTCAAGTCTGCAGATGGCAGGGCCTACGCTTAAATGACCCAGATAGTGGGGCTGGAGAGATGGCTCAGTGGTTAAAGACACTAGCTGCTCGCTTAAATGACCCAGATAGTGGGGCTGGAGAGATGGCTCAGTGGTTAAAGACACTAGCTGCTCGCTTAAATGACCCAGATAGTGGGGCTGGAGAGATGGCTCAGTGGTTAAAGACACTAGCTGCTCGCTTAAATGACCCAGATAGTGGGGCTGGAGAGATGGCTCAGTGGTTAAAGACACTAGCTGCTCGCTTAAATGACCCAGATAGTGGGGCTGGAGAGATGGCTCAGTGGTTAAAGACACTAGCTGCTCTTCCACGGGACCTGGATCTGATTCTTAGCACCCACATGGCAGCTCACAGCTGTCTGTAATTCCACACACACACACACACACACAAACCATGAATGCACATAAACTAAAAATAAATAAGTCAGTTTTTTGAATTAGCCAGCAGCAGGAGCATCGAGGGTCAGAGGAATCATGAAGCTCTTAGACTCGCTATGTTTAAGGGGGGGAAAGGAGATCCTGATAGCACCACCAGAATTCTCTGAGCTCTGATAAACACTTCCAGAAGAGTACCAAGATATAAAATTAACATACAAAAATCCACAGCAGCTCTATATAACCAATAGTGAATTTGCAGAGGAAAAAAAAATACCTAGGAATAAACCTAACCAAGTTCATAATTGCTAAGAAATGACAACAGCCTGAAGTGTTGCCTTCAGACCATTGTGTAAGGAAAATGTGGTACGTGGTGTACACAGCGGAAGTGTATTCGGCCATAAGAAAAAGAAGTCACCACCTCTGCAGGAAAGTGGATACAAATGGAGGTTATTATGTTAAGAGAAATAAGTCAGACCCAGAAAGAGACCAGAGATTTACACCTTTACGCGAAAAATCCTAATTCTTGACATTGGAAAGGTAACTCAAGAATAGAGTTGAAAACTCTGGGGCTGATGCTGACGGAGTATGAACTAACTCACCTACAGGCCAGGTCCAGCCTCGTGGCTTTTCAGTGGTCCTTGCCCTTGAAGGTCCCGCAATCTAGTTGACGTGCTGAGATTTAGATTCTACATGTTAAGGCAGTGTGCAATAATACGCACTGAGAGATGAAGACAAAGGGTGTGTGCTCTCTTTACCGATTCAGCCAGCCAGAATATCTCCATCCCTAAGATAACACCAGCCACTTGCGTACCCAAGTATAGAGGTTCATCAGGGAACCAACAGACACATCCCTTCTCTCAGACAGTCCTTAGAGTGTTCTGAGTTACAGGTGATTGATAATATTTCTATAAAAATAAATGAAATGTATTACATGAGGGGACTATTTCCAGACCTGTGGGTAAAGTTAGTCAAGCGCCAGTCATAAGCTGGATGACTTTAGCCTTCTCACGCCAGAAGGGGGCAGCAGAGAGCATGATTGCTGGCACCTGGGCCGGCAAGCTGGCTGCCAAAGAGCAAGGGCTGCCACCAGGTGGTACAACCTGAAAGTCTTAAAGGAACACAGCCAGGCTTAGCAGGAAGTAGAGACCCAAGTCAATTGGCAACCACACCACCCCGGACTAATCAATACCTGCTATTGGCCACCCAGATGCCTGTTGGCAGGGCTTGTTTGAAGATTGTTAGGAGTAAGAGGGCAAGGTAAGGAAGGCTAAAAGTAGGTAGGATGGCACAGTGGTGTAATCCTGGCCTTCCAAGGCTGAGGCAGGGGATAATGAGGTTGAGGCCAGCCTAGGATATATAGCAGAACCATGTTTAAAAGACAGAGAAGAAGGAGGGGGGCCAGGAAGAAGAGGATGAAGTGGAAGAGGAGAGGGAACGAGAGGAGGCAGTTCAGAAAGCATGGGAAGACCCAGGGATATGGTGGGAGACACGTCAGAGGGACACGTGGTTTGTTAAGCCTGTTTGTCTGTGTTCACGCTGAGGGAACCATGAACCACTCTGGAAAACTTAGCAGAAGGCAGGTGGATTTGATGCATATTTTACAAGGAATCACTTCGGCTCCTCTGAGGAAAGCGATTGTGGGTAGAAAGGGGCAAAGGTGGAAGCCACTGGCCCTGAGTTGCAACATGGTAACCTGTATTGGAAACAACAGGTTAGTGAGATGTCACAAAGAGATCCAATGTGATAGATACAAGATGGACTACGTACGCCCTGGGGTGCGAAAGCTGCTGAAACATCTAAGATGGCCTCAAGCAGTTCCACCTGGGCACTGAGAAAGATGGAAGCTGCACTTAACTGATAGGGGAGAGCCTACGGGCAGAGCTGGCTTGGCCGAGAGGAAGGTGAAGTGTGTTAATATCAAATGAATGTCTGAACGGACATGGGGCAGAAACGACAAGATATGGATCTGGAAATGTAAAATGTGGGATGCAAAAGGCCAATAAAGAGGCTGGAGAGCTGGCTCAGCGGTTAAGAGCACTGGCTGATCTTCCTGAAGGTCAAGAGTTCAATTCCCAGCAACCACGTGGTGCTCTCAACCATCTGTAATGGGATCTGATGCCCTCTTCTGGTACGTCTGAAGACAGCGACAGTCTAGTCATATACATAAATCTTTTTTTTTAAAGATTTATTTATTTTATGTGTATGTACTTACCACCAGCGAGTACTGGGGCAGGAGGCTGGCGGTATGTTTAGGGAAGCAAGGTTGGGGAGAGCCATAGGCTTGGTTTCCAAGGAAGTTGGGCAGAAATAAAACTGGTCCTTGGTGTCAATCTCCACTTGATTCTTGTCATTGTCATCTAATTAGCACCCATTGACTGGGCACCTACAGGACCCTAGTCTGCTCCGGATGTTAAAAAATAAAATCACTTATTGAACATCGCCCTTGTTAAATAGAAGAAAACATTCAATCCTTGCCACTCTCTAAATGAAGATCCTCCCCAGTTGAAAGACAAGGAAAGCAAGAGCCCCCAGTCCTCCCTCTTAGCCTGCAGGGTAGCACAGAGTCGGAATTAGAACCTGACAGTGTGATTCCGGGACCTTTGTCCTTAACAGTCTTTTTCACTGCTGGGACAGGATAACCCACCCAAGCATCTTCAGGTGCAGGGCCAGCAGCCATTGAATTACTGATTGAGGAGCCAAGGGCCAGCTCGGCTTTCAGAACACACCCTTATCAGAGATCAACTGAGGAGCCAGAAGCAGCAGCTCCAGGAGAGAAGGTGGCTGCTGACCAAGGCAGACGTCATCAAGCCGTTGTTCCGGCCTCACCCGAAAGAGCCTTCCAAAATGGCGGTTTCCCGTTGCTTGGCTCCACAGTAAACTAGGGTGAAGGATGGACAGCTGAAGTCTCTCACCAGAAATGGATATTGAAGTGCCCTTCAGCAGCAGTGAGCCTGCCTTTCTCTTCCTCTTACTCCTCCTCATCCTCTTCCTCCTCCTTCTCCTCCTCCTCCTCCTCGTATTCCTCCTCCTCTTCCTCCAAGCCCATTTAAAGACAGAGAAACCGAGACCCACGCTTTTAGACAATTTCTGTGACTAAGCCTGACTGTATTCAAACTCATATCTGAAGACTTGGTTAATTGTCCTTGGTCCATAACACACTAACATTGTATGACTCATGTCAAAGATTAGGCTCTGGCTGAAGAGATGGCTCAGCGGTTAAGAGCACCAACTGCTGTTCCAGAGGTCCTGGATTCAATTTTCAGCAACCACATGGTGTCTCACAACCATCTGTAATGGGGTCTGATGCCCTCTTCTGATGTGTCTGAAGACAGCTACAGTGTTCTCATATACATAAAATAAATCTTTAAAAAAAAAAAAGATTAGACTCTCCACAGCAGGCTGGGTTAGTAGGATGTGTGTGTGTGTGTGTGTGTGTGTGTGTGTGTGTGTGTGTGTGCGTGTGCCTGCGTGTGTCAAGTTCATGTCTCCAGCCCAGAGCTGACACTCCCTACCACTCCCAGGCAAAGGAATTTCTCTTCAGTTCAGTTCAACTTCCAAAGGAGTTTAGGATTCAGGCCCTGCTAGTCACTGCATTCACCTGGTGTCCTTCCCTGAGGGATGTTCACAGCTGGATTCCAGAAGGCTATGCAAGGAGATTGGCCACAGCCTCGTGGAAACAGTGAGGGATGAGGGATAAGAATATCCACTGAGGTGGAGGGGTTGTTTAGCAGTGAGAACCAAGTGGGCGTCAAGAATAAAGGAAGGAATCCAAAGATAAGATGTATTATGTAAAAAGGAAGAGGAGGAGAAGGGAACCTGACACCGCAGTACTATGGAGTCAATAGGAACCCATCTACGAAAAAGAGCATGTACACTTGTGACGTGCACAGAAGGCTGTGCAGCTGTGGCTGGCAGCCAGCATGCATCTGTTCCCTCCAAGAACGTGCTGGGTGCCTCCTCTGCTGTGACAGGAGCCAGCAGATAGAAAGGGCAGTACCCTGCCTCTCACAACTGTGTGAGGAACTAGGGTCAAGATGGTGTGATGGTTCATCTTTATTGTCAACCCTAGACGATCTGTGGTCACCATGGAAACAAGCCTCTGGCACATCAGTGAGGGATTTTCTAGACTAGGTTAGGCGAGGTGGGAAGAACCCACCACCACCACCACCACCACCACCACCACCACCACCACCACCACCACCCTAAAGGTAGCAAGGACCATTCTCACTGGCTGGAGTCTTGGGATAATTGCAAAGGAGAATTGAACAGGAACTTCCAGTCTGTCCTTCCTGACTGCAGATGTCCTGGGACCAGCTGATTCAGGTTCCTGCCATCATGATAGACATGCCCCTTAAAGAACAAGAAGAACAAAACAAAACACATTCTTCCATAAGTCGCTTCTTGTTAGGTATTTTGTCTCAGCGATGAAAAAAAGTATCCAATACAGATAGGGTTAGGGAAAGAGACATGGTGTGTTTTGTTTTGTTTTGTTTTGTTTTGTTTTGTTTTGTTTTGTTTTGTTTTGTTTTTAAGCACTCTGTATCATCTGAAACTTTTGCAAAATGAATTACTTATGATGTGTCATTACAGACATGTATGTAAGTGAAGGGGAGAGAAGGGTATCACTGGCTAAGGGCCAAGGGGCACAGGAGCTCTTAGAAGGAAGACCGGTGTCTCCTAGGCCATTGCAATCCAGCAAGCAAACACTCTCCCTCACCCCAAGCACAATAGCCAGTGTCTGAGGAAGAAGCGAAGTAAATGATATTGTGTCTCCCGCAGCAAACTGGTTCCAGGAACTGAAGAGTCTATATTCTTCTATACTTCTCCTGTACTTCTCCTGTACATGGCTGTGATAAATGCCATGGCCAAAAGCAATTTATAGGAGAGTTGGGGATGGGGGCTATGATTCCAGAAGAAGAATCCATAATGGAAGGAGAAGCATGACATCAGGCAGCTGGAGCAGGCAGCTGAGAGATCACATCTCCACCCACAGGCAAGAAGAAGAGAGCAAACTGGAAATGGAGCCAGGCCATAAACTCAAAGCCCACTCCCAATGATGTACTTCCTCCAGCAAGGCTCCGCCCCCTAAAGGTTCCATAGCCTTCCCAAACAGTGCCAACAACTTGGGACCAAGTATTCCAATGCCTGAGCCTGAGGAGGAAAGCATCCCTTATTCACATCCTCACACACCCTGTGGTCCCCTGAAGACTGACATAGACTCCTACCTGGAGAGGCTCTGCAGGAAGATCTCAGGGAAATACCTCCAACTTCCTCCAAGAATGTGGGCCCATGAGGTCATACTTTCATCTCCTAGACCACAGACCTTCTTTTAGCCTTGTTCTCTGCATAGCCAGGCTTTTTTTTTTTTTTTTTTTACAAAGTCCTGCTCCATTCTTCTTCAAGGTACATTTTCCCAAGACAGGCTACCCAAGAGCAGATGAGAAAAAGTAACAGAAATTATACAAAGGGACACAATCCTTCCAACCTACCCTGAGCTTTTCTGTGCATTTTTCTGGCCTGCAGAGAAAATAAAACAGCAAGATCAATGACTGGCCAGTAGAACAGCAAACATTTCATCCCCCATTCCTCATGCTCTTAATACTGTAATACACTGATCATTAAATCTGAAGTCAAAGGTTCCCATTCCAACCCTGGCTCATCGATTTTAAGCTATATTCCTTTTCAGGGAAGTATAACCATATACAATATGAGTTATTATTATTATTATTATTATTATTATTATTATTATTATTAATGGACATATTAAAAGGTTTGTCTTACAGAATAGTTCTGAGGAATCAAAAAGGTCCACAAGTGTTTGGGTTTTGTTACTCAAAGCTTGTACCCACGTGTGTGGGAAGGAGGCACATTCTACAGGTTTCATGTATTGCTCATGCATTCAGAAAGTGCAGGAGATGAGGAGGAAGAGGTCCCCAGGTAAGTAGAATGTTCCTGCAGCTAGGATGGAGATAAAATCTCAACAGGAAAGGCTACACGGAAGTACACCCACATCAAACCCGATCTGTCTGTCCTCAGAGAGACAGAGAGATTCCTTTCGGTTGTCTCAAACTTGGGTCCGCTTGCCTGCTTCTCTCTACGTCATGCCCTTGACCTGCCTGTCATTTTCCACAGATGGCTTTTACCAGTTGTTTACCTCATGAGCAGAAGAGGGAGGAGGAGGAGGAGGAGGAGGAGGAGGAGGAGGAGGAGCAGGAGCAGGAGCAGGAGCAGGAGCAGGAGCAGGAGCAGGAGCAGGAGGAGGAGAAAAGAGGAAGAGGCAGAAAAAAAGAAGAAGAAGAAGAAGGAGGAGGAGGAGGAGGAAGAGGAGGAGGAGGAGGAGGAGGAGGGAGGGAGGGAGGGAGGGAGGAAGGAAGAACCAGCAGCTATGCACTTATGCACTCAGTTGCTTTCATCATTATGCTATTTGACTTCGTTAACCTAGCTTTACGATAAGGAACATCCAGATGTCTGTCTCATCTTGTGTGTTTTTAATGATAAATGTCTGTGGATGACCTTGAGCAAGCCAAGCACTCCTCTCTCCACCCCTACTCCTCTCCTTCAGTCCCCTCACACCTCTGCTTTCCTTTGAAAGGCTTTTGGCCAACCCCTTCTGGAAGCTGTGTGCCCACCCTCACCCAGGAGTCCAGGTACCTGATACGCAGCTTAAAGTCCCAGAGCTTCCCCTGTCACCTGTGCTGCTGATCTTCTGATGTAGCATCTATCAGCCATGGTCCCACCAACGGGCTTTAAGCAGCACTCAGGGACTAGACTCCTAGATCTTTTGGGCAGATTTAGCAACACTCAGATCCCCAGAGCTAACTCTATGCGGAGAATCAGAACTCCTAAACACAAAGTCCTTGGGAATTTTTAGACGCCTCCTAGGGAATTCTGATTAGTGTATATTTTGAGAAGCATTGCCACAGTGGCTCGTTTTACAAATGTGAGAGGGCAGGGTACTTGGATATGTTTCTGACTCCACTATGCCACACTGGCTAATTAAAGAGTTCGCCAACAGGGGTCAGCACAGACAGGGCAGTTGGACTTCAGGGAATTCATTGTGATCTCTTTTATTTCTACTGGCAACGGTTATGACAAAAATTACCCCCACCATTGGCTGCTCAGAGCTGCCTGTTTGTGGAGCTTCAGTCATGGTTCATGACGTCCTTCACCAGGCCTTCGAAGCAGGCAAATCCACCTTAGCGAGGCAATCTGTGGTCTGAGAGATGTCTGCTATCTTCTCTAAGGCTTTATGGCTCGTAAATGGCAGAGGCGGACTTCACAAAGACTCTGGGAGAGGGTTGGATGAAATAGGACCCACACGTAGTTGCCTCATCGTGTAAAACTTAGAAGAGAGAGGACTGAGAGCTAGCCCCAGTTGGTAAATCATGTAATCACCTTAGAAGTATAAGAACCTGACTTTGTTTCTCAGAACCCACAGAAGATAAAAGCAGGCACAAAGGCCATGCATTTGCAACCCCTAACATGGGGGTTATATCTGGAGCTCACTGACCAGCCAGCCTCGACTACTGGGATAGTTCAGGCCAGTGAGAGAACTTGTCTCAATCAATCAATCAATCAATCAATCAATAAGGCAAAATGAAAACACAAGGCTCACCTTTAGGACTTTGGCTCACTGAGAAAGCACAACTAGATGCTTTTAGCCTGCACAGAGCCACATTCCCATGGAGACCCTAGGCAAACACGTGACACAGAGGCATCCCCACACAGTTCAGTCAACATGTGTGAGAGCTAGTGAGAGGGAACCAGTTCAGAACCACAGACGGCAGCCTCTCTGGTCTTAAAGGACGTTTGTATAATATTGACGACTATGTCTCAAGCCTGAAAGTGGAAGCAAAGCACCTAGAGTCTTATCAAAATGCAGACTGCATCTGCGGGGGCGAGACAGGGTCTTCTGCACTTCCTAACTGGCTCCTCTGTGATAATCTAGGAGTAGGGCCACAACCTACACCCCCACTCCAGCGTCTGTTATTCCTCCTGTGTGGAGGACCCCAGTCAGCATGGTGAACAGAGGAGCTGTAGGCCTCAAGGTTCTACCCACCTCTCCCCACTAAGGGTAGCTCTAACGCTTAAGGACATATTACTCTTTCAAGTTGTTGCCTTGTTTTGTTTTGTTTTTCTTTTTTTTATGTTTTCAGCTTTCTTTTTTATTTTATCTATTTTTATTTATTTATTATATGTAAGTACACTGTAGCTGTCTTCAGACACTCCAGAAGAGGGAGTCAGATCTCATTACGGATGGTTGTGAGCCACCATGTGGTTGCTGGGATTTGAACTCTGGACCTTCGGAAGAGCAGTCGGGTGCTCTTACCCACTGAGCCATCTCACCAGCCCTTGTTTTGTTTTTCGAGACAGGGTTTCTCTGTATAGCCCTGGCTGTCCTGGAACTCACTTTGTAGACCAGGCTGGCCTCGAACTCAGAAATCTGCGTGCCTCTGCCTCCCAAGTGCTAAAGGCGTGTGCCACCTGAAGATCCTGTGATAATGCCAAAGGTGCAGGCTCCTAAATTCAGAGTCACTAATCGCTAACATGATGGAAATGTAAATTATGCAGACTTTGCTCAGAAAAGAGGGGTTGTTTGTTTGTTTGTTTGTTTGGGTTTTCTGCAGGATTTATCAAGGAAGATTTTGTCTCCTTGAGGACGCATTTCCTGGAGCCTTCTTTGTTGTCACGACGCTCTGCTAGCGGAATACATAAACCGCTAAGCCCGGCCAACACACAGCACAGCACCCACGAGAATGCCTAGCAAATGGCAGTGGTGCAGATGTAGAGCAAACCTGCTGCATTCTGTGTGACTCACGCTCCACAACATTTTTGGCAACCCAGCGAGTGATATCTTAAAATATTGCCCCAGATCCCAGACAAGAGAAAGATCATAGGCTAGCAATCCGAAATGGGAACCAGAGAGGCCACGTGCTTTCCACGAGGCAGGAAAGTTGAGTGCTTGAGGGGCGAAATAACTAAACGTGAGTGCCACTTGAGCCACCAATGATCTGGATGGAGCTGGACACGTTCCGCACAATCTCTCAGCCTTTATTTTCTCAGACATCAAACACCAAGTCCCTGAGTGAGGGCTGTTTCTGGAAACCAGAAGCACGAATTTGGCTGGTTTGTCTTATAAGAGCTGCTTGCTCGCTGAGGAAATGAGAGGTGCTTGTGCCAATCATAATTTTTATTATGTTTTAGGATTCACTCTTTGACAATTGTGTATGTGTACATGGTATATTTTGATCATAACTCCGTCCCCTGCCCCTGCCACTGCCCTGGCCATACATAATGAATATGTCTTACCCCTATCCCCAGTGAACTTCTTAAGTCCCTCTGTTGCTTTTATAATCCTTTTAAAATCTGATGCAAACTCTGGGTTTTAAATGTTGCTTGTTGACGAGGGAGATGACTCCATCAATAAAGTGCTTGCCTGTGAAATCTGGGTTTGGATCCTGACACCCAAGTAAAAGCTGATCCTAGTCCCTGGGCAGGGAAAACAGGGATAAACGGACTGATTACAGGAGCTCAGTGGCCAGCCAGTCTAGCCCGATACATGAATTCCAGGTTTCTATAACTATGGCGCAAAACAATTGAGGAAGATGCCTATGTTAACCCCTGCTCTCCATATGCCTGTGTACACATATGAGTGGATACCAACACACAAGTGTTGATTATGGCATGGGTATCAGGGATTAATGCTACCAGGTGCATCTTCTGGCACAACCAGACTTGCATTGATCTAGTTTACTTTGAATCATTATAGGAGAGGCAACTACGATGTGAGTGAGCTAAGACATTTGATTTTTCTACTGCCAAGGGTTTGTTACTTCTCATGAAGAATGTCAGTAATAATTCCCATCTCGTAGTCCTCCCAGGAAAATTAAAATTAAATGAGCTAACGAGTGAAAACCCTTCGGGCAGTGCCTGGCTCTGTAAAAGGAGGCTTTCATGCTCTGGGCCTGCAGATCCAGATCAACACCTGATCAGTTACCTCTCTAAAGAAGAGACAGTACTGAAATTGGAACTGCCGGTACTGAAATCAGAGCCTCACCCAGCTTCTTTCTGCTGGGAGGGAACTCGGGGCTTCAGCCATCTCCATCTCCGCTCCACGTGCAGGAACAAGGGGGTTGGGAATAAATATTGCATGTTCTTCAGCACGCCACAGTGACTGGGTACCCAGTGGTTTTGCTCCACTCCCAGGCCAAAGACACTAATAAAGATGTCAAAGCTGAAGGTTCTCTGAAGAGCAAATAATGACAGGGATAAAGAAAACCACAGCCTTTGACCAAATAAATTTTGCATAAAGGCCTCCACGTTACTGTGCGCCAGAGACCCATGCTGCCAGATGCTCCGCATCCCAGTGTTTTTATAAGTAAGGGGGGGTGGAAAGAAAAAGAAACCATCCAAATGGTTTTCTAGGAAATATTGGAGAAGGTATATTCAAGCATATAACCGTTTACACTTTATGGCACGGGAAAGCCTCGGGCAGAGGAGAGGCATCTCATCCAATCCCTTCATCTTCCAGATGAGCAAACTGGGGTGGAGCATCTGGGGAGTAAAAAACAGATCCCATCCTTCGGCCTGCAGTGACCAACTTGGGAATCCAGGCTTCAGCCGCTCATTCCTGCTTGACTCCGAGAGTAGCAACACACCTAGCCTTGGCTAGACAGAAGCTCGGGGTCCTGCTCAAAGCTGTGACATCGTTAGTACTTGGCTTGAAGGGGAGATGTGGCAGAGTCTTCTTCCTTTTATGCTTGAGTGTACAACCCAGCCCATAAACACAAATAAATCGCACAAGATGGCTTCCGATGGCTATGGCCGAGAGGGAAAGACAAGCTAGAAAGGTTCTCCAGGAGGCCATATTTACTAGCTGTGAGACTTGGATAAGAAGACCCCGGTCTTGTGGCTTTCAGACAGAGGAAGATCCGGGCTGGAAAGGGGCAGCAACCACAAAGGCCACATAGGCAGGCAAGGGAGGCAGCATGAGCAGAAGAAGAGTGGATGAGGTGAGGATTGGAGGAGGGTAGGTCAGATAGGTGGGCACAGACAGGATGAGGGGATGCAGGGACTTGCCCCAGGTCTTCCTGGATTATCAGGGCTGAGACAGGAACTGGAACCTCTGAGCTTGCTGGTTGGATGATTTCCATACAGGCCCTCGTATCATTGTGGGGACAGTATAAGTCACCACATCAACTCCAAGTGTGACCCTGGCCCTTAGTCATATGATGCTCACACTCAGGGCCTGGCAAGGGATGAGCCTGCAGAGATCCAAGGAGTCCCAGGCTGGAGAGTGTCCCCCACCCCCACCTCCCATTAGTCACTGTGAGTCACAATCACAGATCAACTTCACACGCCCAGAGAAAGGACTGTGGTGAAGTGTTACTTTTTAGTCATTGAGATTTTTTTTTGTTGTTTTTGTTTGGTTTGATTTGCAGTTTTGTTTTTGTCCATAGCCCTGACTTCCCCAAAACTCTCTCTATAAAGTAGGGAAACCTTGAAATCGCAGGAATCGGCCTGCCTCTGCCTCCCCCATGCTGAGATCAAAGGGATGCACCACTGTACAACAGAATTAATTTTTAGTCACATGAGAACTCACAGATACACTTTCCTTGTTTAAAAAGGGGGATTTACGCCGGATGTGGTGGCACACACCTTTAATCCCAGCACTCGGGAGACAGAGGCAGGCAGATTTCTGAGTTCAAGGCCAGCCTGGTCTACAAAGTGAGTTCCAGGACAGCCAGGGATATACAGAGAAACCCTGTCTCAAAAAAAAAAAACGAAATAAAAAGGAGGGGGGGGGGAACTTACAATAAAATATGACCCTGCAGCTAGTGTTCCCTGAGACCCCTCCCCTCTAAACTTGGTCCCTTGTCAGTCTCTGTCTCTTTCCCACTAAGAACTAAGTATTTCCTCAGCTCAGCAAACGTGTTGTAAGTTTGTTTTAGGGCATTCAAACAAATGATACATAAAACCTTACAATTTGATTTTGCCCCATCTGCATACTAGGTATTAAATGGCTTATCCGGGTGGTTGAATATCTATCCACCTTATTTTTCTAGTTGCCTGTAATGTTCCTCAACATGAGCTGTATGAATTATAGTTTAGAATGCTTCCAACTTTTTTATGTGTAGAGGTATTTTTGCCTGAATGGATGTCTGTGCACTACTTTCATGCCTGATGTCTGCAAAGGCCAGAAGAAAGCATTACATCATCTGAAACTGGAGTAACAGGCAGTTGTCAGCCACCAAGAAGGTCTGGGGAATTGAACCTGGGTCCTCTGGGACAGCCAATGCTCTTAACCACCCAGCCACCTGTGCTAGCTAATTTTCTGTTAACTTCACATAAGCTAGATTCATTTTGGAGGAGGAAACATAACTGAGAAAATTCCCCTACTACATTTGGCCTTTGGGCAAGCCTTGGTACATTTTCTTAATTATTGATGTGGCAAAGCCTAGCTTATAGTACATGCTCCCCACCCACCCAACCCCCGGAACTGGTCCAGGTCCTGGACTCCATAAGAAATTGGGCTGAGCAAACCATGAGCAATAAGCCAATAACCAGCCCTCCTCCATGGGCTCTGCATCAGTTCCTGCCTGCAGGTTCCTATTCAACTTGAGTTCCTGCCCTGACTTCCTTCAGTGTAGCAGGTTGCTACCAGAAAGTGTAAGACACAGTAGACTCTTCCTGCCATGTTACTTTTGGTCATGGTGTTGTATGGCAATGTTGCAGGATGTTAGATCACACCGTGAACACAGAGATTGTACTGTTTATACTAGAAATCCTGTTTCTAGTTGGGATTTGGCTCAAGCTTAGCACTCACCTTTAATCCCACTGGCTGGAATACAGATACAGCCTTAGTGAACACCTTCAGTCCAAAACACCAAAGTAAGGTTAGCTCATGGAAGGACGCAGCTATGTTTGAAAGTGATGTCTAATTCAGGGGCAAAATGATGGATCAGAAAAAGATTTGATGGAAGACTCAACTCTTTTTTTTTTTAATTTACTTACTTTTTATTTATATGAGCACACTGAAGCTGTCTTCAATCACACACCAGAAGAGGGCATCAGATCCCATTACAGATGGTTGTGAGCCACCGTGTGGTTGCTGGGAATTGAACTCAGGACCTTTGGAAAAGCAGTCAGTGTGCTTAACCACTGAGCCGTCTCTCCAGCCCCAAGACTCAACTCTTTTTTTTTTTTTTTTTTCGGAGCTGAGGACCAAACCCAGGGCCTTGGGCTTGCTAGGCAAGCGCTCTACCACTGAACTAAATCCCCAACCCCAAGACTCAACTCTTAATGCAGTGTTATCAAAAAAGAGCTTCGGCAGTTGCAGAGCTTTCTCAGCACTGAGTGGTGACCTCGCTGTGGAAGTTCCATCCTGATCACCGCTTCCATCAAGGGCTCCATGCATGACCAGCCCTCCTGCCTTTCAGACCTATGTTCAGAGGAGGAACCACTGGATGAGCCCCTGAGCTCCCACAGTGCTCACATCCTACATCTCTGGGGCTCTGAAAGTTAAACCTGTGCTGTGCTCTCACACGCAGGGGCTCGATCCCCTTGCAGAAATCACAGGGCACACTGACATGGGTCATAGCACACCAAGGTCACAACGTGCCGCTCCACGCAGGGTCTTCCTAGGAATAAAACTAGTACATGCATGGCACTGACTTCTGGGGCCCTTTTTCCATGCCTGGGATCTCACCGTTCACGATTCTGGGTTAATTCTAAGCCTGAAGCATTTATGGATACCAACGAAGGGAAAGGGGACTGTCTTAGTCAGAGTTTCTATTCCTGCACAAACACCAAGAAGCAAGTTGGGGAGGAAATGGTTTATTCAGCTTACACTTCCACATTGCTGTTCATCACCAAAGGATGCAGGACTGGAACTCAGGCAGGTCAGGAAGCAGGAGCTGATGCAGAGGCCATGGAGGGATGTTACTTACTGGCTTGCCTCCCCTGGCTTGCTCAGCCTGCTCTCTTATAGAACCCAAAACTACCAGCCCAGAGATGGCACCACCCACAAGGGGCCTTTCCCCCTTGATCACTGATTGAGAAAATGCCTTACAGCTGGATCTCATGGAGGCATTTCCCCAACTGAAGCTCCTTTCTCTGTGATAACTCCAGCTGTGTCAAGTTGACACAAAACCAGCCAGTACAGGGACTACAACCAACTTTGCTTATGCTTTAACTTATGAGACAGGGTTTTCATTTTACTCCTGGATCAACCTTGAGACATACGCAGAAAAGAGAAAATTATACCACCATGGAAAAAAGTTCTGTTATTCATTATACTTGAATAGACTAAGACAAAGGGAATCTGCTTGTTTCCCAGAGTTAAATAGCTAGGAAATAAAGGAGAACCCACAACCCATATGTTCTGAGTCCTCATTCTTTCTTCTTATACAAGACAATATTGTGCTTCCCTTCAGGGTAGGAGTGGAGACCCATTTGTAACCCTAAGTGATGTGGGGAGATGTGCATCCCCAGAAGTCTAATGGTCTCAGTGGAAGACCTTATCTTCCACTTCCAGAGACAGAACTTAGATGTGAAAGAGCAAGTATGCAAAGAAGAACAGGGTAAAACTGGGGAAGAGGGTCTAAGAACTAACTTATAGTGAACTTCAAGGAGTGACGGACAAGTCTGCCTAGTGTGGGAACCACTGATCTCTTCAACCAAAGACACAGTGCAGGCTGCCTACTTCTGTCACTTAAACCAGGGCGAAGAGAATGAGGAGGCGCCAGCTTCGCTGAGACGGAAGATGAGCAAACCAATACGAGAGTAGTGAGCACAGAGCTCCCAAGATGGAGACACGCACTGGAAGCCCAGGGTGGTCAGTGCTAAAGATGCTGTAAGGAGGGACTCAAGGAAAACATGGGACTTGAGAAGATCTTGAAGGCACGACCACCATTACGGAAGGTAAGCGCAGCAGCCATGGGCTCTGCCTGCAGCGGAGTGGGAGGCAAGGGAGATGCTGAGTAAAATGTAAGATGCACACTCTCAACCTGTAACCTGGAGGGGTGGGGCAGGATGCTTCCTGGTGTCCCCTCAGAGTCTGTTACGGGGAAGCTGAGCCACAGGCAGACAAGGGAGTAGCAGGCCTGTGCTCTGCACTTGGCTCTCCCTAGTGTGTATCCCCAGTTGGCTGTACCGCAGCTCCCTCCTTCTGCTAGAGGAGTGAGCATCAGGAAGGAGCTCTGGGCCGTGGACAGACATACCTACAAGACCTGCAGTGGGGACTTCTGACTAAAGGCCATGTGGTCACCCTCAATTCTCTAAGGCAACCCTTTGTCCCTCCTCCCACTCCCTCCCCACAAGCCCCCAGAAGCCTTACAGACATCTTGGAAACTACTTTGATTTTGTTTTCAACAAAGCTCCACAAAAACAATGTGAGGAACCAGAGGAAAAGCATAGCTGTTCCAGCCAGGACAACAGGGCCAAGTCCTGCCAATTCCACAGATGTGGGGAAGAGGACAGGCCTGGGGGAGGGAACTGACACGGGGCTAGGGAGCAGTAAGCAGAAAGCTGTCCCCTGAAGGACTTGATCTGCCCAGGGCCTGGGTCTCAGCAGTGCCCTAGGAGATTAAAGATCCCCACATGACCTTGGAAAATGGTCACATCTGTCCAGCTCCAACAGAGCACTCTCCAGCCAAGATCAGGCTTCAGGAAGTCTCTGGTACAATCCTCCTGTTATAAATATGGAGACTTGGGCCCATGTAACAAGTCATTGAGGTTTGCTCCAAGACTAATGGCAGTTGAAAGTAGCAAGCAGTCACTTGTGAGTAACTCTAGACCAAACTGTGTCTCTGTCATTGCTATGGATGCTCAAAACGAGGCGAGTCTTGATGGAATCTTCATTTTATGTGTGTGGAAACTATGGGTTTGAGAGGTGTGGCCTAAAGCCACACAGCTGGAATAGCAGCCAGAGCATCTTATCCCACTGTCTCTTTCTTTTTACTGCCTTCACCACGAAGACTGAACATCCATGATCTCTGCCCTCCTACACCAACAGAATAACTTGGATCCCAGGTACCTTATTTCTGGCTTGTCAGAATCGTTGGTATCACTTCTTCCATATGACGCTATTAGGCCATCAGTGACATCCAGATGCATCTTCTCTCTGGTCTGTGACCTTTGGCCCTGCGATGGTTTAAATAATAATGGCTCCCACAGGCCCAGAGGGAGTGGCACTATTAGGAGGTGTGGCCTTGTTGGAGTAGCTGTGGCCTTGTTGGAAGGAAGTTTGTCAATGCAGGTGGGTTTTGAGATTTCAGAAGCTCAAGACAGGCCCAGTGTCACTCTCGCTTCCTGCTGCCGGCTCATCCAAATGTAGAGCTCTCAGCTCCTTCTCCAGCATCATTCTGTCGGCCTGCATGCTGCCATGCTTCCCGCCTTGATGACAATGGACTGAACCTCTGAAACTGTAATCCAGCCCCAACTAAATGTTTTTCTTTATAAGAGTTGCCGTGATCACGGTGTCTCCTCACAGCAGTCGAAACCCTGGCTAAGGCAGGTTCCTTAGCTCTGTGTATGTTACCTCCCTCCGGTTCCAAGCAACTCAGAGGATGACTATCCTTGCTCCTTCTTTAGCCTCAGAATCACCTGGCTGGGGAGAGCAGCTCCTCACCTGTCTAACAGACCCTGATCTTAAGTCTGTCACATACTAACTTGCTGTCTTCATCATGCCTCCTGACAGAATAGATGCTCAGTTAAAGGTTACTGAGTAAACAAATTAAAGCAAATGTGGACCAAAATCTTTTCCATGTTGTATTTAGACAAGTAATTTTGCTAAACCTACATAATAAAGAAAAGTCCATTCATTCAAGGGCTGGGTAGTTGGGAATGTATCCATCTGGGCCTTTTACAGTGCATCACACACACAGTTAAACAGTTGCCCCTCAGAATCAGCAGGGGATGGGTTTAAGAATGTCCAAAATCTCGGCTGTATAAGCCCTTTATATATAACACCACAATATGTGCATATAACCTGTGCACACCATCCAGCGTACTTTCTGTAGTCTTTGGGTTACCTATAATACCCAACACAGAGCAATGCTCTGTAAGTAGTTTTCTACCATATCCCTTGAGTAGTGACAGGAAAAGCCTAGATACATTCAATATGAACACAATAATCTTCTTCAAATATTTCTCACCTGCAGTTAGCTGAATCTCAGATGGAGATTGCCAGCTGCGTGCGCATGTGGTATCTACATAGATCCCATTTGTGGGGTAATAATTTGTAGTGGTTTGAGTAGGAATGGACCCGATAGATGCATGTGTCCGAATCCTCGGCCGTAAAGAGTGGCACTATTGGGGAGGTATGGCCTTCTAGGAGGAAGTGTCTCACTGTAAAGGCGGGCTTTGACGTTGTTCTATTATTTGCTCTATATATTCTAGGTTCAAAGTACTCCCACTATGACACAGTTACGGTCTGCTGTCAGATCAAGATGTAGAACTCTCAGCTCCTTCTCCAGCACCATGTTTGTCTGCACACTGCCATGTTCCCACCATGATGATAATGGACTGAACCTCTGAACCTGTAAACCAGCCCCAATTAAATGTTTGCCTTCAGAAGAGTTGCCGTGGTCATGGTGTCTCTTCACAGCTATAAAACCCTTACTAAGATAATTGGATCCCTTCATGTGATACATTATGTGTATTCTATATCTCATTATATGGTACATACAACATGTATGTCCACACGTATGCATTACTGCAAAGGATATTCCAGATGCATTGTTCACATCCTTCCAAACCAAGGCCCCTTTGCTCCATATTGTTACTACACATTATTTTTCAAAAGTAAGATTAGAATTTCTCCCTCTTAGCAAGGTGCTCAGGTATGTAGAGGTGGCAGCCGTTAAATTATGAACACTCCTCTCTGGTCCCTATATTTGTGTCAAGGTGAGGGTGAATGAACATACATTCACCATACACAAGAACGTCACCAGAACAAGAACGTCACCGAGGAGTGGACAGATATGGTGGAGAGAAGCCCAGAGTGCAACAGGTTGGTGGGGGTAGGAACAAAGGAAAGGTAGAGGTTCGGGACTGTGTTATCTAAATAATAATAACACATGGGGAGAGGGTGTGGGCAGAAGGTGAAGAGGAGAGACAGACATGGCTCTGGTTGGGACCATGAGGTCAGTAAGGATATGCACCCGTGCAGTAAGAGGAGCTGCATCATGGGCAGCCCCACAACAGCCTCAGAGATCCAGGCAACAGCCATGGGTGAAGCTTGCCCGAGCTGGCATCCTCCTCCCTGTAATGAAGGCAGAAAAGTGCTCTCCCAGCGATGTTGTCGCAGGGCTTTTCAACAAGCGGAAACCTGTTTCCAAGTGGGACTTGTTTGTGACCATCTGGAGCGTCAAAGTTCAAAACAAACTTCCAAACAAAGGGCTCCCTGCTCTATAGCTGTCAACCCCGGGCTCTGGACCAGAGGGAGCCATGACTCTGCTCCTCTGATGACTTCCACAGCCACAGATCGCCACCCCCCCCCCCCACTTCCTCCCGTCTTTCCTGCTACCTCAGATTGCTGTGAACATCCTCTTAGCCTCATAGGGAAAATAGGGAGCACTTTGGGAAAAAAAAAAAACCAACAACCTTTCTTTCTAGCTTTAAAACCATGAAAATAATCTTGTTCTCGGCATGGAAGCTCGTTGGATCTTTTATAGGGGTCAACTGCCCAGTGGTCTCTCCGAAGGACAGAGTTAAGCAGCCACCAGAAGGATGTGTTGTTGAAAGAATCCCAGAGTAGAACAACCAGTTAGCTAAGCTCCATGTCATTGGAAAGTTCTAAGGCATGAAGAGGTTCGACAGGGGTTGTCTAGGCGATAACAGGATTGTCACTTTGGACAGGTGAGGGTAAAGAGTGTCACTAAGGATCAGTCTACATGGAACTTCCATGCATCCCATTATTTGATAGAGCGCTACAGTCATTGTACCCATTTCACAGATGAAGAAGTCGACACTCATAGAGACTATCTTGTTGGAAGTCACACAGCTAGGAAATGACATGCAACTGGGAGACCCAATCATCTGGGTTAAAAACAGGCCCTGAGCTCCTAGCCAGGCTGCCAGCAAGCAGGTTTACCTGATTTATGCTGTACATCGTTAACTGTCATCTTCTCTCTTGTCCCTAAGCCCAGCTGATGCTATGTGAGTGTAGAGGACCTGTCTGTCCTCCTAACTACTGTATCCCTCCAAGGCTGGCAGGAAGGCAGGCACAGAATAAACATCCCATATTACTACTGTTGAGTGACTGGAGGAAGGGATATACACTGTTCTTTTATTTGAGTTTGCTCTATAATTTTTATTAAAGTTTTGAATAACAATAAATGGATGTAGTTTGGTTATTTTTATACATCTTGTTCATCAGAACTTTCTTCTGGGGAGGGGGTGGGAGGGGGGAAATATAACTTTTCTCTAAGAATTAGAACCTAATAAGATAATCTGGGATTGAATAAGGAATCCTGGTCTAAATCTGTAGCAGTCTCCAGAGAAATCTTAGAGAAAAGCTTAGTAGTTTATTAATCAGTTACTATGATTTCAAAGATATTCCAGGCCTCTGCCCTTTTCAACACAATGATGTATCTTAAATGCTTCTGGCATTCCTACTGAAGTGCTTGCTAAGGGAATCAACCCAGATCCTAGACGTCTATACTTCTGCCTGTATCTGAAAACCTGCTACACACATAAATGATTCTATGAGCCTCTGTGAGAGGGCTGGAACTGTCTTCACCCCATCTCAGCGGAAAAGACAATCACGATACACTATCAAAGTGAATTTGGAATTCATTGGTAATCCAGTTTATCTAAAGGGTCTTCAGCCACTACCATGCATCTAGGGCGTATCAATAGTCTCGGCTTTATCGGATACAGACATTATATTTATCTATAAGGTGTCTTCTTTAGAGGGTTAAGAAGGCAGTTACTTCACCTTAACCAGAGACCCCAGACTCAAGTGCATGAGGTTATCCTCACACGGAACTTCTAGTTAACCTAGGCGGGTCAGGTCTGCCAACAAGATGCTGTGCCCTAGAACTGAGAACTCTGAGAATATGGATATTCAGTTTTCTGAGTCCATACATGCCCCTTCCAGAGTCACTGTATGGACTAGGATGGTATATATGGTCTCCTAGTCTGGTTAGTCGTTGCATTTTGATAAGCATAAATGAGGCTGAGAAGGTGCCAAAGTCATAGGAATGTGAAGAACCTCCACTGTATTTTGGTCAGTTGTCACCCCAAAATTTCAAAAAACAGCATGACAGCTAATTGCTATAACAACAACTACAACAACAACAATAATAATAATAATAACTCGAGGTAAGTTGGCTGTACAAAAGCTAAGGTGGCCCAGCATCATGAGGCTATATACCTGCTGCCTTCCTCAGAAGGGAGAGAGCAACGGTGTGAAGATGCTTAGACCTTCCACAATTACGGTTGTGCCATATTAGGGTCACATAAGACAAGGGTCATTTTTGTCAGCAACGCTTAGCTGACACCTACTGTACCAGGCCCTGATGGAGGAGGCCTACTGAGAAGACCTTTTTTTCCCATGCAGTGAGCATTTCTAGTGAGACAGGGGAGGTAGGCTATTAGAGCAAATTAATCTAGTGAGCCCAGGAATCAAGAGAGCAAGTAGGGGAATGGGGACCCAAGTCGGAAGGATAAAGGCTACCTGAGCATCCCATTCACTGACCTGGCGGCCACAGGGTACAGTTCAGTAGGGACCTACCCAAGGCTAAACTGCACCCAGCTTGTCAGCCCTGGGCTGAGGTGGGAGGTCATCTCCTCCAAAGCCAGTCTCTCCCTCTAAGTACTCCCAGTGATAACTTTCCTTCCTTATGTAGGCTCACCCCTAGGACCCAGGTCCACCCTACCCCCGATACCCCCTCCCGGACTGCCCCCCCCCTTTTTTTTTTCTTTTTTCTTTTTTCCCCCCACCACCCCCAGCACTCAGGCAAAAAGCCCTGCAGGGCGGAGCCTCAGACACGCGCCGGCGCGTCCAGCAGGTGGCAGCAGCGAGCGGCCGCGCCCCCCGCGCTGCCAAGCTGCGAGCCCACATCATGGATGGCGAGCTCTCAGGTTTCGCCTGGCTCGCCTTGGCATCCCAGACCCCAGACGACCCGCGGGATTCATGAGCCGCTTGCAGGGGCCGGGGCAGGGGCCTCTGGCTCCCAAAACTGGCCAAGAGGTGGGTCCCGGGGCGGGTCGCTGCTCCCGAGGCCGGGCGGGGACGCGCTGCCTCCGCCCTGCCTCCCTGTGGTCCACACCCCCTTCGGGCTCCGCAGCCTGCCGGCTGGGATAACGCGGGGTGCGCACGAGCCACCGCTGCCAGCCTCGCTACTGCCCGGGGTTCGGGTCCCAGGTGCTGAGGACCAGGCACCTGAGTCCTCATCGCCTGCCCCTCCTCCCTGTTCACCTGCCCTGTTCGTCCACTAGCCTTAAAGGCCAGCGGCTCCAGCCCAGACGGAGGGGCCAGCAGGGGGAGAGCGCACCTGAGGATACACAGCTGGCCCTGCTCTGCCTTTTCACCCCTAGGTGATGAGTGAGGCCAGGAGAACACAAGATTTAAAAAGCAACCGGGGCCTCCTCCGTATTGAATGAACGACCCAGAGCAAAGGCATCACCATGAACACGAGCAGTAAGTGGATCCTCCTCTCCTTTGCCATGGGAACAGGGGTGGGGGCGGGAGGTTCAGGAGCCTGCGCCCCGGCTGCCTGGAAAGAGGAAGGAAGCCGGTATCTGCGGGGACACCTGACTCCCTCCTTCGGTTGCTTTCGGAGCTCCCTGGCACAGGGAGAGCTTTGGGGTCTGCCTTTCCTCGTGATTTTGCTAATGTTTAATCAGCGGCGCCAGTTGCCTCTGTCGGGAAAACTGCTGTCTCCTAGCTGTGCCTGGAAAGGCCTAAGAAGCAGTAGTGTGGCCATTGTCTGACTGTGGGGGGGCTCCCAGGAGACCTCCATGCCCACATCTGGAAATCCATGGAGGCCCTGCTTGTCCCGAAAAGAGCAGGGAGGCCGTGGGCGGGCCTGGGCGGACCTGGGATAGCAAAGAGCGATTTGATAAACAAATCCTCATGAAGCCACCTTTGGGTCCGGAAGAAAGATTCAGCTTCTGTTCCCTCAGTGGTCCGGGCTGATTCCCCACCTACCTGGAGGCTGCTTAGCCTACAGGAGAATGAGAGGAAGTGGCAAACCCTTTGAGCAACAGCTCTGGCACGGCAGAAGCAATAACTGCCCTGCAGAACCTGGGCCAGACATTTAGGGTCCTGGCTACCATGAAATGTACTCAAGCAACCCAGGAAGGTCCTGGATGGGTTAATGTGACCCAGGCAACACCCTAGGAGGGCATAATTGTGTTCAAATGTCACTGGCTGGCTCTGTTGAACCAGAAGAGTCCTGCGAGCACTCCCAATTGGAGGTTCTGACTTTTGGGCTTAGTCCCAACTCTGCATCTCAGATTGCTCGGCTATGAGATCTGGAGGGATACACCGGAGACCTTTCTGATCAAGAATTGAAGGTCTTTCTTCAAAAGCTAGAGCTTGGCAGTAAGGGCGGGGTGAAGGGGGGTCAGCACCTGAGTGAGGCGAGCCCCACTACTTCCTAACTCTCCCTCCACTTCAAGGCCTTGGCACAGAGAGAGGCTGCACAGCCGCTGGGATGGAAACGAAATGTATTTATTTACTACGCATTTGTGTGACTCACGTCTCTGCCGTCTTCCTTTGTGTATCACATAGCTGTGTTAAGCAAGCGAGTGAGGCTGGACTCCCTTCCCCTCTTATAGCCAGAGAATTTTTCCTCTTAGCTGACAGTCTGAAATGATGTTCTGGCTTCGTACCAGACTTGGGAAGTGGGTGGGGACAAGCCCTGTCAACCCTGTCACTGGAGGGCCGTATGTTTGCATCTGTGTGCTTCAGAAAAATTAAGGTGTGGATCGCCTGCCATTCCTTGCTCTATCTAGGGGGGATTTTTGTTTATGGGAGTCTTTCCCAGTAACTGATAGACGAGAAGGAACTAAGAAAGGCGATAAGCAACTGACTCTGCCTTTTTGCTGTTGTAGAATCTTAATTAATGTTTGTTCTATTAGCAACACTGAGTATTTCAGACTGGAAAAAAACCAAAAAAACAAAAAACAAAAAAACCCAAAAAACCCAAACCAGGTTTCTCTTCATCCTGTCTTTTCTTCCTTCCTTTGAAATAATGATCAATGTAATATTAGAGGATGTTAAGTTTACAGTCGTGTTGGGAAATGATCGATAAAATGACCAGGACAACCTTGGGAGCCCCCAAGCATCCAATAGAGAGGAATGCTCAGTAGCTGGAGCACCCTATGGGGAGTCTCAGGCTTTATCATTGAGCTTCATCCCAACAAGGAGACCTTGCAGATGGAGAGAATCAAAATCAGACCTCATAGAATAACAAGGCCATAGGGCCACAGAGCAGAAGACTGGCAGGAGGCCCTTGGCTCATCTGATGTGATCAAAAATGTTCTCCTTTTGATGTGAAATAAACCTATTCACATGGCGCCAATTCACAGTGTTAATTCCACTACCAGTTAAGGGGTCCTCTTGCCAGTTACCAACCTGGGCACTGCTAAGCCCCACACAGAAACTCCCACTGAAGCTGTGAGGTGGGTGGCTCCAGCTTCGTAGATGAGATGTTACTATTGGTATTTGGTCATCTCAAGCCATTTATTTAATTGTTGGACTTCAAAAGGTTCTGGAATGTGAACTGTATTTGACTAGTCAGTGTTTCAGCCAAATCGAAATTTGGGCAAACTATAACTTATTGCTCAACTCCTAATCAGGTCACCACAGGGCTGCGGTTTGGAGGCAACTAACTGTAAGAGCAGCTACAGCCAGCTGTTGTGACAAATGGACTGTTATCCCAGTTATCTGGTGGCTGAGGCAGGAGGAGTTCCCTGAGTTCAAAGGCAGTCTGGGCTACCTGGTAAATTCTAGGCCAGCGAGTTACAAAGTGAGGATCTGCTGAGAAAGAGAGAGAAAAGAAGGGGAGAAAAGAAGGGGAGAGGGGGGAGGGGGAGAGGGGGAGGGGGAGGGGGAGGGGGAGGGAGAAGAAGAAAGGGAGAGGGGAGCTTACTTTGCCTCTGAGGGTCCCAGTTTAGATGGCCTCTCTCATCTTAGTAATGGTGTGGTCTTCAACATGTTGCTTCATCTGCAGAAATATAAATTGGAATGGAATCTACATGTTACACCTTTGTGTAAAACACTTAGTTGACGTGCTTGTCTGTGGGCACAGCTGACGTGTCAGCAACAGGTGATTATCAGCCCTCTTTACTCTGGCCATCACTGGGGTCACTGTCACCGCTAAATTAACTTTGGGATGTTAGCAAGCAGTCCTCTCGGGTGTCACCCCTTCCCAACGAATTGAGAAGCGTACCTGGAGGAGGATTATATGGAATGACAAGGACGGGTTCCATAACCATGTACAAAACTATGCTTATTAACAAGAAAGTTGCTCCACACTCTACTAAACAGGACAGTGCTCAGCCACTCGTTACTGAGTATAGATTTCAGCATTATCTGGATCCTTGCTTCTCTCGGTGTGATGAGCATTAGCAAGGCATTTGGAAGAAAAGTGATTCTGAGGCCGGGGTGGGGGGGTAGGGGGGGAGGCAGTGGACCAAAAGGTCGCACCAGCTGGGCTCCCCACTCAGAACCAATGAGGGGAGTGAAAGAGACCACCTACCTCAGGATTCCCTAAACCTTCCCACTTGTCATCCCTTTCTGCCCAGTAAATATTTACACAGCTCCAGGTGTGTAGCTTTATAAAAAGGTACAGAGATCAAATATCTGGGGAATGAAGAAATGGCTCAGCAGTTCTTGCAGATTTTGGTTCCCAGCACCCACATGGCAGCTCACAGCTGTCTGTAATTCCAGTTCCAGAGAGTCTGATCTCCTCTTCTAGCGCCTGTGGCATCCGCCATGCATGTGGGGTACATATGTCCATGCAGACAAAACACTCATCCACACAAAATAATAAAATAAATAAAATAAATAAACCAGAAAAGTAATGTTCAAAAGAAATCAAATATTTGCTGATAGTAAATTATAAAGAAATTAATTTTGAAATAATTCCTTGATATCTAAGTACTATAAATTCACCACATATTGATAACTGAAGTAAATTTGCATACTGCCATGATATATGATCGTTTACTTTTGCTTAATTAATTGGTTGACTATTTGATACAGCAGGGCATAGAATATCTTTGGCATTTTCAGAGTTTAACCGATGTTTTGGTTTTGGTTTTATAATCATCAATTCTGAAAACACCATGTCATGTAAATACACAGAACAAAATGGCAGAAATATGTTTAGGGCCATCTGAGAAATTGTTGAAAATTCTGTCCTAATCCGAAGCCAAAATTCATTGAACAGTTTTCTATGAAAGTCAACAGCTCACATAGCAGTTCTTAGAAGCCAATGTTCTAACCCAATGCAATCCGAATGAATATACTAATGTACCATGTACCTGCTGAAGAGTGACAGTTTAAGCAGTAGAAAAGCCTTTGTTTTACATGACTAAACTATTAGGTTTCTATAACAGCAAAAACATTAGTAAGTACGGTGAAAACACTACTGTTCTTAACATGCAGTAGTTTCGAATTTTCATCCAGGTGTTTGGGGTGGTGTTTGTTGGCACCACGTGGTGTAACAGCACTCTCAGTGAGGTCGTGTGACATGGCCCAGCCGAGACCTGCCAAAACACCAAGTTCATTTGATTTTGTTCACAAGTTCATCTTTGTCCACAGAGCACTCAGAAACCTTGCACTGTTGCCAATTTTCTCATAACCCCTGCATTGTTACACAGTCTCATATATGTTGCAACCCAAAGTTTAAATGTTGTATGCTAGAGGAGAGACTGAGCTTCGAGGCTCTGGGGCTCTTAGGGCCATCTCCATCATCTGTCTTCTTTCCTTCTACACATAGGTCTAATTCCAGGGGTCATTTGTCTCCTGCCCCACTGAAGCATCTCCTAACTGGTCTGTCCCGTCCCTCAGTTGTTCCCTCATATTCATTTTCTGTGTGGCCTTCTGCTGCATTTCAGGTGACCCAGGCCTATCCCTCCTCTGTACCCTTCTTATGTTTGCCTTTCATCCCACTGAGAGCTTGCTCCTCTGACCTTCGCTGTCCAGTAAGTCCTCTCCATTATCACACCAGCCCCTCTGCCCACTCCCATGCTCCACCTGGTGGCTTTTCCACCTTCCAAAGCTGCTTTCCCAGATCTCATTCCAGCTAATATCTCTACAGTAGATGTTCACAAGCTCAGAGACGGTTCTCTGCCATTCTGTACTCACTCATGTGGTCCCTGCATGGGGCCCATTTCTGCAAATACCCAATGCCACATGGGCTGTGGCATGCAGCCTGTGGCAGTGACACACTCTGGGATTTTCACGAACCTAGACCAGTTGCTGTCTCAGTCTAGAGTCACGAATACCACCCATCAACTGTACACACTCAAGCAACAATATTTTATTGTTTGCTGAAGTTCTCGTGTTGATAACGAGGAGTTCCAAAACTGGAAGAGAGAGAGAGTTGACCCCTAGTGTGCTTGGAGACCTGGACACCAGAGTCAGTTTCATGTCCCATAAAGTAAGTACCATAGTACTCACTGGAGTAATATACTCAGTGCTTCCACAGATCCTAAATGCTATGATTTCTTATGTAGGAAACTTAGGGATGGGTCATACTCAAGGTGGGATGAGCATCCTGCCCACCACAGACCATGCCCTCTGTGCATGCTAACTTTTCCTTTTGTTGGAAAGGGTATTCAGAAATTATTTAACCCCACAATAGAGTTACTGGCTGGAAGAAACTGTGCTTTGGAGTATGGCTCCCTGGATTCCAGTTCAGGATTTTCATGATCTCGGACATAACAGATCATATCTAGAATGTGATCGGTAAGATGCAGAAAAGGTCAGAGTTCTTGAGAAAACCAAATGAAATGCTCATGGGTGCTGGGTATCAGTGAACAGGGGTGTATCTGAGGTTGGCCATTGAGTCAGGCAAGGCTCTGAACTAATGGTGCCATAAAAGCCGAGCTCTCAGACTGACGGTTGTCTCAGAAGGATGGTTTCATCATTACAGTAGCCAGTATGGGGGTTTTTTGTATATAAATGAAGCCATGTTATTCAGGTAGATGTTTAACCCAGCATTGTATTTGGCTTAAGCTATAGAGAGCAGATAGAAAGTAAGAATCCGATGTGGTTGACACACACATTGTCTTGGTTCAGGAAAGGTTTGTGGTGGTTAGAAGATAGAAATAAGGAGAGAAAGATCCTTCAGAAAATAGACCATGCAACATGCCACCTATTTGTGGTACGGGGATGAAAACAGAGCAGGATTCTCACAGCTGGGCTTCTGGCAGGGGCTAGAAGGGCACTTTATAGGGAGATGAGAGAAAGCTTTTTCCCAGATGTGTGGGAAACATGCAGAAAAATAAGAATTGGCCCAGGGAAGGGAATCTAGTTATGGCACCCACTTCCCAACCCTGTCATGATGACCCCTGGCCTGAAGAGCAGAAGGAAGGAACCAGAAGGTTCATCTAGGTGCTAGGTAGGCACTACCTATCCTAGCCTGCCATGCTTGGCTCCCAGAGAGCAACCAACCCAGTTCTAGGGAAGTAGCCAGGGAAAGGAATATCATTATCTGCTCTCGGGTTCACCATAGTGGCCCAGTCCCATTAGAAGCCATAGGATAGGAAAGGCAGATGACAGGCTGTATCAGCCATTCACCCACAGCCTCACAGGGCTCACAGCAGAATAGGAAGAGAGGTGGAAGACAAAGGAAGTCAGTGTGGACACCAGAACAGGTAGCAATGTCTCTGCTGATGCCATTGCCTGCATCTGGTTGTCCTAAGCCTTCCTTAAGAGAAGACGCCATTTACAACACAGAGTGAAACAGTCAAAGTGCTTCCCATACAATGAAGCAGTTGTTGACAATGATTACCTGAGAGGACCTAGAGAAATAATGTAAATAACCATTTTTAAATCACCCGAAATGAACAGCACACATCTCTGAGGAATCATAGTGTGATTTCAAGTGCACTTGGCTTGTAGGAAGGAAGCGACTTCAGAGTTCTGAATCCCAACTTCCCTGTCTGGCAATGCTTCATCTGGCTGAGATAGCATCTGCTGTAGTGAATGGTCAACCCCTGGCCCTCAACCAACATGCACCAGATTCCATTGTAAATGAACAGAAAACAACCAGAAGTGTGTAAGCAACTCCAACCCTGGGTACTTTGCTGATTAAATTGTCATCCTGTAGTTCTTAAGGGGACACTGGACTGAAATTTTTTATTTTAAACCCATCCTTGTCCCTTACTTACTGTATATCTTAAGTAAATTGCCTGCTTTCTATACCAACTTCCCTTCTTTGATGATAATCAAGGGAGCATGGAGTATTAATAGGATCTCTCATAGAATTGTGAATAAATAAGTCTAGGTATTAAGGAGATGGCTCAGCGATTAAGAGCACTTGTTGCTCTCGCTGAGGGCCTTGGTTCCATTCCTAGCAACCACGTGGTAGTTCACAACCATCCATAACTCTAGTTCCAGAGGACCTTATGCTTTCTTCTGACCTCTGAGGGCACCAGGCACTCACATTGTGCATATACATGCAACGCAGGCAAAATACTCATATACATAAAGTAAAATAAATATTTTAAAGTAATAGTTAAGTCTGTAGTTGCCTAAAGGGATATCCAGCCCATAACAAGTGATTATAAAATGAGTAAGTTATTTCACTAGGGTTTCCATAACCAAGTATTACATGCTGAGTGTTTTGAACAACAGAGTTTAATTGCTTTATAGTTCTTGAGACCACAAGTCCAAAGTCAAGGCCTTAACTCAGTGAGTTTCCTTTGATAGTCTGAGGTTCCAGAAAGCTCCTGGTCTATACCAAGACATCTTCTTGTTTCTCTTCAGACCTTCCAATTCTGCCTGTGTTTGTGTCTAGATTTGCTCCTCTGGTAAGGACACCAGTCACACTGGAATAGGGCCACTCACATGACCTGATTTTAACATGATATCTACAAAAAGGCTATCTGCAAATAAGGTCATGTTCTGATAAACCAAGTCTTGAGATCTCCAGACAGGAATGGGGGGGAAGACTCAAGTCAACCCCCAGGGCCATGTCTGCCAGGGGCAGCCCTCCAAAGGAAGCGCTCCCTGTAGCTAGGTTTCTCCAAATAGCAGCCAGCCCCCAGAGCTGACAGGTGATCTAAAATACTAGTGTCACCTAAGTTCTCTCTCCAGGGTTGATGTTTTAACACTCCCTGTGCCACTTGTGACCAGCAACGTCACCCTCCTGGCTGGAGAAAGAGCTCAGCTGGCAGAGTGCTTGACTATACGCAAGAGACTCTGGGTTGGATCCCGGCATAAACTGGGGTGGAGGCAGCACCTGTAATTACAGCGCTCAAGAGGTAGAGGAAGGGGGATCGATTGTTCAAGGTCATCCTCAGCTACAGAGCCACCAAGGCCAGCCTGGGATACTTGTGATTTTGTCTTAGAAAGAAAAAAAGGGAGGGATGGATAGATGGAGGGAGTGAATGAGGGACGGAGAGAGAGAGGGAGGGAAGAAAAATAGGAGTTGGGGGAGAAAAGGAGGGAAGGAGCAAGGAAGAATGGAAGGGACAGAAAGGGAAGGAGGGGGTGAGGAACCTCAAACAGGGGAAGACCAAAAGTGGCTAAGCATATCACACACACACACACACAGAGAGAGAGAGAGAGAGAGAGAGAGAGAGAGAGAGAGAGAGAGAGAGAGAGACTCAGGACATTATGCAACTACAGTATTGTAAGAGAATTTACAGGCACGGTCTTGGTTTCCAGTTTGCCTAATTCCTGGTCATGTCCAAAAGGGTAATCAAAACTGGACGATGTACTCATTCAAATTTATTTGCTAAAAACTCGGCTGGCACCAGGCTTGATTCTGGTAGCAGACACTAAATGTAACCAGTGTGGTCTGCTTTCATGGACCACACAAGCAAGTACAATGAGCCTCTGGTGGACAGCATGCTGGGTTTTCCCTGGACTGGATTTTAATAAATGTGAATTATTAACTCATCTCAAAATTGGGATTTCGAGTTTATCTCAAAAACAAAACTAGAGCCGAGTCAAGTGGTGGTGGCATGTGCCTTTAATCCCAGTACCCAGGAAGCAGAGGAAGTTGGATCTCTGAGTTCGAGGCCAGCTTGGTGAGTTCCCAGACAGCCAAGGTTACACAGAGATATCCTGTCTGGAAAAAACAAGAAAAGAAAAGAAAACAAACTCGAAGATTGCAAAGCACTGCTTCCCCAATTCCCCCAACATAGCCACAGTCAGTAGGATTTATAATTCAGGTATGCTGTGTGTATAAAAGTCTATTTAGCCACATTGACCCCACTTCCTGTCACTTTAGTATTTCTATGTTACTTTACCTCTATGACCCTGGATTTTATAGCCCAGTCTAGTAGGTGATCTATAGAGCATCAAATGGGGGAGAAATGCCTCATCCCATGGAGAACCCAAAGCTGGTCCATGATGCTTAAAAAACAAAACTAGAGTCAGGTGATGGTGCATGCCTTTAAGCCCAGCACCCAGGAGGCAGAGGCAGGTGGATCTCTCTGAACTGCTAGAATCTGCCTGAGGTTGGTAGATCAACACCCTACCTCCCACCACGCATTAAAGTCCCCTTGAAGGGAGCAGACCCCACTGTGAGCCCTACTTCTTTAGCTGACCTACACCCAGAGGTGGATATCTTATCCTGTTACATGCATTTGAGCAAAGGCAGGGTCCACTATGTCTCCTGGAGGTCAGCTTTGGCTTCCAGGGAACCTGGTAGTAGAAAGTAGGACCAAGAGCAAAGAGGACTATTTTGGATCAGTGGTTCCCGATGCCTGAAAGGCATCCTCTGGGGGCTTCTTTGATGGTTGTTCCATTTTTGTCGTGACATAGAAAACATACCTGGTCCAGCTGAGGACTTCCAGTCACAGTGCGAGCTCTGTGTCGGCTCAGGAAGACACCTGCCAGGACTGTGTCCTGGGAGGGCACAACAGGGATCTCACCTAGCTACCTAGGGCCTTTCTAGAATAGCATATTTCCCCCACGCCCCCTGGGGAAGTTCGAAGAAAGCAAAGCACAGTGCTTGTTACACAGAGGCCACTCAGAAGACATCTGAGGAATGAATTGGCTGATGAAAAGCCCATAGGCTCTGTTAAGCTTTTTTGATAAAGACAGATCATTGTGCCCCATCCTTGACCATAATTCCCCTATCAAGGAAGGAGAGGCTGCTGAGGTGGGCTCATCTCAGACTCAGGAGGCGACACTAAGCACGGTGAGCTGCTGGTCTATGTGATTCAGGCTATGTGGACTTCAAGAGATCAGAGCAGTGCTCTGCTAGAACCTGCTTAGGGTTCTACAGAAGCATCATGTGCTGAGAGGACAGTGGTCCCCTGTGTGCCCAGGTCAAAGTGGCTGGAACAGTGGAGGATGCTAGGGAGGCAGGAAGACACCAGACTCAACATCACACATTGGTCCGTGTCTGCCTGAGAGCACAGTTAACTGTTAACCTAAGAAATTCCAGGGGAACCCAAGCCAGACAAGGGGCACATAGAGGCAGGCTCCCCACTGCTTCTGCACTGGTGACCAGCCCCACCCCCTCCCTGCCAACTCCCCCTCCACCCTGGCAGAATCTTCTAGAGCTGCTCCCTTGCATCTGCTTAATTTTGTGCAAAGCAAAGGCCTTTCTCCACGGGCTGCCATCACTTGCCCTCACCAGCCGAGCCAATGAGATGACTGCTCTGAGTAGTCTAATGACACAGTTGATCTATTTTAAGCACCTGAAGCGTACTCCACCAAGTGCCAATCTTCCTGCTGCGAGCCACTCTCAGCGTGCAGGAGCGAGCAGGCTGCCTGAAGGCTGCTCCTGCATTTTAAGATCCGAGAAACCTCCCAGGAATCCTGGCCCTGCTGTCCAAAGGTAGACTGAAGCATCCATTGCATTGTGTTATTTTCACAGTCAGCATGGATGCGTTGCCTCTGATGTTAGGATTATGTGACCTCAGGTAACCATAAATCCCCCTTTCAAAGGGCACACACAGAGCTGAGACTGTCACACACATAAGAAGAGGAGACCTGGGAGGCAGCATTTATGGAACAATGAGAAGCCCAACCTCCATCAAAGATTGTTCCTCCCTCTCCTCTCCCTCCTGCCCCTTCTTCCCCTTCTTCCCCTCTCTCTCCTCCACTCCTCCTTCCCATCTTCCTCCTCTTTCTCCCTTTTGTCCTCCCCCTCCTCTTTCCTCTTTTCTTCCCCCTCCTCCCTTTCCTCCTCTCCCTCCTCCTCTCCCCTCCTCCTCCCTCCTTTCCCTCTTTCCAATGAAGAAACATTCTTTTCTAACTGTAGCCTGCAACTCCTTACAACACTCCGGAGTTCCGGATCTAACAAAGGCCCCCACATGATGCTGAGTTCTCACCACTCATCACAGACAAACCTAGCACAGTCCGAACCGATTACGATCATTAGCTCATTGACTTTTCTTTCGCTCCCTTGTCCGCTTTAAGAACTCCCGTGTTGATGATGTGACAGACGCTGCCTGTTCTGTGCTGCTCTATTCTGTGTTCCTCATTCAGTGTTAGATGAATACTGCTTGCGCCTGCATATATAGAGCGGAGGTTCAAGGCTTCCCGTGCACTAACCCGCTGAGCCATCGCAAGATGCCTGCATGGTCCATGCCGTGGACTCTACTTAATTCACAGAAAAAGAAATTGGCCCAGAGAAGGCACAGCTGGCTCCAAACCACAGATTTGAAACAGGTGACGGAGCCTTGAGTAGATATATGGACAGCTACATCTAATGTTGTTCTCCTGCATAAAAAAAGAAACTGAAGTTCACAAGCAAATCACCTGGACAAGGTTCCACAAGCTGGGAAGCTGCGCAGGCGTCAAACCGTGTCTTCCGGCTGAAGCCACCTTTCCTGACTTCCTGCTCCGCCTCTGCATAGTCTTTCTCTGTTTTCTGTGAGGGGAGCTCCAGGGAACACAGAGATGTTAGTCTTGCAGTTGGATATCCCGGTACAATTTGCTCATTCACTCAAGCAATAAACAAATCCCAGATCTAATAGCAATGATGTTCTAGGCGCCTGAGATACGCAGGATAGAGACCTCAACCTAAGACTATTTCCATCCAGAGTTGTCAAGGGACAGGCACTGGGAACTTACTGTGAGGGAAGCCTACAGGTGGAGAGAGAGGAGACAAGGTTTGATGAAGGCAAGCCAAAGTCCGTTGATAGGCCTAGGAATGTACCACTCAATCTAGACCTCAAGGGGATGAACAAATTTGTGTCAGGTCAAGAAGAAGGAACAGCAGGGCTTGTATAGTTATTCTAATTGGCAAGCATCTCACAGCCCCTTATTTTACAACCCCTGAGGCCTTTGGCTGGGAAATGGGACATAGAACACCACAAAAGGGCATGCGCATGCAGGGAAGAGTCAGGCGCATGCGGGGAAGGGTCAGGCACACCAGCTGTTGTGCTCATGCGCTATGACACCTGGCTTGATACTTGGTGTGACATAAGCTGGAGGAGGGCTGGGGAGGATCAGGTCTTTGAGAGTTTCAGGTACCAGCTAAGGAGTGTGCATTCCAGTCTGTAGTTGATGAGGAGACACGGGAGAGTTTGAGCCGAGTGACCTGACAAAGCTTGTGCATTATTTAAGAAGAACGCATGGCAACACCCAACTGAGACACTGCAGAACCCCGGGAGGCGTGGGGGGGGGGGGCGGTTGGCAACAGGTAGCTGTACACGTGACTTAGGAGAGGGCGACCACGGGGCTGCCAAGAGGTCGCAGCGCAGTGGTTCACCATACATTATGGCCTACATCACTCCTCTTAGGCCCACAGGTGGGTCTGCTATCTGATTCTGCTTTCTGACTCGGTGCAAACTGAAAAACTTGAAGAACTAGGTCACTGACCCAATCAGGAAACCTAGATCGTGCTAAGTGCTTGAGCTACAGAGTCAGACAGGTAGTGAGCTACAGAGTCAGACAGGTAGGCTGGGTTCAGGTTCCAGCCAGGAACCCTGCTTGCTGGCCACATCACCTGCAGTGACTTATCTCTCCCTGCCCACACTTCAGTTTCCTCTCTAGATAGAATGGGGGGGGGGGGGGCGGGGGGGCAAGGCTGGATGGAAATGCTTTGCATAGTGCCCAACACAGGGGAAACGCCCACAAAGGCAGTGAGAGTGTGGTGAATACAGTCGAATGTGTTGGGAGAAGTCCCTTAAATATGTGAATAATCCTCACACTGCGCTGACACTGGCATGCCTTCATCATTCCCGCATGGATTGATGACACAGGACTTAATTGTTAGCTAATAAACTGCGAGGGGAGGGGAGGGGAGGGGAGGGGAGGGGAGGGGAGGGGAGGGGAGGGGAGGGGAGGGGAGGGGAGGGGAGGGAAGGGAAATCTAGGCTTTCAAAACCTCAAAGTCCTCTCCAATGACAAACTTCTTTGTAGCCATACCTACTCCAACAAGGGCACACCTCCTAATCCTTCTAATCCTATGAAAAAGTTCCACTCTGTGGTAACTAAGTATTCAAAGATATGAGCCAATGAAGTGTGTGTGGTGGTGGTGGGGAGCATTCTTATTCAAACTACCACACCTTGTCTCATGATAAATGTTAAAAATAAAATTGACATATATGCAGAAGACCCAAGTCAGATTCATGTCTGCTTCCTAATCTCTGAGTCCTGGTCACTTGATTCTGTGGGCCATGTTCTTGTGTTCTTGTGGTGTCCTTGGTTTCTCTGGCTCCTCCAATTCCTCCTCCTCTTCCTCCTGCTTCTCCTTCTTTTTCTGTTTCTCCTCTTCTCCCTCCTCCCTTCTCCTCCACTCCTCCTCCTCCTCGCCGTCGTCCTCCTCCTCCTCTTCCTCCACAGTACTCCCCAAGCTCCACCCAATATTAGCTTGATGCCCCGTGGGACTCCAAAGAGTGGGTATGAGGGCAATCCCTGACTCTTTTGTCTTCATTTGGAACCCTTCCTCCTGCTGCCTTGCTTCATCCGGCCTTGACGTGAGAATATGTGCCTGGCCTTATGGTAGCTTGTTATACCATATCTGATTGATGTCCCTGGAAGGCTGCTTTTTTTCTGAGGGGAGTTGAAGTGGGGGTTGGATCTGGAGGAAAAGGGAAGGTGTGAGGAGAGACTGGAAGGAGGGAAGAGAGTGGAAACTGCAGTCAGGATGTAGTATATAAGAGAAGAATAAGAATAAAGGTAAAAAAATTAAATTAAGGGAGTCCTTATACAAGACCTCTGTTAATCACTATATAAAAACTGACTTAAAATATATTGTAGACCTAAAGAAAATCATAGCTAAAGGTCATAAGACTTTTATAAGAAAATATTGTTAAGTATGTTATGATCCTGAGGTAGGCCATGACTTCTGACTTCCTTGATCACTAAAATAAGTTTTTTAAAAAAAGTAATAACCCAAACCAACACACCTCAAAAGAATAAAGATAAATGGCCAACAGACTTCCAAAAAGGAACTCAGCATCATTAGTTTTTGGTGGAATACAGTTCATAACACCTGCATCCGCCCACCCGGGTAGCTAGCATTTCTCATGTGTGGCTGGTGGAAATCCAAAGGGCACAGCTTTGGGAAACTACATGAGAATGTCATAAAAATTCAGAATACACCTACCCATGATCCAGCAAGACATCTCTCAGCTGTGAACCCATGAAAGATGAAAACATATATCTACAGGAAGATTTATGCAAGAATGTTCCTGGCGTCTCCATTCATCATAGCCCAGAGCTAAAGGTAACCCAAATGTTTTTCTGCACACAGGCCATATAAACAGACTGAGACCCATTCCTACAATGGATTATTACTTGCTATGAAAAAGTCACAGCCTGCTAATACAAGCCACAACATGAATCAGTGATAGAAGCTGGTGAAGAGGGAAGTTAGACGTAAAGGTATAAACTGTCTGATTCCGTTTCTATGAAGTTCAAGAGCAGAAAAAAAAAATTGATTGTGGTAGGCAGAAATCATAACAGAGAACAGGCAAGATTAATCAACATAGGCAGGAATCGTAACAGAGATGTCACAATCAGTAACATGCATGCCACAAAAGCCGAAGACTTGAGTTTAAATATCAGCACTTGTGGTTTTGGTTTTTTAAAAAAAAAAAGAAGAAGAAGAGAAGAAGAAGAAGAAGAAGAAGAAGAAGAAGAAGAAGAAGAAGAAGAAGAAGAAGAAGAAGAAGAAGAAGAAGAAGAAAAGGAGGAGGAGGAGGAGGAGGAGGAGGAGGAGGAGGAGGAGGAGAAGAAGAAGAAGAAGAAGAAGAAGAAGAAGAAGAAGAAGAAGAAGAAGAAGAAGAAGAAGAAGAAGAAGAAGAAGAAGAAGAAGAAGAGGAGAAAAGCATAAAGCCGGGCACAACTGCACACATCTGCAGTCCCCGCATTGAAGAAGCAGAGACAGGAGGATCCCTGGTGAGCTCCAGGTACAGTGTGAGAGCCTGACAAAAACACTAAGGTGAACAGCCACAGAGAAAGACACCAACATCAGCCTCTACACCCATGTACACACACACACACATTTACCCAGATGCAGGCACATCAGAAAACAGGCACACATAACAATACACACATAAAGAAGTCATAACAGAGTTTTCTTTTGACCAGGAGAAAAATGTCTGCAAAAAGTCACAGCAGATTATCCAGAGACATGGAAATGTCCCTTCTGTTGATGAGGGCCTTGCTTGCGTACTTACCGAAACTCTTAGTGAGATCTCTGTGTTAATGATAATAAGTTGTGCACAGTTCCAGCATGGCCCATGATTATCCCCTTAGACTCTGATCTTTAAAACAGAACTGACTTCCAGCGTCAGCTGTCCTGCTGAGTTTGTAGTCCCTTGAAGCTGGTTTTTCATCAGGCCCATCGTGTTTCATCAAGCCATCCTGCTTGTCTTAAAGGGCTAGTTCAACACAACACCTTTAAAAGTATCATTTGTTGATAGGCAAACCTTTAAGAATTACACATTTCAAGAGCCACCTCTCCAACATAGTTGTACTGCTCCCCATGGCCCTGATATCCTAACCACACTGGCCTCCTGGAAGTGACCATGTCACCTCGACCCTAGACTTGGGTCCCCTTTCATGCACCTTTTTTTTCCCAGCAGACTTGTTCCATCCCTGGTCCACAGCTGATTCCTTCCCATCTTTGTAGTGTTGCTGAAATGCTTCCCCTCCCCCACTCTTCAATTCCTTCATTCTGCCCACCCCATTTTGTAAATGCCTCTTTAATTACCTATCGTAGCTCTCTCCCATGTAATTATCAACTCCCAATGCCCAGGAAACACAACTGTCTCCCCAGTCCCCAGTACAGAGAAATTGCCCAGGAAATATTGATAAATAATGACTTTTGCCAATGTACACGAGCTGAAGACAGGCAGGCTAGCTGTGCTCAGAACTTCCTGCTTGAGGCCAGGTCCTCACTGGGGTATGATGGGTGCCAGGAAAGTGACACCAAACTAATTCTCACTTGAGAAGAGCCCTTTGTGTCAAGGGACTCAGAGAAGTCTTTAGGCCGCCTTGACCTCAGGAAGACTGAGACACTTTCCGGGTATTACTGTGCATATGGCTTCTCCATTGGCCTATGGCCTGGGAGACCTACATATGTCCTCAAGTGGAAGAGAATCTGAAGCACAAAAAGACTGACAATGTGTGACCCAAGAGTTGTCCCCACCACCAGTCCTTCCTCATCCTGAATCTGGCAATGGGCCAGGAGTAAATGGTAGGAGACGCTGTGCATCTTCCTCTTTTTATCCAGAACCTCTGCCTTAATCTCTTCACTCTCTGGAGCTATTAACCAGACCTCCTTCTGCTGTCTGGATCCCATGCCATCCCCTTCCCTGAGGCCATTTCTCCCCTTGAGCTAAATCCAGGCCAGAGATTACCTTCAGACCCAGAGCAGCTGGTCACCACCCACAACTCACCCGCCCAGGCAGCCCTTGGATGCCTTCAGTCCTGCTACTAGACTGAGTGTGGCGATTTGGATTACCTCAGCATCTGTGACTCTGTCAGCACTCTGGGGGAGAATACTCCTTAGCCAGTAGCAAAGTCCACTGCTGGGTGTAAACATAGAGGATGCTTTGCCCATTAATCTAGCTTAGAGAGGCTGAGCAAGTGAACAACATATTTGTGTGCTTTGATGACGTTTTCTCCTTTCTTGTCAGAACAACTCACACAGCTGGGGGTTGAGAACCAAATAGCAATGATTTCTTGGGGTTTCTTGACCTTAATATTGCCAGTGATCAGGTTTGCTACCAACAATGCCAGAAGAAGTCTCCATTGTTTGTTGTTGTTGTTGTTGTTGTTGTTTTGTTGTTGTTTTTTTTACAAGGCAGGATGTCAGGAAGCAGTCTATCTCTTATGTAGGAAGACAGCTGGCTAAATATCCAAGGATTGAGCTGGCATCAGGCACATGGCTTCTGTACCCCACATCTCAGTCTGCTCAGCCACGGAACGAGCGGGGTGATCCTCTCCTTACCTGCTTCACTGGGCCAGAGACGATCACATGGCACAAACCATAAAGCCTTGGATTGACCTCTGTCTGCTAGATATCTAGGGAGTGTCTTCTTCCCTTGGCTACTTGAGAGAAAGAGAAGCCAGCAAAGATCTGACTTGATTTCTTTTAGTTATTAGCTCTGGCTATTGGTAGTGTTTCTGTTACCCATTAAAGTCTGACAGAATTCTGTCCCAAAACTGAGCACAAAGCAAACCCGACTTTATTTGGGTTATAGGTGAATGGACCAAGCGAGGGAGAGTCAGTTCACTGTGGGTCTAATGTAATTACATACCACTGCCCTCACTTCAAATATTTTATAGGAATGCCAGGCCATGTCCCCCACTCACACATCCTGTGTCTCATTCAGAAAGCATTAGTGTCTAACCAAGCGATAATAAAAGGGTCTCAGGATGGTATCCACAGGGTAGCATCTTAGCTGCTTTATTTTGTGTCTGGAAGGGCAGGGAGCAAGCCAGACCAGAAAGAAAGAGCCCTTTCATCATGTCTGACAGAGCAGGTGACTTGCCTTGGCTGACAGGCGCAGACTGTCACCCTTCAGCTCCTTTTACAGCATCCAGGTGAATGATGCTGTCACCAGCATTTGCATTGGGAAGAACACCCTGTGACCCTCTCGGGAGGACTCAAGTTTTAGTTTTCCCTCTCCTCTTGCTTATGCTCCTGACTCTTGGCAGTTGTTCCTGAGACCACTGTCTTCCGATGGCTCACTTGTCACAGGCAGTATAGAGGGTTAGAGATGACCTCTCCCCCACTGAAAGCTGTCAGACGCTGTGTGTTTTCCTAAGTGTAGAGCCAGGTAACCCAGAAGTGCCGCCAACACACCTCTTTGGGAGAGAGGATCTGCCAGTGTGCAGAAGAAGCCCGATGCAATGGAAAGAAAGAAGTCCAGGGTGGATGGCAGACGAAAGCAGGCCTGAGATGAGGCTAAAAGGGCCAACAAGCGCCAGGAGATGGAGCAACATGGCCTTTAGGCTGTGGCAAGGTGTCTGGCTGGATCTCAGGTAGAGTGAAGCTACTGGGTGCTATTCAGTGCCCCCAGGGAGGATGGGAGTCAGAGCTGGGTATCACTGGATTTGTTTTTTGAAAGCATCACTTTGGCTGCTGTGCAGAGAATGAATCAGGAGAGGCCAGTTGGGACTTAGATTCCTCCAGGCTGGGACTTCTCGAGACTGAAGGTAGATGGGGAAGTGACTCCTATTCCAGGGACATTGTATGGCCTTGATTCCCTGGTAGATATTTTTTAAAATTTTACTTACTTTTATTTTATGTGTATGAATGTTTTGCCAATGTGTGTGTGTATGTATGGAGCGTATGGTGTTGTGTCTGTGTGTGTATGTATATGTGTGTGTGTGTTGTATGTTGCTCACCAAAGTCAGAAGGGAGTATCAGATTAGGTAAAACTGGAGTTACAGACAGTTTTGAGCTGCCATGTGGGTGCTGGGAACTGAACCCAGGTCCTCTGTAATAGCCATCTCTCCAGCACATCTTAGTAGCTTTTGTACCATCCGTGCCACTTAAGTAATGATGTCGACACTATTAAATAGTTAATTAGAGCTTCCATACTGAACTACTGTGCATGGCACAAAAAGCAGAAGTTATTTTGTCACAAATATGGACTTAGAAGTGCAAGGTCAAGGTTCGGGCAGGGACGTTTGCTACTGAGATTCTCGGCATGGCTTGTAGATGTTGCTTCTCACACACGTGTTCCTGTCATCTACCCTGTGTCTTCATCTCTTCTTGTTGGATTAGAGTCTATCTCATGATTTCACTTTAACTTAATCTCCTCCTTAAAACTCTGAGCTACGATTTCTGTCAGTGAATGAGGGAGGAGGGTCCATGATTCAGCCCATTGGAAATCCCTCCTGCTGTAGAGAGCATTCAGTGTTTTGGTTCTTTCTCTCCCCTCCCTCCCTACTGTGTCTGTGTAGCCACACTATGTACAATGAAGGTTGTATAATCTGTAACCACACTATGTGCAGTGAAGGGTGTATAACATTTTGATGGATTTCATTCAGGTTTTGGTCTTCCACCCAAATGGCTGTGTGATTGTTAAGATAACCGCAGGAATTTCCTGTACTAGTTACTTCTTGGGATCAAACCTGGTGCCCTTTACTTTTGCTGTGGCCTCAGGAAACACCTGCTATGGGTAACAGCTGTCAGATTCATCCTGAGGAAGGCACTCTTAACTCCTCATCCCATCTGAGGGTGTTGGAAATATTTATCGTGCGTCCACAAGAAGGCTCCAGGTATACACGCATCCCTCCCCCAAATGACTTAAAATCTGATGGCAAAAATAGGAACAAGTGCACAAGTCGCCATACTGCGTACGAACCGTGCTGGAGGACAGAGGTTTTCCAGAATGTGGTCTTCAGTCACACGATTAACATCATGTAGGAATTGGCTAGAGAAAGACAGGTTCTCAGCCCTCACCCTAGAGCGGCTAAACCAGAAATGGCAGGGGTGGAGTCTGGCCATCTGAGTCTTGACAAGACATCCAAGAGTTTAGATGCCTGCCCAAGTCTGACAGCATAGTTTATCCCTAAGGAGCTCATTCCATGAGATTTCAAGGGAAAATAGCTCCTATGTGGAGTGGGGATGAGAGGAGAACCGGAGACTATTTCTAGAAATGTAGTGCATATGAGAAAGGCCTTGAAGAGTGGGTAGGATTTTTATATTTATATGTAGAAGATCATATTTACTACAGTTGCCATCTGCATGTTTATGTATTTCTTTTTACAAAAGTAATTAGCAGCATGGACTCTTAACTAGAAAGATCTGTTAGCTGTCCCTTCCTCGTCTTCTAACTGGCTCACTCTGAATTGAAGCTCCCACCAACATATGTTCACTTACAGAACTGGCAACTGCAGCTGGGGGTTGTGGGGAGGCACGTTGCTAGAGGTCTGCCCCCATTCCATACACAGCTTGATCTAGAGGGAGGGGTCCTAGCTCTAGAGCTGAGACAAAAACAGTTCAAAGTATCTTTGCATCTCACAGTGAGAAGGAGCTGTCAGTGTTATCTAGTCATTTAACCCAGCTAAACAGCCTCTCAGCTGGCCTTGAAGAACAGGTAGCAATAGGATACAGTATATACACACACCTATTTTGCCAGACCATTGAATATCTCTTTAGAACAATGGACAAGCTATGGCCTGAGCACCAGCTCCTATCCACATCCTCTTTGCAGTCACTATTTGCTTGGAATACAGCCATGCCTGCTCACTGACTTGGTGGATATAGCTGTTTGACACTATAACAACACAAGTTCTTAATCCTCTCCAAGTAACCAAAACCCAGTTCAGACTTCTTCCAGTGTCCATTGGTCCTACCATTGAAATGCAGAGAAGGCTGGTATGGAATAGCTGCTGCAGAGATGCTCTGTGCGACAGCTGCTGGATCAAGGCTATGCTTTCCGCTGTGAGTGTTTTCCTTAGTCACTCACAGGGATAGCTCTCTCGGCTCCACCACACGCTGTTCTTTCTGCTCCACCTAGTCCCCTCTACACCGTGCAGGTTTCTCTTCAGCTGTCACATGAGCGCTACACGTGGAGTCAAAAGTCCTGACTTCGCTACTCAATCTTGAAAATATGAGCTGACAGGATGCCATGAAAATCAAAACAAAGCAAAATTCTGAATGAATATAAAGGGTTGCTTTTGTTCTTTTAGAACCAAAGCATATTTAAGCTGGCAAGTAGACTAAAGTTTATCTCATCCTCGTAGTCTGAGTGAAAAAAGAAATTCACAAGTGTGTTTTAGTTGGCTCATAGGATATTCTTTTTTATTTTTATTTGCTTTGGTGTTTGAGTCAAAATATAAAAAACCTGGGAATTTTTACTTTAAAATTCAAGTTTCCAGTTTCACTGAACCCGTGTCTCTACAGGGCAGAAATCAGTTAAAACCAAGTAGGGACAAGCCTTTGAGACAATATGCTGATCCCTTTATCTTGTCACAACTACATCACTCATGTGTCTTTTTAACACTGAGTTTATGCCATCTTGACCTAATGTAATCATGCATCTGATATCCAAAGATCTAGTTTCTCATCCTGTAAACTTCATAACCCCACAGCCTCAACCACATATAGGACTCACACTACACTGGGAGCAACCCATCTGGGTATTTCTGACTTGGGGACGGTTTTCTATCTATGGCCAACTTACTTAACATGCCAAAATGGGTAAGTGATTTACCACAATTCTTTTGAATATTGGAGAGTTAGGGGCAAAGTCCTCAAAATGGTGGTCATTTTACCCAACCTGGTGGAAGTAGGTTTGTTCCCACATTCCTCCCTTAGTCATGAACCCCCAACTTGATTTAAGATGGGAATATATTTTTAAAGTTTTTGGTATCAAGTTGAGTGTTGGCTGAAATCTCAACTTTCACGGTCTATTTTTATTTTATATTTTATTTTATTTTATTTGCCTCACTGTGTAGCTCTGGCTATCCTGGAACTCACTACATAGATCAGGTTGGCCTTAAACTCATAGAGATCTGTCTGCCTCTGTAACTCAAATGCTGGCACTAAAGGTGTGCACCACTACACCCTCATAACTTGCATTGTGTTTCAAGTTTGCACATGGTTGTACACTAAGTCAGCTTGTTTTAATTTTTTTTAACCTTTATTGTTTGTCACCGTATGCCAGATATCAGGCTTAGCATTAAGACTACAGAGCTGGGCTCAAAAATACCCTCTGCCTTTATCAAGCCTGAAGTCTTTGGGGGAGACAGAGATAAAAAAAAATACCATCAAGAGAGAGCACCTAGGGCCCTGAGAACCAATGGCACAGTTTACACTACTGAGAGAAGTTGGTAGACATTTGCCCTGAAAATTATGGGATGGCAGAGTTCTATCCCAAACAGTATTTCTTAATGTTGACATACATCTTTGACCAGATAATTCCATGTAGAGAGGTGAAGGAGAAATTTCCCTATGCATGATTGGATAATTACTAGTGCCAGGTGTCAATAACATACTGCACACACCACAGTTTTTATTATCACACGAGTCTCTGGGCATTTCCAAATAACCCTGGCTGAGAGCTGTTCCTAGGTGAGAACTGGTGATCTAGAAGGGGGTTATGGTAGGAAGGACGCTATAGTGAGTGATGCTTACAGTGATATGGAGTTGGCAGCAATGAGCAGAGGCTGACCTGGAAAGATACGGAGATCCATCTATCTGTATGCAACTTGAGAGTGGGTAGACAATGTGGTAGACTAGAAAGTGGTGAGGGATGGCTTTTGTTTGCATAAATGAGACCAACACAAGCTGGCTATGAGACTTCAAGGTCCAGGGCTTACAATGCATGACAGTGAGGGGAAACACCTTTGCCCTTCTCTCTCCCAGCATAGCCACCTGGGCTGTTCATCTTTGCCTGGTAAGAGATGGCTACAACTGGGCACCCAAAATACTCTTCCTAAAGAAATGACAGTAAGTATAAGGATACATCAGGAGTCAAAGCAACAGCCGTAGGTGCTCTCTTTGGGCCTATAACCTTTCTGGACACAGGTTCTTAGTGTATCTCTTAAACCTCGTCAGAGAGGTTTCCTTTAGCAGTAGATGGAGATGAATGCAGAGACCCACAGTTGGTCAAGATACAAAGAATAAGAGACTGTGGACTTCTCAGCCCTAAATAGGACATCTGTATCTACATCTTTATCTGTATCTACATCACACGTCGCTTCTTCCAAGGCTCAAGTATCATTGCAGAAGAGGCGAGGGAAAGAGTATAAGAGCTGAAGGTGGTGGATGAATGTAGGGAAAGGCTGCTTTTGTCAGACACAATGGGGCACTTACACACCTGCATGCAAACTCACAGCAGTTGTATCAGCAGGCACAAGACACGCAAAAGCTTAAGCCAGAGAAGCGAGAGGAGGCAGGCATGAAGTTCTCCCCCCACCCCACCTCCCGCTGAGAATCTGTGGGTAATTTCTAGCTACTGGGAGAGGGGGAGTTAGTTTTCTTTAAGGATGTAGGTCAACCACATTCCAGTGGAAGGCCACACACCCAAGAGTGCCTGGGTAGCACAGACTGGACTCAGTGGATTTTAAGGAGGAAATAAAGTTGGGTAGGTATAAAGAGATGGATCTTGAAGGCATCGGAGAAGAGTAATTATGCTCAAAATACAATGTATAAAGCTTTCAATGAATTAATGAAAATAATTTAAAGAAGAAAGAAAGAAATGATAAGTTTAGAGAAGAAAACCATCTGCCATGGTTGAGAGAGTGAAGTGTGTTTAATGTAGCAGTAGCGGGACAGCATTTCAATGCGGCTGATTTTTTTTTTCAAACATTCATGAAAGTTGGCAAACACACTGCAGAAATATACTTTGTAATACCCGGGAGGAGGCTGGCACACTATCTGATAATGCTATTTGCGCTCTTGCCTTAGCGCTGAGGAGTGCTTAGCGTTTCTTTCCAGTTACTAACCCAAGGGTTCTCATCTTTGGGTGAGCAAAGAGATGTCCGGAGGAGCTCGTTCAGAATGTGATGTCTGAGGTAGAACCCCATCACCTATATTTTAACAGTCCTAAGCCCAGGAATTTCTATAGCAGGTTGTTAGCTGACCACTTTGAGAAATAGCTTACAGTGAAAAATGCCTTGGAGGAAAATGTGATGAGTCCTATCCATCACCGCCTATGCTCCGAGACTCTACTTATCTCTCCCAGCTCTCTGGTTTCTATCCAGTGCTGTTCTGATAAACTTTCCCCAACTGTTTAGATGCTCCCAGATCACATTCCCCTGGGTGCAGCAACAGATGCTGGGCCCATAACAATAGCCAGACTGGCCTTAACAATCTAGACATGTTTGTTGTATATTACAGAAAGCAAAAAGTGGGCCAGGGCAGATCCATTGGAGAGCCCATCTATGCCATTAAGTCCCCAGATGGTTTTCTGTCTGAAGTATCTTGGAATCTAACATGAACAAACAACTCTACCACTGCATGACAATATCCACTGGAGAAAATGTTCCTGGGACCCAGTTCTATCCACCCAACCTCTAAAAGATTTCTCTGGTATCTCATTGGCCAATATCACATCACATGTCTTTGTTAAATCAATCCATTGGCAGAGGAAAGTAATGACAAGGATCCATATACAACAGTCAGTAGTCTCACCCAAGTTGGAAAAGGTTTCTACCTTCTCTGAAAGTCACCCATGAGTTTCCTCCACAGAAAGTCATGGCTGCTCTGAGGAGGGGCCACTAAGAAAGAAGCTCAGAAAACCAAAAGGATCAATGGCTGCTGAGAAGGCAGCTACTGCATCTGCTTCTTCTCTTATAGCACTATCTCCATCCTCCCCCACACTAGAGTCAGCATCATGACAGGCAGGAGTCAGGTCTCCTCGGGTCACCCCCATGTGCTCAGTTAAGCTATGAGTCTTGTTCCATACATGTACTCCAGCATGAAGTGGCCCTAAAATATAACCTGTTCAGTTTACATTGGCGGTAAGTTATAGTTTGGATGGAAAACTATTAGTTTATCTATCTCTAAGAGACAAAACCTCAACTCAAACCCATGTCTTTCTATAAGGGGAGAGGAGGGTAGTGTCTTAGGGTCTCCATTGCTGTGACAAAACACCATGACCAAAAAACAAGTTGGGGAGGAAAGGGTTTATTCAGCTTACACTTTCCACACTGCTGTTCATCAAGAATGCAAAGTGAGGCAGGAACCTGGAGACAGGAATTGAGGCAGAGGCCATATAAGGGTGTTGTCTCCTGGTTTGTTTCTTTTGGCTTGCTCAGCCTGCTTTCTTGTAGAACCCAGGACCATCAGTCCAGTGATAGCCCCTACCCAAAATGGGCTGGGCCCTCCCCCATTGATCACTAATTGAGAAAATGCCTTACAGCTGGGTCTCATGAAGGTATTTCCTCAACTGAGGCTCCTCCTTCTCTGATGATTCTAGCTTGTTCAAGATGACACATAAACCATCCAGCATAGGTAAAAGTGCCATATTGGTACTTAGAACGTCCAGGGGATCCACAGACTCCAAACAGGGAACTCAGAAACCTGTTCACACTCAGTTCTAAAGCCCTCTCCAAGTGGAGACCATCTCCAGATGGCATCAAATCCCTCAAAACTGCCCCCTACTGGCTCAGTAAGACAGGCGCCTTCCCCAAGAGCACCTACAGAAGTAAAACTTCAGTGCCTAGGACGGAATTAGCATCCTCTGGATGGGCCAGGTCCACACTACTTGGCCACTGTGTCCTCGGACAATGTCAATCCTACCCAGATTCCATAGAATGACTCTTTACAGGAAAGAGATCCCATTGCCAGAAGAAGAGGAGAACAGATGCTGAGCAGGCAAAACAACAGATGTCCACCACATTTATGGATTTAAAAAAAAAAAGCTGTTGGTGGGGCATTATACACAGGCTAAGCCACCGTCGAGAGCCTCATGCTCGTATAGAAAGAGATTCAACATTTCCTCCTGCCCCTCCATATTGTAAAAATTAAACTTGAAATTTGAGATGATCATTTGTTTCCCAGTTTCAAATGTTCAAATGTGAATTTGAGGCCTGGTGGGGGTAGCAGCAGTGGTACGCACCATTAATCCCAGCACTCAGGAGGCAGAGGCAGGTGGATCTCTAAGTTCAAGGCCAGCCCGGTCTACAGAGTGACTTCCAGAACAGCCAAGGCTACACAGAGAAACCCTCTCTCAAAAAGACAAAACCAAAAAAAGGCAGTTCTTGTCCATTGGTGTGTTAAAAAAAAATCTCAATTTTTTTTCTTATAAGTGATATCTAAAAGTTTTCTATAGCTTTCTTCTATTGCCTTTTGACTTGTTTCTACTTCTTCTTTGCTGCTTACTATGTCTTAACTTCTAGGGCCCACAAATCAGGGACCAGCAACTTATTAATAACTATAAAAATGCCATCTCTTTCTGAGGGTCAACAAGATAGCTTGTCAGGTAAAGCCTGATAACTTTCCTCAGCATCCATGGAAAGGAGGAGGGAGAATACCATCTCCACAAGGTTGTCCTCTGGCTTTCCTATGCTCTTCTCTCTCTCCCTCCCTCCCTCCCTCCCTCCCTCCCTCCCTCCCTCCCTCCCTCCCTCTCTCTCTCTCTAATTAGCTAAATATTTTTTAAAGATTTATTTATGTATGGAGTACACCATCGCTCTCATCAGATACAGCGGAAGAGGGCATCAGATCCCATTACACATGGTTGTGAGCCACCATGTGGTTGCTGGGAATTGAACTCAGGACCTCTGGAAGAGCAGTCAGTACTCCTAACTGCTGAGCCACCTCTCCAGCCCAAGACAACTGTATCCCAAGTAGGATTTGAACCTCCATACAGAGGAACCCTCAACAGGAAAAGCAAATGCTTGAGTCTGGCTCCTTAGACCACTCAGCCACCCTTAAACATTAGTTAAATATTTTAATGCCATTTCTCCACTACACTCTCCACAGTTTTTCTCTTTCTCTCTCCTTCCTTTGACAGTTAGAAATAATCAGTAATCCTATCACCCCCACATAGGTACAATGTCCTCCCTTAGAGGGTAGCGACTTAGAGGTAGGTTTTATCCAATCATACAGACAAATACAGTTATTCAGACAAATACAAAGTGGGCTCCTACTATACCAGGTGCTAGAGGAAACATTAGGGGCAAAATCATTACCACCACCATAATCAACACCATCACCATCACCACCATAGTCATCACCATCATCACCATAGTCATCACCATCATCACCAACACCGACACCATCATGACCATATCATCGCCACTATCATCATATACCTTACAGTAGCATGGAACTTCTTTTGGGGTAAAAAGTGTGCTCATCTTTACAGTTCTTTGATGTTTAACTTTTAGTCGAAATATCATTGTTCTCATTATTATGACAAGCGTGTGTTGCCAAGGGCATTCTGCTCTCTGATTCTTTCAGAAATCCTCGAGAGTAAACACTGTGGTTCTATCTCACAGAAAGAGAAACTGAGACTCGGTGGCAGGAAGCCCCTTGCTCACACTCACAGCCTGTGAGAGACAAAGCCTAGAGATGAATAAACCCTGGTCTGACAGGATGTGTAGTCTGCTCTCCCTTCATGCTTGCCCAGTAGAAAGTGGAAGTGGCCTCTGTTCGCCTGTAAAGGTTAAGGTTTGAGTCCACTACGTTGCATGCAAAGCATAGGCTACAGACTTGGAGCTACGGCTGTTTTAGTGAGGATAAATCTTTAAGGCCTGCTCCGCCTGTCAATTGCTCCTAGCTGCTGGCAGACATCCTTGAGACTTCAATTAGTTCCAATCCCATATGCCTTCCTTTTACAACCCTCTTTGAGGGACCTTGGATTTTAGATTCTTTACTGGCAAAATGATGAAGCTAGATCTAAACCAGACATCAAATAGGACAACCTAGAATGAGGAAAATGCTCTACTTCTGTCTTATCCAGGAGAGCAGCTTAGTACTTTGTGAAGCTATGGAGCACGTGACTCACCTCATACAGCTCAGAACTGATTGGTGAGTCTTCATACATTTTAAATAGCCACATGACCAACAGCTACCTGCCACCGTAGGCAGCGTATAGCTAGAATTATCTTTGTCTCTCTTTCTACCTCTGGCGGCCTTCCTACAACCCATTAGCAGATCTTGAACATCAGTTCGCTTGGTAGCAGACAGTGCTTTAAAGAAAATGGAATAAAGTAATAAAGTATGGTATGTGGACTAGCAGAATATGTGAGCATGTGTTGTGTATGGTAAGTTTTCATAGTGACACTTTGTTTCACAGATTTGTATCCTGGGTCTTTGTGCAAAAGAAAATGTTTCCGGTGAGTCGTGGCCCAAATCCTGTTTGAAAACCACTGCCCACCCCGGAGTAAATAATGAAACCTGGAGGGTAAGCAGGCTTCTGTGGCAATTCCTCTTCCAGCCGGGAGCTCTGTAAGACCTCATTGTAGGAATGCGCTGTCCCTCTAGGTCCTTCAGGCATGTGGACAGCATGTGGCTTGTCTCAGTAATTGAAAGTGACTTTGTGGTCATCTGCCTATACAGATGCAAAGACCCAAAATGATGACCCCCCCAGACAGAGAATCTGGTTCTCACAGATGGGTTCCCCTTGGGATTGGCATAGGTTTTTTTCATGACTGTAGTTCCTGAGGACCAGTAAGTTGTCCCCACCCCCACCTCCGGAGTAGCTATTCTCTTCAGCTTGGGTTTTTGGTTATGTTTTTCCATGCCATCACCTGCCCCTGAAGGCACTGGGTGTTGCAACCTGTACTTGCTCTATGTTCAATTATACAGAGTCTGAAGGAAAGCTTAACTTTACAGGGGGAAAACAAGAACCCGGAAGGGAAAAGGGAAATACTAAGACTTCCCAAAAAGTTGACTGCAGCAAAGATCAGAGAGAGAGGAATGATGGAGGGAAGGGGATGGGAGGGGAAGGAGGGGATAACAAAGGAGAGGCTGGAAGAGGAGTTGGAAAGATGGTTAATGCCCTCATAACCTGGGGGAGGAAGGCCTACAGCTAGATCAGGCTCTGTGGAGTATGGAGATGAGCTTCTACTGAATATCATGAAGGTCTTGAGGGGAACACTGCAGAACTCTGAGAAGTTGGGCCTGGACCTTACACACCGAAGAGAGAGAGCCTCAAGAAACCTGACAATGCTTAAATAGCTTCGGTTATTCCATAACGTGTACCCTGCCCTAGGGTGGAATGTCCTTGTCCTGGAACCCAGTGTTCCCTGCAGTTCTGATATAGCCACCATGATGAGGACCATGGATAACTTCTTCCCTTCTCTGAGCCTCGAGGTTGTGTCTATAAAGACAGAGATGGGCAGGATGTGGCAGAGGCTCCCTGGAGATCAGACTGGGGTGAACAGAGATCTACTTTGACTGTCATGGCTCTTAGTCCATCTACCTAGGGCCTCTAGGATCTCAGCCCAGTGCTGTTGGGTGCCTACAGTTTCAGAGAGAGATTGATCATGGCTAAAAGAAGAAAAAGAAAGAGGGGGGAACCATAGTGATCTATTAGACCTTAAACACAAATACCAGGCCACCCAAATAAAGCCTGTGTGGGAGACATGTCCAAGTCACACAGCAGCTGGTCCAAGGGAATTCCCTTAATAACAACCAGGACAGGATATATCAGCATTCCAAAGGGAGGGGGTGGGGAGGGAACTTAGAAACCTCTGGGTATTTCTAGAAAATTAGATGTTTTCCAGAGTCCCTCCACTCTAATGAGAAAACCGTTGAGTCCTAGGGCTCAGCTTGCTAGCTGATATCCCCAGGACTTCTCTACAGTGTATGGGAGCTTGATGGCTTGCCAGGGTCTCAGGAAGCAAACGTTGTATAACTCCTGAAGCCTCTGGCTCGGGGACCAGGGGACTGAGTCACTCAGAGCATGAGGACAATTGCCAATTTCCTAAGGGCGTCCATTTTCCAACATGGTTCCCAGGGCCCTAGACAAAACCCAGATTCTCAGATAAGCTGTGTGGCAAAGAGGCTGCCAGGCTGGACTGAGGTAGCCACGCTCTCCTGTTGGCAATGCCCAGGCAGGACCGAGGTCCTGAAGACTCAGCAGGAAGGAAAGCAGTTGTCTTTCTTTTCGGGATGCCCTGGACAAAAGATATTGCTGAGAGAGGATAGAAGAGAAGAATGGGCCTCTCCTGGATAGACTGATGCCTAGCACACTCAGCTCCAGCCCTTAGCTGGATGGTGACTTCATCAACAATCATCCCCTCTGGGCCTTGGAATCCCTGTGGAGTCTGTGTCATGGGACTGTTTGGAGAATTAAATGGCATGAGGACCACGAATGCAGGTTTGGCACATGGTAATTGCACAATTAATGTTAGCCACCTTTATCCACTTTTCCAGCCTTCTCCATGTGACTAACTGGGTGTCTGAAGGTGGTGAGGGATAGCAGAACTGGTATTAATTGATGGGAGCCCACTCCAAAATGGAAAAAAAAGAAATCCCAAGACTGGTAGAGACTTAGTAGAGTCTCCCTTCTCTGTCTGTCACTGTTGCCTGTTCACAGCTATTCTTACACAGCTTTGGGCAGCGAGTTAGTAGAATCCCATAAGCAAGATGGCCAAACAATATTTTTGGAGCATCAAGGGGACTTTTCCTTTACCACCCAACTCGGGTGAATTCCCTCCATTCAGCGAACAAGGCCTCGGGGTCAGGAAGGGCAAGGCCAAGAGCCAGGACGACAGGGAGCAGTTTCCTGACTTCAGACTTTCCAAGGCCTGTGACTTCAGAAGAACAGGGGGGCGCTTACTGCAAATTCAGATAGTCAGCACAGAGCATGAATTAGGGAGGACAGAACGGGCTCCTCTCCCACAGCTAACAGGGCTATTCCTCTGCCTAGGGACAGGGAGGAGGCTCCCTGGGCAAGAATGGAAAAGGCACATTTAAACTGAGTCCTAAGGAAGAGGCCCAGCGCCAGATGTCTGGATAAAGCCCATGGACACGGGCACAGCCAGCAGCAGACAGGGTGGAAGGGGAGGCAGGAAGGGGTGCAGTGGCTCAAACAGGGTTTCCACTTATCGCAAAAGAAAAACAGATATAGGAAGAGAGACAGAGAGAAAGATAAGAACCTAATTCAAGTAGAGCCAAGGGGAATTATTAGAAATTGGCATGTCCCAGGGTGTGTAGCAGCCACTTGTGTCCCCCCTCCACCTCCTCGTTCATGATGCTCACTGCCATGAAGCCCATTTCAGGTCAAACCTATGTCCTCCTGTAGTAGCTGTCTTGTGGCAGTAGCTGTCAGACAGGGGCAGCGTGTCTGGCCAAGAGCTTGCCGCTCTGACATATGTACCAACAACGCTCTCTGGAAGAAGACAGCCTTGACGGGGAAGCGTGCTGCTGAGCCTGGCAGGGCTGCAGCGGATGTTCTGTTGCCTTTAAAGTGGCCTCATGTGTGTCCGTCTGCCTGTGCTCTCCACCTGCTGACATGGGAAACCATGGGCAAGCCAGGCCCCTCTGTGGAGAGACCTGGGGAATTGAGGAGACTCAGAGCCCAACCCGGCTACAGCTGCCAGCACCTACAGAGTTGGCCTCTCTTGAGGACCCGTGTGCACACCTGCCAAGCTCTGTCTGCCTGTGCCAGGGAAACTGCTCGGGGCTGAAGTGCCCTGGCCTGAGAACAACCATCGTGGTTTCTTCATCCTCCGTCAAGGGTACTAAATGACACAAGTCCTACTCTGTAGCCCGGGATTCTCCAATCATTGTTTCTGGATCTTTTCAAAATGACCTTTTGGGACATAAATGGCCGCTGTTAGAGGAAGGTAGACGCTCCGTTAGCTGTCCAGCACCAGCATTCCTCTAGAAAAGTATCTGGCAACAGACCATGCCTCTAGTCAGAGCACGGGTCTCGGAGTCAGACTGAGTCAGACTGGCCGGCTTCAGGCTCTGACTCTGCGCCTTATTAACTAACTGTGTGACTTTGAACAAGGAGTCTCCGTTCTCTGGGCTTCAGTTTTCTCATCCATAAATGAAGAGAGAGGTGTTCTCCCTTGAGTGAAGGAAACTCTTTGGTGGCAGGGGGGACACGTAGCTTGTTGAGCCCACTTCCAGACAAGTGTGAATGTCTGGATTTTACCTATTGCCCTTGCAAACTTGACCTCTGCGCTCACTCCTTTTACATCACCCGGGCTTTTAAATCTTGTAAACTAACCCTGGCCACCTATGCAGCACAAGAGCTCACAGGTCCACTAGGTGTAGTATAACTTCACCTTTGTACGCTCTCTCACCACTTTTCCATGACCTGGGCTCTGTGTCAGCCCAGCTGACCTCTGGTTTGCTTACTCTGGTCCAGTTCTATAGTATACATTTGTGCTCCAAGGTAAGTTTCTGTGGTTTGTGCAAGTTTGACAAGCCCCTCTCCCCTAGGCCCTTGCTTATTCGTTTGTTCAGTGATTTTCTGATTCAGTTCTGCAAAGGAAACGGCAGCATGGTGAGATGAGCACATACTGCATGCTTGGTGCTGAGAGCAAACTGCTAGACAAGGGTGTGGTCCCTGCCCAAATGGGGCTCCCAGGCCAGCGCATATGAGTGACCTCCCAGTCCCTTTCTGCTCCAAAGGTCTTACTTCAGTGAACATTATTGTCATGGCAGAGACTTGACCCTCCCAGGTAACCAAGAGTAGCCAATCATCCACTTATTCTAGATAAGCACCCGAACTTTCCACCTTGGAAATGGCAGATGTGCTCAAATACACAGGGATATATCGCAGACAGATCTAGTCTCGTTCCCAGAACAGGAAGGGCCCAATTCATCCTCTGCAGCCCACAGTAATCCTTAAACAGAGAGGTCCTGAGAAGGAAGAGTTTGCTTAAGACAGCAAATGGTCTGGAAACCAACAACTATATTTTGATATCCACCAAGAAGGAAAAGAAAGAAACCCTTGCTGGATTTGTCCAGCAGTGGGTATGAGAACTAGCCAGGATCAGTGGCTTGCTGGTAGGGGTAATTTTGGAAAAATTTTTACAATAGATTCAAGGTAAAGATACAGGACTTCTGAAGGCCTTTAAAATTAGTCATTGCTTTTTGAGCCCAAGTTATTTTGTCCAAGAGTAACCTGAGCACAATTTAAATGACTTAAACTGTGCCGAGGTACCCTCAATCTAAAGATAGGGAAATTGAGGGTTCAGTTTTGCACCTTGCTCAGTCAGACACCCATCAAGTTACAAGGCCATCATCCAAAGCCCACCCCACCCCCAGTGCCAGCAGCCAGATGTGCCATGTGCATTTCTTCTTCCAGTGCAGAGACTGGCGTCTCTATGGTCTCCCCTTAGGAAGCTAGATCATGCCAACAGGAGTGTTTCAACTCTGAAGTCAAACCCAGCATCCTATTGTGAGTTGGTGGATCCATTCCTATGCAAACCCCTTGACCTTTTACACAGCCTCTTCCTTACCTACAGAGTGCCAGGGATCCACACTTGGGTCTCTTCTGTACTTAGCTAACCCTAGAGTACACACTCAGGGTACTTTGGGTTCTAATAGAGTCAGCGAGCTATAGAGCAGCAGCTGCTACCCCCTGCACCCCGCCTAGGTGTGCATTTCTCTGGGCCCCAGGGCACTGGCAGCTCATTGCTGAAGCAGTAGGTTCTCTGCTTGCTGTCTCACCTTGCAACAGGAAACTCTGCTGTTTTTATTACACTTCTAGCCAATTATTCAAGCTGTTAGACTGTCTCCAAGTTAGCTTTGTTGCTCTCTTAATTAGACTCCAGCATAGCATAGATGCCTCTACTTTTTAAAGACTATTCCAAAGACACTCTATTAAGACTTGGGAACATTTTTATCTCCAAGGTCAAGTGACCCTTGGGGAGAAGAAAGAGAAGATTGCACAGGTGGCCCGTGGGTAGAAAGAAGATAACTTCTCGATTGTAATGCTTACAGGGGGAAACTGTGCCATTATCTGCTTTTAAAGAGACTAATAAATCGGGTAGCATAAAACAGTTTAGTTTAAATGTAGGACCGTTTAGTAGAGAGGATAGAGTATGGGAGAAGAGAAACCTAGAAGCAGACCACAAAGGCAAGACCATTTGTAAATTAGAATGAGCCTTATAAATCATATTGTCTATAATGCTCGGTGGACAAGAACGGAGCTGAGGCTCAAGAAATCATAGGATTTACCCAAAAATCAGAAAACTAGGCACCGGCAGAGTTGAAAACAAAATCCAGATTGCCACCAGCCATCTGAGAGAGAGGCGCATGGAAGCATAGAAAGATAGCCAGGGAGGGAGCATGGGTGCCCATTTGGGCGCTGAATCAGGCTTATTGAAAGCAAACAAATGTTGGTGAGATTGTAGTGGGGACCCTCACACACAGGTGGCAGGGATAGAAATGAGTGCAGCCACTGTACAAATCAGCATGCAGGTTCCTCAAGAGCTAAAATAAAGAGCTATCATATGATCCAACCATACTTCTCATTAGTATGTACTTGAAGGGATCTACATAGGCATACAGCAGACATATGTGCACACCATTGTTCACGAGATAACTGTCCACTAGAGCCAAGCTAAAGAATCAGCTCAGGTGCCCATCAACAGACTAATGGATAAGGAGAATGTTATCTATCTATCTATCTATCTATCTATCTATCTATGCATGTGTGTGTATATATATGTACATATATATGCACACATATATGTATATATACATGAATATACATTACAAATATATGTTCTAGCCATAAAATGTTTTATGCATATTATGTTATTTGCATATATATATATATATACATATGTATATGATTTTTAAGTGTGTATGTGTGGCCCTCAGTACATGTATATGTACCACGTGCCCACAGAGTATGGAGTGCCCACAGAGGCCAGAAGAGGGTTTTAGATCCAGTGGACTTGGAGTTAGCAATAATTATGAGCCACCTGTAGTTGCTAGAAATGGAACCCTGGCCCTTTGGAAGAGCAGCCAGTGTTAACCACTGAGCCATCTCTCCAGCCCAAGAAAATCAGTGTTTTCTACAAAGCTTAGAAGCTATTGTCTTGAGATCGAATTCAGGATGTGTAAGTGTGTGTATAATTGGTACTAATTACAGATTGGATTTTTCATATAATTTTAAAACTTTGTGGGGGATTTAAAAATATTTGAGCCAGGAAGTGGTACAGGATTGGGATAGTATACATCTCTCATCCCAGCATTCAGGAGATAGAGGCAAGAGGATCTCTGAGTTCTAAGCTAACCTCAGGATTACATTAGAGACGCCCTATCTCAAAAAATAAAGATGATAATTTGTGTCAATGGTGGTATCTGAGATCATTTATACATGCTGTTTTCATATTAACAGAACTCAACCAGGCTTAATTTCTTTAACTCTGCCTGATGTTGTCTTTTTGAGACTGTTATATTTACTTGCATTGTCCAATTATGGCAGCCACTAATCATGTATGGCTACTTCTATGTAAGCTTATAACAGTCAAAACTAACTCAAAATTCAGCTTCTCAGTCATGCAAGCCACATTTCAAATGTCCGGCAGCTACCTACAGCTGATGACTAGTAAACTGAACACTGTAGATCCCTGCTCTTTCTCTCATCCCAGCATGCACTGCTAGATAGCACTTTCTAAGGGCTGATACCAGTCATGACTCTCACCCAAATAATTCTAAAGGAAGCCAGAGGTTCCCTGAAAGCATATTGAGAATATATGGCACAATCTATATTCTTAAACTTGGCAATGCCCAGTTACATCGCAAACAGAGCTACTATCCCATGAGGCTTGTCACTGGTCTTAATTGATGCTTGTAAGGACAGGGTCCTTACATGTGAGATAGTTTGGAAATCTGTATGTCAGTCAACTTGGAATCTAAAAGACCTTTACTCATAAGATAAATGTGATAAACCACAAGGCTAAAACTCACTACTTGATAGGTTTAAAAAGAGTGTGTGTTTGGGGGATGGGAAGAGTAGCCAGGAGAAAGTCAACTGTCAGTCTCAACATTTTTGACATGGGGTAGTTCAGTGACAGAGCTTGCTGGTCATGTGTAAAGCCCCAAGTTCTGTCTGCTGGACACAACTAAAATCAAAATCCAAATAAATCAACAGTTCGCAGGAGCTACAGATTGGTGGAGAGAGGACACATGCTCTCTACTCATCCCCCATACATGCCTCCACACACAAAAATAAGGTTAGGATAATTTCCTAATCTAATTAGCCCCAAATACAAAATCTCACTGGAAACAAGATAACTGCTAGGGCAGAGGCACATGTGGCCTATCTCAGCCCAACCTCCTGACCCAAGAGGTCTTGTTGACACTGTCTGGTTACCAAAAGGTCTTGGAGCTGGTTATGGTGGCATACACCTTTAAGCCCAGCTCTTGGGAGGCAGGGACAGATGGATCTCTGAAAGTTTCAGGCCAGCCTGATCTACAAAGCAAGCCCCAGGACAGCCAGGGCTGTTAACACAGAGAAACCCTGTCTGGAGAAACCAAATTTAAAACAACAAAACCAACCAAACAAAAAACCCACCCCTTTTATACTCAGCCTCCATCAGAAGCCCGGAAGAACTCTTGCAGGGTTGCATGAGTTTCTGCTAATGATCTACTTCTGAGCATCTCACACTCCTGGAGCCCTGACCATGCACAGCATCCTCACGGCAGCATCTGCATCCTGACGGTAGGGGGACAGAGGGACAGAGTTAATGTTTCAATCCACAATGGTCCGTTTTCCTCATCTTCCCCTCTAACTTTATCTCTATCAGACTCAAAGACTGAATTCTGATGGAGGATTTATGCCCACAGTTCCACTTCCCCAAATTAGAAAAAAAAATAAAATAAGTTGACCTTGAATGGTGCTTCTTGAACTGCAGGGCAGATTGAATCAAAGCCGTAGGTGAGCACGTGTGCTTTGGTTCTGGTGGGAATGTAAGAGCCTTCCAGGCTCGCCTCACTGATGGGGACGGCGGTACTGTTTGTTCTGATTTCCTTTCCAGGCCCACAGCTTTGCTTCCCTTGGCAGTGGTATATCACCATGCTGCTCATATGAGTGGGATTTATATTTTCTCACAAGCCAGAGAAGAGAAGGGAGTGTAATATTTTCCAGGGGACCCAGAGCAGAAACTCAAAAGAGAAGAAAAATGGATTAAACATGCTAGGTGAAGAGAATTGTTTTGAGCTATGGAGGCATGGTAGTCATTATTCCAGTCAACATTTCCAGGACACAGGCACACACACACATGCACACATGTGCACGCGCACAAAGACACACCTGGGTACATGCATGTGTGCACACAGAAGCCCGAGAGGATATCAAATCCTCTGCAGCTGGAGTTACAGGAGAACACACACAAACACATGCACATGAATGCATGTGCACACACCTACACCTATATAAACACACACACCCCTGGATACGTGTGTGGGTGCAAACAGAGGCCAGAAGAAGATATCAGATCCTATGCTGCTGGAGATACAGGAGGACACACACACACACACACACACACACACCTGGGTGCATGCATGGGTGCACACAGAGACCAGAAGAAGATACCAGAGCCCATGCTGCTGGTGTTACAGGAGGATGTGAGCTGCCTGACCCAGGTGAAGCAAGAGCTCCTAACCGCTGAGTCATTGCTCAGCCTCTTGCAGGGCAGTTAATAGACTTTTCCATGTTAACTCATCCAAGTGAGTTCATGGTTCCTTTACCTGGCTAATCAATGCATTTCTTTGATTTACCTTTTCTGTCTTTAACTTAAGATAGAAAAGAAAAGGATGAGTAACGGAGAGAGAGATTATGAAATCGAGACAGGCATCTTGGTGATGCCCAATAATCTTAGTAGCTGAGAATCAAAAGAAGTATGAGTTCAAGGCCACTGTCTCTCTCTCTCTCTCTCTCTCTCTCTCTCTCTCTCTCTCTCTCTCTCTCTCTCTCTCTCTCTTTCAATGATCTTCTTTTCTCCAACCCTCGCTACCAAAATTCTTAGAGTTCAGTTTCAGGGCTAAGCAGCCGGGTCATTGCTCTCCAGCACACTTGTGATTTGGGACACTTGTAAGGAAGAAACAATCAGAAGTCTATTCTTTTGTCTGTAAACAGAGAAGAGTGATGAGGTGAGCTGTAGAAACCATAGCCCTCCTGACCATGAAGCTGGCTTGAGAATGACGTGGATAATGCCAGATTTAACTGGGGAAAAACACCAGGTTCCAGATGGGTCCAGTAGAACAGTCATGGTTGTGCTGCACTAACTAAAGGTCTCAGATGACATGACAATGAAGATTGGTCCTTGCTCAAGTTGGATGCGTATGCATGGATCCAGGCTCCAGCATCCTGACACTATAAGGACATTAAGGACATCCTTCACTTGTAGCTAGGTGAAGAGAAAGAAAATGTACAGATAGAATACTGTCTCCTTGAGGGAAGGCACACACAATTTCCATTCACACTCCATTGGCAAATAAGTCACCATTCAAATGCCAGTGAACAGATTTCAGCTACACTAGGTTAAGAACCTCTAAAGGATGTGACCTCTGGATCCCTCTGTAGTTCAAGGTTGCTGAGAGGTCAAGAGAATTTATAATCCACTAATCCATGAAGACTGCATGTTCAAATGGTATTTCCAGGACAAGAGTGGTCCTTCTAACAGTATGAGCAGATGGTGTTTAACTGTGTCTCCAACTTTGAATGGAAATAAAGAAACTGAATAATGTCTCATCAAAGACAACTAAGGCTACCTACAAGGGAGATTGGATTCCTCGAAACCAAAGTTACTTATATGGGATTATTAATCAGACTCTTAATATCATTCCAAGCCTGAGGTCTTGTGGTCTAGACAGGTAGCTATTATTCAATTCCAAGTGACCAAATTTTAGGATGGGTAAACCACCCTACATCTCTACATAAGCAACCGATGACATCTCAGGGAAAGGAGATCTCTACAGTAACCATGAGCAGATCTAAACGGGTGATTAATAGTGAATAGGTATCTCCAGTCTTGCCCAATGCTAACAGCGGCACTTTGCATAAATATGTTGCATGAAACTTCTAAAGTATTGTTACAGTCATTTCAGAAATTACTGGAAAATCTGCCTCAATCCAAAGTCAAAGCTGATTGAACAATGTCTTTGTGGAACTCAAGCCAACAACTCAAGCAGCAGTTTTTAAAATCAGACATCCTTAACACAATACAACCCAGTGATGCACTTACTGGCGACTTGCATGCTGAAGCCTGACAGTCGGAAAGTAGCAGAAGTCGCTGTCTTCCCTAACTAAACTATTACGTTTCTATGAGAGGAGAAGACCCTGTTTATCAGTAAAACCACTGTAATTTAGAACATACCATGGTCTCAGATATAAGCCAACTGTCTTTTAGCACTGCATAGTATGATGGCATGAGAAGTGACCAGGGTCCATAGACAAGGCTGAGGTAAAGTCTCACAGTGCAGCACAGCTGAGCACTGCCAGGAACACCTGATTCACAACAGATTTGATTTATTATTATTATTATTATTATTATTATTATTATTATTATTATTATTATTATGCTGCATGTTCAGAAATCTTTGACTCTTGCCAGATTTTGTTTTGCAACCCTCCCTGACTCAGTCACAGGACCCCATATGAGGCTTTGATCTGAGGCTTAAGGAACTGTACAGTAACAATGAAAAGTATGGTGTAGGAAACACAAAATGTGTAATAACCATCTGTTATCATGGTCAAGCATTCTATACAATATATGACGGTCTGTGCTTCCTATGACTGGCAGTGCAGTGGGTCTGACAGGCTATGAAGCATCGTCACTGCAGCCAGGGAGGCATCAGGCAATAGAGCCTTCCTAGCTGATGACAATGGTCCTTGTCATGTATCTGACCTTGGCCCAGACCTTGTACAGCACATATCTGTACACTCTTTCCTTTTTCATTTATCTACATTCAGAAATTTGCTTCTATGATTTCAAGGAAAGGCTATATGCACACCTGAGTCTCTGCCTGTTGAAGGAGGGTAGTAGACTCCTTTCAGAGCCACCAAGTGCCAAGCTTGGCATTATATAATGTGCTGAGGACTTCTGTTTGGTGGAGGGATAGTTTCTACCCTTCCCACCTCATATTCTTCTAATTTTAAGATTATGATGGCTTATGACTGACTTTTCAAAGCCTCCTAGACAGTGATCTCTTGTTTCTGTCTACAGTTCCTTACCAGCAGAGTCCGTACAGTCCCCGGGGCGGCTCCAATGTCATCCAGTGCTACCGCTGCGGAGACACCTGCAAAGGGGAGGTGGTCCGTGTCCACAACAACCACTTCCACATCCGATGCTTCACTTGTCAAGGTAGGAGGCCCTTTTTCAGCTTGCTTCTCAGACGCTTGGCTGTCCCCTGCCAGCATGTGCCTTGGGACAGGAAGAACAAGTGGTTGACACTGTATAAAGGCCAGAACTCTCTTCAGAGAATTCTCCCTGAGGCAATGTGGAGCCCAGAGGGAGGTTCTAGTGAGATTAGAGATGGATGGATGGATGGATGGATGGATGGATGGATGGATGGATGTGGAGGTTAATAGGGGACATGGCTACCTCAAAGAAACAGGGGTTGACCTGAGAAAAGGACAATCCTTAAGGCTAACTTCTACAGCTTGTGACCATCAATCAACTGGAGCATGAATGATAGTACAAACTATCATTGGTAAGCCCAGTCTGACTTTGAGATGTGCACCATTCTGTGGCCATATGCAAGTCCTTAAAGGCTTAAGACCGATGAACGAAAAGATCTGCCTTGACCTTCTTAAGGCTTGTCATTTGCAAACAGATGTTCTGTTTGCTACAGCTTTTACCCACATAGAGCTGACTCACGGTGTCCTACAGCCTACGCCCAGCCTCGCTCTAGTTCCCAAACAGAAAGGATCATAGCAGAAGGAAGGGAGAGGGGGTTGGCCAAAAGAGAATCCTGTTGCCCACAAGCCAGGGTCCTGACACACACCTCTTCCCCGACACCTCCCATCTCTGCCTCCAGGCTGCCAAACTCACAAGCAGACATTCCAGTGAAGAACTGCCTGTGAGTTGGACCTAAAACCTGTGACTTGCACCTGTTCATCCTGGGTTTGTGTGTTCAAAGTTGGCTGTGTGCTTTCTGCTCACTGTTCCCTAGGACGGAGCTTTGGGTGTTTGTAACCAGGTCTTCCCGTGACAAATGACATCACAGGTCCTCCAATGGAACTTCATCTGAAGTGACTCCCACCTGTGTCATTATCTTGAAGCTTCCTCTTTGACCCATTCTAGTTTGTCAATATTACTCTTAAATCGTGATTCTCAGAGTGCAGCATCGTTCTCAAGGGCAGACAAACACAGCAATGTTTCTGTCAATGGGACCCATGCTGACTTGATTTCTTAAGGATCCAATTCTTACCATTAACTTATATTGAATTTATGGTCAATGGAAATTTCCAGATCTCTTCTTATCAATAAGTACCTCAGTCTCATGTATCAGATTGGCTTCCCGTGCCATGAAGAAAAATCCTAAGTTCCTTCCTTTATTCTCCAACTGGGCTTTGTATTGAGCAATATGTATTTTGTGTTCTCTAATTCATTTTATAGACGCACATCTGGGCTGTATCTTGATTTGTGTGGTCTAAATTTCGTATTTATATTCAGAACCGGCAGAACCTTTAGTACAAGTGAGCTATACCAGTGTTTTGGTGAGTGACTATTTTGACATCTCAGAAATTGGGGCAGGACAGGAAGTCAAAACAATAAAGACATATTGTGCGTCTTTGCAATTAATTTTCTAAAGAAAATGTAGGCAGTTACTTTTTGCCCGGGCATGGCTTCTCACTTCCTGGCCTGGCCTGGCCTCATTTCATGTGATGGTGTCAGATCTCCAAGCACAACGAGAAGATTCACTCCCGTGATTGAGACCTTTAACACCCCACCTTGGGACATACTTAATGCCCTGCTATTGACAAAACAAGCCAATAGCCAACCTAGATTCAAGCTCCTGGAGCAGCTTTGCCTCTTGTGGGGAAATCTGAAGCCTCAGATCTCAAGGATGTGAACACAGAGAAGGGAATAATTTGGCCATGTCTACAGTCACCACAAGGAGGTTAGAGAGTCTCTTTTGATGGCGATTTTAAGGAGAAAAATAGACCATTATTTTTTTTCTGAATATTTCTAGGTCAGGTGCTTAGAAGTGAGACAAATGACAGGCTTTGGGTTTCCTTTGCGAACAAGGAAGCAGATTTGTTGCCTTCAATAGGCGCCTCATTTAAAATTCTGAAATGTCTACGCATGCCTGTTACAGCTACACACTGCAATGTGCGGGGATGAAAGGAATGAATCTGCAGAGGTCAGAAACAATCAGGAGAGCTGGTGGTGGAACAGCCAGTGCCAGGTTTCATCCCAATGGTTAGTGCAAAGCCACGGAGATAAAAAGCTCTAGACTTCGTGTCTCAGTGGATTGTGGAGAAAAAGCAGGCCATGCTGAAGCCACCACAGCTGGAAGGTAGTAGGAGACACGGAGTGAGGCCTGATAGCAGAGTGCCCTCGCACAGTGCATGATGGGAAGTGAGGCCCAGCAGCAGAGTGCCCTCACACAGTGCATGATGGGAAAAGGAAATGCCCCTGGAACCAAGGAGGATAGGAAGCAAGCTTGCCTATGGCTACAGGGCACTAAAACGTCAGTGCAACTGTGGAGAGCCCATCCTTTATGTGACTCGAGGACGATACTGATACTATGTATTTGCTATACATTTATAAGAGTTGAAGAATATTTTGTTTCTATGAAAATTTTTATTATCCATAGGCCACTGATAGAAATGAAAACATAATAGCAAATTGAGAAGCCCACCAAAAAAAAAACAAAAAAAACCCCCTAACTCTGGAGCAAGAAGAAACATGAAAGTGCATGGGGGAGGGGTAGACCAAAAATAAAACAAATGTTAAATGAAACAAAAAATCTAAAAGTCTCCCAGACAGTTGTTGAACAGCCCAACATCTGATGGGGAGGGAGTGGAAACTTCAAATTCCATGCCCAAGACAAAACAACCACAAAATAAAACAGAATTTTAAAGTAGGAAGGGGTGGGGGGACTAGGAATTGGAGGTCTTCCTCGGCTACACTAAGTTCGGGGCTAGCCTTGGGTATGTGAGCCCTCTCAGAACATAATGATAAGAGCTGCAACCATGCACATGCAGATTAGGGGCTCAGATGTGTACTGCTGGGTCTACAGGACAGCTTCCCTATAGATTCAGGGATCCTTGGGGATTGGTTCATGGTGTGACATTACCATTTCTGCCTTGATACCAGGATGCCGAGCCTCCTTAATGCTTCCACAACTGTGGGAAGCCAGGGATTGTCTCTCAGAAAGACTCCCACCTGGCCCTATCCTCCAGCCCAGTAGAAGTACCTGTGCTCACTGACCAGAGGTCTCCTCAGGTGGACGGAGAGATCCCTGGTTCTCCATCCTTGTTGCAGGCATCGGTGGTGAAATGACTAGTAATGGTAGAGCCAGAGGCTGAGCCAGGTAGGGTAGGATGAAGGCTCAAGGGTGCATGTTGTCTACTAGCACAAGACTGAACAGGATAAGATAGGGCGCATGCTCAGTCACGGTGTCCTTCTGCTTGTTCCTGCAGCATTAGAACCAGGTCTCGACTTGCTCCACAAAGTTGAGTTTGGTGACCAGGATCTTGCCAGCCTCCTGGTCAGGGTAGGGGTCAACTCTGAAGTGTTCCCTCAGACCCTGGTGCTGCTCTCTGATGGTTTGGATGGCTTGGTAAATAGGAAAGCAAGGAATGCCCAGTCGCTTCCCTCTTGACTGTAGCTCCATTTCAGATCAGTTCAAGTGTTTTCCACAGTCAGAGATTGAAAACAACGTTTCACACTTGACAAATAGTAAAAGCCAATGATAATCCTTTTGGAAGGAACTCAGCTCTATTCCAGACCTCAAAGAATTAACATAGAAAAATGAGTAACTCGGAGACAAACTCACAAACCATAGAGGACAGAGGTGACAGAAACCGTGGAGAGCAGAGTGTATATTAGAATACACATTACCTTATATAGTAATTAGAATATTTGCTATCTAATAACTGTATAATAAAACCCTTCAGGAAAATAAAAAAGCAGCAGCCTACATACGTCAGAGTGAAACCTCAGATCTTAGATGATAAAGAGATAATCTCAAGAGTAACCAGAAATAAAAGACAGACCATCTGCATACGAATTGGTAAATAGGCTGACAGTTGACAGTTTAATAGCAACAAACAAGCCAAAAACAGTAGGATGCTCTTTCATGTACTGGTAAAGGGAAAAAAATTGTCAAAGTAGGATTATGTAATCAACAAAACCACTTTTCAAGAAAAAAGGCAACCCCCTCGCCCCCATATAACACCATACTTACTGGTAAAAGACTGACTATTTCCCTCTAAGAGACAGAACAAGCTGGGGATGTCTGATCTCACCACTTCTGTTCAATGATTTATTGGGTTAGGCAAGAAAATTAAATAAAAGGTATACAAGCTGAGAAGAAAGATGGAAAGGATACCCACGGCAGATAAGATGATCATATGTATAGCCAAACCTATGTAATGCGTGAAAAAAAAACAATTAGAACTGGGAAAATAAAATGTTTCTGAACACAAAATCAACATTCCAAAACCATGTGTGCGTTTATGCACGGGCAGTGAGCGCTCTGAAAGGAAAGGTAAGAGAGCTAGAGAGGTAGCGGCTCAGTGACAGAACACTTGCCTTCTATACACAAGGTTCTGGGCTCAATTCCCAGCAACGCTAAAGATAAAACTGAGGAAACAGTCACAAGGGGCTGCTGAGATGACTCAGTGGGTAAAGGTGCTTGCAGACAAATCTATCAGTCTTTGAGTTCAATCCGAGGCACCTACGTGGTGGAAAGAGAGAATTGATTCCTACTGGTTGTCCCCTGACCTTCACACACACACACACACACAAAATAAATAAATAAATAAATAAACAAACTTTTTTTGAGGCTTCAGATGATTTATTTATACTTTAAAGGTTAAGAAAAAAATCAGACAAGTAAAATTCTCATGGGTTCAAGCTGTATACAGTCACAAAGAAAAGCTGCATGGGGCAAAAACATGTTTTTCCATAGAGGCTTTCCATAGAAAGTATAGTTTAAACATTTAATTGATTAACAACAGCAAACAATAATGATTTATTTGAAGTAAACTCATTGCTATCAGCTACACCTGGGAGAAACATGAAACCACATTTCAAGAACAATTTCATGTTTTGAAGAAACTGAGGTCACAAGACTCTTGTCTTCTTTTTTATTATTATTTTTAATTAGGTATTTTCCTCATTTACATTTCCAATGCTATCCCAAAAGTCCCCCATACCCTCCCCCCCCACTCCCCTACCCACCCACTTCCATTTTTTGGCCCTGGCGTTCCCCTGTACTGAGGCATGTAAAGTTTGCAAGACCAAAGGGCCTCTCTTTCCAGTGGTGGCCGACTAGGCCATCTTTTGATACATATGCAGCTAGAGTCAAGAGCTCAGGGGTACTGGTTAGTTCATAATGTGTTCCACCTATAGGGCTGCCTTTAAGATCCCTTTAGCTCCTTGGGTATTTTCTCTAGCTCCTCCATTGGGGGCCCTGTAATCCATCCAATAGCTGGCTGTGAGCATCCACTTATGTGTTTATAAATAAACTTTTTTATAAAACTATTTATGATAGTAAATATATACAAATAAATACAACAAAACATAAGAATTATAAATGATATCTGGTGTAGTGGCACACAGTATCAATAGTGTTCACATGGTAGAGAGAAAAGGGGGAAGGGCAGGGAGAGAGAGCTCCTTGTAAGGGAACTAATAATGCCACTGCATACAGGACTCTACCCACAAGACCTCATCCAAACCTAAACCTAATTACCTTATGACAGCCGTCCCCAAATGCCATCAGCACTGGAGGCCCAGGCTTCAGCATATGCTCTTTGAGATGGCATAAATCAGTCCATAAAATCCATATCAAATTACAAAGAGCAAGCGATGAAAAATCACATCAAGGATCCAACACTTCTCACGTTAAAGACTTACTACAAAGCTGAGCTGCTAGCATAGCACATGGACTGACATGCCAATCAATAGAATAGAATCAAGTGTCCAGAAATAAACCCTTATATTGATGGCCAGTTGATTTTCAACAAGGGTGCCAGGATAATTCAATAGAGAAAGAGAAAGAAAGAAAAAAAGAACAGTCTTTTCTATAAGTGGTTCCAGGAAAACTGGATATTCACAGGCAAAGGGAAGAAAGACAGAAAATAGATTGTTTCTTATAAACACATAAAAATTATTAACTCAAAATGGTTCAAAGACAAACATATGAACTAAACTGTAAAATTTTAAAGAGAAAATAGATGAATAGATCTTTGTGTCCTTGAGCATGGCACAGGCTTCTCGGATAATATAAAAGGACACTCGGCAAAGGAAAAGTAGACAAATTAAACATCATCAAAGCTTCATCCTTTTATGCTATAAAAAATACACTTGAATATGTTTTGAGACCAGTTCTCACTATGTAGTTCTGGCTAGCCTATAACACACTGTATAAACCAGGCTGACCTCAAACTCACAGAGATTCACCTGCCTCTGCCTCCCAAGAGCTAACAATAAGGAGTATGCTACCATGCCTGGCCTAAATAAACCCTTAAGAATGTGAACAGATAACACCCCAAATAGAAGAAAACATTTTCTCATCAGATACTAACCAAACACTGGGTCCAAGCTTTGTAAGGAATTCTTATAATGTAACAAATTTCAATAACCCACTTTCAAAATGGACGAAGGATCTACAATGACATTTCTCCAAATAATTATATAGACATCCCATAGACACATAAAAATGCTCATTATCATTAGAATTCAAAGACATCCAATCAACCACAGTGCCACGGTCCCATACATAAGGATGGCTAAAATTAGAAATGCCTAATATACGTGTTGAGGATGTAGAGACGTCAGGACCCTTGTCTATGCGTGGGAATAGAAACAGTCATGCTGTTTCAGAGACTGCCTGGCAATTTCTCAGAAGGATAAGCATAGAACTCCAACTGCCGTTCCTCAGTGGTTTTCATTTCAAGAAAAATGAAAGCAGTTTGAGGAGAGGGTTGACAAGAATAAAAGCCCGGATCCCCAAAACCCATGTAAGATGCAGAGCTGATCCAAGTGGTCATGAGACAGGAAGTGGAGACAAGCAGATTCGTAGGAGCTTATGACCAGCTGGCCTGCTGTGTGGAAGAGCTACAGGCCAAACAAAAGTTAGAAGGCACCTAAGTACCGACAGCCAAGGTTGTAGGTACCTATATCTTCCACATACACAAATGCATATTCATGTACACAAAAAGAGTCATGAAAACAATTTCACACAAAACATACGTGAATGTTCATAGCAATACTCTTATAGTGGTTGAAAGGAGGAATATCAAATATCCATCAACTGATGAGCTGATAAATAAAACACCGTTTGTCTATACAATAGAATATTATTGAGCAATAGAAAGGAGTGAAATACATTCTCTAATGGAGATGAACCTTGAAACACACAGGAAACACATCACGAATACGTGTTTGGGTCCATGTATATGAACTACTCAGAATAAGCAAGATTATTGGGTCCATACAGCTGGAAGAGGTTGAAGAAATGTAGGGACTGACTTTAATGGGTTTATTGTATATTTTGGATACAATGAAAATACCAAGGATGCTAAAGTATACTAAATATGGATGAGCTATACATGTTTAAGTAGTTGAATTTTATATTGTGTGAATCATATGTTGTTGAAACTGCTCGAAGAACACTTTAGAGAAAAGAAGACTGAATTTTTGTTTCAACAGACCCTCAGTAGATGAAATTTTGGAATATGTTCTGTAGGCAGAAGGGAAGCAGCCCAAAGATGGGAAAGATGAGATGTAAGATGAAATCACTAGAAAAAAATCTTAATGGAAAATAGAAGATGCTTAGCAGTGATGAGAGATAAGGAACTGATTATGAAATACATCGGAAAATGTTAAGTGAGTCTCAGGAAAAACTGTATAGCCTTAATAATGACAACAGAGAAGAAGTTTGAACATTAGTGAGCCAAATACCCACCCATTTCCAGAAGTTTGAAAAGCAAATGAATGTGAGGAAAACAGGGGGAAAGGAATAGTAGATACCATCAAAAAAAAAATCACAGCAGACAGATGAACAAAGCAAAAGGTGATTCGAGTGATTGAAAAAAATCATTTAAATAAAGAGAAGAGATATGCAAATGGATGGTGGAAAAGTTAAAATAGAAAGATACTACAGGCGAAAACATAACATTGTAGTTATATATATACACATAGCTATATATATCATACATAAGTATACATATATACATATATATATACATATATATACATGTACATATATATAGTTATAACATATAGTTATAGTGAAAACAACATTATCAACAGTGTCAGTATAATAGATTTTAAACTTGAGTTAAACAAAAATTGATCATGTCAAAGTGAAACAGACCAAAACTTACTCAAAAAAAAATGTGAAAAGCTGAGTGGTCCTGTAGCTCCCCAAATTGAACCACTGGATCTTCAGTTAAAACTCTTCCGCAAAGGAAAGGGGGTACATCAGCAAAGAACTGGGGAAGTAGACTCTCAAGTTTGCAACCCCCCCCACCCCGCCAGTGAAGTGATGTGCCCAGACTGAGCTCATCGATAGCCAATTCTTCCCACCCAGACTGTGTTCATCGATGACCTATTCTACATCCCCACCCTAAACCATAAAAGGACAATGTACATCCATTGGCACTTCTAGACTTAACTGTCAAGCCACAGAAGTGTAAGAAGGGGGCAGGTTAGTGAGCGCCACAAGGTACAGCCAGAGGAAAAAAATCAAACTCTAAAGAACTTTAGAGGGCAGGTGACCCAATTTCTTCAGGAAATGCATTACAAACAGAAGGATGGGAGGAAAGAGGACTTTGAAGATAACAAGATCCATTGTGCTTGTGTGGACCTTGAAAAACCTTGAATTGAACAGCCTATCACCAAAATGGAGAACGATGAAGAGGTAATTGGGGAAAATGGAATAGCCCAGATGGTGCCTTAGTAGTTATTACTTTTAACGACTAGGTTATTGTGGTTATTCTTCTAAAGGGTTCTAATACTTTAGAGATGCCTTTTGAGATAGGAATACCAAGAAGGAAATCATGAGCCAGGTATGCTGCTCCACGCCTTTTCTACTGCCTGTACTCGGGAGGTAGAAGTGGGAAGAGCAGCGTTTAAGGCCTGCCTTATCTAACAAGCAAGTTTAAGGCAAGCCTGGGCAACCTAATGACACTCTATCAAAAAAAAAAAAAAAAAAAAAAAAAAAGGCGGGGAAGGGCCAGGACTTTAGCTCAGCAGTAGAGTGTTTATCTACATTGTACAAAGTTTTTGAGACAGAGTGACCAAGGGAGAAAATATCAATCTTACAAACTTGCACAAGATTTTATGTCAAAAATTACAAAATTTCTAAGTTTGTAAGACATCATAGGAAATATATATTCATCTAAGTTAAAGAGCATGAAAAAGATGGCAGTGTGGGGCTGGAGAGATGGCTCAGAGATTAAGAGCATTTGTTGCTTTTGCAGAGGACCAGGATCTTGTTCCTGGCACCTACATGGTAGCTCACAACCATCTGTAACTCCAGTTCCAAGGGGTTTTATGTCTTTGTTTGATCTCTGAGGGCACCAGGCATGCACATAGCGCACAGACATACATACAGGCAAAGACACTCATACACAGAGAATAAAATAAATACAACTAAAATTAATTTAAGATGGCAATGCTATACTGGATGAACTATGAATGCAAAGAAATTCTAGTGCATAAAGTTTCCCATGAAAAATTAGGAGTCTGTTAAAATTGAATTCTTAGCAAAGAGTCTGTGCCTGTCCATGACCCTGAAGAACAAGGGCAAAGCCAAGGCCCTATCCTAGTAACTACATCCCCACCTGTTGTTAGTGTGTACATTATTAAGTTATTGGAATAAGGATGGGTAATCAGGCCAGTAGAGCTGCATATAAAACCAGAAGAAAGGCACATAAGGAAGCTGCTCTGTTGCTGACCAGTGGAGAACAATTAAGCTGCTTCATAAACAACACAGACATGTGATTAACTGTCCATGTGGGGGAAATTACATCCCTACTGTATGTCCCTCACTAATGACAATTCCAGATGGGTGGGATGGCAGCCATATGAAAAGCCATACAACTAAACTTCTAGAAAACAACCTCAAGACATCCTTTTCGGATGTCAGACGGAGTAAAGAATCATTTCTTAAATGTAACACAGAGCAGTCAAGTCACAGAGAAACCAAAGATAAACCTAACCATAGAAAACTGAGGGTGTGAGTTCATCAGAAAACGTAAAGGGGAGAAGACTGGAGTTCCAGGTGTTAACAGGAACCGGTGAGAGGGACTCGGTTTTAAGAGAGGAAAAACACCACTAAAGGTTTCAGTGGGTAAAAGATTTTAGCATTTTTCCATGCAGGAAATACAAATGGCCCGTAAATATGAAAATATTCTCAAACTCACTAATCATCAGAAAATGAAATTTAGAGTCACACTCTGATGTTGTCTCACATGGGTCATATTGTCAAGTCGGGTCTCCCCAAGTGTTGGCAATACTGTGGCTCTGTGGGGTCTTCTGGTGGGAACGTTAAATACAAACTGCAACAACGACAAAAACCTAGAATGTAAGAGTGATGCTCTCAGTAGCCTATTTATAAGAGTAGCACTTGTTAAAGCTTAGGTTCTCAGCAGTGGGAGAGCGCCCGTAGCCTCATCCTCCTCCAGCAAATCTTAAACACACAGTGCCCAAACACTGAGCAAGGCAACGAAGGGTCCAGCAGTGTCGACCCCAGACACAGCCTATACTAAATAATCTACTGTGCCAGAATATATATCATAAATGGTAAAGCTATAAGGAAAAGCGAAGGATAATAAACATCCAATCAGGGCCTGTGTGGGAAGGGGGCACTATCAGAGAGCCACAGACAATCTCCTCAAGTGCCGAGGACAGCCTAGTTCTTGAAACCTAGTTCTAGTACCTAGAAACTTGCTACAGACATGTGGGCATATATTTTGTTATTCTTTAAACTATACAGATATATTTTCCTGTGTGTTAAATATTCCACAATTGAGATATTTTAAATATCAAATTAGATTGCGCTCCAGGCCTTTCTAACAATAATCTTGAAATTTTATAAAATTTATACTCTCAAGAGTGTTATAAAATAATACTCTTGAACGTCTCGATTTCTCTGGCAGAATCCTAGACTCGAACACCTGATATCTCCTTAGTAACAAGCTAGTCCCCTCACCTTACAAAGGAGCTTCAGAGAATGAGGGGGCTTTTAAGAATCATGTGACACCTGAGACAAGGACCACAGACAAAAGCCCAGCAGCCTACAAAACGGTGCCTTTCATTTTGGCACATGCTATGGCGGTGTGTGAGACCTACTTCTAGTCAGGGTGTTCACAGATAACATCCATCTGCATTCTCAACAAGAGGTTCTAAGTTTGTGTAATCTATCCTTCTTACTGCCCAGACATATGATCTGCGTTGCTTTTGTTTTTAATCTTTGAGTATGTATGCGTGCATGCGTGTATGAGGGACTCTGCAAGTAGTGCAAGTGTGTATGCGTGCTTATGTGTATGCATTTATACGAATGTGATGTGTGTGTGTGTGTGTGTGTGTGTGTGTGTGTGTGTGTGTGCACATTAGTGCTTGTGTATGAAGAATGCTGGGCTTATAAGTGTGCACCACCAGACTGGCTTTATATAAGTCCCAAGTATCAAGACTTTATGTAGTAGTCGCTTTAACCACTGAGTCACCCATCTTCCAAGTTCTTGTTGTTTTGGTGGTTTGGTCTGGTCTGGTCTGGTCTGGTCTGGTCTGGTCTGGTCTGGTCTGGTCTGGTCTGGTTTTTCAAGACAGGGTTTCTCTGTATAACCCTGGCCGTCCTGGAACTCACTCTGTAGACCAGGCTGGCCTTGAACTCAGAAATCCGCCTGCCTCTGCCTCTGCCTCCCAAGTGCTGGGATTAAAGGCATGTGCCAACACTGTCCAGAAAGTTCTTGTTGTCTTAATAATTGGAATTTTACATATGTGTGTATGTATGCATCATGGCTATCCATATATGCTCATTCTTACTAGTCCCTCACGTAGCATATGCCCTGTGTGAGAGGCTCTACTCAATCTCCTATGCATCTGCTGTCCTGCTCCTGTTCGCTCCTTGCTTGCCTCCCATCCCCGGCTCCCTACTGTATTTCCAGGACTCCATTTGATTCTTATCAACTTTTACATCCTTCCCACCAGAAACTTCCTCCTCTAGCTCCTTGGAGGAAATGAAGGAACTGATTGTTCCAAGTTTTCTCATGGCCTCCTGGTTCTCTCCACTGGGAGAGATGATTCTAGAGGTGGAGTTGGCAGAGAAAACAAAGGAGAAAAAGAAAAGGGAAAAAACAGGAGCTGTTTCCAATGAGGTAGTAGGCCATGACCCAACTGATTCCATGAAGCAATTGATCCACCACCTGCATGCCCAGAACAGCCTGTGCTCTGTCTCTGCCTGCTCCCACGGCCAGGTATTGTTTAAGAGGATGAATTTCCACAGTGCCTGAAAGCTGAGACCTTCCTGGCCTCTTGTCACCACTGTCCCCACCATCCATCCTGCCTTCCCCTAACCCAGCAAAACTTCATACTGACTTCAAAATGCTCATACGCATGGCAAGCCCCCAAGTTCTTCTCCTGGGCCCACAGGAGGTCAGTTCTAAAAGTTCAGCCTCCTTAGTGTAAATTGAAGCCCTAGAAAGGAGAGGGCCAAGTTCAAGGTCTTCCAAAGACTTAGTGGCAGGAATGAGACTAGAACCCAGTGATCTGGTTCCAAGATCACTCCATCCCCCACTGTCTGTTAAGCTTGCTGCCTGCAGAAGTGAGCAAACACTTGCGAGACATGTTTGCGCGAATCTGCAAAGCTCTCCTGCTGTCAGCCTGGCTTCTTTTGCAGAACTCTCTGTAATGAAATAGTATTTACTCAGGTGACATCACCCATTACAAGCTGGTTCTGCAAACTGACAGGTTTGGAAACTGTTGGTTCCCCAACCATTGCCCAGACTTGAGAGAGCCGCCTTTTGTATCTACCAATATCCTCAGGGAACCCATGCCAAATATCAGAGTACCTGCTGAGTACTGTACTACTCTTTAGTCTTCCATTTCTTTCCACCTAGAGACGGACTGTGTGAAAAGCCAAGCAACCAGACAATCTCCAGATAGGTGTGGACAAGCAGGGCTAGACACGAGACCCAAGGGCCTTTCCAGTTCTTCCTTTGACTCACTCTAGTTTTAGCTGAACTAGTACTGCTCACCTGGGGTTTCATTATCTCTGAGAATCTTTTGTTTCCATTGGAAGAAACAGCTTCTTCCTATAGCTTAATGTGATTGTTTCATAAATTAACTTCCTACTGGGAGATCTTATCCCCAGATTCCCTTAGTGGGGCTTGTTTCCTCCATAAATTCAATTGTTCAGATAACTACTTTTCTCTTACCCACCCTCTATTTATTTCTATAAAATGCCACAATGGAGAAAGCTCCCCAATCAATATCAGCTTGTCTTCTCTGAGTCCTGGGATCAAAGCATGTGTTGTTTTCTGCAGTAGGTTGTTACCATCAAGTTCTGGTGGACAGCCAGGAGTAATGGCAATGCCTGCATTGTTCTATGGCCTCCTGGATCTCTCACCTCACCCTCAGAACCAACCAATGGCTTGGGAGTTATCCCACATGGGGAAAACCTGAACTTCTTAAGCTGGACTGTTGCCTTTCTCCTGGTGGGCTGGAACCATTTTGTCCTGTGTGACTTCCCTTCACTTCCTGCAAACTCCACTGTGCCCCAGTCTCACCCCATGCAACTGTGGCTGGCAACTCCCTGTGCCTGTACTCTGTCCCATTCTGTGGTATCAATGCTTCAATCCCTCCCTCCGTGCTGACAAGATGTCCTTTCTCCCATGGTCTGTACTTTTCTCACGGTACATGGCGCATAATGCGTGCATCTTCTCTCTGCAGACCCATTTAGCTTTTTACAGTTCAGGGATTGTATATTTTGCATCACGTGGCTGGGAACAGGCCAATCCTCTGGCTGCAGCAAGAACCAGTCAGAAGCCTCACATTTTCCATCCCATTGCCAACCTATTATCTTCTATTGGGGATTCGGAGCCTATAATCTCCACGCCACTCTTGACCTGAGGGAGAGTCAAGCACATAGCGAGTTCCCAAGAGATTTTTTTTATTTTAGTGATTGACTCATTCTCAATTTCATGATACCACCAGCTGGGTGGCATGCCATGATCCCCAAGGCCTTGAAATTCAGTGTATCGAGAGGACTGCATAATGTCCATGATCCCCAGGGACTATATATCAGAATCAGCTGGGCAGTGTGAAAACCCAGCCCTGGACTCAGGGATTCCAAACCAAGCTTAGGCATCCACCCCTGAATAAGCTCCATATGATTCTAATGCAGGGGACCCCAAAGCCCATGAGCTCTAACATGCCACCATCTCACGTCAACTCATGACAAAGTCAGACAGCAGCCTTTCCCCTAGTAAGGATCTTCTTCTTGCAAACTCTCCCTGAACTCAACCTGCACTGTCCCCTTCCCTGTTTCTCCAAGTATGTGGATGTGGCCTGGCCCAGTCGGGCTTCTTCTTCAAGAACCAGGAGTACATCTGCACCCAGGACTACCAACAGCTTTATGGCACCCGCTGTGATAGCTGCCGGGACTTCATCACGGGTGAGGTCATCTCTGCCCTGGGCCGTACCTACCACCCTAAATGCTTCGTATGCAGCTTGTGCAGGTGAGTGTCCTAGGAGACCTGGCCCTCTTGGGGAAGCCTGAGGGAAGAGGATAACATGGCCTTTCCCAGGCAGCTCAGGAGCATATAGGCTTTTCACTGAAATCTGATGTTTCTGGACACTTGAGAGTGGGTGGACTGCTCTGATAGGCCAGTAGTTTTCAAACTGTGTCGCCCCCAGATCTTATCTCATCATGCCCAGTGGGATGTAAAGCACTAGTTGATCCTATGATGGCAGGGTAAGGATCTAAACCTCATGGTTGGTGTTCCATTTCCTCTCAAAAGGCCTCCAAGAAAGCCACTGAGTATCTTGTCTCTCAGAAGTCAGTCTGGGAACCAAGTATCATTCTGGCCCAGGCTTCCACACTCTCATCCTTGGGGTAGCATAAGGATGTCTATCGATAGCCCTCCTCCATCATCCCAACACTGTCTCTTGCTGGAAGAATGACCCCAGCAAGTAGCCTCATCTGTGTAAGCCTGGGTAATGGAGGTCAGACCATTGCAACCTCACTAGCTTTCAGTAAGATGTGTGATAAGGTGCACACAGAGACTTGCATCCAGTGGCTGGCCTGCAGTATGCTTGTTCTCACCCCTGCAGTAGGCATCCAACCACCCTCTCAGGACAGTTCCTCTCTGCCCGCTTCCCTGCCAGACAGCTCAGTCACATGTCTGTTAATTTGGCAATGTGCACTATTGGGTCAGCTGCATGCCAAGCAACACATTAAGGAGATGAAATCAAACTGAAGAAAACCTCAGCCTCGCCCACCAGTGTGTTAAAATTTAATGGCCGTCTCTGATTAAGTCATAAGCAAAATATGATTTGAGTACATGTGCATTTTTATTTCAGAAAAGAAAGTATTGATTAATTATTCTCCCTGTAAAATAACCACTGGTTGGTTAGTTGCCAAATAGAGTAACCAGTTAGAATTTCTGACTAATGGCTGTGTAAAAAATAAATAAATAAATAACAAATCGGGATGGTGAGGATATAGCTACCTAGATTCCCATCCCAGATTTCCCTCCACTGTCCCCTGTTGCTCATAGAAAGACAGTGGGGCCACTTGTTCTGTGCTAAGCTCCAAGCGTGTGTGATAGGCACCCTACGTCGCATGAACAAAAGCAGCCACTCAGCAAACGGCATTGGCAGTGCTGGGGCTCTAGATGTAGTTTATCATTTTGTTGGGCAGGCAGATGTATGGGCTTGAGACCCCTCAGCTAGAGGAACAGAGCCAACACAGGACAAGGGGGAAATGTTTGGAGAAGACTGATAGTCTTCTCATTGGAAAGAGGGTTTTGAGAGATGTCTAGATAGTGAAAGAGAGAAATTGGCAACTTTGGGGCCTGAGTGGTCCTTTGATGCATGGGGACAGGACAAGCTGCAATGACAGAACAGCTCTGTGAGGAGTGGGTCGCCTCTCCGTTACAGCTGGGGAGCATAAGCTCACAGCGACAGTATGACTTTGCAACCGTCACATGATGTAACTAGCCCAACAAGTCTTCAAGTTCCTGGAACCTGGATTCTGGGTGCTTTATGCAGTCTGTCATTCTGAATAGCACTTGACTTGTCTGATGCTCTAGGAAACAAGCTACGCATCTTATAGAATACCCAAGCGCATGCCCTGTCAGTCACCCAGAGCTACAGAATCTTTAGAACAGGAGACATTGACTCTCTTTCTCATTCCCTTGCAGGAAGCCTTTCCCTATTGGAGATAAGGTGACCTTCAGTGGGAAAGAATGTGTATGTCAGACGTGCTCCCAGTCAATGACCAGCAGCAAGCCGATCAAGATCCGTGGACCAAGCCGTGAGTCCTCCCCATAGGCACTGCTCTGTCCGTGAACACGTCCTCCTGAGTACCCTGTCCTGGTGGGAAGCAGGGGAGGCTGCCACCCTGGATGCGTTGAATGCACCTGAAGCATTACCCAGTTGGCATACAGCCCAGACACAATGCAGGGAAGACAGGCTACCTAGCTATAGGGAATGATAGCCAGAGTCACTTTGGTAGGATTCTTTCTAGGACAAAGAGGGGAGGCGTTCCTGATTCTATGTACCAACACTGCAGCAGAGTTGATCAAGTGTTTTGTTCCCACTAGTTCTCCGTTTCTAGAAACTCATGCAAGAAGTCAGGAGTGGTTTTAAGAATAAACCCCACAGAGCATGTTTCCAGGACCACTAGATCAGCCTTGTGGATCATGATGTGAAAAAGCCTATTTCTGGGCTCATCTGGAATCTTTGAGAATGGAATCCAGGGGTCACCCAAGAGACCTGGGTGATTCATTAGCTGTTCTTAGGGCGAGAATAGCATGAGAAAGACATCAACCACACCATAATAACAGGACGTTTTTATCAAGCCACATATTGGAGGGGGACATAAAGGTTGAGAGTATGCCTTAGGGCAGTCCTAATCTGCGGAAGTCAGTCCACTCAGTGTGTGTACTGACAAGATGCTTACATCACTGTTCTTAGATGTCCTTGTAGAGCCGTGGACAGCACGCACCCACAAACACACACAGATCCAGCACTCTAGGTCTCCTGAGCCACACTGAGCTCCAATGATCTTTCATGTTATATGATACCCTGGCTCTTGTCCCGTCAAGAGAATCAATGAAAACCCATTAGCATCCTGTGCTGCATTACTGTGTGGGTACAGAGGCCGCCAGGCACGGCACCAGCACAGTCAGCATGCTGGAGCTGCATCACACCAAGGAGGCGAGCCACGTCAGCTGCCCTCAGCTCCCAGGGGCTCCATTACAGCCTGCCTCGCTGTGGTGAACTGATGGGAGAGGCAATGAATGGGCTTGCCTTGCCTGCCCTTCCTTTCCGTGAAGTCAGATTTGTTCCTGGGATAGGATGTGATGTTAAGGACTCTTCCTTTAGTGTCCTTGACAATACTCAAGAACAATCTATTGCTCTGGCCAGGTTTCATCCCCAGGTGGCTGAGTGTGCACACAACTATCCTTCATAACTCCTTGATATCATATCCCTATGACCAAAACACTAGATAAGGGTTCTTGCCCCGTGGCTTATGCTTCCTGGAAGCTCAGAGACCAGTGGTCGCATATGTGAAGAACAGACGGAAGCAAGCTTGAGTTGGGAGGCTGCCAACCAGCTGCATGAGACAAAGTGGTCTTATAGCCTCCTTGATTTATACAGCTATGAAAAAAAAAAAACTAATGGGATGCCTTATCATCTTCGCAGGAGTGTTGTAAAAAGCCACAGCGTTTCTGTTCAGGGATCAGGTTAGCACGATTGGTTTAGGCTTAGGATGAATATGACCAGAGGGTTACCTAAAGGGGAAGACTCATCCTGAATGTGGACACCATAGCCCCTTAGGCTGGAGAGGCAAATGGCTTACCATAATGGGCTGAAACATTCAAAACCATGAGCCAAAATGAATCCTTTTTTCCCCCTTAAATTGTTTCTTTCTGGTGTTTGGTTACAGCAATGAGAAAGGCTAGCTGACTCCAAGGTTTACTGTAGAAAACACACCAAAGGAACATGGAGAATAAGATTCCTGAGTCCACTGTGAATTCTCTGGGGTGCACTGTGTGTTTCTGTGTGTGCTGAAGTCTCAGAAACAGGACAGGCTTTCTCTACCGAGTGAAAGCCTAATATAGGGACAAGTGCTAGAAGAGAGAGATCTAACATGCCTCCACCATAGTTTTGCAGATTGGGATATCCAGAAGGATGAGGGAGAAGTTGTTAAAGACAAACGAGTGGGCATGTGAGCGGTTTCCAGGGGAACAAAGGCCCTTGGCTTAGCTCAGAAATAAAAGCATCTACCCGTGCACCCACCAAGTATATTTCCTTGAAGTATCCTCTGCAGAGATGATTGCAGACTCTGCAAGGGATCCCTGACTAGAGGGCATAGTAGATGCTTCCTGGGCTCCTAAGGAATGGAGAGAACCAAAGCAAGAACTGAACGACGGAGAAAACATACCAGAGGACAGAAAAAGGACAAATCACCGAGTTGGGTTTTTTTTTCTCTTAGCTATAAGAGTGTGAAGTTTCATCCCTGTAGTGTGGATATATTCTGGCAAAGCTAGGATAATATTTACTCAAAGGAAAATAGTCATAAACTGTCAAGAAGAAAAAAAAATCATGTTATTGTCTGTAAAAGAAATACTCCCAGATCATAGATCTCATAAAGAAGAATCAATAGCAGGAGAACCATCCACATCAATATTAGCACCACCACAGTCATTACCGTCACCAGCACAAACATCACCAGCACCAGCACAGTTGTCACCGTTACCAACACAGGCATCACAATCACCACCAGACTCATCACTGTCACCACCGTCACCACCATAAGCATCACCACCACAGCGGTTACCATCACTAACAAACCCCTCCGTCACTACTAATCCACCATCACATGTGTCACCATCACCACTGACAGCATTTATTCTATTGTTAGGCATTGCAGACAATGGACAGATATCTCAATCATTACAAAGCTATGAAGGCAATAAGAGTAATTGTTTTATAAGTATGAAAACCGAGACTCAAAACCTATAAATGACCTTCCCAAAGTAACACAGATGTTAAGGCTCTGAGGCTATTCCCCTAGCTCCTTATATGAGGAGTATGTCTTTCTAATTGGATAAGGTCCTGTCTTCCTAGGCTAGTTGCCTAAAGCAAGGTGAATAACTTTCTGCGCTTCACAAAGCTCACTTACTTTTGCTGACCTAAATAGAATGAATGATGTAGCCCACTAAACTAAAAATGGCTGCATGGGATCTCTCGGGGCTTTGATAGTAAAGTGAGAGATTTGGGAGGAACAGGTGGGGGCATCATGCTTCCTGCCAGCTGAAGGCTGTAATTTTGGAATGGAGAAGCATACAAGAAGAGTGGACAGCTGGCTCCCAATGAAATACCAAGGATAGAGAGTGACTCTCCCAACCCTGTTTATGGCACCAGACCCATGGGCTCCCAGAGAGGTGTGTCAATCAGTGAACAGGAGCAAAAGGAGAAGGAAGAGGGAGGAGAAGTCCCAGGGAACAGGAAGCCAGGACAATGGAGGACCAGCAGAATAACACGGACAGAAAAGCCACAAGTGAGGGCATCCCAGAATTCTCAAAAGCAATAAGCAGGGCTTCCCTTCAGATCCGAGACTTGGCAAACACACAGGATGCGTGTGAAAATAAATACAAGAATGTCAAATAGAAGAACCACTTATGTGACTGTCAGTTCTACTGACCTGGTTGTAGGGAAGACATTTAGAAGAGGAACTTACCAGAGCCACTTCACTCCGTTCTCTGCCCAGCCTCCAACCACTACACCCCACTGGCTGCTAATTGTTTGTAGCTCGGTATGCTAAATTCATCTCAAGTGTGTCCCTCTAGCCTGTAGAAATGGCACTTTTTTGGAATGTGGCCATTTCTACCAACAGCCAGCTACCAAGGAAGCCTCATTGAAGAGTCAGAGAGTTTCATACTTAGCTAATATGATGCTTGCCACTAAGGAGTTTCTGTGTGGATGCAGATGGGTACATCAAGGGAAGCACAAGGCATGGTGGTTAAGGGGGGAAGAAAAGAAACCACGGTTGCCTTTAGTTATTTGAAGGGATTGCCAGGGAAGAAACAAAAAGACTGTTCTTTGATACGGAAGAATAAGGAAAGTGACAGAGTCAGGTCTCGGCTCCACAGAAGGAAGACATCCTTGACAGTCATGCCTAGCCAAACACGACACAGCTGACCCAGGAAAGGCTGAGCCTTCGCATGTAATAAGCCATGAAACAGGCACCACCTGTCAAAACTATGGTAGATCCCTGCCCTGCCTGGGACACATGACCAAGTGCTCTGAGAACTTGAAGCCTCTCTGTGATGGTTAAGTCCTCTTGAGGAGCCACATAGACAGTGTGACCAGACACTGTCTGTTAATAAAGAGAGGAGGCACCTGACCTACCAAAGCCATTGTTTGGGGGGAGGGCGAGTGTTACAGGGAGACATACTGATTCCAGAAAAATGAAAGGGAAAAGGATAAAGCTATGCATTCTTTGCTGTCTAGCCTGTCCGGAGGCTTAAAGCACGTTGCAGTTGGAGACCTTCCTACCCCAGCTTATGCTAAGGGATGTTCGAAGGGTGCTCAGCAGTCAAGTGTTCAGACTTCAGGAACTGACCCTACCAATGCTCAGGTCCCAGATGCTCCCAACAGCCTTCTAAATGTCCCACCCTTTAGACACACCATCTCCTCTTCCAGGACCAGATTAAGGGTGGTCTAGCCAGGTCCCCCGAGTTTAGATGCAGCTTCCCCTCACATGCTCCAAAGTGTACATCCATCTTGTGACGCCAGTAAGGAGGTTTGACATCTGATAAACTTTCCCCAGTGACCATGTTCCTCCTCCAGAGTGGACCATCTGATCAGCAAGGCCCGAATCCCCAGGATTTCCCAAGTACCCTGGATGCTGGCTGCATTTCCTGCCCCACCCACCCCGCTCTACACTCATTGAACAATAGGCAGACCAGACCACTGGGTTCCAACTTATTTTCTGTCCAATTCTGGCTCAAGAGTAACAGTGACAGGGAGCAAAACTACATTTCTGGTTTGGGACAGTCTCTTTAGGCTCTTCTCATTGTGTGCTGGGGAGAGATGAACATGGGGGATCCACTCCTTTGCCTGAGCACTATGAGATCCAGTCATTCTTCAGACTTCCTTCAGCCAATATCCTTTGAGTTACCACTCTGTGCCTAGCACCAGGCTAAGCAGATAGATAGATAGATAGATAGATAGATAGATAGATAGATAGATAATAGATAGATTTAACACAAAACACAAGTATGGCCTGTCACTAGTTATTTTTCTCCTTATTGCAGTCAAGTACTAAGTTGGAAAGGTTTCTCTTTGGCTCATGGCTCAGAGACTATGGTCCATCATGCCAAGGGGTGGCATGTTGTCAGGAGTGAGTCACAGCTGTGGCAGGAGCATGTGTTCATATCACAGCAGTCCAAAGAGAACACAGTCACTCCGCCAGCTGCCATTCTCCTTGTCTCCTTTTGATTCAGCCCAGCCCATAGGGTGGTGCCTGTTACACTCAGGGCAGGCAGAATCTCCCCACCCCCCCCCATCAATTCAAACCATATATAAATACCCTCACATCTAAATGTGTGCCTCTTGTAGGACTCCAAATCCAGTTGGACCAAGTTGACCAAGTGGATTAACCGTCCCATAGCCTTTACCTAAAAAAGGAATGGAAAGATGCAGCCTGTCTCCAAAAACAGGCCTTCTCAAATTTTACCATGCAGAGGTCGTGGTAGGGTTCCATTCTCTAGATGGGGACTGCAATAGTGGATGTTCAAGCTTCTAGATGATGCAAATATGACAGGCTCTAGGGTGATGAAAGAGAGCATGAGCTTACAGAAATGGCGGTCATGGTAAGCAGCAGGACAGCACTTTCCTTCCCAACACTCTATGGTCCTTTGTCCACAGGCCAGAGCTCTGGCAACCTTTCTTCCTGCCTGGCAGGGTCTCTGGGTACAGGCAGCACCAGGGTGGGGAATAAAATGGTATCCAGGGATACAGGTTCCCTTGGCAGGTGATGATGGCCAGACCCAAGATGTTCTTCCTTTTGTCTTCTCAGACTGTGCTGGGTGCAAAGAGGAGATTAAACATGGCCAGTCACTTCTGGCACTGGACAAGCAGTGGCACGTCAGCTGTTTCAAATGCCAGACCTGTAGCGTCATCCTCACTGGGGAATACATTAGCAAGTGAGTGACTTTCTCCCTCTCCCCATCAGGTCTCCTGGGGCTTCTGCATCCCACAAGGCCTGCCCCACTATCCTCTCCTGAATCCCCAACATCACCATCACCATTCATCACATCCATTTGAAGCCACAGAAGCCACAGTGGCCACCCTCCCAGCCTCTTCTACCTTCAGGCCTTCCTGGGTTGTTCCATCTCCCATGATGCACTGGTGGTCTTCACCTGTGGCTCCTTCCTTTCTTTCCATATACCTCTAACTCAGAGGTAGCCGGCTCCATGCCATCATTCCCACCTCCATCACTACCATCAGACTGATCTGTTTTACATGGGCTACCACTATTTATAATTATATATAGTAATGTGTATGTTTTAAATTTTAATAATGAGAATGCTTCCTAACACTTACTGAGCTCTCACTATGCACAAAGAACTAACAAACATCTTGGGATGGACTATGACATTAGACTTCCTTCCCCTCTCCAGGCATGGCACATGCCTTTTTGACCCCAGCACTCGAGGCAGAGGCAGAGGCAGAGGCAGAGGCAGAGGCAGAGGCAGAGGCAGAGGCAGAGGCAGAGGCAGAGGCAGAGGCAGAGGCAGAGGCAGAGGCAGAGGCAGAGGCAGAGGCAGAGGCAGAGGCAGAGGCAGAGGCAGAGGCATCTCTCTCTCTTTCTCTCTCCCTCCTCCCCTCCCTCCCTCCCTCCCTCCCTCCCTCCATCCATCCATCCATCTCTCTCTCTTTTCCTTTTGTTTTTTTTTTTTGAGACAAGGCTTCTCTGTATAGCCCTGGCTGTCCTAGAACTCACTCTGCAGACCAGACTGGCCCTCAAACTCACAAAGATCCCCTGCTTCTGCCTCCTAATTAAAGGTATGCACTCCCACTGTCTGGCTTGGTATACTAGATTCTTGAAGATGCCTTCAGCACTATGGTCTATCTCCTCCTCTACTCCGTTTTTCTCTAACATCCTTCCCTTCCTTCTCTGCTCCCCTCTCTATTAGATTTATCCCCAGGCAGATTAAATAGCAAAGAAAATCATCAGTGGTGCCTGGCTTTAGATCATCAGTTTAGCAAGGTTGGTGAAAGAAACCTTTCTCTAGAAATGGCAGCAGAAGCCCCACAACTACTCTGACTTAGCTACCTTGCTTTACCTGCCCAGTCCTGCTCAAACACTAACCAGGGAGGCCCAACCTTATAGCAGCCCTTGTGATACTTAGGAAGTAGGAAAGAGTGGCCTCCAAAGGAAAGCCCACATACTGCTGCCTGAGGAAGGAGAAGTAGCTACTGGCCAAACACACCAGTCTGTGTCCACAGTGCATAATGGGGCTGTGACCTCCAGAGCAAGGAAGGATCCCCTTCTAACAAGCTACAGATTCCATCTGGAGTCTGAGAGCTTCGTGGAAGGTTTGAGCTGGGCCTTGAAAGACTGGGTAAGATTCAAAATACAAAGACAAGTATGGAGGCAGAATCCCAGCCCATCAGGAGAAGTAGGGTGGGCATAGGTCAGTCACTTCCATCCAGTTTGGGAACACAAGTATGTACAGGGGTGAAGCAGAATGCCAGGCTGCAGAGGTGAGCTGAGGTTAAGTCACTGAAAGTCCTAGATGCCATGTTCGTAGGTTTTAGGCATTCCCCCTCTAAGCATGCCAAGGAAGGAATGTCTATGGGAAGTCACCAGCCAAGTGTCCAGCACACAGCTCTGGAGCCCCAGCCTAGATTACCATCCCCCCGGGTCTCTAGAGTCTATCCCTGGGCCCTTATCTGCTGCAGCAAAGTGGCAGGAGTCATGAAGTTATTACAAATGCTCAAGGCCGAAATCCTCCTGCCTGGATGACCTTGGCCAAGGACTCAACAGCTCTAAGTCATAGTTTGCTCATTTGTTAATAAGATGACTCCAGAGGTCTATGTTCCATATCTAATAAGGACACAGTAAATGCAACCTTTCCCATCTGCCTGTGTTTATAATTATGTATATTTCCAGTTCCCTAAGGTGTCCCCAACCCAGGAATCCAAGTGAAGTTGTATTGGCATTTTTTTAAACCCAGATGACAATTTTTTCTTTGTGCTGCTACCCATACTTACACAGAGTGAGAACCAGCGTTACCTGAGTGGTTAGTGGTCAGGTTAGTTGAGTCAGAGAGGTTTTGGGTCAGAGTGACTTTAACATTAATGTTAATTACCTTGCTCCCAGGTATTTCTTGTCTCCAGCTGGAGACAGAAATAGCATGCCTGCTCTTTAGGCCTGTGTCTGATCCACCTTACCCTATACCCAAAAGTGGAGAACAGTCTCCCTGAGGACTCTCATAGCCACCATGGTGATCGATGCCTTTCCTGAGTTGGCAGTGAGCCAGACACAGAGGAAACCCTAGCCTATCCTGAGCCCGTCTCCTTCAATCCTCATGAAAACGTGGGGAGAAGCCAGAACACCTGGGCTTGATCCTCAGTGCACACAGTCCTGGATGACCTGGGGAAGTCACTCAACTGTTCCATGCTTGGGCTTTCTTATTCACACACTGAGAGATTAATAGTACTGACCTCCCTGGACTGCCATAACTATTAAATGGAATGATCCATGAGAATCAAAGCAAGCAATGCCAGCCATCAGCTGTAGAGAGCAGTATAATAAGCCATAGCCAGGCTGGCGAGACAATCTAGTGGGTAAAGACACCACACAAGATTGACACCTGATTTAAATCCCAAGTTCGATCTCTGGAACCCATGGAAACATGGAAAGAGAGAACAAACTCCACAATTATCCTCTGAGCCCCACATGACTGCTGTGGGACACCACATACCATACCACACCACACAAACACACCCACCACCACCACCACCGCATATACACACAACTATAATGGGAGACATAGTGTATAAACTGTGGGAGACTTCTTATGGTCTATCAGCTCAACCAAGTGGATATGTTTGGCTTAAGGAAGAACTCTTGAGGGTCTGTAAGAAACTGATCATATTGTTACATCCCAGAGGGAAACCAGGAAAGTGTGGAAGGAAAGGGAGAAACATTTCCCTTATGCCTGTCTGTACCATGTGTGAGCATTACGTTTCCTACAGCAAACAAAACATGTCTTAAACTATGTCTTAAATAATTTTCCAAAACAGTCCTTTGGGACCGAGAGAGGCAGATGGGTCTGGATAACTTATGGGGATGGGGGAGAGGAAAAAAGCAGAGACACCAAAAATGGCAGCTCAGAGTAGTGTTCCCATCGGGGCTTAGGGACCTGACCAAATGCAGGTTCCCATGGATTTTCTTTAGCTATATATCTGAGGGGCAGTTTGAGTTTGAAAAGCATTCTCAACCTCCCAGTCTTGTCCAGTTCCGAACAAGACCTGGACAGACGAGGTTCTAGATAAGGACACCCTCCCCACTCTACTAACTCCCCCTCCTATGTGAACTTCCCTTGCAGAGACGGTGTTCCATACTGCGAGTCTGACTACCACTCCCAGTTTGGCATCAAATGTGAGACTTGTGACCGGTACATCAGTGGCAGGGTCTTGGAGGTAAGTGAGACAGAGTGACCAGAGGGACCATGGAAATGTGTGAGCAGGGTGGCCTGGGACTCCAAAAAGTCATCACCTAAGAGGAGAAAGTCCCCCCTCCCCGTGTCCCCTTTTCCATTGCTTCAGCTTCCCAGCATCTGCTTACTGCGTGGCCCTGACCAGATAACCTTGCCAAGAGCTTGAGCACCCCCAAAATAGAAATGTGGACAAAATAATTCTTGGTTCAAAAACCGCTGCGCTGGAAAAATCGGTTGCTCCTTTGGATTCAGACTCAAGACAGATTTCTAAGGAGTAACAATTAGGATTTTCCTCCAGGCTCTGCCTCGGGATGGAAGCCCTTTTTATGTTTTAACTGTTTGGTAATGTGCTGATTTAAGAAGCAGCTTGTCTAGCAGCTTGCTCTCCAAACCCTTCTTTGGCTGGCCTGTTGCCATGGCAACCGCTCTCCCAAGCCTCTGATGCAACAGCCTTCTCTGCCAGTGACAGACCACCTACAGCCCTTTTGCTGAGGCTTTGGCCTTCCCAGCCTTTCCTTCTACCCTTTTGGAGCTAGATGCTGCCTTCCCATACTTTGGGGTCACCTACCTTGAAGAGCTCAGCGCAGAGAAAAAATAATAGCCCAAGGGCAGGGACAATTGAGGTGTGGCTTGTCTCTACTGCTAGCTCACACCCGTCTTTGAGGTGAGCATCTTTGTTATCTATAGGCCTCAGTTTTGCATCTGATAGTGGCTATGGAACCATAGGCTGGTTCAGCTACTGTAGGCATAATTATTAGCGTGGTCATTTGCTTGTGGTTTTCTTGAGGACTAAATTGAGAAGGAGTCTATAGCCACATATGGCTCAGCAGAAGAGCAAAGCAATCAGGAAAGGTCTGTGTGAGAAAGTGCGTGGAAGCAGAGCCTTCAAGATGATGAGGTCACTGTATGAAAAGTTAGGGAAGCTGGACAGTGGTGGCCCAGGCCTTTAATCCCTGCATTCCAGAGGCAGAGACAGGTGGATTTCTGAGTTTAAGGCTAGCTTAGTCTATAGAGCAAGTTCTACGACAGCCAGGGCCACCTGAAGAAACCCTGTTTCCAAAACCAAGAAACAAAACAAAACAAAAATTTTTGAAGGTGAGACTTTATACACCATGTTCAAGAGCTTGGGTTTTATATACTAAGTATAGGGGAAAACCTTTGGAGAACTTTAGAACAGAGCAGCATGATAAAATTGCATGTTTTAAGAATTGCACTTGATGAGATATGGAAAACTCACTGTAGGGAGTCGGAGAAAATCAGATAATCAAATGCAGTGAGTTCCTAAATGATGAAGCATCTCTAAGGACCAGCCAAGAGTGCCAAACAGAGCAAAAGGAATGAGCGCAGGAAAGGTTGCTGGGCCCAGCTTTCCAAGGCTGTGGGTTCAAGATGGAGTCGATGTATGATTCACTGGACACTGGGGAGTTGGGAGAGACAGAATGGGAACAACCTGTCCACTGGAGGAAGCTAGAAGGAGGCCACCAGGAGCCACAGCATACCTTTGTCTCCAGCTTCGTGGAAGTAGAAATTCAATGTGTTCAGCCAATGTGGGACAACTTGAGAATTTGGGGACTGAGGAAGAAGAAACCAAAGTAGGGGCAAAGTGTTGAGTCTGGGTGACAAGAAGCTTAGATTAGGGAGGCTGGGTGTGGTGGCGCACGCCTTTAGTCCCAGTACTCGGGAGGCAGAGGCAGGCAGATTTCTGAGTTCGAGGCCAATCTGGTCTACAGAGTGAGTTCCAGGACAGCCAGGGCTACACAGAGAAACCCTCTCTCAAAAACCAAAAAAACCAAAAAAAAAAAAAAAAAAAAAAAAAAAAAAAAAAAAAAAAAAAGCAAAAAAGAAGCTTAAATTGGCATCTGAAGCACCAGAAACAGATGAGAAACCATATGATCCCGGCAGAATCTTAGAGAACATTTGAGATGGGCTATGACTGAAATCCCAGGAAGGTTGCAAGGAGATAGACAAGAGCATAGATCAAAGCCCAGAAACAAAGCCTAGACCCAGAGAGACGGACACCAAAGCACTCAGAAGTGAGTGAGAGTAGAGGAGGTAGTCAAGATTTCCAAGGCGGAGGAGAGATACTGACAGACTGGAAAAAGCACTAGCAACGGCCTTGTAAAATGGTTGCCTACAGGTGACACAGAGATCAGGAGCTGCTATAGAGATAATTAAGGCTATAGGTGGAAGGTTGTAGAGATGGCTCAATTGGTAAAGGGTTGGCTTTGGAAGCACAAGGACCTGAGTTCGATTTCCCCAGAACATGTGTTAAGAAGCCAGGTACAATGGTGCTTATGTGCTGCTCCAGGGCTGGAGAAGCAAGGACAGGCAGAGCCCAGGGGTTCATGGGTCAGCCAGCCAAGCACCAGCCAAGCCTACCTGGTGAGTGTTCAAGCAGTGAGAGACCCTATCTCCAAAGACAAGGTGAAGGGAATGGAGAGATGGCTCAAGTTAAGAGCACTGACTGCTCTTCCAGAGGACCCAGGTTCGATTCCCAGCACCCATATGGCAGCTCACAACCGTGGGAAACTCCAGTTCTAGGGGATCTCATGTCTTCTTCTGGCCTCTGTGGGCACCAGGCATAAAAAGGATGCACAGACAGACATCATGACAAAGCAATCACATCATAAAATACAAGTCGTTTTAAAAGTGAACACTGAGGAACTCTGGCCTTCACAAGCAGGTGCACACATATGAGCTTGCACACCCATGTGGACCTATAGGTGCATGTGCACACAAGATATGGGAGGGAAATTGATAACACTGTAAGAGGATGGAGTTTCAAGAAACCTAGCAGCTCACTTGGAGTGTTGGTCAAAGGCTGGTGCAGGCGGTGGAAGCTTGCCTTAAATGGGAATTGTTGGCTACTTCTGCATGACCGTGAGGAAGAAGCATTCAGAAAATTGCAGAGCCAGTGGAATGGAGGCCACGGAGCTGGATTTTCTTTCAAGAGAAAAATCTTGACACACACTGTAGCTAGAACCGTTTTCTAATAGTTACTTCGGTAGTCTCTCCCTCCAGTGGCAGCTGTCACTGGAAGCCAGTCGACCCTGTCCTTCAGCCTGTTGGACTTACTGACTTCTTTTTTTTTTTTCTTGGAGTTGGGAAAGACATTTCGCAATCAGGTATCCCATCCTTGTTTTATCAATGAAGAAAGGAAACACCCAAGACAAGTGGTACCTTTGCAAGGTCAGAGACAGAGATGAAGTGTGGGACTCCACCCTTCTGGATCCTACACTGGTGCCTAAAGCTCTCAGCCACTCAGAGACTAGGAAAAAAAAATATCATGGATTTGAATTCTAATTTTGCTATGTCTAGCCAAGACAGTTGAAGACAGTTGAGTCAGCCTTTGTCAATAGTGAAGACTGCCACTTCATCTTAATGGATATGTTAAACAGGGCTTTATTTAGTCGGAAGGCAGAAGCTACCCTCAAATCATAGGGGCTCAAAAGGAAATGTATCCATTCTCATAATAAGAGTGTAGTCATCATTCTGGCTCCAGGCACTGCTGGAGAATGTGGCTGATCAAAATCACTTGAATCTTTGACCATCTTGGCTCCATGGTCTTCTGCATTGCCTTTATTCTGAAAAGGGCCCTGTTTCGAGGTTGGGGTATTGGACACCAGTTGCTCAAGCTCAAATCCTACCAGCCACATCCACAGTGGATAGCAAACTGTTCTTTGCTAATAGTTCAGCAAACAGCTGGGGACTCTCTGGATAACTTCAGGCCCATCTCTGAACCCGCTGTGCCTGTAGAGTTAGAATCAGCGTATTGGTGGGTTTAACACAATATAACCATATGGCCTGATGGCAGGAGGTCCAACTGAGCAAGGCTTGGTGCTATTTCTGGAAGATGGGAAAGGATGCTGGCTAGGCAGTTGCCCAGTACTGGGCCAGCATATTTCCAGTATACTGCTGGCACTTAAAATTCTTTCTCTTCTTCTCATCCCAACCTTCCCGTTCCCTTCTGAGGCCATCTTATGACTCCTCCTCTGGGGACAGACAGACTTCAGTATGCTGAGTATCAGACACACCCTTCCTTCCTGTGTCCTCAGCAAAAGGAGCCACAGCCTGCTTTTGCTCCATTTCAAACCTTGGCTGCCATTCTCAGTACTTTCTAATATGGCCTCGTTTGGCGGTGATACCAGCTCTCCGCTATTTTTCTTCCCTGCTTTCCTGACCTCGGGTTGTTAGTGGGTGAAAGGCTGCCCTGGTAGCCTCGATTCTCTCCCATTGTTGTCTAAGCCCTTCCAGGACCAAGGTGGCTGAGAGTAGCATGAAGTCTCTTTCATCTGGGGCAGGGTGGTAGAGTGTGACATTTAAGAAGATGTGTGCTTCAGTGTTGCTGGGGCACTGTTGCCACGAAGGGGGAAAATCAGGGCCAAAAAAGGCCTGTAATTGAAAGGATAAGGAGACACGGTAGGAAGAGGCTACTAATTAAGCTGATTATCCTTGTCATGGTCCCACAGAATCAGTCCCACGACTTCCTTACTCGGGAAAATAGCAGGCTCCTTCTAAAGTTTGAATACAGCTCGCTTGGTTGAAGACAAGGACTTTTTTTTTCATTGGTGGGAGCCAAATAAACAACCAAGAATGGAGAAAGGAGACACTGAAGATTATTCTTCTTCTGTAAGAATCTGCCCTTTTCACATTCTCGATAAGAGTTTCTCCAAAAACAGACAAGCTGATCCCAAGAACCCCGCCCCTAAGACTGTTTGGAAGCATGGCTTCTTTATACGACTGTAATTTTGGAACTGACATCAGACCAACTAATGACCTAAAAGAGGATTTCACAACACCCAATAGTAATTCATTTACTTCATCCCTCCCCCAAAATACCTATCCCGATATGAAAAAATATCCATCAAAACAGGCTGCACCTCCCATCCCAGGCTCTGAGCTGCTCCTCCCATATGGGAACCCGAGATCTGTCACCAAAGGTCCCTTGCACATCAGGTCTTATGGGATACAGTCCCAGCATCTGATGCAGAAGTAAGACAGGGCCTGACACTGCTACTGGTTTCCAAGAAGACCTTCAAACACAACCTTCTCAAAAGCCAACCCCTCTCCAACCCCCAAAGAGATTTGGCAACTTCACTCATTTGCCAGAACCAGGTTAGAATAGGCCAGTCTGAGAGATCCAGATGGAAGAGTCTAGGAGCTCTGGGGTCCTGCTTCTCACATAATGTAACTTACACACTGAGCACATTTCAAAAAAAATCAGCCCTTCATAGGCTTTTCTCGTATTTTCTGGCATGTTTGTAAACTTCACACACTTAGCCTTACCTAACACTTTAATCTGTCTCTAAGTTGACTCACTTAACAGACAACTGGTAAAACATAACAGGAAAAACCAAGTCATTTGCCAAATTGAAGACAACCCAAAATGAATATAGTTCTGGCCAAGTTTTCTTGTTTGTGAAGACTTCAAGCCTCGTACTTGTTCTCATTCTTAGAAAAATAGATCAGTGTGCTTTAGATAATGCTAAAGATTCATGGACTCTAAACCGGTACATTCCCCTTGGTGAAATCAGAATTCAAACAGGGTTAAAAGGATTTCCTTATCTAACATCTATTAACCATCTATCTATCGATCGATCATTATCTCTGACTCTCTCTTTATCATAGTACTTACAGTCATCTTTGTTATCACTAGTATTAAGGGCCCCTCAGGAAGACTTGGGGACATGCTGGCAGTCCTCAAAATGACCTTTCCTTGTGGGCAATGAGGGTGTGGGAAGAGAAACCTCTGAATCCCCTGCGTGTGTCCAAGGAAATCCCATGAGTTTGCATCAGGACCCATGAAGGAATAACCAAGATCGTTGGGTAAACTCTCATATGGTTGTGGATGCCCCTGGGCAGCCTCCCAACCAACCACAGGGCAATGGAAAGAGACACCAACACCACCAATATACCCAGGACGGGTTCACCCACCAGCCGTACTCTACAATAAACCCAATCTTGATGCTTCTACTTCATGTCCTGGTTTCCACAGGCAGGAGGGAAACACTACCACCCTACCTGTGCCAGATGTGTACGCTGCCACCAGATGTTCACTGAGGGGGAGGAGATGTATCTCACAGGTAAGCAAATCTGACTCTCTCTCTAAGGCATTCTGGTAGGCGCCCGGCTGGGAATGAGATCCGACCTCCTTCCATTTCTGTGATATCTTTGCTGTTGGCTTTTCCTCAAGGTTGCAATTAATTCTCTCCTCTCTGGGTGGATGAGGAAAGTTGCCGGCGTGGCTAATATGAAGTGACATGTAATCTGCCTTCCATCCCTGTGTGCCTCCGCCGGCTGCTCCCCTGGCCTGCTTCCCTGGCAATGCCAGGAGTAAATTGCTCTGGCTCCACCTGGGGGTGAGAGGTTGAGGTAAATGAGGCCAAGGAGTTAAGAGAACCTCCAGGGAATGCCCGGGGTTCTGACTCTACATAGCATCTAACCTGCCTCACTCCATCCATTGCAACTCCACACCCAGGGCATCACAACAGGCTGTTGCTTGGGGATCCCCAGGGTGAAAGACACAATGGCTCCCCCACCTCCACCCTAGCCCTCCTGTCCTGGGATTCCTGTGCCTCAGTCACTCTGGTGATCTCTAGCTTCCTCTCATCCCTCTGTCCTTTGTCCAGCCCCCTCAGTCCCAGTATGCCACAGCGCTCTAGGCTTTGCTCTTCCAGGCCCCTCCCACTCCATGGGTGGGAGCTTCTCTGATCACTTCAGCTTCTCGTCTGAGGCCTCCTCACCAAGGCATCAAACCTTGTTTCTGGACTTGAACAAACTCACCACCTAAGCTACCAAACCAACTTGACTTTAGCAATTACTTCTGGGGGTCTCTCACATGTGAAAGGTCTGTCTCACTACAACCCACAGCCCAAGGCAGGAACTAGGTTTTCCTCAATAATCACATGAATGGCTGTCAGCCATGCCAAGTGATGTCAAGGGAAGGGCCCAATGGGAGGTGTGCCAAGGAAGGTACCTTACAGAAGGACCAAAAGCAGAGCTCCTGGTGAATGGCTGATAACTGGTGTGTTCTCTTTATAACACTGTCACCAAAGTACCCGATAAGAACGGCTTAAGGAGAAAAGAGATTCCTTTTTGCACAGTCCAGTCCATCACGGTAAAGCAGGGTTTGTGTAGCAGTGGACCTTGTGATGTAGGCTATTTTTTACCATGGGCAGACAAGAAAGAAGGGGTCAGGCTATAACTTTTGAAAAGGCCCACTTGTAGGACCCTCTTCTGCCATCCAAGCCCCACTTCCTAAAGGTGTCATAGCCTCCCCACAGCAGCCAGCTGAGAAACAGTCAGGCATTCCCAGGATGAGCCGATGATGGACATCCGAGAATCAAAACCTAACAACTGGTGGCTCTGTCTGTTCAGGCTGCAAAGAAACCAAGATAGACTGGTAGCTCATAACGGATAGCAATGTATTGCTCATAACTCTGGAGACTGGCAGGTCCAAGATCAAGGTGGCTGCAGATTTAGTGTCTGGTGATGGCCCACTTTCACACTGGTGCCACCTTCTTGCTGTATCCTGACTCGGTGGAAGGGTCAAGGTGCCACCCTCTTGCTATATCCTGACACAGTGGAAAAGGCAAGGTGGTCCCCCGAGGCCTATTTCATAAGGGTGTTGATCTCAATCTTGGAAATTCTGCTTTCATGGCCCAATCACTTCTCCAAAGACCTGCCTCCTAATATTGTTACCTGGAAGGAGTATAGTGGGGCCAACGTTAGGGCTAAGAGACAGAGAGAAGCCCAACAACTCATAGACAAACCAGAAGGAACCAAGTGCAAGCAGAGTACAAGAGACTGTGGGGACTCAGAGAGAAGGAAGTTAAGTTATGACTGGTATTGAGAACATAAGGGTGTTGGGCTGAGTCACTATGATTAGCCTTGCTAAGAATGTTCTAGTAGCCTCTTAGACAGGAGTAAGAGTTCTTCAAGGTTTCCCCAGAAGGTAGCCCTGAGTACATGGGCCGGTTATAGGGTGTGTCTTCTTAGAAATATTGTCCTCATCCCAGATTCCTACAGCCACAAAGTCACTCAGGCTGTACTCTGCCTTCTGTGCCTGTTTCTGAACCTCAACACTGTTGATATCTGGGGCTAGACAGTTCTTTGGTTAAGGATTGTCTTGTATGCTGTCTTTAGTAACATTCCTGGTCTATACCCACAAGGTGCCAGTAATATACCCTTTCCAAAACTGTCTCAGCTATTGCCTAATATCCTAGCATACAGGAAACAGGACAACGTCATCATCCTCAGCTGAAACCTGTTGCCCAGAGCTATTCAACAGAGGCCCATACCATTCACAGGGGGTGCCGGGCATGGGTTCCTGGGTGGAACTAAATGAAGAAACCCTTCCAAAGATTCTGAGACTCTGAAAATGATTCCTTAAATATAGTTATCATTCAGATGTTGAAGGGGGAAGAGTGTATGTAAAGCCATATTGAAGGGGGAAGAGTGTATGTAAAGCCATAGCCCTCATTGCATAGGTGAGGCAGGGGATACTCGTAGAGAAATGCTGTGTGAACAGAAGTGTGTAGGGCAGAGAAGAACATGGACAGGGGTTCTCTCCAGGCTTTCTCCACCTTCTCCCATGGGACTCAGACTCTGCTCCCCAGGGACGCCAATGCCTGTTCCTGAGTTGTCCCTGCTTCAGGACCCTGTGATACAAGTCTCAGCAAAGCAACCACCACTAGGGTGTGAAGTTGGCACTTAGGTAGAAAATCTGCTGTGCAGTGTTCACCTTCTCAGCCTCCTGGTGTTGAGCCTGCCCAGTTGTGTGGGCACATTCCCACTCGTGTGCCACTGAGCAATCATTATCTTTACCTTCCTGCTTAACCTCCAAATCTCCATTCTCCTGTGGTAGTTTGGCCTAGACTGCTTCAGTTCGAGTCCTGGCACTATTACTTACTAAGGTTTTGTGTGTGTGTGTGTGTGTGTGTGTGTGTGTGTGTGTGTGTGTGTGTGTGTGTTTCTCCCCCTTCCCCTTTGGTTTTTTTGAGACAGGGTTTCTCTGTGTAGCTCTGGCTGTCCTGGAACTCACTTTGTAGACCAGGCTGGCCTCGAACTCAGAAATCTGCCTGCCTCTGCCTCCCAAGTGCTGGGATTAAAGGCGTGCACCACCACTTAACTTTAGACAAGCCTCTTAACTTTCTGGACCTAGATTATCTAACCTGAATGATAGACTTCGAGCAGCCCCTGTGAGACACAAGCATAGTAAATTCCTAACACGAGGAAAGCTCTCTTTGTTCATCTATCATCTACTGAGATCTACCATGTATCCAGTTGTCTTCTAACAGCTGGAGAGGCAGACGGGAGCAGCAGAGGCAAAGCTCCTGCCCTCAGGGAGTTCACAGCTATGAGTTAGTTACTCTGCTCACCCAATCTCACACAGATGCTGAAGGAGTTAAGCGATGGAGTTGAGCCAACAGCTCTGTGACTGTGAGACAGACTGCACCGTAGAACTTAAGGCAGAAATGCCTCCAGGAGGTGGGAGATATTCTTGTAGTGAAGAAGAGCTGTCACCCTCTCATTAATTATCCCCATCCCTATCCTTCTGGCTCCTGGGAGAGTGGGAGTAATTGTAGAGTATGAGAGGACCTGCCTCAGGAGGTGCTGAGTGATCTGGAATGAGGGGGCTTGGACCCTGGGTGCTAGAGTCATAATGATTCTCGTTATGGGTGTCATGTGTGGGTGGCAGCCACCAGGAGTTTCAGTTACACTGGGAGCTGAACCTAGAATACCCTCAAAGAGTAACAGCACCGGGATTCAAGAAATGGCAGTTCAGAAGTAAAATGAGCCAGCTGAGAGCTACGCGTTCTGAGTTCAAGGGTCAGCACTCCCACTAATGGGCTGACATCTTGAGGAGTGACTTTCTCCTCTGGGTCTCTTCCTTCCCTTGTCAAGTGAGGCTGGAATCAATCTCTCATCGGCCACTCCTGTGACAGCCACACTGCCCCGGGCTCTCTATTGCATGCTAAGTACTCTACTTGGAGGTGAGCAAAGTGGGCATGGTAGTTTGCCCTGGTGGAATTTATTGTCAGAAAGAACAGGCTGGCATTAATCAAAGAGAGGCAACAATATCAACAACAGAGTGAGGAAAGTCCTCTGGGGACAATGGGGATGTGTCAGAAGCCCAAGAGGCCAGGAGAGGCTCCTCTGAAGAAGGGATACTTGGAGCTAGGACCCTGAGCATGGTAGTGGGGGACAGAGGCAATGAGGAGAGGAGAAAAGGAAAGTTGTGGAGGCAGGAGGATAGCAGGTGCAAAGTCCTCAGCCGGATGGAAGCACCGCATGGTGGGGACACCAAGCCAATCCATACACGTGGTGCAAAAAAAGAGCAGACACACACCTCAGAAACCCGGGAGAACGGAGTGAACATGAAAGTGCTGAGAGCCTTTGGGCAGTTCTTGTAGATGGGCAGACCAGAAACAATGTCAGCCACACACACACACACACACACACACACACACACACACAGAGCTTATAGACCAAGTCTGGGGGAGGAGAGGTCTGTAGTAGGACAGGCTGGCCTGGCAGCTTATCCCCAGAGAATCTTTGGTTCATTTGTTTGTCTTTTAATTGCTGTGTGATGGTATTCTGACGGACCCCACTTGGGAGATGTCTGACGTCTGTCTGGGGGACGTCTGGGGCCCCCGGAGACTACAGCAAGTTTCCTTTGCTTTAAGTTCCATTGCGCATCCTGTCTTTCAAGTGCTTCTGTAAAGAGGCCAGACTTCTAATCTGCTTGTTATCCAAACCCCCTCATTTGGGTTTCCCCAGGAAATTAGGTCACCGGTTTTAGTACGGCAGAATGAAGCTGAAATACCTCAGGTTCAGGGCAGAATTTACACTGAAACCATGAGGCCATAGTCACTGCAGAAGTGGGCAATGTGCTGGGTTCTAAACGTGGTGTATGTGTGTGTATGTTCTCCTAAACATGCCTCCATCAGAGAAGGAGGGGGTGCAATGTTCATCTTCTAGCTGTACCATGTGCCCCGCCCCTCCCCATTGCAAGGATCTGAGACAGTTAGCCCTGGAATGCATGAGGTCAGCTCTTAGCGTTTGCATACTCAATGAATTCATTTTGAAATCCAGGGACAGACCCTACCCTGCTAATGGAGGTACTGTAACAAAGTGTGAGTCCAGCCAGCGTTAAATCTGAGAAACATAGAGATCATGCTGAGTCTGCTCGTTGCTCCAGCATCTACTGCTCTTAAGGGTGGTACCAAGTCTTCAGTGCTCCGCCCTATAGACTTCTAGTTGATTCTCCTGTCTCTAGTTTTACCTTAGGAGGAATGGGATTGCAGGTCTACTGAGTGCATTTGACTTTTTTTTTTTTTAATGTGGATTCCATGTAAAGAAATCAGGCTGTTGAGTTTTCGAACACTCTTATCTGCTAAGCCATCTCGTTGATTTTTGAGTCAGGGTCTCTCACAAGTCTAGGACTGGCCAAATAAGGGAAGGTGATAGGCCATCAAGCTCCAGAGATCTGCCCTTTACTCACTCTCCAGCACCGGAATTACGAGCATAAAGCACCATGTCTGGCTCTTTCACACAGGTTCATGGGATCAAACTCAGGCCTTCATGTTTGCACATTCATTACCAACTGAGCCGTCTCTCCAGACCCTCTGTTACCAAACTTAATCGGAGGTTTATAACTGGCCTTCTGAAGAGTGTGAATCTCCCGAAACTGCTTGCCACATTCCACATATAGATGTTTCTCTAGAGAGAAGGTCCGTGGCTTTCATCTGATTGTGAGCAGTGTGCGTGACCCAAAAATAAAATGAGGAGCCTCCGTTCTGCATTAATGCACACCCCACCGATCCTGGGGCTGCCTTTGAGAGCTGTGCCAAGCCTTCTCTGTAGAGCTGAGGCTATTTCTGACCACATGCTTTTCAGTTCACATGATACAAGGACCTGGTAGTGGGAGGCATGCCCTGGCACAGCTGGAGGTGCAACTGACATTTAGCAAAGACCTCCTTTTCCTAGCAGGTCGCTCCGACAGGTGCATCTGGCCAGTGGGGGCCCCACTGAAGTCACGCAGTTGTCTCAGGCTATGGCATACCAACCCACACTCTTGATCTTCAAATCTCCTCCAACCATACTTGCTGAGGCACCATTGCCAAACACGTTGCCGTCATTCCGTACTTCAGGCTCAGTACATTCATTTGGGTCTCTCCAGAGACAGTTTAGGTTGTAGGAGTTATGCTTAAAAACTTTAAAACTTCTGTTTCCCCAATCCTGCTATATAATTTTAGATTCTTCAAACATATCTTATTCTTTGACTAAACTGCCGTCTCTAGTCTGCCTGTGCTAAGCACATTTCATTTTAAATAGAGTACATTTTAACTTTTGATGAGCTGCCTTTTTTTTTCCTTCAAGATTTTAAGGGTTACCTAGCATCTTGAATCACAGAAAGAATTACAGTGTTGGAGGTCTAAAATCTGTTTCCAGCTTGTTCTGATCAGGTCACCACAAACGCAAAGTGATGTGGCCATTTTCTCACGGGCTACATGTCACGTGTATACTTCACAGCCAATTTGTTCATGTTGGTTAAAATGAGGTCCAGAGCAGCAATTCTCCTGGTTGCTTCCTGTATTTTCTAAGAAACAAAATTGCCTTCAGGGCAAGTCAGGGATGTGTCAGGCACATGGGTCTGAGTTTGAAGAGAGGTTTTATTGCTCTGGACTTTTCTGGTGGCAGAAACTCAACATCAGCCACTAGGGCAGAAGGGGAGTGACTGATGGCTGATGGGATTGAGAAGCTTCCAGAAGCAGCTTCATTGGGCGGTCCCTGAGGATCCCCAGGCTGGTCTTCTCTCTGCTTCTCTATGGGTTGGCCTCATGCTCTCCTGCGCAGGACCGGAAGTCACGTGGTGGGAAGGAGCCTATGGCCGTCTCCCAGTCAGCAGCTGTGTAGAGAGGTATTGTTCCCCTCTGAGCTCAGCAGAGGAGTTCCAGGGAGGGTCTGATGACTTCACTTGGGCAAATGCTAGGCCCAGGCCCAGATGGGACGATAAAGGTGAACAAATAGCTAAGACAGCCAAACTCCCAGGACTCTTCAGCCCCACACAGGTCGGCTTTGAAGATCAACTACAGGATTCGGGCTTAGTGCACAGCCAAGTACCACCAGCTCAGAGCTCATGGCAAACACCTAGGGGTGGCTGTGCCCTAGGGTACAACACATTCATCAATGCTAGATTGCATCACTATTGCCACCACAGCATTAGGAACACATTAAGGAGCCAAGGAGATGGCTAAGTGGATAAGCACACTTGCTATCTGAGCTTGAGGACTGGAGTTTGAATCCTCAGCACCCATGTTAAAAGCCAGGCATGGATACAATGTGCCTATAGTCCCAGTATAAGGGAGTGAAGACAGGCAGGTCCCTGGAGCTCCCTGCCAACCTAGCTAAAATGGTAAGCATTTGCTCTCTGTCTCGAGAGAATAAGTCAGATATCACTCCAGTGTTCATTCAAGTGCCCCACCCCGTGTGTGTGTGTGTGTGTGTGTGTGTGTGTGTGTGTGTGTGTGTGTGTGTGTGTGTGTGTTCGTTCATTAATCCTTACAACAAATCTACAAGTCAAATATATCAATCCCCACTCTGCAGTGGGGAAAAGGGAGTAGGCACAAGCAGGACTGAGTTGCTCTGGACAGTGCAGCCAGTGATGCAGTAAGCAGCAGCCCAGGATTCAAGCCTCATAGGATATCGCATTAAATAATACATCAAGTGCCCGACACCCGGGGAAGACCCCTGATACCCAAGTTGATGGCAGTAGTGATATTGTTATACACAGCAAAGTCAATGACAGAGGGAGAGTGACATGCCCTGTAGTCTGCAGAAGCAGTCCACTTCCTCTGGAGTTATGGGGCAAGGAGGGGTTTTGTTTGGTTTTGTTTTGTTTTTGCCTTGAGATTAAAATTTCATATAACATCAAATTAACCATTTAAAATATATACTCAAGTAGCTTTCAGTCAGTCCATTGACAGGGTTGTACAGCCGCATCTATGTGTGGCTCTATCTCACCCCAGACGAAACCTCATTCCCATTAAGTAGTTGTCTACTCACCTGCTCCTGCCATAAGCTTCTGGTATCCACAGTTTTCCTTGGTTCTACAGACTTTGCTTTCTACAAGTGTATGTCTGTCTTACTTAGGGTCTCCATTGCTGTTGACAAAACACCATGACCGAAAAGCAAGTTGGGAAGGAAAGGGTTTATTCAGCTGACACTTCCACATTGCTGTTCATCACTAAAGGAAGTCAGGACAGGAACTCACATCAGAAACTCAAAGTAAGGCAGGAGCTGATGCCAAGGTCATGGAGAGGTGCTGCTTACTGGCTTATTCCTCATGGCTTTCTCAGCCCACTTTCTTATAAAACCCAGGACCACCAGCCCAGGAATAGAACCAACCACAATGAACTGGGCCCTCCCTGACTGATCACTAATTGAAAAAAATGCCTTACAGCTGGGTCACACAGAGGCATTTCCTCAACTGAGACTTGTTCCCCCTCTCTGATGACTAGCTTGTGTCAAGTTGACACAAAACCAGCCCCAACCACTACAAGATCTGAATGTGGGTATGTACCCATTGAGTGTAGATGTCTAAGAAGGCCAGAACATCTGATCCTTTGAAGCTGGAGTTACACCTATGAGCTGAGCTGCTTGGTGTGGGTTCTAGAAACCAAACTCAGGTCCTCTGGGAGAGCAGCAAATGCCCTTAACCACAGAGCCATCTCTCTGGCCCTGGATAGAGTTCTTCATGGAGCAACTCTAAGGTCATTGGAGGGTCAATGTCACAGAGGCAGAATGCAGAGCAACCTCACCCTGCTTGTGGTCATGAGCAATCTGAAGAAGGAACCTGTTGAGGCAGAATCGGAAACTTGAAACTCAACCACCTTCACCACCAAGTGAGAAGGGCTGTGAGTTAGCTACTGGGAGGATCGTGGCAACCCACAGTGTCTAAAAACATTCAGACTCAAAAGTGTTTACACAGTGCTGACCCAGAACTTCCAGTCACCTTTGTATTTATAACCCCTCCCTGGGCATTATGTAAGACAACCCCATCAGATCCAGCTCTGACATTTTAAAAGAGGCACTGGCAAATTGAATGGCAAGGCCCAACAAAGATGTAGGTGGGATCCTAGAGTCCTGTCAGCCCCAGATACTGCAGGCCAGATACTGTAAGTAGTCTTGCAGGTTCTGGTGAGCATCAAAGCCGACCTGAGGACTATGCTAGATTCAGATCTCTATCTCTAGTCAGCTGAGGAACCTATAACCTTCACAATAGGTTTCCACCACAGAGTATGGAGTCCTGGGTGACTCTCAAAGAGTAAGAGAGGGTGACTTGTGGAACCAGGAGCTCAAACAAAACATGTCTCATTCTTGCACCATGGTAGAGTTCTGTCTTGGGCTGTTGGTTTTTCTTTCCCATGGCATTCATTAGAGTTTACTTGGGAGTGCTATATGGTACTTAACCATCTGTTCCTTATCTTTAGAGTCATTAAATTAGAGTGAATACGCTGCTTCTTCTCACCCCTACCTTCAAGAAATTGGGATCAGGCTCAGCGTGGGGACCTAAGGAGTCTGCCCCAGCTTATCAGACATGTGATCCACATGGGTCACACCTTGACCAACCCCGGTCAAGCAAATGCTCTCACATACACTCAGTCTACAATAGTAGCTGTCAAATGAGAGGCTAACTTCTTCTATTTGCCCAAATCCCCAAGTCCAACTTAGAAAATCCAACTGACCTAACATCAAATAGCTTCTTTTTTTTTTAAGTTTTTGTACTGTTGTTGTGTTAATTTGTGTATGTGTGTAGACTTGCCACAGTGCATTTGTAGTCAGAGGACAACTTGTGGGAGTTGGTTCTCTCCTACCATAGAGGTCCTGGGGATCAGACTCAGGTCAGCAGGCTTGGTGGCCTTTACAGGTTGAATCACCCCCCCCCCGACCCATTTTTCTCTGTTCATTCACTCAGTGAGTGTTTATTGAGACTCTTTGGTCCCAGTAGACACATAGATAGGGATCTCTTTCTTCAGAGAATTCCCATTCTCATTGGAAGTACTGGGCACGTCAAATGTTTATTATGTATATATGGAAAGACCTATTAATTTAGAAACAAGATCTCCAAGGACTGGGTTGGTTGTCCAAAATCTATCACAGTGATTGACATGGGATGAATCCCCTCCACAATACTGAGGCTGAGCTTGTTCCTGTCTTGTGTATATTTGAAAACTTGTAGAGGGAGAGAATCTCACTATCAGATGAGCAAGAACATTCAATTAATGAAAGTCAGTTTTCCCTCCCTGGAATGGTTGCCCGAAAGCACCTTCCCTCAGAGAGTGCAGAAATGCGCACAGCATGTCTCAGCCTTCTATTCCATCTTTAGGGACTAATTTTGGGTACCCTCCCTACTCTGTTTACCATCCTCCTCTGGGTACCCTTCACATTGTAATTGTAAAAGACAAATAAACAAACAAAAACAATATAGGATCCAACCAGCCTCTGTGTTGGGTATTTAAATGGGAGTGAGGGGGCGAAATGATTATATTCCTCCCTGGGTGTCTACGTTAGGGTTACTATTGCTATGGTAAAACCATGACCAAAACCAACTTGGAGAAGAAATGGTTTATTTCACTCACAGTTCCATATAACAGTTCATCAAAAGCAGTAAGGGCAGGAACACAAGCAGGGCAGGAACCTGGAGGCAGGAACCAGGAGCTGATTCAGAGACCATGGAGGAGTGCTGTTTACTAACTAACTCCTCATGGGTTGCTAAGTCTGGTTTCTTAGAAAACCTAGGACCACCAACCCAAGGATAGAACCACCAACAAAGGTCTGAGCCCTTCCATGTCAGTCACCAATCAAGAAAATGCCCTACAGGCCCTGCCCACCGTCTGATCCCAAGGGAAGCATTCTCTCGGGTGAGATTCTCTCTTCCCAGATGACTCCAGCCTGTGTCAAGTTGACACAAAACTAGCCAGCACACTAGCTGTTTTTGTTGGGGACCATGCTATTGATCTGGTGACCAAGGGAATAAATGCTCAGACGACCATAATTTCCTACAAGCCTTCATGGAAAACAAAACAAAACAAAAACATTTTTTTTTACCTTTATGTGAGTTTATTGCTAGCTACCAGCAATCTTTTTTTAACTTTCTCTCATATATATATATATATATATATATATATATATATATATATATATATATATGAGATATTCTGGCAACTCTTGAACGACCCCTCCTTTTTCATTTCTAATTACACCTTCCTCCTGTCTTATGGTTCTTCCTCTCCTACCTCAGTTCCTTTATAAGCACACTTTCTTGTACACAGAGTGTATGCAGCGTGAAGCTAATAGCCATTTGTGGCTCGGTTTTATTTCGGGTCAGGTATGTCGTGTCTCGGAGTCAAAGCAAGAGAGACAGTTCATTCTGAACCCACACACGCCGTTCTCATCTTCCCCAGCCTGGACTCCTGCCCGTCTCGCCTTTCCTTTTCGTCTTTCACTTAATTTCATGACGTCATCAGACCCCCATGCCCACCTCAGGCGTTTCCTACAGTAACCTGGAACATATGTTTCCTGCCATAGCCACAGCGGTAAACAACTCCTGGTGGACTCAGGAGCAACCCAGAGAGGAACCGGAAATGCTCCATGTAATTTAATCTCCCAAAAGAGACAATCACGACCCACAGCTTGCATGATAGCAGACACACCCTGTGATCCCTGGCTCAAGCCTTAGACCCAGAGTCCCTCTACTGGGCTCTGACAACCACTGCATTTTCCTCTTAGACAGGAGCCAACTCCTCTTGAATAATTAAAAACCATCCAAGAATACCAGCAATGAAGTGGGGATTCTTATCCCACAAAAGACAAAGCCAGTCCTAGAATGAGAATTTTGGAAGTGAAGGTAACCTAAGACTATCCAGGTGTTGCCCTGATATTTACTCGGATGAAGAAATAGAGGATCAATTAGAGGCTGAGTAGAGAAAACAAAATAAGCTTTGGACTCCCTATTTGAAGCTGATCCTCTTTCCTCTCCTTCAGGTCTTTGATCTCACACCAAACCCCTATGCCTTAACCAATATTCGAGTGCTAGGAGCTCCAGGCAACAGCCATCATGGAAAATATAACCCAGAAACAAAGTCAGACAAGCAAATGCCATCTGCTGCTTAGGAGTGGAGCCATTTGCTGGCTGGCCCCTTTCCTTTTAGGGCTGGTTGGTTACCGAAGGGATGGCTCCAGAGGAATAGCTCGCTCCTATTTTTTCCTCTTCTAATCCAGGACACCTGTCCCTTCTTTGGGGAATGTGCAATAGTTGAAGCTTCACAGTATGTGACCAACCACCTGTTGTTCATGCCTTTCCAAATTGGCCTCTTGGGTTTGGAGCCAGCCAACTGGACCCCCCTCACATACACACACACCCATTATAAAATGTGGGTATTAGCAGCACTGGTGTACTAAATTTGAAGGGTCTGGAGTCTCTGAGGAATTATCAGGTCAAGACAGTGCTCCTAAGCGGAATATACACCATGACACCTCTGCCCCCTAAATGCAAATATGTCCTAATTCCATCTGAAGTCTTAAGAGAAAAGAAAGCTGAGGTAACCAAGGTTTGTCACTTTCTTTCACCCCCCCCCCCACTGCCATTCATCCATTCAACAAATATTTATTGGCCACCTGCTATGTGTCACTCAGGGATAGCTGTCTGCTCATCTATTCCCCCCGCAAACCCATGAACTTGCACTAAAGGCAAACTCTGTGCAGATGCTATGGGAGACAGACCCATGGGTGAAGCTCAGTCCCTGCTTAGAAGGTGCTGTTAATGTACTCAGGGTGGCAAATTTGCAAGCGAATATGACTTAAGACTGTATTGTGGAGAAACTTCAGAAAACTATGGATCCCAAAGGAGGAAAAAGTCACCTCCAGCTGACAGGTAAGAACATTCACAAAAGGATGCTGTGTGAGCTGTGAAGGAGTTAGGATTTAGACACACCCTGTAAAGGGATATGTGTAGTCAGATCGACTTATCAGTGGCTCTCAGGAACAATGGGGAGCTAAGAAAGCCAGGAGACAGAATGGACTCTTCCCGACTGATGTGTGTGTCGGGTACACATGCTGTCAAAGGAGTAAACTCAGATAAAGTGGGGACTCCGGTCACTGGTAGCTTTGAGAGGTCTGAGTCTTTGTTATTTTCCTGGCCCCTTAGGTTCTGAGGTTTGGCACCCAATCTGCAAGCAGGCAGCCAGGGCAGAGAAGAAGCTCAAGGTAAGAGGCATGGTCCTCCATGCTGCCGTTTGCCACGGGTTGGGAAACGTGTACTTTAGTACAGAGCGTATCAGCTCCCAAGTGTGGGCATTTCTGTGGGTTCCTTAATGGGAAGAGCAGGTTCATGGGGTGAATTAAGGTCTTATATAGGAAAGAACTTTGAAAACAATAAAGGATTTTATGCATATGAGATTTCTAAGTATGTCTAGGGAAGATAAAATTATAACTGTACCAATGCCAGACAAGATGGCAGCCAGTCTGAGCTATTGTGGCGTGGCTTTTCCCTAGCCTAAGGTCATTTATTAATAATTGTATCGGTGCTATCATCTCAGTAGTTGACAGTTTGCAGAGTGTCTTCCTAGCGCCTCTCTGGCTGGTTTCATTTAACCTCCCGAGGCAGATGAGGCAAGAAATTGTATCTCCACCTTGCCTGTGAGAAAATCAGATCTGAAGAGAGTAATTTGACAGCAGCAGTGTAGCCAGGCCGAAGCAGAGTGTCGTGACGTCCCCAGGCACACTGCCGACCAGCTGAGGCCCTGGTACCTCTGAATAGCTGTGCTCTGACAGATGCCAGGAATGCCTGTGCATCTGAGTCCCTGGTACTGAAGGGAGGGGGTGGACTCACCCAGGCTTATACAGGGAGAGGTTGCTTCCCAGCCTCTGAAGGGGCAGAGAGACTCCTGAGATGTGCGTTAGGGGAGGTGGAGGGCAACACTTGAGCTCTAACATGCCTTTTTTTTTCATTTTTTTATTGGTTATTTTATTTATTGACATTTCCATGGTATCCCCCATCCCAGTTTTCCCTCCACAAACCCCCTGCCCCCTCCACCACCACCCCCATCATGCCTTTATAATCTTGTCCCTGCTGTCTACTTGATCCCTTAAGGATCTCTTATGTCACTTGTTAGAATCTTCTCAACTAAACATACCCATGCACAATCTCTGATTGGCTAATTAACCCTACTCCATTGCCATTTCATCCTTCCAGTGTGAATTTGGTGAAAGAATTGGTCCTGCTGATGTGTAATTTCTTTCTACCCATGTGTGAATCCCCCACCCTGTTCTTTCTAAGGTCTGTAAAGCACAAGAAGACCTAACTGTTGTCTTTCTCAGTCTCTTCTCTGGGGAATTTCCCAAATTTGAGTTCTCCTTTAAAGCAGGGATGCTTTTCACAGTATCTGTGTACCACCTCTTCATAGGAGTTCCTGCTCCTCCCCCGCCCCCTTTGAAAGCAACTCCACTACTTTTCATTTAACTGAATTCATTTTAAAATAAAACTTGAGGTTCACATGTAGAAAGGAGTGTTGCTGGCTATAAAACAAAATAAATCCAATGGTAATGGAGTCGTTATTAAAAATAAATCTTAAAAAATGCTAGCTAGCGCTGCTGACACACTCGTTAATTCAAAGGGGGAAATTAAGTGTTGTTGGGACAGCTGGTGGAATGTGTTAGCACCGAATCAAGAGTCCTTCTCCAGCTAATCAGGAGGCTTGAAATAAAGCATCCCACTCGTCACTGGGTGACGCGGCGCCATCAGATGCTCACTTTGCAGGATGCACCCCTCCTTCTCATTCATGGTTTGGTGAAAGCCGTTCTTTAGTGCCACTCAGGATGCTTGGGAATGGATGTGGGAGGGCTGAGCAGTCCCCGAGGCTCAACCACCATTCCCTTTTGCACATCAGGAATCTGAGATCTCTAAATTCACACATATTTCTTTAGTGGTCCTTGAGCCAATCTTGGCTGTTCCATCACCACACGCTGCCACACCTTGAGATGCACAGAGAGGGCATCACACTGTTGGGGTGGGGGTGGGGTGATGGTAATCCATCATGGCTGACGTGCAGAGGCAGAAGATTTAAGGTTTTCACTTAAGTTGATGTCAGGCTGCCAAGGGTCTACTGCAAAGAATCAGCATATTGTGCATGTAAGTGAGCGGATGTTTACTAAGCCACCAAGAGATGAATACTAAGCAGTTTTGTTCACTTAAACTAAATACGTTATTGGCTGAAATAACCCAAAATGAAGTTTTATGAAAAACTTTCTATTTAAAATGCTGGCGACACAGAGGATGGCCTTGTGGGCCATCAGTGGGAGGAGAGGCCCTTGGTATTTCGAAGATCATATGCCCCAGTACAGGGGAAGGCCAGGGCCAGGAAGTGGGAGTGGGTGGATTGAGGAGCAGGGCAGGGGGGGCGTGTATAGGGGGTTTGGGGATAGCATTTGAAATGTAAATGAAAATATCTAATAAAAAATGCCTTAAATAAAAAAAATGCTGGCTACAGATAACTAGAAAATAAATTCATATTTTACCCAGCGGCCTGAAGTTCTGAACCTGCTGGACCTCATTCACACAGAGATATTGGCTAACGGGTCCTAGAATAGAGAGGACAGCGGTAGCCAAAACACTTTAACAATACTGCTATAGTGCCTTTAGAACTGCATGATAGCCAGGCAGTGGTGGCGCTCGTCTTTAATCCCAGCACTTGGGAGGCAGAACTGCATTATGACCCCACTGAGCCTGAACTTCTGCCTCTCACCCCTCTGTCTTCGTCTTTCCCACAGCACAGGCGGACATCTGAAACTTCCATCTCACCCCCTGGTTCCAGCATCGGGTCGCCTAACCGAGTCATCTGTGTATGTACTGCTTCTTAGCACTGGTGGGGCTTTGGTCACCCCTGACCTAGCACCTGAAATGTTTTTAAGGTCATTCGGGCCATGGCCCACTCTGTTCTGGGTGGTATACCAGATCTTGAGGATACAGAAGGGCCCGGGGACCTTGTTCTCTAATAAACCAAGAGCCACGGGGGCAGTTTAGAGTTCAAGGAGCATGAGAAAGTGTAGTGATGAAAGAAACCTTCCTGCATTCCAAAATCAATTGCAGCCTCCTCCTTTCCCATTCCTTAACTAAGACAAGACAGCAGCTACAAGGTCTGATCTAAGACCAGGCAAGACAACAGCGAGGGGGTCAGAGTGGTAGGGAGAGATGGGATGATGTTGGTAAATAAGAAGTGATATGTGATAAAGAGGCAGGCAGGAGAAGATGCAACTTAAAAGGATTTACAAAGCTAAAGGAGACCTTTCTAAACATGCGAGAAGGCTAGAAACAAAGCAGACCCCGTAAGCTGTCTAGGCTCCCAACTTCAGAGACAGTCACACACGGGCAGAAGAGATGAGAGTTAGGCTAGATGCCCTCAGAGGTTCCCAGTTACATAATGTATGCATTCACTCAGTGGATACTGAGCTGCTGCTCTGAGATAAATACTGTGTTCTGTGTTGGGGAGATGGTGGTGAACTGATCTGGTACCCTCCTGACGCTGGACATAGAATGGATAATCAGTTGTGACTATGACAAGTAGCAGAAGAAAAAGTCACCGCACACCCTTACAATACTGCGAGCGAAGGAAGAAGCCTGACCACCGAGAGCCAGCTGAGAAAGGGCATCCCAGAGGAAGAACTACTGGATAACAGAAGGGATGGAATGACAGAAGGAAGCCAAGGGCGGCAGAGCCAGGGAGCAATGAGAGAAGCAGCCTGTCTGACCACAGGCAAAGGAGCCAAGTCCAAGAATGTGGGGGTGTTGGACAACAAAGAACCCATCCGCAAGGAGAAGACCCCACGAGTAGTCCTCAAAGCTGCCAGGCGCAGGAGGGCACCATGGCACGATCATTCAGACTCCCATCCAGTTTCCTCTTTGACCCTGGATAATACCCGCCAATGGCACTATTTCCTGTCCTCTCTTCCCTTGGACAAGTGAAAATAAGAGTTATTGCTGGAACTTCAATATTGGTCAATACTGCCGTGTGCCTGTCTCAGAAAACAAGTTACTTTTTTTCTTTCTTTTTTATGGGGTTGTGATTAACTTCGTGCCAGACGCCTGTGGCAGTAAGCTATTGAGCTACATCCCCAGGACAGGACAAGTCACTATTATCACAGGCTGTATACTCATTACAAATTCCCATCCGGAACATGAGAGAAAATAGGCCCCTGGCTTGCAGAATGGCACCAGTCATAGCGGAATTGGTGGGCTTAGTTTGGGGACCCGTACAATAAGAAAGTTATTGGCAAGCACAAGCTAGTCCCCAGAAGGGAATTATCAAGGTGGCTGCAGCTAGGGATGCCATCCTGTTGTGGGGTTGTCAGCAGTCAGCATCCAGGAATAGAGTTCAGACTGCAGTCTGTGACATCAGTTGTGGGATGTTTGTCCCTGTTTCCACGTCTAGAAGATGATATCAATTCTTCCTTCAGAGAGGTATGGTGGCCTTTGGAGGAGATCGTTCTGGTAAAGCCTAGGGCCTCACCAACAATGTTGTTCAACAGATGGCCTCTGGGAGTATGGTTATTCTAACATCTACAGCTCTCCCCTTCATACCTAATGGCTGTTCTTAGTAGAACCTGGAGCCCCTTGCTTCTGTTTCCTCTCTCTTTCCCTCTTATCTTTCTTCTTCTCTCCTGTCCCTTTCCCTCTTCCCCAGGCTAAAGTGGATAATGAGATCCTTAATTACAAAGACCTGGCAGCTCTCCCCAAGGTTAAGTCCATCTACGAGGTGCAACGCCCCGACCTCATTTCCTACGAGCCTCATTCCAGATACACCTCCGACGAGATGCTGGAGAGATGCGGTTATGGAGAGGTATCGCGTCTGGCCCTCTCTGGGACTCTTGAAAGAGACAAAGTCCTGCTGGAGTCCCCAGCCAACTTCATTACAGTAGTAGCCCCTAGTCCTTTCTAACCTGGAATTTATAGCCAAGTTTTAAAAACCAAGAGCTCTCGTCCAAAAATCTGGCTTTAGCTAAAGCATTAAATGTGTATGCCCGTCATAGAGAGGTGAGTGGCTCTCCATCCTTCCCAGTCCTTACCACGCCCTACTGAGCCAGCATACAAGCTGAGAGCCTAGAACTATTCATTATTCCAGATGCTGCTTTTCTTAGAGTAGAGAAATCTTGCTGGAACTCAAGCCCATGTCTCTGATACCAGGCTCAAAAGGCAGTGAAGTTCCTAAGCCCTGGTCAGGCCTGTTCTCTCCATATTAAACCTTACTTAAAACCTCGTGCACAGAACAGGACATGCATTTATGAAAATGCAGTATCAGGTGGATTTAGAAACCATTCTATGGCTACTAGAAAAGGGAGAGTTCTCTGGAGAAGGCAGGATAGCGATCACAGAACAGGCCCTGACCAGTCATGTTCCAAGAGATTTCTCACCCCATACTCGGTCCTTGAACTATAACAGTGGGCAACAAGATCCTAGCCTGGGGAGCAGGCTTTCCGATACCTGTTTCACCACCACCACTCACTGGCTTGTATTCTCGGGCAGCAACAGAACAACCAACAGGAGTTGAGTTCTATCTGGCAAAAGAGTCCAGTCCTGAGAGCCTCTGAGTTCTGGCTCCTAAAATGGGCCAGAAAAAGAGGACCAAGCATTCGTAGACTCCAACTCTGAATCTAGAGACCAGAGCCTTTGGGTCAGAGCCGAGTAGCAGATGGTTCCGGTTCACTAACAGAGTCATTCAGAAATGTAAATTAGCTGTCGGCATATAAATGTTAGATTTCACATAAGAATCTACATTTCTTACTTGTCTTAGACATTAAGAGTCTGGTCAACGTTGAGTAGGTGTTCCAACATGACTCTGGTCATAGCTGAAATGAACAGCCTGGCTCAGCAGGCTGAGTCTCCAGCTTGCTCTGCTCCGCACCATGCCAGCCTTCCAATGTACAACAATGGCCTGGTCCTTTCAGGGCCTTAAATTTGGATACTGTGCCCTGGGCTTTGTCTTCATGAACCATAAAGGAGATATGAGCCAGGAGAGAGAAAGGGGGGTGTGAGAAAGTAGCTCTGAGCTCACAAGACTAGCCATTTCCTGAGAACCCTAGCTTGGCCCTGAGCCCTCATATTAGAAAGGGGAGTCATAGGCACAATACCACTTTCCAACAGTTCTGATATTCTAGGATTCAAATTGAAATGTTGTCTGGATAAGGGTCACCTCAGGCCCTCTCCTTACCACTATTTAACCATCTTACAATGTAATCATGTTCTCTCCCTTCCTCTTGCCTGCCTCTCTCTCCCTTTGCTCCCTCCGTGGCTGCCTTCAAATTCTTCGCTTCTAAAGTCACTGGGAACATTATCTCCTTACTCCCAGGTAACTAATCTGATATGTAAAAGGCATATATATATAATTCCTTTATGATGAACAAAAGAGGCTCCCTGGTCACAACTCCCCTGCACCATAGGACCTATCTGATCCCAACCCAAATGTTTCCCCTAACCAAGCAATGGCATGAAGGATGGAAGCGGCTGGGAAAGAACCGCTTGTGTGCCTCTGGAATCCCTAGTCAGACTCCAGACCCTGCCTGTGTAGGTTCTAGCCAGAGGCTGTGAATGGTGAATGAAGCCTAAGAATTCGTTCCCATCCTCCTCAGGTTGTGTGTGTGTGTGTGTGTGACTGGAGCCTGAATCCCTAAAATTTCAGACTCCATAGCATGCTTTACCTGACATAAATAAATAAATAAATAAACAAACAAACAAACAAACAAACAAACACCTTGCACCGAGGGTCTTGCTCATGGTTCTGCCTCCTCCCTCTCCCAGGACATCTATGAGAACCTGGACCTCCGGCAGAGGCGGGCCTCCAGCCCTGGCTACATTGATTCCCCCACCTACAGTCGGCAAGGCATGTCTCCCACCTTCTCCCGCTCGCCTCATTACTACCGCTCAGGTAAGGCAAGGGGAGCCCCAAAGAGAGATGAAGAGTCGGGACAATGGGGTCACATAGTGTCTGTGGGGTTCAGGGACAATAGACACTTTCCAAAGCCTATGGCCACTCAGGTGACTCGTGGCCCTTACTGAGTCCCTAAGATGGGTCTTTGACACTTGAGAAACAGAAGGAATGCCAGGAGAGGGCGTGTCAGGCAGCCCAGGGACCCTGGTTAAAGGAAGAGTCAGTCCTCTATCTCATCCTTTGGCCTGAGCGTCCACAGGAAGAAACACAATAGCATCATGGCTGGAGTTTGGTCTTCACCTGAGGGCCCCAACTCCACTCAGCCAGTTAACGTATGTACAAGTCACCCTGTAGTAAGGGGAGAAGCAAGTGTTTGGAGAGAGGAGAAACAGGGAGGAACCTACACAGGGTGGGCTGAGAGGATAATAAGCAAGTAGATATCGTCTTGGCAGAATCAGACTTAGGGGGGAGGGGGTCACATGAGGGGAAAGGTAAAGCTTGTTTCGGCCGACATGGTGCATGAGAGCACAGACTGCTTCCACTCTGGAGCTGAGCACACCGGAGCATCCAGCCTGGCTCACCCCTGCCACTGCCACCGCCTCTGCCACCACCTCGCTGCTTCCTTCAGTGCTACCGTGTCTAATGCCTGTTTTTCTCTGTGCTTCCATTCTCTCTGGGGATCCCTGCCTGCACGCTCCAGGGCCTGAGAGTGGCCGGAGCTCCCCATACCATAGCCAATTAGATGTGAGGTCCTCCACGCCAACCTCTTACCAGGCTCCCAAGCACTTTCACATCCCAGGTAGGCGCTGCCCGCCCCCCAGTTCCTGGCATGAGTGCATGCTCCATGGGGGTGCCAGATGCCTGAGCCACCTCCTTGATGCTACACAGGCACTGAGGAGAAGTCTGTTCCTGGGGGACCCCTTCCTAACCAGTCACCCACACCTTCCAGCCACAACATGCCTATGAGCTTTGGTCTACTCCCTCCATATGAACCAACCTTGATCATGACCATCAGGAAGGGCTAGGGAAGCAAAGGCTCAAGGGGCTCGCATGAAATACCCAAGTATTACATCGCTGATGGACAGAGTAAAGGCCAGCTATGAAGGATGCTCGCCTTGGATATTTTGCCTTGAACCCTGACCTCACTGCTTGTAAGCTGGTGATCTGGGGCCCATCCCTCGGCTTCTCTGGGTAGGCAGGTAGTATTCTAGACCCCGAAGCTGCAGTTGGACTTGCTCCAGTCCAGGTCTCACCTTCATAGTGAGTACAGTTAAATGTGTGGAGAGAGCCATCCGCCCAGTTAGTTCAGGTGTTAGTGTGATACTCACAGCGGATGTGTGAATAGCAATGGTGAATGAATTTAAAAAGAAAACCATAGAAGCAAAAGGGTAGTAAAAGGTGATAATAGCTGCTATAATCAGAAAAGAAAAACAAAGCCAGAGCGCTGTGGAGGAATGGATAGAGTAAGGAAGGCTGTGTTGGTGTGGTGGGCAAGGAAAGGCTTCTGGGAGGAGGAAGGAGCATCCAAGTTAGTGCTGTGACAGCCCCACAGCCAAGCAGTGGGGGCAGCAGAAATAAAGTCAGCATGCCTTAGAGGAGGTGAGAAGAAGCCGAGGCTGCTGGCCTGGTCGGAAGTCCAACCATGGATGTTCACACTTGCTTTCTAATGCTGTGATTAAAAAAAAATGACCAAGAAGCAAGTAGGGAGAGAAAAGGGTTTATTTAACTTACAGGTTATAGTCGATCATTAGGGAAAACCAAGGCAGGAACTCAAGGCAGAAACCTAGAGGCAGGAACTGAAGCAGAAACTGTGGAAGAGAGCCGCTTACTAGCCTGCTCTCGTTGCTCACCTAGTTTATTTATATATGCATACATAACTATATACATGCATGCATACATACATAGTATATACATACACACATATATACATACATGCATGCATACATACATACACACATATATACATGCATACATACATACACACATATATACATACATGCATGCATACATACATACATGCAAAAATACATACATACATACATATATACATAACACAGTATCACTTGCCCAGTGATTATACTACCTATAATGGATGGGTCCTCCAATCATTGATCAAGGAAAGGCCCCCTCACAGTGTCAATGTCTCCACTGAGGTTACCTCTTCCCAGAGGATGCTGTCTTGCATCAAGTTAACAACAACAACAAAAAAAAAAAACAGCTAACAGCATTATGGGGTCTGAACGAGCCAGTTCTAGACCATTTTCCAGCTGGGCAACCCCCCACTCACTCGCCCCTCGATTGTTGATCCTATTTCTGTTCCCTACACCATTCCCGATGGCCCCTGAGGGGTCCAGCATGTCTCTGAGGGAGGCTAATGTAGACAAGGCTGAAACCCTGCTACTTTTGCACGGAACGAGGCAAGACGTGGCCACCGGGGGCAGAATCGGTGAACACTTCCGGCACCAGGCCTGCTTAGCGTTCCCTCTCTCTTGCATGCCCATCATTTATTTAGCCCACCCACATCCCCTCCCTTGATACCATTTGTAATGCATCCACCCACTCCCCTGCTTTACCTGAAACCTGTCCGGGTGCGAGCAAAGGAAGAGACTAGGAAGCCTGGCAGGGTAAAGATGGCGGCCCCTTGGGAAAAAAATTGCTGACTGCCTCTCTCTTCTCAGATCAACTGACCAAGTACTGTCTTTTCCCCTTTCTCTCTCTCTCTCTCTCTCTCTCTCTCTCTCTCTCTCTCTCTCTCTCTCTCTCTCTGTCTCTCTCTCTCTCTCTCTCCTCCCCACTGTCCCTTCCTGGTCTCTGGCAGCTGGAGAGAGTAACATCTACCGAAAACCCCCGATCTACAAACGGCATGGTATGATCAGAGGCAGAGAGAGCTTGGCCAAACAAGGGGGGCAGGGGAGGGGTGATAACCAACAACGCAGATGGTTCCCAGAAGTAAGACGATGCAAGGCTTCACCATCGTCCTTCTTGCCACCCCTCCCCCGAGTCACTCAGGGTGACTTTGGGTGTCAATGTTATTTCAAAGAGGAAAAAAATTATTCATGTCCCCCGAAAATCCTTTCTTACCACCTCCCCAACCTTGGCCACTCCTTGCTGCTCTAAATACCATGATCAGAGCGACCCTGGAAAATGCCTGAGCCCCTAGGAGATCTGCACTCAGAATGCGGGTTATTCACACTGCTCACTAGGGTTGTGTGAGCTGTGTAGATCCTTGTACTGAGTCCGAGGCCTCTGCTTTAAGGTTTTTCTCCTGCTTTCCTGAGTGCAGACGGAGGCTCATAGATGAGAAAGGAGCAGAAAACCATCTTCTCCTTTCGCATTTCGTTTTCCTGGTGCTGGAGCTCAAACCGGGGGGGCCTTGTGCATGCTACATAAGCACCCTCCTTCCCTGGCCCCTCGTTAATTCATTTATTTGGTGTTTTAAAAAAGAAAAAAACAATGGTCTGTGGAATGTCTGTCCCTTAGAAACTAATTTTAAAGGGGCGATTCACCAGCCTCCTCCATGACCCAGAGCCCTTAAAATTAGAAACGCTGAGTTTGCATCCTAGAAACCTTCTCTTGGCTGCTTTACCCATGATTTCTGCCTACCCTCCAGTACCAACGGCATCCGTGCCGGGATCTCCTGTTCCTTACTACAAAGCGTTCCTTAGGCCTCGGGCAAATAAGCATACCTTTCCCTTTGATGAGGCAGCTGGCAGCTGCTACCGTGGCTGCCCTCAATAGCTCACTGTTCTGGTTAGATAGCGGAGGAAAGCACAGGCTTGGATTGGAGCTTGGAAATGGAAGTAACCCTGTATTGTGAACCCAGCTAGTCAGATGGTGGAACAGGTGGGATGAGTATAAGTACTGGCTCTGGACACTGAAGACCTGAATATTTTTTTCAGGGTTGCGGGTGGGACAGCTGTTGCTAAGAGAGTCACGTGAATCTCTGTGAGTTCAAGACCAGCCTGGTCTACAGAACAAGCTCCAGGGTAGCCAAGGCTACACAGAGAAGCCCTGTCTTGAAGACACACACACACACACACACACACACACACACACACACACGGGGCGGGGAAGCTTGCCTTAAACTCACTGTACAGTCCCAGGCTGGCCTTGAACTCCTGATTATTCTCCACAAGCCTCTCAACTGATGGGATTACAGATCTGTACCACCTTGCCCAGCTAAGATCCTGCATTTAAACAGATGTCTTCAGTTTTCAGAGCTGGTGGAGCAGGGGCCCCACAGTGAGCTGTAAACCTGTTGTATTTGTAAACAGGAAAAAACTTGCTGCCCCTCACAAAGATAGTTTGTCTTTATATTCAGAAAAGGCTCCCTACAACCCAAGTTTCTTAGGACTTGACAGGTTTTCCAAGAGGGTTCCAGGAGATAGCACCAAAGCAGGCTCCGGGGGAGTCCAGAGTGCAGTCCAGTGGTTGCATCATAGGAAAAGTCAAACTGCCATCAACCAAGAGAGATCATCCAGGACTCAGGTCAAGGGAACAAGGGAGTGATGGACAGTCCTGGGCTGAACCAAAGCCCCTCCCACTCCCATGCCAGGACAGACCTTGTCCCTAGCAGCCTCCCTGTAGCTCTCCCTCAGAGGGATTGACAAGCCATACCGACTTCTCCTGCCCTGCTCTCTGCCCTGTCAGCCTGTCACCAGTCTGTGCCCCTGTAAAGTTGCACAAATGTCTGCCCTATGAATGTGTGTCCGTAGCAGTAAGTATTTTGGTCACCCCTGTTGTAGGAAGTCAGGTAGAACCCGAGCTAACACACAATTCTAATGCTTAACCATAAGGAAGCAGAGGCAGGGAAGGCCGGGATGTGCTCAGGATTGAGCTCAAATCAAGCAGCAGAGCTGGAACCAGGGATCTGCGTTCCTCACTCCCTGCTCAGGGCCCCTTCCTTCAAGACACCCAGCCTCCTCAAGCAGGACATGGAGACAGCCAATCTAACTCAGCAAGCACCTTCCCTGTCTGGCAATTCCTTCCTCATTGTGGTTCAAAGCCATGACAAAGGAGGCTTCAAAGATGTCAGAAAGGAAAAGGATAGATTCACCCAGAAACCTCAGGGTTTTGTTTTGTTTTGTCTTGTTTTGTTTTGTTTTGTTTTGAGGATATGGTTTTCATGTATACTACTACATTCCATGGAATGTGCTGGAAGAAGCCCAAGTCGAGTTAGTCCTATTAACAAACGAGCTGGGTGGTCTTGATCAAGCTCTTTCCCTTCTCTTCCCTCAAATGTAAAATGGCGGGGGGGGGGGGGGGGGAGGGGGAGTCATCACCCAGGGCTTCTCCAGCTCCTGTTTCATGCCCCAGGCTCTCCCACCAGAGACCTCTAACCTTAAGTAGCCTTGCCTCCCGGAACTGGAGCATGACAGACAGAGAGTGCATGTTCAGTATGTTCGGAGCTGAGACACTCTGTCTTCTTAAAGTGCTGTCCTTGGGCCCTTTACAGGTGATTTGTCCACAGCAACCAAGAGCAAAACAAGTGAAGACATCAGCCAGGCCTCCAAGTATAGCCCAGCCTACTCGCCAGACCCCTACTATGCTTCAGAGTCTGAGTATTGGACCTACCATGGGTCCCCCAAAGGTAGTATCACCACAGGGCCAGCAAAGGGCAGAGCCCTACCATCTGTATCAACAACAGTCACCCACTCCTTCACACAATCACTTCACAGAGAATGCTGGGAGGGGCTATCACTGAGATTCCTGCTGCTTCCATAGCAGGTGTTAGATGCTATCCCCAGATCCTAGGGATATAGTGGGGAACAAAATGCCAGGTTCCTGCTCTTGGGAAGGAGACCTAGGGTCTAAAGAGGGAAGGTATAAATCTTCTAGATACCGTGACACCCCACCACACTGCCCAAGCTGTTCCTTTCTATTGTGCAGAGGAGTTTCCAGCAATGTCTACTTTGACTCAACATTGGGCTTTGCTAATTGAATCTCCTTTCTAAACAAAGCTTTACAGAACCTCAGGGGTGACTTCATTGCCTTCTAAGAAACCTCCATTCAGAGAAAGAGTATAACTCAGAAGCAGCCATAAGTAAAATAGACTGGGATCCTCAGCTGCAAGAGCAGCAGTGAGGAGCCCCACCAGAAACTGGGGGATGGAGGGAGTGAGCCAGAGGGCTGAACAGAATGCACATGCTGGCTGGAGTTAATCTCCTCTGTCCTTTAACAGTGCCCCGAGCCAGAAGGTTCTCATCTGGAGGAGAGGAAGAGGATTTTGACCGAAGCATGCACAAGGTGAACCAACTACATCATGGAAGAAACACTTGGGTTCTTATTTTTCATTTGCAAGTGACGGAAACCAAATTCAAACTCACCCTAGAAGAAATGCACAGTGAGTTGTACCTAACTGGAGAGTCTGATGGCAAGATGAGCTTCAGTTATGACTACACTCCAGCTGCTCAAAAAGAAAGTACTCTTAGAAAGATCAATTTTTTTTTCTCTTGACTTGTGATGGTTGCCTCTGCGTTGGCTTCATGTTCAAAATGGTTGTTTGCATGTGTGGGAAGCAGATGCCAGTATCCTTCATGGCTAGCAGGGATACAAAGTGGCCTAACCACTGTAGAAAACAGATTAACAGTTCCTCAAAAAGTTAAACATAAAATCACTGTAGGACCCATGTAGCAGCCCTATCTCAACAGATGATAGATAGATATATGATAGATAGATAGATAGATAGATAGATAGATAGATAGATAGATAGATAGATAGATTGTAGGTATGAAAATAAGCATCCAAGCAAATATATGTTCATATCAGTGCTTATCACAATAGCCCAAGGCAGGAAACCCAATGTCCACCAGTTCCCAAACAGATGCACAATGTGTGGGATAGCCATACAGTCTACTATTAATTATCTATTAAAAGGAAAGGAAGGACGAAAGAAAGTTCTCAGCTGGCAAAGTTTATCATGAGGACCTGAATTCAGATTCCCAGCACCCATGTGAAAGCCATGCATAGCAGTGCACATTTATAACCCCAGTACTGGTGACAGAGGGGACAGAAACAGGTGGGTTCCTGGAGTTCTCTGGCCATCCAGTTGAGCTGAAACAGTAAATTTCAGTGAAAGACCCTGTCTCAAGAAATCAAAGTAAAGTAGAAAGTGACTGAGGAAGTATCTTAGTTAGGGTTTTACTGCTGTGAACAGACACCATGACCGAGGCAACTCGACCAAAGACAACGTTGAATTGGGGTTGGCTTACAGGTTCAGAGGTTCAGTCCATTATCATCAAGGTAGGAGCATGGCAGCATCCAGGCAGGCATGGTGCAGGAGGAGCTGAGAGTTCTACATCTTCATCTGAAGGCTACTAGAAGAATCCTGGCTTCCAAGCAGCTAAGAATAGGGTCTAAGAGCCCATGCTCACAGTGACACACCAACTCCAACAAGGCCACACCTCCAAATAATGCCAGTCCCTGGGTCAAGCATATACAAACCATCACAGGAAGAAACCAAATGTTGACTTCTGACCTCTACACACACATGTGTGCATGCACATACATAGGCATTCATGTGCACATATATGTGAACATGTATACATACATACAAAGGAAGAGCTGATAAACCTCTCTCTATGAGTGAGCCTTGAAAACAAGATAAGAGAAATAAGGTCTAAAAGCTCACATATGTTTGTTTGAACGATATGGAGGTGGATTTTGCACAGCATTATAAATCTGCTAAGTATCATTGATATCATTCACACTGGGTTCAAACAGCTTTAGTCTGAAAAGTGTGTTGTTAAAAATTATATCTGTGCTGCTTTTCTTATCCTCACTCCTCAGACAGGACAGGAACTGTCACATGGTGTCTCCCTTGTGCTAGTAAGTTCATGAGAGGTGACCCAAGCTGCAGCATGCAGGAAGAGATGCTTAGGCTATATGCAAATACCACCCCACCACTGACTATAAGAGACAGCCTAAGTGTATGAGGATCTTCATAGCCCTGGAGTTGAGAACAACTCCTAAAACAAATGCCCTGTAGCTACTGAGCAATGACTGGGCTTCAGTCATTCGGTTTTGGATTGTATGACTTTTCATTTCAAGGAAAAGAGGGAGATGGGTGCCCATTATTGAACCAGTGACTGTAGACAGGGCAATATGATCCTATCACTAGTTAGACCTTTTGGAGGACCCACCACCAGAGCTTCACCCAGCCCTCAGGACTACTTGGGAAACAGAGATGGACTCACAGAGGAAGTCATAACCATTGCAAGGAGGGGGAGTTTGGGAAGGGTCAGCAGAGGCTCCTGTCAGGTCCAGAGACTCAGGCATGCCTGATCCTGCCCCATTGCCTCCTCCTGACTTCACACCCCTCATCCTCCAGCTCCAGAGTGGGATTGGCCGGCTGATCCTGAAGGAAGAGATGAAGGCGCGGTCAAGCTCCTATGCGGATCCTTGGACCCCTCCACGGAGCTCCACCAGCAGTCGGGAGGCCCTGCACACCACTGGCTATGAGATGTCCTTCAATGGCTGTAAGCACTGCTCTGTTCTGGCTGTCTTGGCTGCTGGCTCTGTGCCAGCGCCCCACCCCCCCCACCCCCCACCGTAAGACACAGAAGCCCAAGATCACTGAGTTCATAGAAATGGATCTCACAGTTGGGCCTCTTGTTAGAACTATGTTGGAACACAACCAGCACCCAGATTCAGTCTTTTGAATTGATGAAGGGAGAGATCAGAAGAGGCTGGCCCTGAAGGCAGCCCCAGGCTCTCTCACTTTCCTGACTCTCTGGTCATCCTTCTGGGCCTCTCCTGGGTATGGACCACAGACTGAGGCACCAAATGAAACCATGTTCTACTAAGTAGTCACACCGCCTCTTAGGAGAAGTCTGGAGCCATAACTTCTAATTGAGTTCATTATGTATAAAATACTGCCATCTGAATGGCTTAAAAATACAAAGCCCCAGCTGGGCAGTGGTGGCGCCCGCCTTTAGTCCCAGCACTTGGGAGGCAGATGCAGGCAGATTTCTGAGTTCGAGGCCAGCCTGGTCTACAGAGTGAGTTCCAGGACAGCCAGAGCTACACAGAGAAACCCTGTCTCAAAAAACAAAAAACAAAAAAAAAAAAAAATACAAAGTCCCTTTTCTGAGGTGCTGAGCCTCCCATCACATAGAAGTAAGCAAGTAGTGACTTTGTTTCAAGCGTCCCAACTTAAAACTCTCACAGAACTCCTCACTGTTGTTCGTGGAAAGGCACACCTACTCCATCTGTCTCTTCTCTCACCCCTATGGAGTTCAGTCCTGCTAGAAAGTTGTATCTCCAGACACTGCTTTCTGGGAGACAGAAGGCATTGTTGGTTATAGTTCTCTCCTCCAGGCCTTTGCAGGCATCACTATTATCCTTACAATATACATAGTGTAGAAAAGTTATCACCTCTCATTTTACAGAGGCCACTTACCCATGGTCAGAAAGCCAGTTAGTGACTAAGCTAGGTCAGACCTAAGTTGGAGGGAACTTAGGGCCATGAACTTGCCCCTCTTCCCCTTGCTAGCCCTTGATTTTGGTGAGACTGAAGATGAAGAGGGGTGGTGATAAGGCCAGTGTTATGTATGGGTTAGGGACTGTGCTAAACATCTTTAAATTTTAACCTGTTCACACACACGCACACGCTTGTGCATGTGCACGAACACAAACATACACACACACACAGGGGCAGGTACTCATGAAAAGCAGAGGCATCGGATCCCCTGGATCTAGAATTACAGTTACTTGTGAGGGCCCCAGTGTGGGTACTAGGAACTAATGCAGAGGCCATGGAGAGGTGTTGTTTAATGGCTTGCTCCCCATGGCTTTCTTATAGACCCAGAACCACCAACCCAGGGATGGCACCTCTCACAGTGAGCAGGATCCTCCCCTCTCAATCACTAATAATAAAATGCCTTCCATCAGTGGTTCTCAGCCTTCCTAATGCTGTGACCCTTTAATACAGTTCCTCATGTTGGGGTGACTCCAACCATAAAGTTATTTTTGTTGATACTTAGTATAATTTTGCAACTGTTATGAATTGTGAGGTAAATATCTGATATGCAGGATATCTGATATGCAACCCCTGTGAAAGGGTCCCTCTACTTCTCCAAAGGGGCCTCAATCGACAGGATGAGGAGCACTGCCCAATAGGCTGGCCCATGGCCCATTCTTACGGAGGCATTTTCTCAATTGAGGATCCCTCCTCTCAGCTGACTCTAATTAGTGACATGCTGACATAAAACTAGCGGGCACATGTGTATTCTTCACAATGTCCTTACAACAGAGACACTGTCACTCCTATTCCACAAACAATAAAACTGAAGGATGATTAAGCAACTTGTCTGATCTTAGAATATACTAAGGACAGAGAGAGGGATGAACTGATGAGACTGTTTCCCTATCTAACCACTTGGGGCGCTGTTTTCCATCTCTGCCTCTGGGTCTCTTCAGGGCACCAAGACTGTGCCAAATACACCTGTTGACTAGGGATGTAACTTAGTGGAAAGGGGTGTGCTTAGCATGTGTGAGGTCCCCATCCTCCATCACCAGCACAATATGTAAATACATATATAGTCATGCATGCATGCATGCATACATACATACATATCCCAGCTACATCTGTGCAACAGATATCCCTAAGTGTCTGTTCCCTGCCAGGTACTAAGAACGGGGAGGGAGAGGGAATGTGGTATTTAGATTTAACAGTAAGAAACTAACTGGAAGTGACACTGTTTGAGGCCCCATCTTCGCATCAGCCAGAGTCTTTGAGCATGAAGCCATGTTTCTTTGTAAGTGAGAAATGTTTCCACCGTGCCAGTATATACCATAAGCATTGATCTGAATTCTCTCTCTTGCAGCCCCTCGTTCACACTACCTGGCTGACAGTGGTATGTTCTGCCTGCCCAACCACAAGCCCCTGTGTCTTGTAAGGACAGAGCCCAGGCAGTCCCGCCTCCCCATGGCTTGATTGACAGAGTCCTAGCATAAGTTAGCTGACCCATCTGACAATTTGTCCACTGTCAGATTGTGGGTCTCCACTTGAGGTTCTCCCAAAGAGAATAAAAGAGCACATGTCTCTTAGACCCACCTGGGAGCCTGGTTCTGAGCTTAACTCCAGTTTCAAGGCCTGTGACCAAAACTCAGGCATCTGTCCTAAGAGGATAGATGTGTTTAAGTCAATGCCAGGGTGTGTAAGTAGGTGCTTTGGTGGATCCTGCTGGAGCAGGGTTCCCCAAAACAGTCTAGAAAACTTGAGGAGAACTTGGTATTCCCTGGATCCCACCCCGAATCCCACTAGGTTGAGGGTACTGTTGGCCAGGTGACCCCAGGAAGAGTAACCTTGGCTCATCGATCCTGACAGCTCTTCTGCCTCTTTTCCAGATCCCCTCATCTCCAAATCTGCCTCACTGCCTGCCTACAGGAGAAATGGGCTGCACAGGGTAAGGAGACCATGCTGAGAGCCTCTCCCCCAGATGCTAACTCTCTAACCCGAGTGATGACCTGGGTAGGACTGAGGACAGGCCTTAGAGTGGAGTTGGTGTTGATAAAAGTGTTAATAATTTCCCCCTCCCCTTTGGGTCATCCAGAAGAAAGAAGCAGGGGGGAGATGCTAGGAAAGAACTCTGAGTCATCGCTGGCTTTACCAGCACCAACTACCTTCACACCTCAGGCAAGGCAGTCACTAATGGGAAACCCATTTTGTGGGTGGAACAATAGAGGCAAAAAAGATAGAGGGTGTAAGCCCAGGTTCTTGGACCCAATGAGTGGCTGAGCTGGGATTCAAACTTCCTACACCCTTGAGAAGCTCATAAAACCCCTCGTGTAATCAGTGAGCTAGTTCAGTGGCTGTAAAGGGAGGGGAAATGTTGCTATAAACCGGAATAAGTGATGGGGACAGGGTCAGTGTGCCAAGTATTGAACTGTAAGCACCTACTAAGTGCCAGGCACTGCTCCAGGTTCTGAGAATCCTACAGTGAATGAAGTCACTTTTCCTGTGACATTCACAGTCCTCGTTAGAAGAGGGACAGTAAGTAAGAAAATGGAGCCGTCAAGTGGCCAGAAATGCCAAGATGGAAAATAGCCAAGGGAGTGGAAAAATGAGGAGACAGGAGTAAGTTTAAACAAAGGCCTGAGCGTAGTAGGAGGGCTCAGCATCTGAAGACCTGCTGAGAACCATGTGCCTAAGTCTCTGTTCTAGAAGAGAACCATAGCCCCAAGTCACATGGCCAGAATGCAAAGAGTGAGGGCCTGAAGCCAGATGGAAATGTCATTAGGAGCCCTACACCCCAGGAAGGCACTTCAGAGGGTGCTCGTAGATGTGCCCTGTTAACCCAACTTGGATTTTTAGTGAGATCCTTCTGTCTCTTGTGAAGAGTAGGCCCTGCAAGTGAGCTGGAAGTGGAAGCCATAGCTCTACTAGGAGACCATCTTAAAATGGGACACACAAGGAGGCAGGGCACCACTGGAGAGAATGTTTGGTATTCATGGCCCTGGCCTCGGGAGAAGCCTGTCTTCAGTGCACGCCAGCACACATTCATTCATTCAGCATGTTTATGGAAAAGCCCTTTTGCTGCTAGGTTCTGCTCTGATGCTTAGAACCTGTAAGTGACCAAAACAAAAGATCTCTGTCCAGCGCATGGAGATATGGCTCAGTGGTTAAGAACACTGGCTGCTCTTGCAAAGAACCTGGGCTTGGTTCCCAATGCCTCCATCGTGGCTCACACTTGTCTATAACTGCAGTTCCAGGGGATCCAAGGACCCCTTCTGGCCTCCACAGCCACAAGGGTACACACACACACACACACACACACACACACACACACACACACACACCACCAGTGCACACACATAGACTAAACACTTATACACACTTTTTCTTTTAATATTCTGTCTCTTCAGAGTTTACTGTTTTTGGTTGTAAGCCTAACCTTTAATGGCTGAGCCATCTCTCCAACCCCAGAGTGTAGATTCTTGTGGGAGAAAACAAAGTATTAATATTAATAATGGGAAATAAATCCAGATACATACAAGGTTTGAAGACAGTGTTATGAGAAGAGAAAAGAGTTGATCTGGTTAAAGGTTAAGTGTTTATGGAAGGGGTGACTTGCAGTTGCCATTAGGACTCTCTATCAGGGAAGATCTTGTTTGTACAAAAGGGTCATTCCACTGAATAAGTGGATCTGTGCTGGTTGTCTACTGAGTCCTGGGACTAAATTGCAAGAAGAACACAGTGAGTTACATTTCCCTAAGCTGATACTGATGCTACAGAAAGAGTCCCCGCCTTGGCCCTGTTCTACATTCTGGAGGTCGGCAGGTGCTTCTAGGAAGCAGAGGTAAGCTTCTCACGCCATCCTGGCTCTATTTCCCTACAGACACCCAGTGCGGACCTCTTCCACTACGACAGCATGAACGCAGTCAACTGGGGCATGCGAGGTGAGCACTGGTGGCTGGAGCTGCAGGGTCAGACCCTCCTGAGACTTCCCAGAGACTCCGGATGGAGTGCTCCTAACTGTCGCTTGACCTGTGAACCACTGCTACCGGTTCTGTAGCAGGGGGTGAGGGATGGGCTCTGTCCAAATCCCAAGTTCCACTTCCACTCTCTCCTTTCCCTCCCCTCCCCACATCCTCTCTCTCTGGACCCTGGGTGTTTTCCAGGCCATCTGTACAACCCAGGCTCTCAGAACATCTGAGAATGCTGATTACTACAGAGCTAAAGCTTCCAGTCAGACATGGGAGAGGGAGACAATCAGAGCCAACTGTACATCATTCCCAGAAAATTCTCCATGAGATCCATGCTCTCTGCCAGGAAAGATCTCATGCCAGGTTTCCAACAGCTGCTTGGAGCAGACCCTGGCTTGGGGGATCATATCACAGCCTCCAAGGACCCCTAGATGCTGGAGATCATTTCCCCAGGGTCCGCTGTCTCAGATTCTTTTTCTTCCTATTGTACGCCGCCGCTTCCTACTATCCTCATAAAGCCATCTCAGGACCAGCCAGGCCCCACCTCATGCTCATAACTCCCTCCATGGTGAACTCAGGAAGGCAGGGATTCTCATAGCTTAGAGTAGTCGCTGCGTGGAAACCAGCCCCCTGAGACACTGAGACAGAGGCCAGGGTAGTGACTTACAGCCCAGAGGTGGGTTCTAGTTGGTGCATGTCTCTTTTCTCTTTGCAGAGTACAAGGTAAAGAACACATAGACCCTGGGGGTCTCCAGGATTCGGGGAAGCTCTACCTTGGGGAGCAGCAAGAGGATGGCAGCACCATCTATGCAGGGACGAAGCATAGATACAGGACCTTTCAGGACTAACATGGTCTCTCCTTGGCCCATTGTCCCTGAGTCCTCCCCAGGTCTCCTCTAACCCTTTTCCTGTCCCTAAAGATTGTGAGACACCACAGGCGCCAACTGGGAAGCTTCACACTCACCAGCTCTTAGACACTTACATTCCAAAGGCCTTGAAACCACATTAATGTCAAATGCCACCACCAAGTTTATCTTTAGAGATAACAGTGCACTCTGGGGACCATGCCAACCCAAGGAGGGCAGACCCAGCCCTTCCTCCTGACTAAATATCTGACCTTAGTGGATAGGAGGAGCCCAGGCACGAACTGCAGCTGGAAAAGACAAATTCACCCCCTGTCAACCAAGCTAGATATGCCCCCCTTTCTCCTTAGATCTATCCTTATGAGCTGCTACTGGTGACCACAAGAGGAAGGAACCGACTGCCAAAGGATGTGGACCGGACTCGCTTAGAGGTATGTACAAACATGTCTAACTTTCTGACATTGAGGCATAACCTTGTCATCTATAAAGTTCACACTCAAGAACCATTTTTTTAATCACAAGAAAATATCCTGATGTTTTAAGTAAGTTTACAGTTTTGTATTACGCTGAATGAATCACATGTATTAGGTGGTATGAGCGACTGCTTTCATAGCCGTTTCGGGGCACACATTGAACATGCCTGACATTGTACAATCCTTAGGAAGACCTTCTGTGTCCAAGAGATCCCATAATTGCCAGAGTTGACCCAGCTCAGGACAGAATGAGTAAATTAATTACCTGTTGAAGCTTGATGCAAAAGCAGACTTGAGCTAAGCTTCCACAGCCTGACTGCTGTGCTACTCTGAGCCGTTCCCACTTCAGCCTCATTGGTGTCTGCGGTGCACAGCTGCCGGTGTCTCTCACCTGGGGCTGATGTTCTGTCTGTATAACAGCAGCTAGGTTTGTTCCTTCATATTCAGGGCTGTACTAAAGCAGGGTCATGGGATGGGTTTGAGGAATGAGGCAGACGACTCTGCTTAGAGGGCAAACACATAAATAAGTCCCAAGTTACAGATTTCCATTCTTCTTCTGCCATCACTGGGTGGGCGCTTCAGCCAAGTTATGACCCGCTAAAGCTGATTCTTGATGAGTATATTCCACCAGGGCTTCCCTCAGGCATCCAGGAGAAGTAGATAAGGATATATGTCAAGGATATACATGAGCAGAGTTCAGCAGAGTGCTAGGGGTTAAGTACTAGCTAGATGTTACTATGCTGCTATTCAAAGAATGTCACTAAGTCCTGCTTGATTGACACAGACTTGCAGGTAGGTGGGGGTTGGACGGACAGGGGGAGAAGCATCCAAGAGCAGTTGAAACAGTATAGATGAAAGTGCAGAGGGACCCTGGGCGTGGTACTGGGTAGTAAGTTTAATTAGCATAGAGTGCCCACCCCAGGCTACCTCTGATCCAGAACATGTGTTGCCCTGTCCCATGACGTGTCTTCCATGCCTTTAACTCTCCTTAAATGTCCTTCCCATCCTGTGGCTGTCTTGCTTCTTAGGGCCCTGCTCTAGAGATCACAGTATCCAAATCCTTCTCAAGTTCTCCCCTAGGTGACATGCCTGATCCTCCAGCCTCCCCTTGCCTGCATTCAAGAGAGGTTCAAGTACCTCTCAGTCCTGTTTATAGCATGTCCTCTGCCTGACCCTGAGCTTCCTATGGGAAAGACTCTCTGTCCTGTACCGTAGGTCCTGCATAGGAGAGATGTCAGAACACAGTGGTAGACTTGTATGACGGAAGGGCATGGGAACCAGCCTTGCTCTGGTGCTGAGAAACTCACCCAGGGGTGTAGGCAGATAGGAGAGTTGCAAGTGGGACACAGAGCTCTGTAAATGCCCCCAGCCCCAGTGTGCTGGGTTAGCAGCCTAGAACCTTGAGTGACTTTTTCCCATCTTCTTAACAAGAAGCTTCAGGTAGCTGCTGGTGCTGAAGAGGACAGCTCCTTGCCATTCTGAAAGAGCCAACTTTACAGCACCATATAATCTCCAGTCCCCAAGGTTCAGGCCCATGAGCTCAAGTTTTCCAAGCATCAGAACGGCTCAGAGAACTTTATCACACATGAGTCTCACCTCAGACCTGAGAAATCAACCAGGAGAGGAGCTCAGACCCCATAAATCAACCTGGGAATGTCTAAATTAGGAACACTGGACCAGCTCTCAACCCCGATGTGTCCTCACGAAGTTCAGAGTACACTCATTTATCCAGCAAATATTTATCGCAATTCTATTATAGGGCTGCCAAGATAGCTTAGCAGGTAAAACCGGCAGCCACACAAGCCAGGTAACCTGAAACCATGTTAAAGGAAGAGGAAGAGAATGGAGTTCACGAAGTTGTCCTGCCCTCTGCACACACTCTGTGACATGTGCAACACACACCATGCACATGCACACAAAATAATAATAGGCAAAGGAAGTTTTTAATTTAAAAATCCATTATAGGTGCTAAATATTGTTCTGTGTGTTTGCCTGTGTCTATGAACAAAGCGGAGACGCTGATCTCTTAGAGCCTTGTGTACTTATGTGGGACGACAGATCCTACAGGATACAAATGAAGAACAAATGCTAAGCTGTGCTAGCAGGTGACAAAGGGCAGGGTAAATGGCCCAAGGAGGGCTGAGCCTGGGACTGGAAATTAGGAGGTGCAAGACGTGCTTGCACATAAACTGGTGAGAGTAGGTCTCGCTCACTACATGACATCTAAGCAAGTTACCCATGCTTCTGGGAGCACGTTCTGGGCAGAGGGAACAGCCATACTGAGGCTTTAGCAAAGAGGTGAGCGTCCCGTGATAGCAGATGTCAAGAGGCCAGTGTGCCTGGGACTGCATGAGTACAGAAGAGGAGAGGAGGAAGTGACATCAGACACACACACTCACACACATGTGCACGCACACACGCACAGACACACAAACATGCACACGCACACAGTGGTTTAAGTGCACAAATCAGGCACATCCATACACTATGTGCTCTAGTTCACTCTCGCCATGCCAATGAGGTAGGTACTAGGATGGTCTTTTTGTCCTGAAGGGAAACCTGAGGCTTGGAAGGATTGCTCATTTGCTCAAAGCCAAAGATTCATATCTGGCTAATTGTTGTGTGCCCGTGTGCATAATTCTCTCTGGGTGTCCTTTCAATACCCAACTAGAGATATCAAATGCTCAGAGAGTCCAGGAAGCTTGCAGCCAAAAGCTAGGCCATATGTTTCCTTTTTAAATAAACTTTATTATAAAAAAAATCACAGAGAAACTGATCAGACCACGCGTATACATCTCAAAGAGCTTCTGTACAGTTAGAATAGCCGTTCTGAGGCTCCACGCTGGGCTTCATGCTTAGAATGGATTTACTTCTTCTTTTAAACTTGATTTCAAATATTCTCAGACCTCTAGAAATGCCGTGTGAATGGTAAAACGAACACCCGCCTAGCCTTCACCTAAATCTATCAATTCCTAATATTTTGCTATGTTTTAAATATCACATGCGTCTAAGTCTAAAGGCTTTCTGACATGAACCTTCAAGCTTGCCGAGAACAGAGAGGAAAAATAAAAGGCAGGAGAGGAACCTGCCGTGAAACACAGAACAATGTCTGATCATATGACAAATTTGTTTCCATTCAAGAGAGAAAAGAAAGGATACTCCAGTGGGGAGAGAGATAACAGTGGTGATTTCTTTCACTCTTCGTTGCACAGACTGCTAAGTCATTTGTAAAACTATGAAGATGTGGCAATATACCCTGAATCCTTGGGTGTAGCTCTTTCTCTCCCAAAGGGGTGTTGGGTAGCATTAACCATGTATACACATATAACATGTACAGATAACTGGAACACAGATCCATATAGGTGAGGTCCACCAGGGTGGACAAATAGTAAAGTCAACACCCTCCTGAGATGGAGACAAGGGAAGCTTCTACAGCAAGCATACCACCCTGGAGAGGCGTCATCCACACCTCCATCCCCTCTACACATTACCACAGAACCTCCTTGGCCCGACCCTGGGCCAGATGCAGGGCCACCCAGAGTGAAGGTACGGTGACTGCTGCCGTCCCCACACCACGCGTCCTCACGCTACCTGTGTTCCCTCCCCATCATTCAGCGCCACCTGTCCCAGGAGGAGTTCTACCAAGTCTTCGGCATGACCATCTCCGAGTTCGAGAGGCTAGCCCTCTGGAAGAGGAACGAACTGAAGAAGCAAGCCCGGCTTTTCTAGGCTGAGGCTCTATACATATAGATGCATTTATATAAAGATGTATGTAAATCTCTATCCTGACACGCAGTATAATCCTCTTGTATAATGGGACACAACATGCTGCCTGCCGTGAGACTTGCTTTTCTGTACTGTCAGGCGAGCCCACATCATCGAGGTATTTTTATGCTCCTTACTTCTCTTTTCTATGTGCTGTGGGGTCTGGGAAGGAATCTGAAGGGACTCCATCCTTTTACTGGGGACCCTTTTTATACTGAAACATCTGTCCCACCTTGAGTCCCCAAGAACTGGCTCTCCTTTGAAAAGGTGCCTGGAGGAGCCTCTACTCCCTGCTTCAGGACCTTCCCCCAGTCTCCAGGGCTGACGCCGGCCACGAAGTGTTCACACACCGTGGTCACGGATGGGCCCTCCGGTGGGAGGTCCGTGGCAATCCACCCAAATCAGCGAGCACCTTTGAGGCCTCGTAAAGAATTCTCTTCACACATCCAAATAGGAGGAGCTCAGCGCTCCATGAGGTGATGTGGTTAGATGTGAGGTCCTCAAACCCATTGCTTACATCAGTACAGAGTGGATGGGCTCTGGCCTCTCCTCGGCTCAGCACCCTTCCTCCTTCCACCCTTGGTCCTAAGCACTCCCTCATGCAAATCTAGAATTCATGGTAGGAAACGGAAAAAGGCACTTCCCTTCCCTCTACCACCCGCAACCGGCTCCTCTCCCCCACCTCAGTGGTCCCAGCACCCCCCAACCCTTTCCCCTTTCTAGGAGAGGTCATCGTTGCAGCCTGTACTCTTCAGCCTTATTACAATCTATGTGCCTGATGATCTACACACCACAGGGCTAATGTTCCCACAATAAGCTCCAGCAAGCAACCAGACACACTCACCACCCTGTGCAGGGAGAATAGGCCACACCCCAAAGAAAAATCTTGGCCTAGGCCACTGGTCCCTAGAGGGCAAGACATTCATATCAGACCCCCACCCATCATCCCCTGGCAATGCTATGACATTAGCGGGTCTCACAGTTGAAGTTTTTCCGAAGGGTGACTGTTGAGAGGATTCCAGAATGAGGCCTTGACCAACACTGCTCATGTTCTTTCCCGGTGGCCTCAGGGACTGACTCTCGTGCTTTCTGGGACAAGGGAGAACAGAGCCTTCTCACACCCCCACTTCAATTCTGAGTCATTGATCAGTGGTAGCTGTTCCCTCTTGGAGATGCCTGTGTCACAGTTCTTGGGGGGGTTGTGGATCCCAGGGGAAAGATGGAGAAGTTTAAAAGGACAATTACAACACTCAAGAAGCTGGTGATGTGACGTGGCGAGTGTAGAAATGACGTCAGCAAAGCAAACCGTTCCTGAGCACCTGCTGAATGCTGAGCACTGAGTGGGGGAGGGGGAGGGGCACCGGGATGATTCATAGAAGGCCCTAGTTTCCGGGGCATGCCTAGTAACGGGAGACCTGGTAAGACGTGTGCCAGACGTAACGTAACGTAACGTAACGTAACGTAACGGATGCAAGGCAGAACGTGACGGACGGAGGCCTGAGAAAGTGTGTGTGACGTTGCTGAAGGCGTGTGCAGCTGGTGCAGACCCAAGGAGGCTTCTGGAAGAGGTTGCATGCGAGCAGAAATCAAAAAGGATCAGAAGAATCTGCACATTGGAAGGGTGACGGGGCGGAGGGACTGCAAGGGACGTTTAATGTACTCTCATTTATGATGTCACCTCCCTGCAACTTCTCTTTTTGGCCAACGCCTTTCAACTTTCCCAATCCATTAGAAATGTCCCCCCGGCCAGATGCGATCATTGAAACTGCCTCATTGTCACTGGTTAACAACTTGCGAGATTGAAGGGCTTTTGTTATTGTTGTTGGATATTTTTATTTCCCATAAAAGCACATCATTTCAACCCAAACCCTTGTCCTCCTCTTATTTCTTGTGTGTGGGGAAGTAGCTGGTATGGGAACAGGCTGACCATGCACAAAAGGAACTAAAGACTAGGGCTGGGTACAGCTCGCTCACTAAAGATGCCAAGGCACAAAGACCTTAGTTCAGTGGTCTCAGCCTTCCTCATGCTGCGACCCTTTAATACAGGTCCTCATGTTGCTCCCCAGGTTATCTTCGTTGCCACTTCATAACTGTCATTTTGCTACTGTTTATTAACATTACAAATCATAGTGTAAATATCTGATATGCAAGATATCTGATATGTGACCCCTGTGAAAGGGTCGTTTAATGACCTGCCCCCAAAGGGGTCGCAACCCATAGGTTGAGAACCACTGCCTTAACTCAATCCCTAAGTCCTTACAGAAGAAAATCTGGAAGTGGCAGTGCTCTCTTGCAATCTGGGGGGGGGGGGGGGAGGACCAGCCTAGCAAGCCCCAAGTCCTAGTGAGAGGTCCTGTCTCAAAAGACAAGGTAGGTAGTATCATTCACACACACACACACACACACACACACACACACACACACACACAGTAGACAATATCCAGCTTGCTCTCTGCAGAACGCCTGGTACTTTGTGGTAACAGAGGGTGTTCGGATCACAAATAAGACTCTACAAGCAAAAGTAGTATTAAACACTGTCAGTGTGCCAAGTTCTAAAGTCCTATGCAGAGGACTTTAGACGTGTCATCTCAATTAGGCTTCTTAGCAACCCCACAGGTACCCATGATTAACACCCCCATCTCACAAACAGAACAACTCCGAAAAACATTTATTACTTCCAGTAGGACTAGGCGTCATCTCAGATAGTCTAACTAGAAAGACCAGCTTCCCATTCTTAGCATGTAAGTCTCAGTCTCTCTCTCTCTCTCTCTCTCTCTCTCTCTCTCTCTCTCTCTCTCTCTCTCTCTCTCTCTCTCTCTCTCTCTCTCTCTCTTTTACCTGCAAGTCCAAACTGCCTTATTAAAAGTGGCTTGAGCAATATGAGCAGCCAGGAGCCCGTGATGTAAAGTTTCTGAACTCAACAGCTCAACAGCTCAGCGATGCCATCCAGAGTCAGGTTCTTTGAGCCCCTTCAACTCCATCATCTTTTATATGCTGGCTTTCATCCTCTGCCAGTGTGTCCCCATATTTACAAGAGGCCGCTGTGATCCCAGGCATCGCCTCACACAAGCTTATATAAAAGACAGGAAGGAAACTTCCCTTCACACCTCTAGTTTAACAAGGAAAACTTTCCCAGAGACTGGAGTCTGCCTCTGTTCAGGCCGGTTGGAACTACAAAGTGCTTCCTCCTGCTTACCACAGGGGAGACAAGGACATTTAGGTTGGGCATATTTAGCCACCACAATGAGGAACGGGCCAAAACGTGGGAACTGGGATGGGGGCTGGGGGGGTGGGTGCAAAGTCACAAACTGAGGAAACAGACTCTGGAGACCAGCATCGAGGTGCAGATCTACCGTATTGTGAAGCAGCAAGCGTTTTTTTATGCAGCCTATAGACAGAGGCTCTGGAGTAGCCAACCATCCTACTGGCACTCTGGAGAGGTGCCAGGCTGCCAGCACCCGAGGGGACTTCTGTAAAGATGGGGGAAGCCATCACTGCCCTGTTTCAGGCCGTTCTGAGGTTCTACTGGCTTGCTAGGATCCTCTTATTTTGTGTCACATGGTATGCCAGTTAGACATGGGCGCTCATACTATTAGAGCAGTGAAGCAGAGGACACCAGATGTCCTCGGGCCCCACCCAGGGGCTGTACACATTCTTATTGAGTAGGAAGGCAAAAGATGGGATAGCAATGACCTATGGGTGAGTGTTGTAGTCTTCACCATGCTGTGTCATTAAAGATACTCAGTGCATACCGCCAGGGTCCCTGAGATGGCCTGCGGTGATTTCATTTAACCAAGTATATCATCAACGAGCTTCACATCAACTCTGTGTAAGAAATGGAGGCTTAGAGCATTTCATCTATTTTTAAGCTGCCCACTCTGTGATCACATTTTGACATCTCTGAAAATGAGATGTGGGAGTTTGGGAGATGGCTCAGTGGTAAAGAAGAGCAATTGCTTCACAATCATGAGGTCGGGAGTTCAGGCCCTATCCCCTGCATAGCAAGCTGAGCACCCCAAGCACACCTGCAACCCCAGATCCAGGAGGTGCAGGGACAGGAGTCGGGGGGGGGGGGTGTCTCTGGGACTTGCTGGCTTCCAGCCCCGCTAAGAAAATACAAGCTCTGAATCAGAGAGAGAGAGACCCTGACTTGAAAGAACAGGCAGAGAGTGATAGACACCTGACATTCTCTTCCAGCTTCCACATGTATACACAGGTGCACACACGTGTGCATGCATTCACCCGGAAGCACATTCGTGAATGAATGAAGTAATTTTGAAAATGAGACATTACAACTAGCATCTTTCCTGACCTGTATTCAATAATTCTTTAGCAAGAATAAGTCTGGGCCAGTGAGATAGCTCAGCACATGAGGTGCTGATAACCTGAGTTCAGTGCCTGGAACCCGTAGGATGGAAAGAAATAACTGACTTCCATAAGTTGTCCTCTGACCTACACACACACACAAATACAATTTTTTAAACAACCAACTTCTTTTTTATTTTCCACCAATTTCTTTTTGAAAGGAAAAACAAGTAGAGAATACATTTCCTACTTTGCCTCCTCTTTCTTCCCAGACAAGTGGCTCAAATGTGCAGAAGGAAGCTGTACTGGCTATTTTTGTGTCAACTTGACACAGCTGGAGTTATCACAGAGAAAGGATCTTCAGTTGAGGAAATGCCTCCATGAGATCCAACTGTAAGGCATTTTCTCAATTAGTGATCAAGGGGGAAAGGCCCCTTGTGGGTGGAACCCTCTCTGGGCTGGTAGTCTTGGGTTCTATAAGAGAGCAGGCTAAGCAAGCCAGGTGAGGCAAGCCAGTAAGGAACATCCCTCCATGGCCTCTGCATCAGCTCCTGCTCCCTGACCTGCTTGAGTTCCAGTCCTGACTTCCTTTGGTGATGAACAGCAGCATGGAAGTATAAGCCGAATAAACCCTTTCCTCCCCAACTTGCTTCTTGGTCATGATGTTTGTGCAGGAATAGAAACCCTGACTAAGACAGAAGCCGAGAGTGCCTCTGCTCCTCCCTGCATATGCACCCAACCCATGTTTACTTTGTGAGCATGTGCTGCCAGATAAACAGTATGGAAGATGCGCCTCCCATGTGCAGGTCTAGAGAAGAAACATGTTCTAAGTAAGTAAACAGAGAGAGCACATGGAGACAGCTCCTACGGAGACAGAAAACGGGATGCTACGGGAAAGGAACTCCCCGTGAATACCCAGCGAGAGAGGAAAATGACCAGCCAGAGGGCAGAAGGAGGAGCAATCTAGGCCCAGGGAAACAGCATGTGCAGAGGCATGGGGTGGATAAGAGCTCGTCTTACTGAGGACCTGGAAGTGGGGATGGAGTGGAACCGGTAAGGAACAAAGTGAATTAGAGGTAGCCAGGTAGGCAGGGGTTGTAATAGCCATGGAGACATGCAGATGTTCTAGCAGGTGCCCCCGTTCCTCTGTGCTTTGTATAGATATCCTGGCTTGTTCTGTGCTTATTAACAGTGAGTGTGAGAAAGAATTGCTCTAGTTATCCCCACAAAGAGTGTCATCTCCAATGAGGAATGTTGATGAGAGCTACAGCGTCACAGACCCTGCCCTGGCTCCCTAGTCAGCAACTCTGTTTTAATGAGTTCTCCCAAGAGATGCAGAGCAGAAAAGGTGAGACGCTCTGCTCTAAGCCATCTGCCCTTTATGGACAGGCTCAACCTTATCTGTCAGACTTTCTGAGGTTCTTAGAGAGGGGTATTTTCCCATACATATAATCTCTGTGAATACCAGAACGTAAAGTTAGGAGCCACTGACATAATTAAATCTACATAATTAAAGCTACAGCAATGGAGTTCCTGGTGGTGGGGACTCGGGTAGCCAACAGATTGTAGAGCAACGTGCCTAAGTTTTATTGTGACTACTGTGATACATATCTAACCCGAATTTCTCGGTCTGTGAGGAAGACACACTGCAGTGGTCTGAAACACAAAGCAAATGTGAAAGACTATTACCAGAAATTGATGGAAGAGCAGGCCCAGAGCCTGACTGACAAAACAACCGCTGCATTTCAACAAGGAAAGATCCTTTCAGCTCCATTCTCTGCTCCTCCACCTGCAGGGGCCATGATTCTACCTTCCCCCAGACTCCCGGGTCCTGGCAGGATGCCTGCATCCCACATGGGAGGACCTCCCATGATGCCAATGATGGGCCCTCCTCCTCCTAGATGCCATGATGCCTGTGGGACCAGCTCCTGGGATAAGACCACCCACAGGAGGCCACTTGCCCATGATGCCCGGGGCCTCCAATGATGAGACCTCCCACCCGCCCTATGAGGGTGCTCACACAGCCTGGCATGACCAGGCCAGACAAATAAGAGCAGAGCGCTCTTTTACTATTAAAAAAGAAAGAAAAGAAAAGAAAAGAAAAGAAAAGAAAAGAAAAGAAAAGAAAAGAAAAAAACAGCTACAGCAATGGCTGCACTTTATAACTTTGTTGCTACAAACAGTTTTAAGCAGATTTATTGAGACAGGGAGACTGGTCAGCTGCACCAGAGACAATCGCCCATGGCAGACTGTAGGCACTGAGGTACACACACAGGCTACGGAGGTGTGGATGGCTGCAACTTGCCTCTGAGGAGTTTCACAGGAGCTAGAAGGTGCTGCTGTTCAACACAGCTGTAAAGGTTAATGGGAAAACAAAGAACTGCTAGGAACAACAGCAACCGGGAACTGGAGAGATGGCTCCACAGTTAAGAGCACTCGCTCCTCCTGCAGAGGACCCAGGTTCAGTTCCCAGCATCTGCATGCAAAGTAGCTCACAGGCAGCTATAATTTAAGTCCCAGTAGAGCCAGCACTTTCTTCTAGCCTCCCTGGGCACCAGGCACACAGGTGGTGCAGAGACATCATACATGCAAAATACCTCTGTATAGAAGATTTTAACTTTTTTTAATTAATAGCAATATCGCAGAATTATACCCACTCCAGTCATGCCCTGTGTAGAACGAGGATCTGCGTTATTTCACAACACTAAGAATTTTGACTACACCATGACAAAAACCCACTTACATATACCATGATGAGCTGCCTTCAAATCCAAATTTGGAATTTCCAAATTCCAAACCAATTTTAGAGACCCCAGAGTAGGGCTCTAAATGAGCAAAATGCACAGTCTGTGAGAATGCACAGCCTTTTACCAACCCCTCTACGCCTGGGAGACATGGGCAAGAGTCATCAAAGGCCAGCAGGGACAAGTGTGCACGTAAGTGACAAATGATGTGTCATGTAAACCTAGTGACCAATGAGTTGCCTAGTTGAAATGAGCTAAACATCACTCTAGCTCCTGTCTCTGGCAGGTTCAAATCATTGTTTCCCCAGGCTATGAGTGCCCCCTCTAGGCTACTTCTGGAACTGCAGGGAGACAGGCTAATGTCTGGATTCTCCAGCTATCAGGGAAGCTTGCTAGCCTCCTTCGTTTGCCACAGAGACAGATCACCTGAAAGTAGAGACTACGGACACAAGGAAGAGCCAGGAGAGGGAGGAGAGAGCCGAGATGGCTCCGCTTTGCATACCTAGATCTGTGCTCTCTTTAAAGGCAGCTTTTCCCCCGACATCAGACTTTGGGTTTAAGTTGCTTTGAATTCTGCCCAAAAGAGTTATGACAAACACGCTGTATTAATGCTGACAATGTAGTCTTATGTGCCGCCCATGTGAGGGGTGACCACAACCCAATGGGGCATGTATCTGTCCCTGTGAAAGCTCATGGCAAGATGTGTGAGTCGCTGGGGAAATGGAAAAGCCAGTACAAAGGTTTAGGAGTTTGTCTTTCAGCCCTGGAAAAGATCGCCCATAGCCTTATGCCATCTCTGGTTCCCAGTACCACACCTGACTGTAACATAAGTGTGCCTTCCTCCCAGTCCCTAACACACTGGGCCACCTGGATCAAAACAAACATCACGAGACCCAAGATGCTTGTCCTTCCGATGAAACGACATAGCCATTTGATGTGGTTTTTGTTTTTTGGGTTTTTTTTTTTTTTCAAGACTGAGTTTCTCTGTGTAGCTCTGGCTGACCTGGAACTCTCTCTCTCTCTGTAGACCTCAGATGCAGAAATCCTCCTGGCTCTGCCTCCTGAGTGCAGGAATTAAAGGCATGCACTATCTCTGCCAGGATGTCATTTGATTTTTTAAATGTCTATGCCTCTGCGGCAGCAAGTGCTGTTACCCTGGCAGTCTTCCCATTCAGGAGCCCAGATGTTCTTGCAGGGAAGGAGGAACCTGGCCAAATGGGTTCCCTAGCCAATACTTTGACATAAGAAACTCCCTGCAGGGGGCAGCCTGGGCATACGTAGTCAAGATTTCATTACTATTTCCATAAACTTCTGGCAACTTCTACCAAGGACCCTCACACTGGTGACAAACGATGCAAGACATCCAACAGCAGGTGAGGAGTTCTGTGCTCTGATCTCACTTGTACGGCTTTCCCCGTCGATTTGCAGGTGAACATCTTGAGGCTTTGGTGAGTAAGTTATCCAGCTGTTCACAGTAATATGTGGCAGAGTCTGGACTTGAACTCACGGCTATCTCACTTGATGACCATGTGCTTAACCGCTGAGTTGCTACCTCCCTAACTAAAGTGTCAAGTGGCGTTTAAAGACTGTTTGCCACTTGACACACATGACACCAGGCATTCAACACATGCAGTCATAGTCATGCTTTGAAATTTCTGCTTCTTTGTTTGTTTGTTTGTTTGTTTGTTTGTTTGTTTGTTTTTAAACAGGGTTTCTCCATGCAGTCCTAGCTGTTCTAGAACTCACTCTGTAGACCAGGCTGGCCTTGAACTCAGAGATCTATCTGCCTCTGCCTCCTGAGTGCTGGGATTAAAAATGTGTGCGCCACCACTGCCCGGCATGACGTTGTCTTTAAACATTTCCTGCCCACTCTGTTGGGAAGTCTTACTAGCCTGGTGAGGATGCTGAAGTTCAGAGAGGTTGAAGATCCTGCCCTGGACTGCAGGGACAGGTCGAGGTATCAGGCTCAGGTCTACCTCCTTCCAAAGGTTAGCTCTTCACCCCAAACAGAGCAGAGTGACAGACCAGGGGCTGTGGCAAAGATGGCAGAGAGTGTGAATCCCTGGGGAAACAGAAAAGTCATTGTGAAGGACCAGGAACTTGTCTTTTTCAGCCCTGGAGAAGGCCTTGTGCCATCTCTGGTTCCCGGTGCCAAACCTGCTTGTGACGTAAGTGTGCCTTCCTCCCAGTCCCAAATGCACTGAGCCACCTGGATCAGAACAAACTCTACGCAACCCAAGATGCTTGTCCTTCTGATGAAATGGCATAGCCATTTGACTGTTAGATTCCTGCCCCCACTGCTCTCCATTCTGCCGCTAAGGTCTTGTGTTAATTTCACTAAAAGTCTCTACCTACTCTTGGCCTCCATTTTCCCATGTGACAAAGGACAGGACCAGATTGGCTGGTGTTTTCGACTCCTCACAACTCCGGGATAATCCATTCCTGACCTCGAAGCCCAGTGTTGCCTTGAGCCTCGGAATAAAATGGCGAGCTTCTAAGCAAAGGAACCTTCTGCTGCAGCACTGGGAGGAGGTTTCTGGATGGACAGGAGCTCGAAGTGGGCAGGAGCTCCAGAAGTCTCCAGAGGGAAGATTGATGGCTCACACACAGCCCATAGGCGTGGCTTAGCTGGGTCTCCATATTCTAAACCAGAGGTTCTCGACCTGTGGGTTGTGACTGCTTTAGGGGTCACCCGAGACCATCAGAAAACAAAGATGATTACAATGCATAGCAGTGGCAAGATTACAGTTATGAAGTAGCAACAAAAATAAATGTATGGTTGGGGGGGGGCGGCCACCACAACATGAGGAACTGTATTAAAAGGCTGCAGCATTAGGAAAGTTGAGAAACACGGGTGTAATAACAAGAGAAAGTCATGATCAATTTTTTTTTAAGATTAGGGTCTCCACGTATCCCAAGCTGATCTTGAACTTTTTATACAGTCAAGAGTGACCATGGAATACTGACCCACCCGCAGCCACCTCTACCTCCTCCTCCTCCTCCTGTTCCTCTTGCTCCTGCTCCTCCTGCTCTCCCTCCTCCTCCTCCTGCTCCTCCTGCTCCTCCCCCCTCCTCCTCTCCCCTAGTGCTATAATTACAAGCATGGACCTCTGCACTCAGTTTCTGCAGCACTGGAGCTCACACCCAGGGCTTCCATGCAGGCCAGGCACACATTGAGCCATCCCCCCAGCCTGTGACCAGTGTTCTTTGATTTTATGTGCTGTTGATTTGGTTCAGTAGGTAAAGGTGCTTGCCATCACCCAAAGACCTGAGTCTGATGAGACCCACATGGTAGAAAAAGAAAAACCCTTCCCTTAAGTTGTCCTCTGTCACGCATATGTGTGGTGCACATAAACTCACAGGTACACATGCACATTTTTTATGTTTATGTGAAAATCTGGAGTTCTTCTTAAAAAAAAAAATTACCCGTCTGTCCACTGTCTGAGATAATTGGCTGTTCCTCCATCTACAGGAAACAGGAGAACTCTGGTTTACCACAGCCCCCCAGCACTCCAAACACCCTTTTCTGCCCCTCAGAGACTTTAGTTTAGGTTTGCCCCTGGGGAGTCTTGGTCCTCCGGTCTTGGGGCAGAACCTAGCACAGGACCAGACTCCATGAGGCACTTGGACATGATGACAAAGGCTCCTTCAAATATTTCCTCTGGCCTCACAGCTTCTGCCTGTGTGAGCCTAAGCCCTGAGTTCATCAGGAGCCCCCAAGTCAGGCTGCATACAGACCCCAGGCCCTGGAACAGAAATGCTGCAGCTCTCAGGAAAAAAAAAAAAAAAAAAAAAGAGTGCCTGCTCACCCTCTCTCCTCCCTGCAGCTGTCACCAGATCGCTGACTGCTCACTGGGGCCCAGGGTGGACCAGCAGCATGTGTCACTTTCCTGGGCCAAGGCTATAATGCCAACATTGTGCTGTGGGGAACAAGAGAGGTTTTCATCTGGCAGCCAGCATGGAGCAGACACTGGAGCTTGGGGCTCGGGGCTCACCCTGAACAAAGAACATGGGAGAGGAGCCTCGGCCAAGCAAAAGGTCTATGGCCCTGGTGCACACGTGAGCCTGGAGAACACAGAGCATTTCTACGGGGCAGCTTGTCACCTTCTGAAAATAGATACCAGTAAGACATTTCCTGAGGGAGAAGAGCCCTAGACTCAGCATTCGCAACAGCCAGTGAGGGTGCGGGCCTTGCAGGTGCCATGAGTTCTCCTACTGATTCCTGTCATGACTTTTTACTTATCAGATTCGGAGTGCCGAGCTGGCATGTAGGGACCTCCGAGGAAGGCACAGCACCCACCGGCACAGTGATCTGGAACCAAGAAAGGCTAAGCAGGAAGCTGCACATTGATGACCCGGTGGGAAAATGGAGATTCAGGTGGCAGCAGTGTCAACCGGACCTCAGATCTGATCATAGCCTGTCCTGTTGCATTTACCTCCTATCGATTCCTGAGATGCCCCGAGCTCAGCAAAGAAGGCATCTAAATGCCATAATGATGAAGTTGGATACAAAGGAGAATGCCGAATAGATTTGAGGTGGAAGTTGCATGGTCGGATTAGGGTCATGAAAAGGTCACTCTGGCAACTGAGTGCAAGCTGACCCTGAATGCAAGGTGACAGATTGGAAGGTGGGAACATTTCTCTCCCCTTCAGACTCCAGCTTTTTCTTTCCCAGGATTTCCCAGCTCTACCTGATAAGCTAAGAGAGAGTCTGGGGACTATCATTTGTTTTCACAAGACCAGGAGCTGAACGGAGCTGAAAGTTTTCTTCCTGGTATTGTTCCCAGGGGCCAAACTCGATATCTTTTTACAGAGCTGGACCTCTGTGTATGGAGTTCTCTAGACAAGCACCAGGCACGCCTGGAAAACTCAGCATTGAGAAAGGAGATATGGGGCAAATCTTCATTCTCTCCGCCAGAGTTACGTATGGAGAAACTGAAAAGGGAATTAAACACTCGACATCAACATCCTCTTCCCATCCTTGCCCTCAGACCTAGCACCCGATACCCTGTTATCTGGCCAATCCAAACCGTGCTGCCGACAGTCCTGCCGGGGTTCTATCTGGGCGTCTCGGCTCTCCCTGTTCTTTGCCTGTTATGCTATCTCCTCATTACACATTCAGATCAATTGGCTCCTAAGCAAATGCCTGTCCTCCAGTACGGTCTCCATGGTCTGTATGAAACCATTGCTTTGTCTTCATGGACTCCAAAGCACTTGATCGCCCTTGTGTACTTTTTTTTTTTTTTTTTTTTTTTTTTTTTTTTTTTTTTGCACAGCAATCTGTGTTAAAATTACCTCCTTTTCTAGACTTCATGGTTCCTTGAAGATGGGGCTCACTCCTACTTAGCATCTGTTCTCTCAACACCAACGTACACAGATCCTGTCAGTGTTACCTAAGGGAACTGATGGACACTGGGAATCGTTTTTTATGGTTCCTTAAAGGAAAAGTGGAGAAGACCATATAATGATGCTTTTGAATTAACACACAGCTCTCCTTAGATCTCCCTGACAGCAACCAAGCAACGTGGCCAACATTTCCACCTGGTGGAGGTTGTGGGGTAAGCCGGACCTACTGTACCTCCCACATAATGATCTTTATTAATTCTCAGAGCTGCGTATAGATTGTGTTCACTCCCATTTTTATACATTTCCTAAGTCATAGTTCAGTTAATACTATTGCACCGGTCAGCCCACAGAAACATATAAATTCTCGCTAACTCTTTGCTCCAATTATCCAAATAAAAACTTCACGATCCTTTAAAGTTTCTGAAAATCCTATTGTAAAATGTCTACGAAACCCTCCATCTATTTGACAATGGTAATATTTCATACCATCAATTGAAAATTATTTCATCAGAGGACATGATAGACTGTCACTGTATCTAACCTCTGGAGCAGAAGGCGAGTGAGTTGGAGGCCAGCCTGAGCTACTTTGGAAGAAACCTGTCCCAATAGGAAAAACAAAGAAGGGAGGGAGGGAGGGAGGGAGGGAGGGAGGGAGAAAAGGAGAGAAGAAGGAAGGAAGGAAGGAAGGAAGGAAGGAAGGAAGGAAGGAAGGAAGGAAGGAAGGAACCTTGGGGTGACGCTCCATGGTAGAATGCTTGCCTTGCATGAGGAAGGCCCTGGGTTCAATGCGCAGTGCTGCAAAGTATTCTGAGTAAATGGTGATTTAGTTTGTGCTGAAGGCTTCCAAGTTCCAGAGTTCAAGCAGTGAACTTGGGAAGCTGCATCCACTTGCAATTGTTGGTTGGCCTCTTTAGAACTGCACATGACCTTTTCAAATTTGGAAAAGTGGGCAGGGACAAAGAGGAACTTGGAAAGTCACAATGGCTCACATCTTCATAGCTATTTGTAAAGTGGGCCTGTAGCATCCTTTCATTTGCCCTGCCAATAGCTCTGGGAGGTCAGTATGAGGTCTCTCCCTCAGCACAGAGGAGCAGGCAGGCTTCGAAGATGAGACATTACATGCAGCACCTACTGAATAGAAAGGAAAGACTCAGAAAAAAACTTTTATCTTTTTAATCACAGCATGTTCTCTCTAAGCACTCTACACAGAAACGTACAGAACAAGCTACTGGGATCATTTTTGCACCAGGTAATGTTAACTTCAACCTGCAGGTAAACACTCTGGAGGAAGTACTTCGAGGTGAAGAAAATACAAGATGCCCATACCTGCCTCCGTGCCTTTGCAGAAGTGTTCCAAACATTAGATATGCTACTACATAGTCCCTCGATCAAAGCTGAAAATACAGGATAGGTAAGGCCCACAGTTGGGGAAGTGTGTCTAAGCATTGGCCTTGAATGGCACTTACAGATTCAAATTCAGAGCTTTCCAGTAGTTCACAGCCCTAGCCTACCAGTAATTTAAAAAGTGGACACTCTCATACACCTTAACACTAAACCTCTCGGTTGGGCTGTAACAATACATTTTCTGCATCCCATAATTATCTTCAGAGGCATGCACTGCATCGTATTTTCGGTGCGAAAACTGTTCCATTCCACGGTGTTTATTATGTTTATTTTGATATTTCTTCACAGTTTAATACATTCGGGACTTGGAAAGTTGAACATGCCCCACCACCACCTGTCTTTTTAGCAATTTAAGATCTTTGTTTAATATTTCTCACTCCTTTGTTGTCTTTTTACCAGCCTGGCTCAGGAAAGAACTTTGGGAGTGGACATGATAAACGCAAAGCCAAAAAGGTGGGCCAGGCTGAGTCCTTGGGAGGAATGCAAAGCAGTCCCCCACAGGGGTGTAAAGAGGTTAGCTTCCCTGTCGTTAGCGGAGGGCAAGCAAAACTGAGTGGTCCAGGCAGGTCAGCCACGGGGGCACTGAACCGAAGCGTGTGGGCCGTGAGGCTGTCACTGCTAGCCCAGCAGGAGGGCGGGGGGAAAGCAGGGAGTGGCGTTGGCCAGTGCGGACCGGGACACTCGCAGGGGGGCGAGGCGTGCTCGGGTCTATTCCGGGAGCGCGCAGGGCGGGGCGGGGGCGTCCTGCGAGCATCCTGTCTGGGGGAGGGGACAAGCTAGCCACCGGGGCAGCCCCGGAGAGCGCACGCCGCCTGGTGCGGCAGCCGCTGCGCCCTGGGCTGAGTGCTCCAGGATTCACGCCGGAGCCATGGACCGAAGCAGGGGTAAGTGGTTTCTGCGGCCGGGAAGGGAGGCCTTGGAGATCCGAGGCTGGGTAGGACTGGGAAGGAGGAGGAGAGGTGGCGGCGGTAGGGTTTGGCGGGCGCTAAACACTTGAACACAGGTGCCTCCTGCAGCGGGAGTAAACTGTTGTGTGTCAGCGCCCACCCCAACCCTAACCCTGTGGCCTAGGTCTGAGTCCCCTCGTCGGGTGGGAAATTGGCACACTCGCCTTTCTAACTTTATGAAAGGCTCCCCAGGATTCTTGAGGTCACTCCTCGCCACATATAGGGAGAATGTGAAATGCAGGGTACAGGTTAAACTTGAGCAGCCACCCATATGGCTTCTACTATGCACCCTAAGTTTGTAGCTGCCTAGGACTTTGAAGAAGGCGGGGCTGCGTGAGCACGCTCTGCCTCTGTTTGGTGGACATAATAATCCTGAGGATTTTTGAAGTTGGGAATGCCCAGGGCAAAGATAAAGGCTTCCTGGGACCCTAGGGTGGGGACAGCACACATCTTAGTAAAGGTTAGGACACTGCAGTGGGCCCGTGCCTACTTGAGCAGGGGGGTAGTGTCATAGATTTGGGTCCCGCCAGCACCTCTGGAATCCAGAGCTCGCAGGTGTGAAGGCACTTGGCAAACTTCGCCTGTTGTGTCTTTACTAGAAGAAGCAGTTTCTATTGTTGTTGCTGTTAATGGAAAATTCCTCTCCCTTCCTACAATCACCCTAATAACCCGCCCCCTGCTTGCTCTGCTGAGGCCCCAGGGGCAAAAGGAAGTGTTTGGGCTTGGATGAGCGCTTGAGCAGGTGTGTGGGGCTACCTTCCGCACCCCGTGTAAATTCAGAGGACCTTCGAGGACCCTCCACCCCATCCTCCTCATCCACCCCTCTCCAACACAAAATTCAGCACCCACCTTCTCCTTCAGGGTCCTTGGAGAGCAGACAGACAATAGAGGAAGGGCTTACAGATTGTTCTTTAAGACTGAGGCATGATTTGAAGGCAGCTCTCACCTGTTGGCTGACATCAGGGGAAGGGTGCACCTCCTACCCCGGGGAATAAAAGCACAACGGGCACCTCTCCTTCCTTTTGCTGTCTCCCAATGCCCCAGCCTCACCACGAAAGCAAGGATCGTCCTCAAATTCACATATACTCTGTCTTGTTCCCTGAACGAAAATATGTATGGAGAGCTGCAGGTTTTATTGTCTCACTTGCAGTGTGCCCACTTCAAAAAGCAGCTTCCGGACCTCCCAGGAACCTCTTGGTGCCCAGAACATTCGAGGACTCTGACCTTTTCTACCCTCCTTTCCTTTCCCTCCTAGCTCTTGACACAGGGTTCTATTAGTGCTGTAGTGTTAGCACTTATTCTTGCTCCCTTGAACAGAAAGAAATGAGCTTCCAGAGCTTGTGAGTGTCTGACCCATGATGGGAACTAACCACTGGGGTTTAACGAGTGAAACGAAGCATGCTTCTTGTGCACCTCAAATTAATTAGTCGTGTTTGTTTGTTGATTGTCTTGTGGGGGGGTTGGGAGGTTTTGTTTTGTTTTGTTTTGTTGAGACAGGGTCTCTCTGTATAGCCTTGGCCATCCTAGAATTCACACCTTAGACAAGGCTGGCCTCGAACTCACAAAGGTCTTCTTGCATCTGCCTCCCAAATGTGGGGATTAAAATCGTGCGCCGTCACCACATCCTCATAATAATGTCTATTTTAAAAAGAATCCTGAAAATTTCTCACAACGAAACTTTTCCACGAGCTGCATGCACCGTGTCAACCTTTGAGTAAAGCAGTGTGAGAAGGGAGTGCACAAGACCATGGTATCTCGGTTTCCTACACTTCGAACACTTTGGCGAAAGCAAATGTGGCTGTATTGTGGATTAGAATGCAAAAATCTCTCTGTGTCTTATTGGGTTGTTTTGTTTTGTTTTGTTTTGTTTTGTTTTGTTTTAATAAAAGCTAGAATGTGTCAATTTGATAAAGCTAACCATTATGGTCTACTAATTTCTGAAGTCATATTTAGAGGCCGTTCTCGCCTGTTAGCTGACACATTCTAGAATCACCAGGGAAGAGCATCAATGTGGGATTGTCTGGATTAGGTTGGCCTACGAGCGTGCCTTTGAGGGATTCTCTTGGTTCTGTTCGTTGATGTTGGAAGACCCACCCAGCCTAGCGGTGGGCAGCATGAGTCCCTCGATTTGTGCTGTGGGCTGTGCAAATAGGGAGCCTGGGAGCTGGGAGCAAGACTACCTGTTCTCCCTCTGCTCTTGACTGCATGTGATACGTGCGCTGCTTTAAGTTCCTGCTGCCTTGACTGCTCTGCAGTAGTGGGCTGGAACCTGGAGTTGCGAGAGGAAATAAACACTGCCCCCCCAAATTGCTTTTGTGGGGGTATTTTGATACATCAACAGAAAACAGAAACAAGACATCAACAGAAAACAGAAACAAGACGTAGCCTTCCGTGTTGTGCCCCTGTCCTCAGGTAGATGGGCACTCTTCTTCCCTCACCCCCATGTCAAGGGAAGTTTTAAATGCAGGTCTCACTTTAGCCTCTTCCTACCCAGGGTAGGATGATCTTAATTAGATTAGGATTTCCCTGGACAAGAACACTCACCGGTATTTGCAGCAGGTACAATAGAAATCACCACTCGAAATCACCAGTCAAGAGGCTCCCTGTTTCGGTTTTCACGTGGTTTTCTCCCTGAACTATACTCATGCAAGGGTCAGACGCTATCTCCTCTCAGGAGAACAGGATACAGCACAATTCCCAAAACCAGGTCTCTTTAAATAGCAGAAAGCTCTTCTCTCACAGCTCTCCGTGCTGGTAGCCGGGGAGGAGACCCCTTCCTAGCTTTCCCTCTTATCTCTGTATTTTCACACACTTCTTCTCTATGGTCTTCCACCTCTTACACTGAAACCAGCCCCCATCAAATTTGGACCCCATTCTCATGACCTCATTTAACCTCACCTGCTTCCCAGAGGCCCTGGCTCCAAATGCAATCACATGGGAGTCAGGGCTTCAGCATACGAATGGGTAGATGGTTAGGGAAGACAGGAGACATAAGTCAGACCAGAGCAGCCACTGATGCTAACTGCAGTCGTTTTGTATGTGATACACAAGAGCAAGATTTGAACACAGCCCTGATTTTAAGCATAACGCTTAACTGCCTCCGTGGTGACAAAGGACCAGCCAAGCCCTAAAATAGAATCTGTTTCAGTTTCCCTGGGCAAGTTCTCTGTCACAATGATGTCATCAAACCCCCAACATGGAGAATCGGGACAAGCATGGGAGATGGAATTTCTCTTCTCCCAGCACACGAGTGGCTTCGAGTGAGCAGAGCAAGGTTCACAGACCTGGTCACATACATAGAAACCACTCCTTATAGAACCCCTTCCCACGGGAGTTCCTGGTGTATACCTGTCACACAAAGAGAACTGGCGTGCCACTAGTGACATAGTACACAGATAAACCTCATGACTCCCATCTTCTACAAGGCAAGCTAGCAAACTTTCCGTCCCCAGGTGAAGCTAAAATGTGCAGAGAGAGAATGCCTTTTCTTGGAGGTATGAATGCAAAGTGTACTCTGAGTGTAGCATAGAGAGCAAAGCAACTGCTTGCTGTTAACTCATTCATCTAACCTCCAAGGGATCAAGTTCTAAACTCCCTCCTGCCCCTGCCATGTCAGATGAGCCTGCCGTGCATGGCTTCTTCTGTTGTGAGCTCAGATACATGAAGAACTTTCAGAGGAAACGAGCATGTTTATGAACAAGACAAAACTTGAAGGGGCGACATTGAGACTGGATCTCAACCTAGCATCCCTATAGGAAGTAGTAGAAATATCTTCCAGAAGTGTCTACTAAAGGTGAACCAAAAGGCTGATGATGCCAGGCTCCACTTTGAAGTCTAGGAATAAAAGAAGCCGTTCAAAGCTCAAAGTTGGGTGTGGTGAGGAATGGTTGTCATTCCAGGACTCAGGAAACCGAGGCAGGAAGAGGTCTACAAACAGACAGAAACAATAAAGAAAGAAATGAAAAAGAGATTTAAAAAAAAAAAAAAACAACCAAACAAGTGCTGCCTGGGAGCCTAAGGAGGGGTTAAGTCGTCCTTAACAAATAAGTAGGCTAAAGACTGCGCTCACCTACGCCTAAAGTTCCAAAGGATTCCATAAACGCCTTCCTGCACAGCGGAGAGCACAGGGCTCCCAGGTGTGTGTACTTTGACCTGAAACAGCCTGCTTTTATTTGGCTTCATGCTACAGTGCAGCTTTTAATGGAATTTATGGATTAGAGTGTGTGAAAATGGGAATCTGAGGAGACAGGGGTCTGATGCAGTTCAAAGCAGTCGTTTAAAACTAGTGGGCCGGTGAGATGGCTCAGTGGGTAGAGACAATTGCCCCCAAATCTGACTACCTGAGTTTGCTCCTCAAGACTCATGTAGAGGAGGGAGAGAACTGACTGGCTCGTTGTTGTCTGATCTTGGCATGTGGAGCATACGCCCCCCTCTCCCTCTCTCAATCAATGAAATGTAAAGAGAGAGAGAGAAAGAAGGAGAAAGGGAGAGAATCTGTTGACCAGCCAGAGCAGACCCTTGGCTGGTTTCTCTCTCTAAGCTGCAATCCTTTGTTCCCTTCCACCAGCTAACTTCCTCTTGCTGGTTTTACCCCTTCCAGCTATGAATTCTCTGCGCCTGCCCCTGGCTCACTGCTAGTCACTGTGCAAACATCTCTTCCCTGGGGCAGTGTTTCCCAGTCTTTCTAGCTGCCTCTGCTCCCTGCGGCTCAGGTGCCACTGGTGGTCATTTTCATTAACGGAGACATGGAATGCCCTGTTGGTAGGAGCTCTTTGAGGACAGACAGGCCTTTCCTAGCTTGTTCACAGCCTCTTCTTGAGTTCCTCCTGCCATGCCTGGCACTGAGTAGGTGCCCAGGAAATGTCTATCAAGATAGAGAAGAAAAGAAAGTGAGAGGACCCAATTTTGAGAGGACTCTGGATGCGTCTTTTTTTGGGCACCTGGCTTTGCCACGTCACTGATGGTGATTTGAGGGACAGAGTTACGGCTTTATCATTCATTATCCCTTGTTTCCTTGACCTTCCTCCTTTGTATAGACAGATCCCAAATCCTGTTGACTGTTCCTGGGAAATGGATGTTGGGTGGCTGTTTCTCTACATCCTGCTCCCCGCTACAGAGTCTTCCTGTCTCTACCCTTGGCTTCTCAGTCGAGCCTTAAGGACCACTCCCAATGTGTCTAAAGCAGTGTTTCCCTGATCTACCTGGGCTCTAAATCATGCCATGTGGAGCCCAGAGAAAACACACTCCAGAGATCTGATCAGCAGTTCTGGGGTGAGATCTGGGAATCTGCATTTTTTAAACAGCCCCTGGATAAACTTGTCCTCACTGGCAAATACCAAGGTTCTCATAGACTGCTTTTCCCCTTTGTGCCCCTTCTGACCTTTGACCCTGCTCACACAACCTTCCTGGATTCCTTGTTGCCTGCTCTAATCTACATAATGGATTGTAAAGGTCTTTCACACTTTTAGCCTAAGTGGAACTCTGTGGTCTGTACCTATTACTCAATGTAGACTCCTTCAGGCTAGAGTTCTCCTACTTTAACTCTTAAATCACCAGGCAGGAAGTGACGGCACACACCTCTAATCCCAGCGTTCGGGAAGCAGAGGCAGATAGATCTCTGTGAGTTTGATCCAGCCTGATCTACATAGAAAGGTCTAGGTCAATCATAGCTATATCGTGAGATTCTGTCGCAAACAAACAAACAAACAAACAACCCTAAAGGTAAATAAATAAATAGCCATGCAATTTTTTATATAGCCCATAATATATCTAATTCTTCCTAACCCTGCCCTATATTTTTTTTAACTTTGAGGGTCATTTGACATCTCCCAAATGGTATTCACTTCAGCCTGGCCTCATGGGTGCTGAGCATCTATAGAATACTTTTGTCAAAGTCTAGACCACCCTATGCCCATGGGGATCATGTATACCGTCACCTAGCAACCATTTATGTGCTGGGGAGTGGGGTGTAGTGGGCAAGAAGGAGCCATGTGATAGAGAGGATCCTCAGACTGAGAACTGATGCTGGAGGCCTTTCTTAGACACCCTTTTATCCTTGAGCTTCTCTTCTGTGGCTCTTCCCAACCATGGCAGTAGTCCTAGGAACTAGATAAGGTAGCCATTCTCCCTATAGTGCAGGCGAGATGCCTGAGATTCAGCACCTTCCTGGAAGAGGCCAGTCAGCATCACCTACCTGAGGGGCCTTCTTACCACACCCCTTTTTAGTTCCCCTGAGACTTTAGTTACTGGTCCCTCCTCAGAAGTCTGGGCTTTCAGACGGTCCTAGTTGTCATTGGCGTTGTGTCTTCTATGCACATGTGAATCCCAATACTTGAGACTGTCATCTGCGTCCTATTCCCAGGGTCTATCATATGCCAAACGCTGAATACTTGTGGTCACATCCTGCTTCCACTGTGCACTCGCCATGACTCAGTGTAGATATTACCAATACCTGCATCTTACAGATAACAATAGGGAGTTAGCAAGTCTGCGTATCTACTCATCTCTGTCTGCCTCCGAATCTAAGTTCCTTTCTCATTCGTATGTTTATCATACAAACAATAAGCTTCGTTATGGCATCTTCATACATGTATATAATGTGTTATGACAATAAATCCCCATGGTTACCTAGATTACACAAATACTTCTTCTTTTACATCTGTGTTGTTTGCTGTCTGTTTGTTTGTTTGTTTGTTTGTTTGTTTTTTGAGACAGGGTTTCAATGTGTAGCCCTGGCTGCCCTAGAACTCATTCTGTAGACCAGGTTAGCCTCAAACTCTAAGATCTTCCTGCCTCTGCCTCCCAACTGGCAGGATTAAAGGCATGTGCCACGACTGCCCGGCTCCTCTGTTCTTTCTTTTTTTTTTTTTTAAGATTTATTTATTATATGTAATCTTCAGACATACCAGAAGAGGGCATTGGATTCCAATACAGATGGTTGTAAGCCACCATGTGGTTGCTGGGAATTGAACTCCAGGACCTCTGGAAGCACAGTCAGTGCCCTTAGCCACTGAGCCATCTCCCCAACACCGTCTGTTATTTCTTAAATATAGATTACCCATATGAGAAAAAAAAACCCATATATTTGCCTTAGTGAATCTGGCTTTCTTCACTCAACATAGTAATGTCCAGTTCTATCCACTTTCCTGCAGGTGATACAGTTTGGGGGTTTGTTTTTTTTTTATTGTTTTGCTTTGTTTGTTTGTAGCTGAATAAAAGTCAATTGAGAACACACACTTCATTTCCCCCTATTTGTTCACTGATGGACACCTGAGCTGATGTCTTGCTTGGCTATTGTGACAGTGCCACAGGAAAGACATTTGCTGTCATTTGTTTCTGAGTTGCTGGCCTTGTCTTTAACATTGTTCTCTGCTGCTTCGCATGAATGTTGAGGGGCTCACCAGGTCAAGACTTCAAGATATGGACAGGACAGGTACTATGAAGAGAAGGAGATCTGAACTGTTCTTGGGGACACCCTCCCACCATGAAGGAATACATCCAGGCAGCCCCGTGCACTGAGTTATTACATCTTACCCTTCCTAGCCTTCCCACTGTAGCTGGTGTTTTAAATTAAAGAAGCCACCAAGGAGGCTGGCCCAGGAGGGCCCCAGGCTGGGTTAGTCTTCCACGTAAAATTCCATTCAGAATGCCAGTGACGCCCATAGTGGAAGATAGAGGTGTGGGGCTGGCCAGGCGTGATTCTTCTTCCTGGCACAGCTGTCAGGCTATGGTGGGGGCAGAATGTGGCACACATTGCAGTCATTCCAGCTAGGAGGGGGAATTCACCAGCAGCCTGCTGCCCAGGAGTCAGGCCAAGGGGCTTTTTATAGCACTCCAGGAACCTGGAAGAAAACTGATCTGAGAGAGAGAGAGAGAGAGAGAGAGAGAGAGAGAGAGAGAGAGAGATGGAAAGCACATGTCACCTCTCAATCGTGTAGTTTCCAGAGGCCCTCAGTTCCGTTTAGGGCAAGAGAGTGACTGAACAGTGTGTTAAGGACACTGGTGGCAGATAGGGACCCGACCCAGCCCCTGGCTCTTTGACTCACTGTCTTGGGCTTCTCCATCTGACAGAATGTCGTGCAATGACTATATTGCAGTGCAGTGGTCAGAAGACCTCAGCCCGTGGGCCGCATAACAAATTTAACCGTGTTATAAGTGCAGAGCCATGCCCATTCCTTATACATTTTTGATGAGCTTCCTCAGTACAAGACCATAGTTGAGTAGTTGAAACAGACCATAAGCATCCTTCAAAGTCTTTAAAAAAAAAAAAAAAAAAAAAAAAAAACATGAACAATGCTCACAGCCAGCCATTCTCAACCTGTAGGTCATGATAATCCCTTCAGGGGTTAAACGACCCTTTCACAGGGGCTTCATATCAGATATCCTGCACATGGGTATTTACATCACAAATCTTAACAAGCAGCAAAATGACAGTTATGAAGTAGCAGCAAAAATAAGTTTATGGTTGGGGTGGGAGGGGGGTCACCACAACATGAGGAGCTGGATTCAGGGGTCGCAGCATTAGGAAGTTTGGGAAGATCCACTGATCTAGGCCTTCCCAGAGCTTTGCCTACTCTGGGTAAGGCTGTAGAGAGAGTGCAGAGCCTGCTGAGAGTACTGTGGTAGGGGTGTGTTCAACACGGACAAGGAAGCAGTGTGCCTAAACCATGCAGGGGATGGGAAAGTTGTTTCCCTCTGGTCTTCAGATTACTTTTAGCCTCAAAATTATTTTGCAAACAAAATTTAAGCAGTAGAGTTACAGTGGGTGAAGTGGGGGCTACTGAGCAGCCTCCCTCCCTCATAATCACAACACTACCCCTGTGGGAGCCACATAAACCCCGTGGATTTTGCTAAAAGTGAAGATGAAAGCCATGTGTTTACATATACTCACACACACTCACACACACTCATCACACTCACACTCACCACACACTCATACTCACAAACACATTCACACTCACATACACACACCACACACTCACCACACACACACATGCTATTTTTACAGTGGGGACTTGAGCTTCAAGGACAATAGCTTCCCTAATCATGTGGCAGAACCCCCAGATGACATTGCACAGAACTACTAATGTCCCAAGCAGATGACAGACACGTCTCTTTAGGGGACAGGCCTGTCTGTTAGCTGGGCAGAGCCTGCTGTTGGTGTCAGTGCACAGCAACCATGGTAAGCCCTACTGATCCAGAGCCTCCAGGGGTCAGATCTGGGGCTCTGCTGGACACTCTAGGGGAAGCTGCCTTGCATTAAATCACGATGGCTGAGTCATCTTTGAGAACCTTGTTTCTGAGAGGCCCAGAACCAAAAGAAAAAAATTAAAATCTTTATTTTTAAAAAATTTCATTGGTACAAAGACTTTTTTTTAAACCCCAGAGTGTATGTTACAATTGACATGTTAATTTATTCATTTTTTCCCTTTTCTAAAAAAAGCTGTTACTCAGTAGATAAAAACATCTTCAAATCAATAGCATCTTAAGATGGAGAAATTATGATAATTTATACAAAAGCTTTCCTTTGAAGATGGAATCAGATTCATTCATTTGTAGAATAAATATTTACCCTTCCTGCCCATTCTTGTAGGAGGGTGTGCTGAGGGCAGATCCTGCTGATATAAAACCTAGGAAGAATTTTTTTTTAGCTCCACTTGAACCAAGAAAACTGATCTCCTGGGACCTTGCCAGGAAACCAGAGGGACTAATGACCTTTCCTCAGCAGCCAGGTGTGGTTCTGAAGGGCTGTAGAACGCAAACTCTAAAGTGAGACTGTGCTTGTAGCCCGAAATCATTATCTGGTCGCTTTGCATCAAAGAGAATGTGTAAAGAGCCAGAGGACTCAAGGGATACTTTGTAGCCAAGACCCTCGGGAACTCTGCAGGTGGGGGGAGTGATAGAGAGGAAAGGAAGGCAAAGCGGCATGCCTGAATCCAGAGGGCCAGAAAGAAGCAAGCTGAGCCTTGAGGGCCTCCAGAGCGGAGGCCCTCCACTCCCGGGGTCTCTAACAGGGTGTGTCCCTATTCTCAGAGGTTGTGCAGCTTGAAATGTGCCTAATTATAGAGACAGATAAGGCCAGAGTCAAGGGCCTTACTTAGATGCCTGCTGGTGTCTGTCTGGTTACCTCTTTTGGATCCCGTCTGTACCTGCTTCCATATAATTCTGTTTCCTCCCCCTGGAATGGTCAGGAGGCTCCAGGAAGGCATTGGGAAAATGCCCCTGCCTACAGGACTTGTTCTCGTTTAGGTCTTCAGAGTGAAGGGTGGAGTACAAGTTTGTAAGTGATCGGTTTTTTTGTTTTGTTTTGTTTTGTTTTGTTTTGTTTTGTTTTGTTTTGTTTTGTTTTTGAGACAGGGTTTCTCTGAGTAGCCCTGGCTCTCCTGGAACTCACTCTGTAGACCAGGCTGACCTCAAACTCAAAAATTTGCCTGCCTCCCAAGTGCTGGGATTAAAGGCATGCACCACCACGCCCGGCATGATCATTTCTTAATAAACAAGAGAGGGGCCCTAGTTTTCTCCAGGAGAGAAGGAAGGCTCCTATTCTTATACACCCTTATTGTCCCTGGAAGAAGAAAGCCAGGTTGGAGATGGTCCTGGAACTGGCTGAGAGGCCATTCTTGTTTGGTCTGGCAAGAATCTGGCTACATTCTGCCTGTATCCTGAGAACTGGGGTCAAGCTAAATTCAAAAGTCATGGTGGATGTGTTTGCTGAAGGCAATTTCAAGACAGGAGCATTCAGGCTGGCCTCAATGGCGACTCTTCAGGGCTCTTTATTCAGGTCCATAAAGAAAGGAGACAAAAACAGACCAGAAGGACATTAAAAAAAAATGTGCAGTTTGGCAAGAAAAGGAGTCGAGTTTAGAGTTGCTGACAAGGCTGAAGAGCCACGGGATTGTTAGAGGCTAGCATTATTCAAGAGTGTCTGTCTCTGTAGAGGGCAATTGCCAAGGTGCCTAGGCTCCAACCTACACAACTAGGGATTCATTTGAAAGGAGAGAACATGAACTCAGTATGCCACCAAGAGTTTCCCTGCTGGAAAGCAACTGCTCAGAAGTGTTTCTCTGATTCAGCCACCAAGGCATAGAACAACAGTTTGGGTTCAAGGGGGCCAGGTTACATCATGAGCTGGAAACAAAATGTGGCAGCATTGTCCTTATGGTACTGATTTTGTAGGCAGACGGATGTGGCCATCTACTTTATATCTGTGACTCCATAGTGGACTGTCCCCTCAAACTGTGGGCCAGAATAAGTCCTTTCTCCCTTAAGTGGCTTGTGGCTGGGTATTTGATTACAGCATTACCATAAGTAACTAGTGCATTTGTTAGTGCTCTGTCTAAACTCCTCCCCACAGTTACCTGGCAACAGCCAGGTAGGCCTGGCCCGCTATAAAAGGGGCTGCTTGCCCCCTCCTCCCTCCCTCTCCCTCTCCCTCTCCCTCTCCCTCTCCCTCTCCCTCTCCCTCTCCCTCTCCCTCTCCCTCTCCCTCTCCCTCTCCCTCTCCCTCTCCCTCTCCCTCTCCCTCTGCCTCTGCCTCTGCCTCTGCCTCTGCCTCTGCCTCTGCCTCTGCCTCTGCCTCTGCCTCTGCCTCTGCCTCTGCCTCTGCCTCTGCCTCTGCCTCTCCCTCTGCCTCTCCCTCTGCCTCTGCCTCTGCCTCTGCCTCTTTCTCTGCCTCTACTACCATCTTAACTCCCCTCCCCATGCCCTGAATAAACTCTATTCTATACTATACCGCCACCTATGCCTGGTCCCTCAGGGGAAAGGAATGCCTCTGCATGGGCCACCTGAGACACTCCCTTCCCCCCACATCTCACCACACCCCCATAGAACATTTCTTATACATCTTAATCTTTTTATAAACACATCAGCATTCTGTTTGGGTGGAATTTAAATGATTTCTGTTTTTACAGTGTCTGACCTACTGTCTGTGAGTTTGCCCGAGCATGTGTCGGCACATGCATGGCTCACACCTGTCTGTGCAGGACAGAGGATAAATTTAGCTAGCATTCCTCAAATGCCATCCACCTCGATTTTTTTTTTTGAGAGAGGGTATTTCTCTCTCTTTTTTTTTAATTGAAATTTAATTTTTTTTCCATACAGTATATCTGACTGCAGTTTCCCCTCCTCAAACTCCTCCCAGATGTTCCCCATTTCCCCATCCCCACAAATCCACCCCCTCTCTTTGTCATTAGAATACAAACAGGCATCTAAAACAACAACATCAACATCCACAACATAGACAAGCAGATCTCTGAGTTCGAGGCCAACCTAGCCTGCAGAGTGAGTTCCAGTACAGCCAGAGCAACAAAGAGAAACCTTGTCTCAAAAACAAACAAAGAAGAAAGAAAAGAAAAGAAAAGAAAGGAAAGGAAAGGAAAGGAAAGGAAAGGAAAGGAAAGGAAAGGAAAGGAAAGGAAAGGGGGAAGGAAAAGGAAAGGAAAGGAAAGGAAAGGGAAGGGAAGGGAAGGGAAGGGAAGGGAAGGGAAGGGAAGGAAAGGAAAGGAAAGGAAAGGAAAGGAAAGGAAAGGAAAGGAAAGGAAAGACAAGACAAGAAAAAAGAAAAGAAAAGAAAAGAAAAGAAAAGAAAAGAAAAGAAAAGAAAAGAGGAAAAGGGATGTGGTAATATATAAGCAAAAGATCTGTAAGGTTTCTTTTGTGTTGGCCATTTGGCCTGCCCCTAAAATGTGGTTTGTTTACCCAATGAGACTCCACCAGTGTAAAGTAGTTTTTCCTCTGAAAGCAGTTTTCAGCTGCAGGTAGCTTCTAGGTAAGAGAGAGAGGACTCTCCTTAACCTCTGATTAACCTTAAGTACCGGGACCCCATCGGGCTTAGATGTGTGCTGGCTTTATGCATGCTGCCATAGTCTCTGAGTTCATATGTGCATCAGCCCTGTTGTGTCTAGAAGGCCCTGCTGCCTTGGTTTCTTCTATCCACACTGGCTCTTACACTCTTTCCATCTCTGCTTCTGCAGTTTCCTGAGCACGAAAGGGTGGGGGTGGTGATAGAGGCATCTCATTAAGTTCCAAGGTCTCTCACTCTCTGCACCATGTCCACATATGGGTCTATATATTTGTTCCCATCTACCCCAGGAGGGATCTTCCTGAGATAGAGTATCTCATTGCCCAAGACTTGCCAAGTAGGCTAGGCTGGTGGCCAGTGACTCCCAGGAAGCAGCCTGACACTGCTTCCTCAGAGCTGAGATTACCAGTTCCAACCAACAACACACTTAGCTTTTGTCTGGTCTCCTTTTTTAATTTCTGAGATACCTCCCAGTGTTGTTTGCTTACGACATGTTCTCCTACGGACCTGTGTTCCAGAAGCTATGTCCCCTCAGGCAACATTTTCAACGCCTGTGTGTTTATTTCCTCATCTTCAAAATGGAAATGATAGCTGTGTTGTCGCAAGGATGCAGAACACTGCAGGTGGCTTCACGCAAACCTCGTCACCCCTCCTTACTGCTTAACATCTCCTGCTTCCCTGATAGTTCCTGCTCATTCAATGACTTAACCAACACTTAATTGATTCCATCCCTGGAAACTATGGTGGAAGGAGAGAACTTACACCTGAGAATTGTTCTCTGACCCCAATCCGTGTGTCATGGCATGTCGTGCATGTACACACACACACACACACACACACACACACACACACACACACACACATTGGATTGGATGGCCCAGGATGGCCTTGATCCACAGACTTCTCCCTTAACCTCCCTTGTGATTCTGGGATTACAAGCCTGCACACTGCACCATCCTGTGGGAGTGGTTTTAAACACTCTACGCCTTCCTGGACAGGTAAGGTCACCCTGCTCTAAGGCTATAGAACAGAGTTGTCCCATGTCCCTTCCCTCTAAGTTGTGAGCCCATGGTGACAGGAACAGTTGTTTACTTAATGTGTGTCATATTGGCATGGTGTCTAGCACAGCAGTGGGTCATAGCAGACCCACTTGGAGAGGGGCCAGCAGATCCTCTTAAAACAATCTAGGGAAGGATGGAAAGGGCTCCCGGGAAAGCGGGGTGTCATCAGCAGAGTGGTCCTTGAGCTGTCGGGCAGTGCCACCACCATAATATTGGGTTAACTGTATAGAAGAAATTTTCAGCTGTCTGGACTAAAATGAGAAGAAGGTGCCCGAGATGCCTCTGTGGAAAGACTAGGGTCAGCACAGTGCATAGTGACACTGTAAACTGGGGTGAGAAACACCCAGAATCAAATGGATTTTCCTTCCTTTCCCCAGCCATCCAGGCAGCTGACATTCCTCAGCAAGCCTTTGTTTTCTCACCTGATCACTAAGAAGGAAACATATGAACAGTGTCCAGTCCCTTCAATCAGCTGGGAAGCCTTGCTATTATTGACAGTAATGCTTAGTAAGTGAGATAGATGGTCCAGGTGGGATGCTAAGGGTGAGCTCAGACTGACCCTTTGAATCCTGGTCTTCTAGACTGAAAATCTGTTTCCCTGCCTCCCTTCCTCTTGCCTGTAGAAACCTTCTGAGGTGCCTTGAATTGCTGTGAAGTTGGCTGTGAGTCAGGTCCCCAAGACTCCCCCTGAGGAGACCTCAGGGGAGGGATTCTTGTATCAATTGAAATTACAAACAACAACAATAAAAACACAGCAACTTGATTACAGGTCATGGAAGTAGATGCCTGAATAGGCCCTTAGAACCTCATTTCCCCATTAGAATTGGAGTGCTGCCCCTTTAGCTCCACTTGAAATGAGGCTCTTCTCTTAGTGGCAAGGTAACTTTATTTTAGGCATCTGTTCCCATCTAAGTGTTTGCGCAGTCCTAATTACCCACTTCTGTCCATTTGCCCTCCTTCCACTCATCCATGAGTTCCTTCTTGCTTTAACAAATGACCCACACTGCAGTATACCCTATCTTCTTCTAGCCCTCCAGGGCCCAGAAAACCATCTTTCCTTTGGGACACAAAGTATTAAGAATCCTCATTTCCCTTTGGAATCCCATGAGTTGGGCTTCTGCTGTCTGTCTTTCTCTCCATGTTTTGTCTTCCAGACACCCACTAGAATGGCCCATGAAGCTCTTTTCATAGCATTCTAGGGCTTCTCCAGCTCCTAGCTCTTCCATAGTCGTCTGGAAAGCCAAAGTCAACAAACCACATAGTCAGGCTTATTTCATAGTGACCCCACTCCTGGTACCAGTTTTATGAATTACTTTTCTTGTTATTGTGACCAAATATATGACAAGAAGCAGCCTTTTGGCTTACAATTTGAAGTGGCTTTAAGCCATAATAAGGCTCAATTTGGTTAGCATGAGGATGCTGTGTAGTGCTCTACTGGATACTCAGAGCAGTTTTATTATTTGCACTCTGCACATGAGGAAACAGACATGAAGGGGTTAAATACTGTGCCTCAGGCCACATATCTTAATGACCCATTGGAGCACTGGTCATTAAGAGGACATATCATATGCAGACAGCACTGGGAAGGGGTTTCAGATAGTAAAAGAAGGTCAGACATAAGCTAGACAGAGAAGTCATGAATATGAGGTGGTTGGCGACATTTGTGTGCAGGTGAGGAGCAGAGTAACAGGGGGCAGGTTATGAAACCTCAAGACCTACCTCACCCCCCAGTGATACACTTCTTCCAGCAAGCTTTTATAGCCTACAGCTTTCCAAAACATCAGTTGAGGACAAGTGTTCTGTAACCTCCCCTCCCCCAGCCTTAATGGTTTTATTGTTTACACCTGGATGGAGCTTGTTGGCTCAATCGTTTTGTCTCACCCACTGCTAGAACCTGTCGCTTTGTTGTTTGGAGCCGTGCACATGGTCACCCTGTTACTGGACTCCAAGATTATTTGGCGGGAATTGGGCCCCTCCCACTTCCTTCATAACGGAGTGCCTAAATAGTAAAAATTAAACCTTGAACAGAGACCTTTGTCTTGGTTCCTTCCTTATCTCACGCAGCCCAGCCCCTCTTCTCTTCCAGGTTTCCAAAATGCCTTTCCAGGCTAAAACCCAAACCTGTGATCTGCTGGCCAGACACCAAATACCTGAGCCACAATGCAGAACAAAGCTGTGTGCATAGTCATTTCCCATCTGTGCAGTATGAGGCATCTGTGACTCCTTCTCTGGCTGCTGGCTTCCTAGGTGCCGACCTCCACCTCATCCTAAGCTTGTGTATATATAGCAGCTATATAGTGGCTGCTGCTTAGCTGTGCCTCCTGAATCTTTATGGAGTTCTTCACATGATTAGAACCTTTATTGTCCACCACACCTTTATCGTTCATTGAAATTGACCAGTCAACAAAACCTCAGCTCGCAGAGTGCTTTCATGTCATAATGATGTGGTAAAACTTTAGTCTCACACGTTAGACAGGCAGTCAAGACCACCTACTCTGAAAAAAAACTCAGTTTTCTCAAATACATGAAGCAACTCGGTCAAGGCCATGTAGTCAGTAAAGAGGTAGCCAAGATTTGAATCCCTGGATTCTGGCTCCTGTGCCTGTATCTTCTTCACTGTGCCAAAACACAACACACCATGGGTGGCCCGAAAAATTTCCCTGTGACACCATGACCTCTGCAAGTTCCATAACCATGCTGAACTTCAATAAATCTGAATTCCTACTGAGCAGGGGTGGCTCACACCTTTAATCCCAGCACTCAGTCAGCAGAAGCAGGCAGATATCTGGAACTTCGAGGCCAGCCTGGTCTACAGAGCAAGCTCCATGATAGCTAGGGCTACACAGAAAGAAAGAAAAAAAAAACTGTCTCAAAAAGCAAAATAAACAAACAAACAAAAAACTCCAAAACTGAGTTTCTAGTATATAGCAGTGTTGCAATTTCTACTATATAGTGGTGCTACAGTATCTAATATACAGTGGTGCTACAGTATGTAGTATACATCGGTGCTACAGTATCTAGTATACATCGGTGCTACAGTATCTAGTATACAGCGGTGCTACAGTATCTAGTATACAGCGGTGCTACAGTATCTAGTATACAGCGGTGCTACAGTATCTAGTATACAGCGGTGCTACAGTATCTAGTATACAGCGGTGCTACAGTATCTAGTATACAGCATTGCTACAGTATCTAGTATACAGCGGTGCTACAGTATCTAGTATACAGCGGTGCTACAGTATCTAGTATACAGCGGTGCTACAGTATCTAGTATACAGCGGTGCTACAGTATCTAGTATACAGCAGTGCTACAGTATCTAGTATACAGCAGTGCTACAGTATCTAGTATACAGCAGTGCTACAGTATCTAGTATACAGCGGTGCTACAGTATCTAGTATACAGCGGTGCTACAGTATCTAGTATACAGCAGTGCTACAGTATCTAGTATACAGCAGTGCTACAGAGAGAGAACAAGCACAGAGTGAGGTACAGAGATGGCCCCATGGTGGAAAAGCATGCAGCCATCAAAAGCAGGGAGTGCAAGGACCATTGCAGCATGAACAAATCCCTCTGCAGCACAGTAATAAACAAAGGGTTATCTATAGCGTCAAGCCCTCTTAATAAGGTCGATCTCTAAAACTTTAAAATGTGGGTTTTCAGTATTTCATTTAGTTACAATAAAACTATGAAGAAAGGTGCTCTCTCTCTCTCTCTCTCTCTCTCTCTCTCTCTCTGCGTGTTCCCATGTGTTCCTGCCTGGCCTCTCTTTCCAAACCCTTTCTGTTCTTCTCTGTCCCCACTTCTCTGCCCTCGTGGCTCTGCTCCCATCTGTCTGCCTCTACCTCTTCTCTCCCTCCCCTCCCCCAAAATAAACCTCCATTATACCAAGAAAAACAAACAAGCAAACAAAAACTATGAAGAAAGGAAACAAATGAAGGCAGAAGGCAGCTCTGAAGATGATGTCAGGGATCACAGAGACCAGGGCTGTCGAGATCCTGGCTTCTGTGTAGAGGTACTAGGCTGATGGATGCTCAGGACAGATAGAAAGGAACCAATTGCAGAGATAATAATAATAACAACTGATGGCATAAATAACAAGTAAATTAAGAATGGCCTGTGTGTGTATGGTCTAGTGTTGAGAGTAACTCCTGAAGCCAGAATTAGAATTAATCCAGTTTTCATCCTCCTGAGGCTCTCTGTCCCTTCTAATAAAAGAAATAAATGTACTCAACACAGAACCTCCCTTCAGGAAGTGCTTAGCAATGAGATGGCCAGAAAAGATTACAGTGTGGACACAGGAAGCTTAAGCTGAATTGGATATGAGTGTGAATCGTCGTCTGTGCTCTGTGCATCTCTGGATAAATGACTCTGGCCTCTAAGCCTCTCTTGGTCCATTCACAGAACAGCAGATTCTACTGATGGTACAGGATGAGGAGGCAGTGTTGCACAGTGCTTAGCACAACATCTGAAACATCACTGAAGTGCTGCAAATACTAACTGCTGTTTTACGGGTGCCCCCCCCGGGGGGGCTGCTGCTGTGTCGCCCCTGGCTTTGGTGAGGGAGACAGTGCAGACTGTCCAAACGGAAGCAGCTCCCATCTTGTGGGGGAGGAGGAGCTGGTACCACAGCTTCCCACTTCCTCCTAGAACTGTTTCCGTTGTGAGCTAACCAGGGAGGAATCCACAGACAAAGGAACAATCATGGGAGAGCCCAGTTCCACCATCAGAAGTTATTTCCTCAGAAGTGGGAAGTCATGGGTGAGCCCCCGCCTCCTCCCATGTGCAGAGGGCCTGATGTGAGGAAACTGGGGCTTCCCTGGAGCCTGGAGCTAGGAACAGGTTCCCCAAGCAAGAGCCCTCAGCAGGAGCAGATCTGCTGCTGAGAATGGCAGTGAAGACCCTGGATTTCCCTGAGCCTGTCCCCCAGCCTGGCTCAGCGATAGAGCGACCAGATCTGCCCAACTGCCTGCCCACCCATTGACTTAAGGCCTTCCTGGCTTCTTACCTCCCTATCTTGCTGAAGTTATAGCAGGTTAGAGAAGTGTGCTAGTCTACTCTCCTGGTAATAACCCCTGCTTTAAAAGCACAGTCATTCCCCATCTCTCTCACCAACACATCTGTGAGTTCGACATCATCAAGCCTCGGAGGAAACTGATGCTCAAAGAGATTAGATTGCCTACCCAAAATCACACTAAGTAAGTGAGGGACATTAAAAAACTCAAACCAAGTCCTTTGAAATCAAGTCCCCAACCCCCACACACCTCCCTCCTGCTCTCCCCAGTAAATGCTCTACTTAACATACACAAGCCTTCCAAGGTGTCTTCTACAGGGGCAAAACTGAACTCCTTGAAGATGCTGAGTGCCAGGACCTGGCTGGGCATGTGGGGTGACTCTGTTGGTTCTTTTGCATTCCATTTTTACCATGGTCTTCCTGTGTAACAGGACAACAGGAAATGTTTACTTTGCTTGAAAAACAAGACCGCTAGTCCAACCAATGCTGTCACTTCCAGCATTCTGCCCACCTTGTGGCTGTTCCTTGGTCTTAGAAAGAAGCTCTCATGAAGCCACAGGAAGAAGTACGATCCCCCTGTGGCCTCAGCCAGGAAGATCTGCAGCAAACCGGAGGAGAACTTCGGCAGGTCTGAACCTCCAGATTGAAGGGAGGGTTCTGCTAGCCTTGACTGTGGTCCCAATGGCCTCTGCTGAGGCCTAAAATTGGGCGTGCATGAGAGCAACATTCTCTCAACCACAACCAGCTCCTCCCTTTCTGCCATCCTCAACCTATGAAACATGGCTAGCCCACCTCGTACAAATTAATGCATGCGAATAACACTGGGTCTCATAAAGTAAGTCAAGCACCCCTGTTGGCTGAGTACCTACGCTATGCTAGATGCTAAGTAGTTCTCTTGTGTCAAGCCCATTCCTACACAGGGGGCATATTTGTGGGTTGACAGTGGTAATGTGTAGAGCAGGGGGGTATTTGTCTCAGCCATGCATGGCTAGGAAGTGGGGCAATAGGAGTTGAGCTTGGGGTGGGGGAGGGGGTGTATTCGTTAGTTGTCTTGTTGCTGTGACAAGGGGGACTTGTAGAAGAAATCGTTTATTTTGGCTCCCGGTTTGAGGTTTGACTGTCATGAAGAGGCCATCACGACAATGGGAGTGTGAGGAAGCAGGTCATGATGTCGCCACAGGAAGCAGGAGAGGTGGGTCCCGGTGCTTTCCTTTGTGTTCAGCCCGGGTCTGCAGCGTACAGTATGGTGCCACCCAGATTTAGGAGAGGTTTGCCCACCTCAGTTAATCTGCTCTAGAAACTATATCACAGCCGTGTCCGGGGATTTGTTTGTGTGGTGACTCTGAATCCCAGCAAGTTGACAATCACAGGCCATTTCCTCAGCATCTTCTGATTACCACCGTCTCCAATTTACTTGTTAGAATTCACACCCACCACCAACACACCACACCCACAATCTGGCGCAGCTATATTCCCAGGAGGCTTACAAGACAGCACAGTCTTTGGGAGCCGAGCCAAAGGAGAGCTTGGGCTTCTGCTTCCTATTATAACCAGAGGTTTGGGGGGTTTGCTTTTCTTTTTCCAAGTACCTTTTTACTCTGCCGGGCCGCTATCAGGGTAGACGTGTTTGTTTAAGCCACATTATCGGACTGTTAGAGCTTATCAACACAAGGAAAAAGTGTGTGCCCATAATTCATTCCTTTCAGGCCCAAATGAGAGAAGCTAACAGAAAGAGAGAGAGAGAGAGAGAGAGAGAGAGAGAGAGAGAGAGAGAGAGAAGGAGGGAGGGGAGGGAGGGAGGGAGGGAGGGAGGGAGGGAGGGAGGGAGGGGACAAAAAGAAAGGAAGGAAGGAAGGAAGGAAGGAAGGAAGGAAGGAAGGAAAAAGACAGACAGACAGACAGACAGACAAGGACAAGAAAGATTCTATTCCAGCACTATATAAAAAAACCAGCATGATGATGCTCCCAGCACTTGTCTGGAAGAGTAGAAGTTCAAGGCCATCCCCCTGTCTGAGGCTACACAAGGATGCACAAGACTTTGTTCCCCCTCCAAAAACAAACAAACAAACAAACAAACAAACAAAAAGGTAAGGAGATTTACATTTTACTACATGAGGGCTGGAGAGATGGCTGAGCAAAAACAAGCACTGGATGTTCTTCCTTGACGTAAGTTCCAAGTCTAATTCCCACTCTGGCCTCTGCCAGGACCAGGCACACACACACACACACACACACACACACACACACACACACACAGGCAAAACACTTATACACTTAAAAACAAATAAATAAGTCTTTTAAAGACAGTCTTCCCACATGAAATGCCAGAGAGAGAGGGAGATCCATCAAGAGATGATAGCATAAATTCGGAGAGATCAGAGCAGCCAAGGAAACAGAGCTTTTCCCAAGGAAACATGGCAGAGTAGAGAGCAGAAGGCCTACTGGGCAGGCAGGAGAGATCAGAAATACTTGTGCAGAATGCCTGGGCTGAGAGTCTGAGGACCAATATGGGGTGTCCAGGGCAAGATCTCCCTGGGTCATAGGAAGATCTCTCCAGACCCCAACACTCAGTCTCACATCTGGTAGGCACTTCGCCTTCCTAGGAGGGTAACTTACCGCCCAAGGTTCTTATAGGCCATAACCCATTAATGGGCCTGCTTGTAAGAACACAACACACAGAGTTGTCTGGCCATCCCTCCTTTCCTTCCTTCCTTCCTTCCTTCCTTCCTTCCTTCCTTCCAGGTTTTTTGAGACAGAATCTCTCAGTGCTAAAACTCATTATGTAGATCAGGATGGCCTTGAACTCACAGAGATCTGCCTGTCTCCGCCTCCCTGAATGTTGGGATGAAAGGTGTTCACCACCACAGTGGGTTCAGACATCTTAATGAAACAGCTTTAAAGAAATGCCTTGGGGTGGAGCTGGTGAACGCTTTTCATTCCAGCACTGGGAAGGCAGAGGCAGGTGAATCTCTGAGTTCAAGGCCAGCCTACAGAATAAGTTCCAGGACAGCCAGGACTACAAAGAAAACTTGTCTTGAAAACAAAAAAAAAAAACTAAAATTAATTAATTATTTTTATTTTTATTTATTTTTTTTTTTTTTTTTTTAGAAAATGGCATGTCTCTTTAAATGGCTGTAAAATGGAAATTGGGACATTTTGCTGCTTAGAACTTTGAGCAAAACCAAAAGAACATTCTGTGGGCCTTCGTAAAACCATGCTGGCCCTTCTTACTTTCCACTTAGAGCTGTGCTGTGTCTGCTTCAACAGCAGCCAAGGGTGAATTGACCTTGTGATCTTGTCAAGAGACCTGTAAGGTACCAGGTTGGAAGGTGGGCTGGACAGACCTCAAACTTGGAGGAGCCCTGTCAGGATTTATTTTGCCTGTGGGTTTTGACGTCAGCTGGTTTTCCTCTTTTATAATGGAAATTAGATGCATTACCTTTGAGCCCTTTCTATAAATCCCATATTCCCAGTGTTCTTGCTGGAATCCTGTGCTCCTTACCTGCTAAGAATCCTCCTGGCTAAAGCTTTCATTGAGGCTGCATCAGGGCTACGGGCAAGTGTCGGGCACCTCAGGTTTAACCTCTGATACATGGCATCCTGTTTTCATTTTGTTTCGTGAGGGGAAGCATAGATAGTTGATCTTAGTCCTGGATGGGTTCTCCCCAGAAACAATACACACTCAGACGTCTAGTCTTAGGTATATCCCAAAATTTCAGTTTTATTTGAGAGACCTCCTTACAACAGAGAGAAAAAGCTCTCCTCATCTTGAGTTTCTGGGTTTGAAACCTTTGTCTACTCTCACTTGAAAGATTAAAGGTTTGTGGACAATCAGCCCGTTTTCCCTGTTTTGTTTTAGCCCTTAGAATTCACCAAACCACTCTAGGACAAAAACCAAGAACACTAGGGGAATTTATTCTAATTAACTTTAGACGTGAAGATTACTCTGTTCTGATTTGCTGAGTCCTGGCACAGCTCTGAGGATTTGCCTGGGCTAAAGAGATGACAGACAGACAGACAGACTGCAAAGCTGGGCTCAGGTAGATTGGACCCTGAGATCCAGCGCCTTGGAAGCTTGGTGTGTTTTGTTTTGTACAGCTGAACAAAGAGGCAGGGTTTGTGGTAGGTGGCTGATGGCTGAACAAAGGAGACAGGTGTCAACTCCATAGGGTGCACTCTCCAGATCACAAACGTGGGCATATGGAAAAAAAATGCTATGATGAATGTTTTCTGCGCACGTGGTCAGTTTCACACTTGGACCAGAGGAAGGCATTGGCATCCCTCTGAGCCTTACCCCTGAGGAGCAAGGAGATTATGCACTTTCCCGTAGGTCTGAGGCTGTTGCTGTCAGCACACATTCCCTCGGGGTCTCCCCGTGCTGACACCCTTGTCTCTCCCATGAAAAGCTCTACCTGGACCAGGAAGAAAGAAGAAGGACAGGTTATGAATGTATGACTGGGAAGAGTAGAGGCCTGGCTCATGAGTGACATCACCCGTCCTTCTAACTAAAGAATCTTGTCCCCTCACTTGGCTTTGAGCACCTTGCGTGCAAGAAGGAGCTCTACTGCTTCTGCTGCCACCATTACCAGCTCAGTCAGGACTGGACCTGTGAGCTATCCATGTGGTAAGACTGGCAGAGTCCCCGATCTTAATACCCACACACATAAACACACACACACACACACACACACACACACACACACACACACACACCTGGAGCGCCTTCCTGGGAGCAGATGTGGCTGCAGACCAACTGACTGATGCAGTCACTGCTTCATCGGCACCTTGTGGGGGAGCGACCGCTCATCCACTGTTTGCTGAGAGATTGGAGCCGTCTTCGGAAAGTTTAGAAATGTTTCCAGGATCCCACAGCTGGAAACCGGAAGTACTGGAGGAGGACTCTGGCTATCTATAGCCTCTGGCGTCTCTGACATGGTTCATCTTCAGCATCAGGCTTGGGTAAATTATGTGACAATTTTACACTGGATATTTCTTTGGGTCACACATCTTCCTTGACCCTCACTTTACAGATCTTAAAAATGAGAGGGCTGGGCTAGGTCATCCAAATAATGTCGTTTTCATTGAGTACAGTTCGTTGGGCATCTGCTGTATGCCAGGGGTTAAAACATGGATAGCTTGTCATCCACAAATGCCATCTGGTCAGTGCTTTGGAATCCAAAGTCTTGAGGGTGCTAATAAACAGCAACAATTCTGACCACAGCACACAATAAGAACAGTCATTTAATGAGTGTCAGCTACAGGCACAGCAGGACCTGATGTAGTCCCCTGTGCCCCTGAGGTTGGGAGTCCTCCAGTACTCATTTAAACAGCAAAGCCATAGCTCAGCACAAGTGCAAATTCAAAGTACAAGAATCCCAGGACTCATTCTGAGTTAGACCCAGATGGCCAACCACTGGGCAAGACTCTGCCCTAAAGCTATTCATCTTCATCTTCAGGAGTGTCCCTCCCTCCCTCTCTGTTACCCCAGAGGAGGCAGTCCACGTTTCTCCAGTGATACAAGTCTTTCCTGTAATCAGTATAGTTCATAGATATTTGCTGGCATGTTTTTGCAAACGCTGAAACTTGCATTGCTGGGGCAAAGCACCTGAGTCCTCTCTGGTTGAATTCTAGTGATCGATCTCTATTTCGTGATCAGTTCTTTAGGTCTCAGAGGGAACCTGAGTGGTACCCTGGCTTGTCCGGGTGCCCCAAGTTTTAATCCCCAACAGGAGGGGGAGGGAGTACTTAGAAGTCAAGGTGTCATGTGCAGGATCCCATCGAAGACCAGGAGAGAAACAGAACTCGCCTTGCCGTGTAGTACTGAAGCCTATATCTTAACCTCAGAGAATTCACTCAACCCAATTGTTCCTAATTAGAAAGGGTGACCAAGCTGTGTTCAGAGCAATAAATACAAGGAGAGCTTCTGCAAAAGCCAGAAGGATGCTGCCTTTGTGCGCTTGCACGGAGATTGGAAACACCTGAGTATCCCAAGATATTTTTCAAGGGGACCAGGAGATCAAAGCAACATTTCTGTGGCCTTTTTGTTGGTGGTGGTCAGGATCTCATGGTGAATTCAGACTGGTCTCTATCTCCCTGGGCTCCAGCTATCCCCTTGCCTCAGGCTCCTGAGCTCTGGAACTTCAGATGTTCACTGCTAAGCCTGGCTCAAAACCATTTCAGATAATACAAAGACATGTCCCTTTTTGGTGTCCCTTCTACACAAGTGTGCAGGGTCAGTGTCTTGGGGCACATGAAGACGGCAGCCATGAAGCTGCTGGGATCCTTGTATCCTTGTATTGACTGTGTATCCTTGTGGTATAAGGATCTCTTGGTTCAGCCTGTCATGGTGGTGTATACCTTTCATCCCGGCAATTGGGAGGCAGAGGCAGGGAGATCTCTGAGTTTCAGGACAGCCAGGATTATATATACATATAGGTTTAATTGTTATACAGCATTGATTGACTCAACCCACAGGAAACTGGAGCTTCCAGGGACCCTCAAGAATTTCTGAAAGTATAAAAGAACTTTGGGACCAATAAAACCCAGAATGTATGGTGTAGAGCTGTTCTGCCCAATATCCCCAGGGTGCTGACGAGCAGGGTCAGCAAGGCTGCCCTGTTGTATTTACACCATGATTGTCTCCCTTGTGAGTGGTTAGGTATGAATGTATCTGTGTGTGTGTGTGTGTGTGTGTGTGTGTGTGAGAGAGAGAGAGAGAGAGAGAGAGAGAGAGAGAGAGAGAGAGAGAGAGAGAGAGAATATAAATAAATTCTACTGGGATAATCCCTCTTCTATTTTTGCTAATCCCCAGAGCAACCCGCTTGACACACGATGTCCAGCAATGTTTTGAGATCATCTTAACTGAAACCCGTGTGTCCGTCAGGTCCAGCAAGGTCTCTGATTCCTTCGGAAGAGATTGCCTTCCAGGCAGTGGAAGTTTGGCTCTAGGGAAACTTAAAGTGTTCCTGCTCTAACGAGGCGAGCCTGCTACTCACCCAGACCCTCATCTCCTGTGGCACTGGGGACTCAGGCCCTGAGTTTGTAGCTCTCTCGTCCTCTGCAGGCTTGGAGACCACAGCTGGGAAGCAGTGGGTTACACCCACTCCTTTGAAGCTGTACAGGTCCCTCAGCTCTACCGGCCTCTGGACATCCTGGAAAATGGCTCTCCCTGCCAGACCACTCACAGCAGCCTGGTGGGGATGAATTAGAAAGTACTCGGAAAGTGGCTACCACAGTGCCCAGTGACTGGAACATTCCTGAAACAGTGACCCTATCTGGATTGTCAACCTTGGCTCATTTGCTCCAACGTTGGGTTAATGCTTAATGCCACAGAGAGATGACACTGCTACCTGTCCCCAACAGTGACAGTGTACAAACGATGTCTGTTTGAAACAAAGTTCAGCATGAAGCTCTCTGGTGAGCCGGCTGCAGCCTAGATACTTAGAAAGTGAGGCACCTGGTTTCGCCCTCACTTAGGAAGCCTTTTGAGCATCCAACATAAGTGGGGTGAATTCCAGAAGCAGTAAGAGCACCTAGGGCACGGCGTAAGAAACTCTCACAGCCCCTCTGCAAGGTGTGCTGTGGCTAAGCTCTTTAGAGAGGAAGAAACCCAGTCACTGGGATGTTAGCTAGCTTGTAGAAGGTCCTGTAACACTGAATTGAACCTGCTATTCCGGCCCCAGAGTCTCTAAAGTGAAGATCCTCCTAGTATCTTTACAGGTTCATATCAGCACCTCCTTGCCTCCTTGGGAGGAAAGAAACTAAAGGATCTGAGAGTTGGGTCCCAAGCAGAAGTCCCAGCCCTTCTAGTTGCTTCTGTGTGGCCTCTCTGTCTTAGTTCCTTTATCGAAAAACCTTTATCTAAAGGTGATTCCAACACCTGCCTCAAAATCGTTGGTAGGATCAAACGAGACACCGAAAGGCAATATAGTTCCCTGGCTAAGAGAACAGGGTACGAACTCAATAGAGACGCTCGTAGCTATTTGTATTTAACTTTCCCGAGTCTTCGTTTCATTTCTTATATGATGGCGACAGTAAAATGCTTGATCTGGGGTTTAAATGATGTAAGATGAATGCTTACTAGCACAACTCGTAATAACCGTTCAACCCAAGTTACCATGTGCAAGTGTCTGTCACAAAGCAGGCCTATGCTACTGCTTTGATGAAACTGGCCCTTGGCCCCAGTGCAAAAGAAATCCTATATGGCCCAGAGAGATGCCAATGACATAATGCTCTTGGCATGCTCCTGTCTTTAAAGGACTCTCTGCTCTGAGAGCTTGCAATTCACTGGGGTCTCTGAGGGGCAACTTATCAGAAACACAGAAATTCAGCTCTCGCCGAAGACCTCCTGAGCCAGAATTTGCATTTCGGGCAGAACCCAGCTGATTCCTATGCACACGTAGGATCAAGATGCACCGGTGTGTGGGTGGAAGGAGCAGCCATGATAGCTTTAGGCATGGAGCGGGAAGGGTTAATGTTCCGTTTGGCTCTGGCACAGGAAACAGAAGGTTCCAGAGATTGAAGCAAGTGGATGATGAAACAGGAAGGCTCCCTTCCTGCCTGTGTTCTGGGCAGCTGGGGACTCTGGTTGAGATATGTCCAGAGCCCCTGGGCCTGTAAATCAGACTGAGGCAAAGGAAAGCCATTCTACTTCTGTTTAGGGTGGCCTGGACTCACGAGTGCCAACATGAAGGCTCTGTCCTCGGGCCAAGGCCATCTGAGGTCTAAGGCACAGTAGGAAGGCTGGAGGAAAGCCACCTGGTTTTGGTGACCAGCCAGCCATGGGGCAGCTGTGTGTGGGTCCTTGTGTCACCCTGGTGAACAGGGCCCTGCCTTCTGACAACCCCTGCTGCTCTAGCTTCCAATAGGCGTGGTCAGGATTCTTAACTCTGAACCTGCCTGTCTCTCCTCAGTGCTGGAACAGCTAATCCCAGAGCTCACCGGACTCCTCAGCCTCCTGGACCATGAGTATCTCAGCGACAGCACCCTGGAGAAGAAGATGGCTGTGGCCTCCCTCCTGCAGAGCCTGCAGCCCCTCCCAGGTCAGCCCTAAAGAGTCCCAGTTACACAGAAAACAGTGGTAGCATTCACCCCATGGCCTGTAGAAGGGGATGCGTAAGCCTCAGGTTAGCCTCAGGATAGCACAGCAGGTGCTGTGCTGTGACCCAGTCCGCTCATCCACCGAGGCCCTGCCCCTCCGCTGCAGTCCTGGTTGTGTTGTATGCCCCTCTCCATCCCAGCCCTCCACAGACTCCCACAGAACATGTGCACCCCTATTCGCCACCGTAATTCACAGCAGAACACTCTCTCACACATAATACACCATATATACCACACATGACACACAGTAAGTAACATATGCTGTATACACAGATAGCACACACACATATAAACACATGCTTTGGCTACACTTTAATAGATACCTGCATGTGCAACATGTAGTTGCAAACAGACGTTCGCTCCTGCGTACTCTCTGACACACTCACCCTCGCAAGTTGAAACAGTTCCCACCACTCTCCTCATGCCCCCTCTAAAACCACGTGAGCTCCTTTCACTGCCTACCCAGTAGCTTCCCTCGGCCTCTCTGAGACACCCCAAATCAGCATACAGTCTCTGTGTAACTAACAAGCTATACCCGAGTCTTGCAGGACCCCTGGAGTGTGAAAGGGGAGGTTGAAAGTCACCACTCCAAGCCATACTGTCCCCAAACAAAGTGTTGCCTGCTGCCTCACAAGATCATTGTAGGGACGCAAGGGACCCTTTATCGTTGACATCCCTGCCCTGCGCTATGGCTGTACCTTTGCATGTGAAAACAGAGCTCACCATCACATTGACAATGCAAGCAAGTAAGAAAAGGTGCGTGAGGTAGCCTTCCCTGCTCACAGTCGTTTTTCCTCCTCCCTCAGCAAAGGAAGTCTCTTTCCTGTATGTGAACACTGCAGACCTGCACTCGGGGCCCAGCTTTGTGGAGTCTCTCTTTGAAGAATTCGGTAAGTTCCCTCTTAGCCCTGAACCATCCCTCTAACGCACACGTGTTCACATGCATGTACACAAAGGTGTCTCTTGCTGCTCTTGGCTTTCACACAGAGCCATTAGGTCTCCTTGGGGGTCCTGGGCCCTGGCAGCTCTGTAAGCTGCCTGAATCTGTAGGGAAGGACTCACCCCAAGCTTGCAGGAGTGAACGTGCAAGCCAGATAGCCCAACCCAGGGTGGTCACCTTACAGCCATTGCTGTCCATCAGTCACGGCCACCAAGCCTGGCTGAGCGATCCAGACACTCGGGAGGAAGTAGGAGCTATGGCTGGGGAGAGTGGTGGCCTGGGCCTGAGAGCAGCCATGCTGTGAGAGAGAGGGAGCCATGTGACCATGATAGAGAAGAAAGTACTGAGAGAGGTATGGTCTAGGGGAGTTGTTGCCACTACAGTCCCTGCACATCAGACATGGGAGCCCCTCCCCGCTGCAGGAAACCCTATGCCTCCGTGTCATACCATCAAAGACCTTTAAAGCACCTCACGAAGATAGTCCACTGTCGTCTCTCTCTGAAAGCCAGGCAAGAGACATGAGTGAGGCCAACCTCCAGAAGATGCCCAGGGCACTGTCAGCTATCTGATGAGGTTCCTGATCATGGAGGAAGTCCAGCCTGGATTCACAGGCAGGCCTCCCGGATCCCAAACCCTCTGCCATGTTTGTCCTTGGTTTTCTCCGTAGACTGTGACCTGGGTGACCTTCGGGATATGTCGGACGATGGGGAACCCAGCAAAGGAGCCAGCCCTGAGCCAACCAAGAGCCCATCTCTGAGAAGCGTGAGTCTGACCCCACCTCTAGCAAGGGTGAGGGAAGCTCTTCCTGTAACCCCAGGGGCCACTGCTGCTGTGCAGGACCGTCTTCTCTCCATGGTGATGATTAAGGGCAGATGTCGTACCTTGTGGACATATCACTGGGCAGGGACATGCTTACAGTGGTCCACACAGAGTAGGGAGAAGGTGGCGAGCCTAGTCTGTGCCCTCTGGCCCAAAGGACTTCACCATCTTAGCCTCAGGTTATATATACAGGAGAGAGACAGAGACAGAGAGACAGAGAGAGAGAGAACGAGAACACACTCTGGACTAGGAGGTGTGGGCTTCTGCTATCCCCGCTGCTCTGTTGGGAGGCCATGAGCAAAACACCTTTCTTAGAGCCTGATTTTTTCCATACTCAAAAAGTAAAGGAATAGATCTAGTGTCCCCAACCCTGGGACTACAATTAGGGACAAGCTTTGCTCTTCACCCATAGAGCCTTACCATCACCTGTCACAGGAGCTAGTTGTTAACTTGCTATGCCCTTCATGTGCATACAGCAACCAAACGTATGTGGCACGAGTGCTGTCCCCATTTTACAGACACGGCTCAGAGAGGGCAGGTGACACACCTAGTGACCCACAGCTAGTAAAGGATGGCGCTGAGCTAAAATTCTGAGGTTTCCTGACCTCAGATTTCACTGCTCAATTACTTACCTCGTGGTTACTTGTTCTGTCGCTCCTCGCATGGTGGCAGAACTCACACTGGTGTTGGAGAGCTGTAGGCGTGCGCACTCACAAAGCACCACACCCATTCTGGGCAACTGCAATTACTCTCGGGTATGACCAAGGAGCTCTGGCACTTGCGGAGTGTACCGAAGCAGAGCAGCACAAATAGGATCTCAGGTTGCCAGCTCCAAGTCTATTCAATGTTAAAACCTACACCGGACATAACAGCACGTCCTGTAATCCTAGCACACAGGAGAGAGGGATGGGAGCATTGCAGATCAGGGCCAGCCTGGGCTACATAATGAGACCTCAACACACGAAAAACAGCTTAAAGTGTCACATTCTGACTGCCTCCTCGGAGCCCTGGCCTCCTATCTCACCAGCCTCCTTCCTTCATGTCACCTTTTCCCCTCTGCTGTGTTCGCAGCCACCTAGTGTCACAAACCCTGTTTGTTCCACTGCAGGCAGCTGCTGATGTGCCTCCACCCTTGCCCAACAAGCCCCCGCCCGAGGACTACTATGAAGAAGCCCTTCCCCTGGGGCCCGGCAAGTCCCCCGAGTATATCAGCTCTCACAGTAAGTTCTGGTCCCCTCATGGCTTAGAGGGTTCCCTCTCTGAGCAGCAGCAGGTCCAGAGCCACTGCCCCACCAGCGCCATCACCCTTTCCTGGGAGGAGCTATCCTAACGTTGGAGCCAATGGTGTGGCTCAGGGGCTCGGCTTCTAGTCTCAGGTCTGTGTGGCCTGAGACAGACTCCTGTCTTCTGAGGATCTCGGCTCTTCCACTCTTGAAACAAGGAGGCACTAGATCCGTTCATAAAAGAGCGTTAGAACATAAGTGACAACCGTTAGGATAGCCCTGCTTCCAATCCTCCCATGCTTCTCAGCTTATGGTTTCATCGTTTGTTTCTGTGTGTACATATGAATGAGTCTTGTTACCAAGTCAGCACATCATAGGATGTGACCCATGGCCCAAACAACGCTTCATGGGTCAGCCCCAGGGAGCCATAGCATACAGTGGTACAGGCAGAAATAGCAGAGGCTTTATTTATATATAGTTCAACCATTTTTAAAACTATGAATATTTTATATTATCATCTCCTTATAAGCATAATGCTTGTAAATAGCACATATATAATTTATACATAAATAAATATATATATATATATATATATATATATATATATATATTTTTTTTTTTTTTTTTTTTTACTGATGGGACAGACTCTTAAGTTAGCCTCAAAGGAGAGTCCTTGTTCTTCTGCTGACTTCCCCGGTGTGTAGCATCCTTTGCATGAGGATCAGATGGAGGCCTTCACCCAGCATAAGGACTTGGCATTACACAGGGAAACTGTGGGTTTGGTGTCCGAGTATGTGCAACTAGCTGAGTTTGTAGATGGCAGTGTGAATAGTCCACATACCGGCAGCTCTGCGGCGCAGCAGAACGTTCTCCATGCACCAAACTGGAACAAGCAGGTCTGCTACAACCTGAAACAAACTCACATGGTACATGTAAATGGCACGGTCACGTGGTACGTGTAAATGGCTCGGACATGGTAGAAAAGCAAGCACGGAAGACTTCATAGACATGCTTTCATTTGTTTGGGTTTTTTCTAACAGGGTATATACATTTATGCATTGATTTTAACAATTTTTCTAGGACGTGCAAAACCCTAGTAACAGGATTATTTTCCTGTGGGGAAATGAATAGAAATCCAGGTGGGACGCTGGGCAGATAGCTCAGGGACAGAGCCTTTGCATAAAATAAATTAACAATAATAATAATAATAATAATAATAATAAGTGTGATATATATTTGAAATCATCTTATTTGAGCCAGTTTGATGACATCCACTAGAATCCCAGCTACTAGGAACCTGAGGCAGGAGGATGGCTTGAGCCCAGGAGTTTATGACCCCTCCTCAAGAGAAGATAGTAAGGAAGAGGGGAAAGAAATAAGTAAGCCTGTGTGAAGGGAGCGTGTTCTTTCACTCGTGCTCCTTATGCCAGTATTTTCCCATGGGCAAAAGGGTTTTCAATATGGTAAAACAGAAGATTCCTGCTGCACTGTTTTTGGAAAGTGTCCAGCTGTGCATTTAGCGTTACTCAGCCACCATCGCTATCTAGTCCCTGGCTAGAATTGCTGTTCATCATCCCCAAAAGAAACCTGGACCATGACGCACAGTCCCTCCTCCCAATGCCCCAGCCTCTGCCAATCACATAGCAGCTTTCTGGCAATATGGCTTCGTCTATTTTGAACATTTCGTGTAGATGTAATCACCTGACACGTGAATCACCTGACAGGACACGTGACCTTTCTAGCCTGCCTTCTTTCACTTAGCACAGCATTTGCCAGGTCCGTCCATGTTAGAGTGTGCAACAGAGTGCCTTTCTCCATGGCTTCCTCGATGGCTGACCGGTCGCCTTTGCTGAGGACATGGCACATGCCGCTTATCTTTCCAACAGGCATCTATGCTGTTTACACCTTTTGCCTGTGGTGAGCTTGGACCAAGTGATCTGTGACCTTCCATGAGTCCCCAGTTCCGTGTCACAGAGGTGAAGCAGGCAACTTTTCCTATCTGGTCCATTAAGGGCAAAGGAACAAGGAAGGGACAAAGTACTTGCTGGGCCCCAAGTCACATGTCAAGAGCCCTGGCAAGAAGAGGCTCCCTAACCTCCCAGAGAGCTCACGTCCCTAGTACAGGGCAGAGAGGCTTCCTCCTGGGAAGGCAGGAAGGGAGGGGCTCAGGAAAGACCACGGACCCAGGCAGGGGTGAGCCTACAACCAAGCCAGCCATCACCATGTTCTTCCTCCCACACACAGCATCCAGGCATACCTGGTGTTAACAATTTTGCCCGGAAATGACCCGCTTCACCTACCGCTGACTCCTCCAGTCCACTTTGCAGGTCATGCTGTCAACATGTAGGCCTCAGAGAGGCAAAGGCAGGCTCGGAGCAGAGCATCGAGCATCCCGTAGCTAGGGACTTCAGTATGGCTTTCCTCAGGAAACAGATGGACAGGAGGGACCTAACAACCCGAACAGGGCTCAGTGTGGTGAACGAGTGAGCTTGCCTGCGTGAATGAAGGTATCCAGCTCAGTCCTGATCCAGCCTCAGCCACTAGCAGTCTCTGTGGGGCCTGTTGCCCTGTGTGTAAAATGGCGCCAAAGCCTACCTTTAGCAGCAGCTACCTCACCTGCAGTGTAAAGAGCAGAGCTATGACGGAGGACATTCTCACACACTGAATGCCATTGGGAGAGGAGAGGAGAGATCTTTGAGCTTCATCTTGAAGGGTGGGGAGTAATTCTCTGATAAAATTGTAAAAAGGCATACAAGACTAGCCTGGAGGTCCAACAGGGCCCAGCAAGCCCCTTCATAGTGATGGGTTAAGTGGGAAGTCGGAGCATAGGGCCCCACATCCAGGCTGAGACTGCCCTTGGTCCCCACTCTCTATCCCAGGGGCTTTTTCCACCCCTGTCCCTGGATTCTGCCCTTACTTCTATAAGCTCAGCTCTTTCTGACATCCCCACAGATGGCTGCAGCCCTGCACAGTCGATTGTGGACGGTTACTACGAGGACGCAGACAACAGCTACCCCACCACAAGGATGAATGGAGAACTGAAGAACTCCTGTATGTCCTGGACAGCTGCTCACACGGCTCCCCCACCCCCCACCCCCACCCCCACCCCGGAAGAGCTGACCCTCGGCATGCATGCACACACACACACACACACACACACACACACACACACAAACCAGCCCTAACCAGGCTGAGATCACCAAACAGGCCCCGAAGCTCTTGTTCCCCCAGTGGGCTGGATGGAAAGACCATTGAAATGGGAGTCACTTGAATCTTTCCCAAGTTCAGTTTCCTTATCTGTCCTGGGGCTTTGCAGGCTCACAGCAGTGGTTGGGGGGACAATGGCTGTGAACAGTGCTGAGGTCAGAGCAATAACAGACGTTTACTGAGCAGTTATTGGTGTAAGACTCTTAGCCAAACATTGCCCGTGCCAGATGAAGTAGACTCTGGTATTTATCATGACCACGTCTCCGGGAGGCACTCCCAGGATGTGAAATCTCAAAGACCCCATCACACAAGCCAGTCCAAAGCAAAGCTTTTGAGTAAGGCCTACAGTCTGTCCTTGTCACTCCTCTGCCTTCCATAGCCCGGGCCCAGAACAGGTTACCTGCCAGGCAGGATGAGAAGGGGTTTTCCTGGGAGTGGCACAGGGACTGAGGGCCCCTTCTCATGACACCCACAGACAATGACTCTGACGCCATGAGTAGCTCCTATGAATCCTACGACGAGGAGGAGGAGGAAGAGAAGGGGCGGCAGCCCAAGCACCAGTGGCCCTCGGAAGAGGCCTCCATGCACCTGGTTAGGGACTGCAGGATATGTGCCTTCCTGCTTCGGAAAAAGCGCTTCGGGCAGTGGGCCAAGCAGCTGACGGTCATCAAGGAGGAGCAGCTACTGGTGAGTGAGTCACGGGAGGCCTGTGTGTGTGTCCGTGCGTGTCTGAGGGTGTAATTGGTCTGTGCACAGAACCTCGGGACATGATACATCAGAACTCCCAACACACGCGCGCGCGCATGCGCACACCCTTGAAAGTCAGATGGAGGCTCACCTAGTTTGGTTTTTTTTTTTCCCAGAATTTTTTTCAATTTCTTAAAACATTCATTGTTCTTTATTGTGCAAGTTAGTGTACTTATAAACTAGCAAAAGGTTAAGATGTAGCTCAGTATCCAAGTACTTGCCTAACATCCACGAGACCTGGAGTTCAGCACCCAGAACCACAAAATTAAATAAATTTTAAAAAAAAAAAAAGATTAAAAAGGAAGATCTTTGCTTATAACCCCAGCACTTGGGAAGTGGAGGCAGGAGGATTTTCATAAGTTGAAGGCCAGCCAGGGCTACACAGCAAGACCCCAGAGAGAGGCAAAGCAAAAGAATGAATGAATCTCATTGGCTAACAGATAATCAAGATGGCTCATTGGTTAAGATCATGGGCTGCTCTTGCAGAGGACCTGGGGTAGATTCCCAGCACCCACATGGTGGCTCACAGCTGTCTGTAGCTCCAGTTCCAAGTGGATCTAATGCCCTCTTCTGGTCTCCTGGGGTACTGCACAAATGTGGTGCACAGAAATACAAGCAGACTAAATACCTACAAACATAAAACTAAAAATAAGACACACTCCCCGTTTCCACTCTTGCTTTCACACATCTGTTTTTGACACAATCCCTTCCCGCACATACAAGCCTATAACTCCTTCTCTTTAAAGGGAACTTTTCTTCTAATGCTCCATTTCTAATTACCGTCACCCCTAAAGAAAATGCACTGCCATTAATCCCAGCACTCAGTAGGCAGAGAAGAGCAGATCTCTGAGTTCCAGGACAGCCAGGGCTACACAGCGAAACCTTGAGTACTGGGAATTCCAGAGTAGGAAACTGACCATAATTGTGGAGAAAGATAATGGCTATTTCTCTTTTTTTTAAAAAGTTTTAATCTGTTTGCAAGCCAGGATCAACACACACAGCTTTGGAACCTTTTCAAACCCTGGGCAGTGAAGACTGAAAACAGGCCAGGGCCAGTCTAAGGGTCATGAAGGGCGCGTTTCCAGTTCTTACACCTCCCTACCTTTCTCTCCTTGGCTTGACTGCCTGCTCTGCCAGGCCATTCAGCCCAGAGATAGAGAAGGAAGAAGGCAGCCGGTCTCAGCTCAACTCCAAAGAAAACGCTTTAATACTTCTTCAGTCAGGGGGATTTTTTTATTAATTAATTTATTTATTTTTACTTATTTATTTTATATGAATACACTGTTACTCTCTTCAGAGACACCAGAAGAGGGCATCGGATTCCATTACAGATGGTTATGAGCCACCATGTGGTTGCTGGGAATTGAACTCAGGACCTCTGGAAGAGCAGTCAGTGCTCCTAACCACTGAGCCAACTCTCCAGCCCCCAGGGGGCTCTTGCTAAGGCGTTTGTAAACGTACGTTTTATCTCACACACAGGACGGTCTCCTCTATTCTGTTTCCTTGCTTTTTATAGCATATATGGTCCTGAATTTTATCACCTGTTTCTCTCCTCTCTCACTATGATGAATTATGCGGCTACTTCAATGTTAAGCCACCCCTGTGTTCCTAGAATAAACCAGTAATGGCCCCTGTGTTTTATAAGTGGCTAGATTTTCTTTGCTAGTGTTTCATTTAGGATTTTCAACTCTGTTATAAAAGAAATCAGACTATGCTTTTTCTCCTTTAAATTTTTTTCATTTATTTATTTGGGAGGGGTGGGGTGGGGAAGGGGAGGACACGCATTGAGGCAAATACGTATCGGTCAGATTGCCGGAGTTGGTTCTCAGCTTCCACCATGTGGGTTTTGGGGATCAAGCTCCAGTCACCGGCTTGGTAACAGATGCCCTTACTCACTGGGCCATGTTAACATTTTTTTAAGCTCTTAGTATCATAATCACAGGTTTCAATGTGAAAGATGTGTATCCATGCATGTATAGATTTTGCCCCATAGTCACTTATGTCACCTTCTCATTCCACTTGAGCTAATCCCCTCCCGCTTCCAACTAGCCCCTCCCACTGCTGTGTGTGTGTGTGTGTGTGTGTGTGTGTGTGCCTGTGTGTGTGTGCCTGTGTATGTGTGTGTGTGTGTGTGCCTGTGTGTGTGTGCCTGTGTGTGCCTGTGTGTGCCTGTGTCTCTGTGTGTATGTGCCTGTGTGTGTGTGTGTCTCTGTGTGTGTGTGTGTGTGTACCAATGTACTTACTTACTTGGGATTGCCCACAGGAGTGTAGGCACCTTACCAGCGTATCCACTACTGAAGGAAATGTCTCTCCCTCCCCGGCAACCATTATCCTTTTTAGATCCCATTTTTATCCCATTATAGATTCCTTTTTGTAGCATTGTGGTCGAGATTAAGCCTGGCCTTATTATAGAAAAGGCTGCCTTTTCAAGGTCAATACTGCATGCCTCCCGGGATTCACTCCTAATGTTCTGCCTGCGGGCCCTCTCAGCTGGCATCCCCCCAAGCCAGCCTGTTTGTTCTCTGTTCTTCAACCCGCATGGTCTTCCTAGTATTGTGCTATAGTCTACCTTTTCCTCATGGACAGCAGTGCTGGAAGATTCCCAGATAGACCTCCCCCCACTTAGGCTCCTCGCTGTGAGGTATTGCTCACAGTCAGACTGGGTGGGGACTCTTCTTTGTATGTGAGGGTTTTCTGCAGAAGGTTCTGACCCCATCTCTCCCTGTGCAGTGTTACAAAAGCTCCAAGGACCGACAGCCACACCTGAGGCTGGCGCTAGACGTCTGCACTGTCATCTATGTGCCCAAGGACAGCAGGCACAAGCGGCACGAGCTGCGCTTCTCCCAGGGGGCCACAGAGGTGTTAGTGCTGGCTCTGCAGAGCAGGGAGCAGGCCGAGGAGTGGCTGAAGGTAGGCATCCACAAGACACTCAGAAAGCTGCCATCCTGACCTCCCTGCCTTCCCCTAGGCCTGGGGGCCTAACCTTGGGGGGAAATGAATCCAGGTGTGGTGTGCATGACTCATACCAAATGGGCCTTGGATATTCACAACAGACAGACCCCATCCAGGAGATCTGTAAATCTTCTAGTTATTTAACTTCCCTATCAAGCAACCTACTGTTTGTTCAACCTACACATCCAACAGTGAGCTTCATGCCTTTGGAAACTGATTTTATCATTAGGCCAGCGAGCCCTTTTAATTAAAAAAGGGGGAGGGGGAAGAGGGATCCCTTTCTTGTTTTTAGATGGAAATGTCCATCGTCATAATGTCCGCTGTAGTCCAGCGCCTTTATAGTGTCACAGACCCACTTTGTACCATGGAATGTGGCAAAGGCTCGTGTTGTTACTTACATTCCAGCGTAAGTAAACTGAGGCACAGGGGACTTAATATGACCGCCCAGGACCACAGACAGCGTCACATGACTGAGGCCAGGATCTGAAGCTAAGGAGGTCTGTTCCAAAGTAGGCACGGCGGCATCGTGATAGCAAGGGACTTTGGTGATGCATGAGTCTGAGTTCAGATTCTAGAACTAAACAACATTTGCTGGCTGTGAGACTGCCTGCAAATGACATTACTTTCCTCCACTTCAGTTGCCTCTATTTAACAGCTCTTTTAGGGACTCGACATAAGCTGTTGGCCCACTGCCTGTTGGGCAGTAAGTGGTGGTGGTGATTGCAGTACTACCCCGCCCCACCCCTGGCCCCATACCGCCCCCAGCCCTGCCCTGTCCTTTCCAGCAGACCCTCCATGCCTCTACTTACTCCTCTGGACATCCTGGTCTCCCCTCCCACCTTCCTGTTGGAATAAGGAAGCCAATCCCCTCCTTTTAGCCCCTCTTCTCTTCTCCCTTCCTTCCGGTGATAACCAGCTAGCTCTCCCTGGAATGTTTGGTATTCCCATCCGTACCTTTACCTTCGTGTCCTGAGGGGAGGGAAGGGAGAGAGCTTGCCTTCTGGGAGCCTCAAGCTTTAGGCTCTGTATGAGTCGGAAGCTGGAGTCTGAGACCCAGGGTTCAGGCTATTCTGGTCCTCTACAGTCCAGTTCAAGGCTTACCATCTGGCAGTCACATAGCCTACTTTGGGTCTGGCTCTGTGGCCTCCTATCATCATCTCACCTGTAACTGGGGCATCACAGACTGATTGGGGGATAAATGCGGCTGTCTGGTTGAGCATCAGATGGTGCCCTTTTTGTTGTTGTTGGTTTGGCTTAGTTTTGTTTTGTTTGAGACAGGGTTTCTCTGTGTAGCCCTGACTGTCCTGGAACTCACTCAATAAACCAGGCTGGCCTCGAACTCAGAGGTCCACCTGCCTCTGCCTCCTGAGCGCTGGAAGCAAAGGTGTGCACCGCCACCACGCTCAGTTTAGATTCTGACTCTTCCAATTGTATCACCTGCGTGCTTTTTCCTACCATCTTGAGCAAGGGACTCAGTCTCCATGTCACTGAAAGTAAGGTGACGATCCCAGCCACCTGGAGTCTATGATAAAAGTCCTGGCTCTCACAGAAGCAGGCCCCACACCACTGTGAGATTCTCCAGGGTCTCCCCGTCCTCAGGCAGCAGAGAGCAGTGTCCTTAAGACTCAGACACGCCCACAGTTATGCGGACGCCTAGTTCAGCCCTACTCTGCCCCCTGGTGGCCCTAATCCTCTTCACAACAATCTTGATCCCACCAACACCAGCAGCCAACCTTCTGTCCCCAGAGCTGTGCACCTGTTCCCAGCGCTGTCTTCTTCACAGGTCATCCGAGAGGTCAGCCGGCCCATTGTGGGAGCAGAGGGCTTGGAGGTCCCCAGATCCCCAGTCATCCTATGCAAGGCGGATCAGGACAAGGTATGTTGTCTCATCATCTCCTCTGGGTAAGGTAGGGGTACTAAGCACAGGCCACAGACTCACAGGCTGGTGGTGAACACACACACACACACACACACACACACACACACACACACCTGTGACATCATACAAGCTTAGCAGCAGTGTGGCAGGTGCTTGCTAGTCAAACCTTCGTCTCTGTGACAACATCCCTGCCATAAACAACTAAAGGAGGAGAGTTTCGTTGTGGGTCAGCCCCCAGTCAGCCTACAAGCTGTGCTGCAGGCCTTGGGCCAGCCTGAGCATCATCAGGGCACTCCATTGCAACACTAGGACTAGGTGGGAAACGCGTAGGCAGGCAGTGCCGCTCTCCTCATAAAAGACCGGAAGGGGAGGCAGGAAGGGACAGGGTGTATCTTCTTCTCTCAGGACATGCCCTCCAGAGACACCTGGCCTAACAAGTTGGGCCGCCTCCCCTCAGTTTCAGATAGTTTAGCCATGAGTCAATGCACTGAAGGAAGAGCCCTTAGGATCCAGTCCTTTCTCAGAAGCCCCATTCTAGAATGCTTGTGTTGGAGACAGATGTTCAAAAGAGAAAGCTGTAACCCCTGGTAAGCCGGTAGTAAGTGAGGAACAAGGCCAGGACTTGAGCCCACACAGGCTGGCTCTTCAGGACTCTGCTGATGGCAACAGAGCACCTTGAACAACCACTGGGCAACTTCTATAGAGTGGCCCCACGCAGAACCAGTGTGACCCTTGACCCCACTACACCTACAGCCCAAGTCAGGCAGACATAGACAAAGCTATCACAACTGCCTTGTAACTGCTACTCTGGGCACGAGCTACGAGAGACAGTGCCAGGTTCCTGGTGTGTGTGTCAGGAAGACATGCTCCTGTCTCAGAGGTTCAGAACCATTCCTACGGAAGTGATCCTTCCGACAAGGATAAAAGAGGCAAAATTAAATTAAATTGAAAAGGTGCTCTAGGCAGCAGGAACAGGTTGCAGAGCAGAGAAAATGTAGGTCTGAAGGAGGACTATATGGCTTGGTGTAGAGATGGCAAACTGATACACCTGGCCCTGGACAGGGACGGGAGGTAAGACAGGGAGCTTGGGAGGGCTGGAGTATGGGGGAGCATAGATGCCTGTACTGAACCTTAAAGAGTAGACGCAATATAATTGAGCCAAGGTGGGCAAAGGGAGGGAACAGTAGCAGCAAAGGTGCGAGGTCAGAGAGGCAGCCTTGGGGTTTTGGTCTCGGGTACCTAGTGTAGGGGAAGTCCAACCCTGCCCACACTTGGCCCTTGACAGCAGTAAGGACATTAGAAAACAGAAAGCAGGCTGGAGAGATGGCTCAGCGGGTAAGAGCACTGACTGCTCTTCCAGAGGTCCTGAGTTCAAATCCCAGCAACCACTTGGTGGCTCACAACCATCTGTAATGAGATCTGATGCCCTCTTCTGGTGCATCTGAAGACAGCTACAGTGTATTTACATATAATAATAAATAAATCAGAGAGAGAGAGAGAGAGAGAGAGAGAGAACAGAAAATGGCACTGGAAGAGAGGCGTGACTGTGCAGATACACACCATGGTGTGGCCTCTGGTGCAGGTCAAGGCTCTATAGAGCAACCGTGGACGAGCTGTGCGGTGGAGTTCTCTGCCGTGGTTGTGTGTACAGGGTGAGGGTGACTGACCTGCTTATGGTGGTCTTTTGGGTGGGGGTCTCTTTCCATGGGATCATGAGACTGAAATCTCATCCCTGAGTCCATTTACAGAATGCCTCCAGCCTTCCTCTGTATCTGCCCCCCATCTTGATGGGAGAGCTGCTGTAGAACCAATGGGGCCATAACTTCTATTTCAAACCCTACAGACAAGACTCTTCATGTCTAGGCAGCTCAGCCACTTCCTGATGGGTGCCTCCCCCGCCCCCGCCCCCAGCCCTTTAGGACAGGGAAACACCTCTCTTGTCCTCACCGATCACTGCTCTCTAGTGCTAAGTTTGTCCCAAATCATCCCTGGGCCTGTTCTAATGGATCCTCCTCAGTACAAGCTAAAGAATTGCTGTTGTACCTTCCTGAAGGAGTGGGGATCCTTTTAATACTGGCTGGGCCAAGTCTGGCTTCTTGGAGTGAGATCAGAGTGAATTACGTGGGTGTTAGAACTGACTCACTGGCCTCATAGGTTCACACGCACCAGCTCTCTGGTGTTTCACTGCAGCTTCCTCGAGTGAGTGTAATTGACACGAGAAAACAGAGCCTTGGGAAGATGGATTTTTTTTTCCTACAGCAAATAAGCAATGGTAGTGCTGGGGTTCCTTCCATCATTTCTGTTCCACCTCCATTGTAGCATATGGATGTCTTAATGAATCAGTGAAGGTATGATTGCTTCACAGGTGATATAATGAATTAAAAATAATAGACTGGCAATGAGGTGTGTATGCACATATATGTGTGCATGCATGTATGTGGCGTGTGTGCGTGCATGCATGCATATGTGCATGTGTGTGTGTGCATGTGTGTGCGTGTGCGTGTGTGTGTGCGTGTGCATGTGTGTTCCTTCATTCTCTCACTGAAGGTAGAATTGTAATGGACTCCTGCTGATCATCAGGGTCTTACCATGGCTCCTTTGCAAACATCTAGCTCATCCTTTTTCCTCTCTGCTGTCACCTTGATCCATCCCCTTCTGAAACTTAATCCTGACCAGCCTTCCCAGTGGCTCTTCAGCATCCAAGGTTACCCTCCAACCCCTGCCTCGTCCATCCCTTCCGTGCTACTGGATTACAGTCACATCCCACTTAAATGCTTGCCCAGCCCTGTCCCGTGCCAGATACAGTGCATATCCCAGGACATTGCTGTCAATGCATTATGATTCGGGTTACACTCCCCCGGTGGAGTGTCTAAGTCATTGCCACCTTCCTGATCATATTGGCGTGTCGTCAGATACACAATAGATGTTGCTTGGAGAATTGGAGGAAGACTAGGAGGCTAAGGGAGTCTTTCTGAGAGTCCCCCTGATGTGAGGCTGTCTGTGTCCTTCCCCAGAGGTTGTCCCAAGAGAAACAGAACTCAGACTCCGACAGCCTGGGCATGAATGACAGTGGTTCCACTCTCGGCCGTCGAGAAGCCTGTGAACATGGTAGGAGCTACCACGAGCTTCCACTGGTCCATGCTGGAGAATGTCAAAGGTGGGAGGGGCTCTGCTACAGGTCCACAGTAACAGAGCAGATCACGGGGACCAGAGTAAGGCCTCTGGGCCTTTCATATCTAGTAATTACAGGCAGGTTGCAAGGGCTTCTGGGAAGGCCAGAGGTGGGTAGAAGTGGGACCGTGGCCTCCTTCCCCATCCCTGTGTCCCCACTTCTGTGGTGCCAGGCAAAGGGAAGAAGAACAGCCTGGCTGAGCTTAAGGGCTCCATGAGCAGGGCTGCCGGCCGCAAGATCACGCGCATCATCAGTTTCTCCAAGAAGAAGGCGCTGTCCGAGGACCTGCAGACATTCTCCAGTGAGGACGAGGTTCCATGCTGTGGTAAGTTCTGACTCTGAGAAGAAGGGCAGCAGTTCAGACTCTTGAACCTGGGCTCCTGGGGCAAGTTCCAGGGAACTCTCCATGCCTTCGTCCCTGGCCTCTCCTCTGGATGGCTAGACTCCACTCTACCAACATCCAGGGTATGCATCCCTTCACTCCCGTGGGTGAAAGGATTTTTAGGAGAGGAAAATCAACTGACAATCATATCTATGATCCCTGTGAACCAACTCAGACCGCTGTCCACCTCTAGGCCTCCGTTTTCCCGGCTAATAATGAGAGAGGAGTGAATTCACAGCACTTAACAGGCAAGGCTTTCTGAACACAGTAGTACAAATCTTTCATTCTAGAACCTTGGAAGCAGGAGGGTCAGAAGTTCAATGTCATAGGTCATCTGTGTCTACATAGTGGGTTTGAGACCAGAGGCCAGCCTAGAGTACATGGGACCCTAGCTCAAAAACAAACAATAACAACAAAGGTATATAGGTTGCGATGTAGATGTAGCTTACATCCTTTATAAGCTAGAGAAAAATAAAAGTTACATAAAAAAGTATGGCTGCTGCTTTATGGAACTGGAAGGATTTTAACTCAGTGTGAGGAAGCTCTTTGTAGACACTGGAGTTGCCTGCTAAGAGGGTCGGGCACCTTGATTGACAGAGGTTTCTGGTTTATAGACATGTACATATGTGTGTAACTGTACGTAGATTACAGCCTAGTCTGGTAAGGAAATTAGGATTGAAAATATTAAGTACTTTTAAAGATAAATGCACATTAATAAAATGTGTCTGGTAGAGAAAGGGTTACTTGGCTCATACGAGTTCTGTGGTCCGTGCATTGTAACCCATGTTTTAAAAGCAGATGAGGGTGTTTCGCTTGGCAGAGAGCACTTGCCTAAGTCATGTGAGGTCCCAGGTTCCATCCTAGCATAGCAAAAAGACAAGATCATCTATTTTGGATATGCAGAAGTACTCTATTAGTTTTAAAGATATGGTTATAAAGAAATATTTCATGATCGTTGAATCGTAGCATGCTCTGGTAAAGAAAGAAAATGCTCAAAGAAGATTCTAACTCCATCTGTAGTCTGCTCGGGTTTAATAATCCTTACTGTGGCTAGATGGTGGCATTTCTACATTCTGCCACTAGGTGTCAGCATCGTCCATCATTAACATTTGATTTGGGGGCATGAAGGGGATAGTTGTAGCTTTTGTATGTCTTACCTAGTAGTGTCCGCATTTCCATCACACTTGGTGTGGTCCTGATGCTGTGAACAGATGCATGAATGGTGTCAACAACATGCACTCACAGCTAGGCGGCTGAAACGCAAAGAGGAGGATACCTAAGGTGCCAGGCCTTCCTGCCAGCTAGATCACAGGGTTTGCGTAGATACTGCCTTTGCCCAAGGAGCTATAAAGAGGTCATCACACTGTCTCCTGTCCCAGGCTACCTGAATGTGCTGGTAAACCAAGGCTGGAAGGAACGGTGGTGTCGCCTCAGGTGCAACACTCTCTATTTCCACAAAGACCGCACAGACCTGCACACCCACGTGAATTCCATAGCCCTCAGGGGCTGCGAGGTAGCCCCAGGCTTTGGACCCAGGCACCCCTTTGCCTTCAGGATCCTGCGCAATCGACAGGAGGTGGCCATCCTGGAGGTGAGAGGAGAGGGTAGCCCGGGTAGCCCGGGGTGGTGATCTTATTGCTATTCTGCTATAATCTTTGGGGGTTAGAACCTAACGGACTTGTCAGATAACACAGGGACACCAGGTATCCTGGAATTCCAGATAAACAAAGAACCGTGTTATTCCTATGAAAGTTTGGAGATGTGCCTAGACTGAAAGGTCCTATGTTGTTTATCTGAAGTTCAAACCCAACATAGCACTCTGTGTTTTTGTATCCTCATACTGGCAGCCCTAACTCTAGAGCCTGGGTTTGCTTATTTGCCCTGACCTTAGAGTTCCAGGTCTAGCGGGCACCTCCTGTGGTCGAATTGGGATCTGACTCTGGAGTTCTTGCTTAAACCTTCCCACCAGGAGTCATTGACCTCAGAAAAGACCACTGCCCTTTGGGGTGCCTGTCCCTCTCACTGAGTAACTCCAGGCTCTATGGGGAGTTTGCTTACACTGAGTTAAAATCCTTCCGGCTTCGTGCTGGCGGGGCAGTGGCCATGCTTGTTTGTGTACAATATTTATCTTTCCTACACAATGTCCAGCGCACGCCGTCAGCTCGGCAAGCACATCTTGAACAATGGGTGGGTGGCGCTTGCTCGCTGGCCATTCTACCTGCCGGCACTGCCTGCGCTCTCAGATTGTTCAGAGGACACAGATGACCCTCCAAATGACACCCCTGTGGATATTTGGAATTCAAAATGTTGACAGAGGAGGAAAGTTCAAATGGCTACCTCCCTGTATGATAGACAGACAGAGGCCGGGGCAGCCACATGGTTTTCAAGGCTCCCGGAGTACCAGTAGCCTCTCCATCTGCCTCTGTGTTTCTATTATCTCTGCACCATACTTTGAGTTTCCGAACTTGACTTAACAGTTTTCCGGCCCTCCCTCCTTTAAAAGGGTACCTTGTTTATTTCTTTAATCAAGTTTGCCATTAGTGGCTGTCTTAGTTAGGGTTTTATTGCTGTGGAAAGACACTGTGACCACAACAACTCTTATAAAGGAAAACATTTCACTGGGGCTGGCTTACAGGTTCAGAGGTCTATTCCATTACCATCACGGTGGGAACATGGCAGCGTCCAGGCAAACCTGGTGCTGGAGAAGGAACTAAGAGATCTATAAGTTGATCCACAGGCAGCAGAAGGAGACTGTGTGCCACACTGGGTGTCACTTGAGCATATAAGACCTCAGTGACATACTTCCTCCAACAAGGCTACACCTACTCTAAGGCCACACCTCCTAATAATGCTACTTCCTATGGCCAAGCATTCAAACACATGAGTCTATGGGGGGGGGGGGGGCGTACCTATTCAAACCACCACACTAGCTAAGTTGATTTTATGATAATGCCTTTATTTTCTCTTGCTTACTGACTTTTTTTTTAATTTATTTATTATGTATTTTCCTCAATTACATTTCCAATGATATCCCAAAAGTCCCCCATACCCTCCCCCCCACTTCCCTACCCACCCATTCCCTTTTTTTTGGCCCTGGCATTCCCCTGTACTGGGGCATATAAAGTTTGTGTGTCCAATGGGCCTCTCTTTCCAGTGATGGCCGACTAGGCCATGTGATAATGCCTTTTAAATCAGGATTAAGTATATGTTTAACTGGCCATTAATTCTCTATAAATGGCACTATAATGCTTTGTGTAGTTCGCTCTAAGGAAAAAAATTAGTTATATGAGCCATTGCTTATTTAGAGAATTAATTGTAAATATGGAGGCTGAAGAAATAGCTCAGCAGTTAAAAGCACTTGCCGCTCTGGCAGAGAGCCCTGTTCTGATTCCCAGCATACACAATGTGGCTCATAACCATCTGTAACTCCAGTCACAGGGGATCTGATGCCCTCTTCTGACTTCTGCAGACACCGGACATAAATGTAGCACGTATACATACATGCAGGCAAAACAACCATCCATAAAAATAATTGTAAAGCAATAGGTTTTTCAGCTGGGGATGTGGCTCAACAGTAGAGCCAGGCCTTGTATACACAAGTCTCAGGGTTTGATTCCCAACATGGAAGAAGAGAGAAGGAAGAAGTTTCGGGAACACATAAATGTTGTTTTTATATCAAAAACGGTTGGATCTAAAATCCCAGAGGGTCGAGGGTAGAGGTGTGCCGTCCTAGAGAAGTAATCAGGGATTCCTTACAGGAAGTAACTTTTGAACACACTTGAAAAATGAGAATTTGTGAGTCTCCCATTTCTGCAAGTGTGTAGTCTAATTCTTCCTCCATCCTTAAGTACTGAGGACTTAAAAACAATTGCGGGTTTCTCTGACACGAGCAAGCACCATGAAAAGGCTTCATGATGGGAAATTGAACCCCGCTGTACCTCCTCTCCCCAGGCAAGCTGCTCAGAGGACATGGGCCGCTGGCTCGGTCTGCTGCTAGTGGAGATGGGCTCCAAAGTCACCCCAGAGGCACTGCACTATGACTACGTCGACGTGGAGACCTTAACCAGCATCGTCAGTGCTGGGCGCAACTCCTTCCTGTAAGGGTGGCTCCGTGGCCTGCTCCTGCTCCTGCCAGGGTGCTCTGCCTTAGCTCCATTTCCAAGGCTCTGCATGTAGCCTTGAGCACAGAGGCGGAAGGGGAGGGGCAAGGACAGGAAGTCGGCTTCCCTGGGAAGGATGTTAATGTCACCCAAGGTGGGAAGCATAGCCTGCTGCTTGCCCTCCAGGAGACAGGCTTCTGACTTACAGAGGATGCTGGGAATGAGCCACACATGCCTATGCAGTCCTCACAAGCACATGACCTTTCGGTCTACATTCAAAACGGCTGCCAGCATCAAATGAGAGAAGTCAGGAAGGCAGCATAAGCCACAAACTGTCACCAACATTGAACTTTTCATCTTCTAGGTATGCACAGTCCTGCCAGGATCAGTGGCCTGAGCCCCGCATCTACGATGAGGTTCCTTATGAAAAGGTGCAGGTACGGTCCACCACGGCTTAGAAACGCAGCAAAGGCCCCGGTCTTTCCGTTTCTTCTTATCCGTTTACTGCCCACTTGATCCTTTACTTTAGAGAAACTGCCTTCACTAAGCCTGCCTGCTCTCAACAGCATGCCCTGTGCCTTCTCCTGAGAAAGAACTAGAAGACGGGCGCAGTGCAACCAGACACGAGTGGGTGGGTGGCATCTAGAGGGAGAACACAGCACACTGTGAGCCAGGACCCTGAACTAGATGATACTCTACATTCTCACCTCCACGATCCTCCTGTTCTAGAAACATTCCCTGCCTGTCCTTTTGTTCCTAAGGTCTTTCTTGGATGCAACTTGAACGTTTGCTCAGTCGCAGAGACGCTAGCTGCTGCTGCATGGCTTTAGTGCTTCAGATACAAAGGCTGGGGCCGGGGAGACTTCTGCCTTTCTTATCAGACCCTGCTTCCCACTTTCTGGCTCCATCCTTCCCAGAAGTATTTTGAGAACAAAATGAGATGATCTTTGTTGAAAAGAAGTCAATTAGCACAACGCCCAGACAGCAGAACGTTCTGTACAGAAAGAGAGAGAGCAATGCTGTCCAGAATCTGATGTTAGGTGACAGTAATGTATCACACCAGGCTCCCAACGTGTTGGCTCGACTTGGAGCATGAGAAGTACTCTTAAAGCACAAATATACAGCCAGTTTAATAAATTGTGCCACCTGCCATTGGCTCCTCTCATCCACAGCATGGCTTCCCTCCGCCTCCTCTTCCTCCTCTTCTGCGGGAAGACTGTGCATTAGCAATTCAGAAAATAGACGCATGCTTTCAAATGAAATGGGAACAAAATGCCTACAATAATGGTCACCTGCAGTTTTCTGAGCCCTCTAATTTGTCTTCTCCATAAGTCTCAGGCTTAAGATTGCCTTTTACTTCCCACAGAAAGGTATGAGGTCTAAATGATACTCCTAGTGATGTGTGTAAACTAAAGTGCTGCACAAATCTGCATGTCTACGGCCAATCCCTCAGAGGTGCTGGCCAGAAGCCCCTGCCTGCACTTAACTTTCTTCTTCTGTGCTCCTGGTGCAGGATGAGGAGCCCCAGCGCCCCACCGGGGCTCAGGTGAAGCGCCACGCCTCCTCCTGCAGTGAGAAGTCCCACCGTGCGGACCCGCAGGTCAAAGTCAAGCGCCACGCCTCCAGTGAGTTCCTTTTTCTGATGGAGGGAAGTAGAGCAGAACATCAGCAGGAGTTGTCTTGTGTTAGGATTCTGGGAATGGATGGCGGTTGCCATAGCAACGGACGAGGGTCCCTGTCGCCTGTGAGTGACGTCACTGGCTGGGTTCGGAGCTATCCGAGGAGCTGGTTCCTGATACCAACTGGTCTTCAGATCAGATTTTCCCAGGAATAAGGGATCAAAATGAGCATGAGCGAGTCGTGCATTAAGTGTGCCAGTGTACTCTGCCCTAAGGAAAGTAATGAGGCTGGGCAGTGTGGAAGCGCTTGCCAGCTGTGGTAAGACCTAAGCTCCCAGTGCCCAGCACAGCAACACAAACAGAAAGTTAACACAAGGGGGGTGGTAGAGTTGCTCCCAATTTTCCCAAGAGATTCATGCTGAGTACACTTAAATGCGTAGGCCTAACTATCCACATTTTATATATGAAGTGGAGGTAAGAGGCAAGCTAACGCCACAGAGATACCTCACCAGAGGTCAGACCTGAGGACCTCTTCCTTTCCTGTATCTCTGTAGGTGCCAATCAATACAAGTACGGCAAGAACCGGGCGGAGGAGGATGCCCGAAGGTACCTGGTAGAAAAAGAGAGGCTGGAGAAAGAGAAGGAAACGATTCGGACAGAACTGACGGCCTTGCGACAGGAGAAGAAAGAGCTGAAGGAAGCCATTCGGAACAACCCAGGTACCTGCCGAGGTGTTGGGGCGCACAAGGGCCATTTAGCCTGAGCACTTGCCCTGGCACAGTAAGGGGGGCCCTTAACACAGGTTTCCTGGTTTCCCACCCAGGAGGGGTGGGCTCCCCTCCCCTAGCCCCCCTTGCCGTCATCCACCCTGCCTAAAGAAAGCCTGGCCGTTTAGTAACTGCTTCAGATAGAGGGTGGGAACCATCCCAGTACGGTGGAGCTGAGGCAGACGCTTGCTTCAGCATCTCGACTATTTTGGGTCCTGCGTTCCCTCACGCTGATGTTAGACAGTGACCCAGCTCTAGATTTGATGAGCAGCAATATTTCCCAGGGTCTCTGGGATACAGAGACCTCAATAGGCCTTGCCTGCTCTGGGTGTCTCATACTCCATTTCTACTGCTTCTTTGAATTCTTTATCTGGCTGCAGTTCACCACACTTCTGCCTGGGTTTCTCTCAGATGCTCTGGGGTAAAGGAAGTCCTGCCTTATAGAATACGAATGACCCTTATGGAGCATAGAATCTATGGACCCTTCCCTAAGAACAAAACACACATCAAAACGGTACAGATTCAGTGGGCCAACCTTAGAGCCTACCTCATAGATCACAATGGGCCTAAGATGAGGACTTTGGTGTGGAGATTATAGTGTGAGAGAAGTAAGTATTAATGAAAAACTGTCCGCTTAAACTAAATAAGCAACAAGGTCCTCCTGGAAAACCTGGTCTGTGGAAAGCTCTGTCCTTTGACTCTGGTACACAAGTAATAGAAACCCAAATCACACCGCCTCACACCGCCTCACACCGCCTCACACCGCCTCACACCACCAAGAGACAGATACACAAACTGCAAACTGAGAGATCGGGTGTAGTGAAGTACAGAGAAATGTGACTTTATTCTCTTTCTCTTTGTGGTGACATAGTGGCTGCAGTACAAGCCTTCACCCAGTCCTTCTGGACACTCCAGCAAGGGGCGGGGGGGGGGGGTGGAGTGGGGCCTTTAGCCCCGCAGACTTTCTCATCCGTGTCTCTGGACTCAGGAGCAAAGTCGAAGGCCTTGGAAGAGGCCGTGGCCACTCTGGAAGCTCAATGCCGTGCCAAGGAAGAGCAGAGGATCGACCTGGAGCTCAAGCTGGTAGCTGTGAAGGAGCGCTTGCAGCAGTCCCTGGCCGGGGGTCCGGCCCTCGGTCTGTCCGTGAGCAACAAGAACAAGAGCCAAGTGAGTCCGGCGCCCCCTCCATGGGGAGCCACTTCTGAGCCCCTCACACACTACACACACCCACCCATGTATGTTCTGACACTCAGAAGTGTCACCAGAAAATGCAGTATGTCCCAGGGAGGGCAGGATTACCCTACTAGGAAGCATTGCTATAAATTGCCAGTGGTCGTATCCATTCTTCGTCTGCAGAGCCCTGAACTGGGGGATGGGGGTGTATCCAAGCCCTGAACTGGGGGTGGGGGTGTGTCCATCCTTATCTGTATGCTCTCTGCATCTTGCCCCCAAGTAATTGGTTTAATTAAGAATTGAGGGATGTGGGTGTGGTGCATAAAAGCACATGTGCTGGCATGTATGAAGCATTAGGTTAGATCACCAGCACCAGAAACAATCCACAGGAGTTAGACTGTTTATCATACCCTCGCCTCTGGATGAGAGGAGTATGCCAAGTGTTTGCTGAATGGTTAGATGCCCTCCCTGCTCTCAGATAACAACCCTGACTTGTCTGATAAGTATGAGCTGCCACTGGGAGCTGTGATCCAAGCCACTCTCTATGGACAGACCACACCCCTTGATCTTCCTCTCTTTGGGATCGGTTTTAGCCTCATTTTGCAGCTGGAGAACCTGATACGCCGAGGGCTGGGGAAGCATGGAGAACCCATCCCTTCATCCCTGCTGCTGCTTCTTAGCAGCGCGCTCCCTGCTCTTCCTGCTACCTTTGATCCTTGTGATGCCCTCTGGAGATAGAAAACAATAAGTCTTTTCTAAATGTTTTCCAGGGTTGCCTCAGTTAGGGTACTACTGCTGTGATGAAACGCCATGACCAGAAAGCAGTTTGGGGAGGAAAGGGTTTATGTGGCTTACTGTTCATCATAGAAGGGAGCCAAGATGAAAATTTAAATAGGTCTTGGAGATAGGATCTGATGGAGAGGCCATGGAGGGGTGCTGCTCACTGGCTTGCTCCCCAAAGCTGAGCTCCCCAAAGCTTGCTCAGCCTGCTTTCTTATAGAATCTAGGACCACCAGTCCATGGGTGGCGCCACCCACAATGGGCTGTGCCTTCTCCCATCAATCACTAATTAAGAAAATGCTCTATAGACTTGCCTGCAGCCTGATCTTATAGAGGCATTTTCTCAGTTGACTCCTCCTCTCAGAAGCTTGTGTTCAGTTGACATAAAAGTAGACGGCACAGGAACTTACAGAGCTGAATATTAAGCAGTTATCTGGAAGATTTAACAGTGAAGACAGTGTAGACAGTAAGACAGAACACTGGGTAGAAGTTAGGTGCGTATACGTGAAGCCCTGTGTTTAATACATGAAGCTCTGTGTCTCAGCACTAGCAGCACCCCCCAAAGGAAACAGTACAGCTATGGGATTCGAACCCCAGCTCTCAGAGTAAGCAACCACATGAACTTGTACAGAACCTTGACCTTCCTGATTTTACCTATAAACTGGGATGATTAATTAAGAGTACCTAATTCACAGGCTCATGGGAAAACCCACTCATATAATAATGCCTTAATGCCTGCCTGATGCATAGAGAGGCCTCCGTGATTTTGTTAACTGTCTTTACTTGAGTCCCCAGCATCTGTCCCCAACCCCTCCTTGCCCTGTTCAGTGCTGGCATGTTTGCCTAGTGCTAATTTAAATTTGCTTATCCTTCTAAATGTAGGTTGGGTGCAAATAACCACCACTGTATTTCGCCTACTTAATGGTTTTGTCTTGTTTGCCATTAACAGGACACTACAAATAAACCCCAAAGCAATGCCCCAGAGCAATCTCTCCCTGTCAACTGTGTTTCTGAACTGAGAAAGAGGAGTCCATCCATTGTGACCTCCAACCAAGGGAGGGTGCTACAGAAGGCCAAGGTAAACCAAGAGCTTAGCTAATGGCAAGTCACAGACCTGGATCTTTTTATACAGGACCGATCCCCAAACCCAGACCCCCCACCCCCACCTAGGGAGAAAGGCAGGGAACCGCTGGGATAGCCAGACAGGAAAGCCAGGATCCTCACCCTTCACTAACACAGTCCTATCTGGTTTCTGAGCCTAACAGCATTTTGAGGTAGTAAGAAAAGAATGGGAGTAGTGGACCTGCCCAAGGCTAAGCAAGGAGCCAACAGATTCTGGACAGAGAGACTTTTTAAAACTGGTCCTCAACCTCTCCTGTGTAATTCCTGGGGACAGATGTTAAGAACATTTGGGGCTTTAGAAAGGGATATATGTATTAGGAAACACTCCAACACATTTCTCAGGATATGAATAACTCTATAGTAGGTTGTAAGAATACACACACCATAGAGTAGAAAACTCCTTACATCAGGCCAGATCAGGTTTTGCCACCAAATAAGTTTGTGGCAAAACATCTTAAAAATATGCCAGGGGGTGGGGGGGAGGGTATGGGGGACTTTTGGGATAGCATTGGAAATGTAAATGAAGAAAATACCTAAATATATATATATATATATATATATATATATATATATATATATATATACATATATATGCCTATTTCATTGTTTCCTGAATTTCAGAAGATACAAGAAAGATGGTGTGGAACTAAGAAACAGATGTTCAACATTGGGCACAGTATCGCTTCCTGCAATCCTAGCACCTGAATCTGGGGCAGGGGGATCATGATTTCTAGACCAGCCCTGACTATGGAGAATAGCAAGCTCAGCCAGTGTACCCAGTTAGCCTCAGTGGAAGCTAACCTAGACATCTTGGGTAGTTTAATCTAGAAGTACCCAACCTAAGAGATGTGGAGATCAATGGGGTTTCTCTACTTTAAGATGAAAACCTACAGCTGGGCAGTGGTGGCCCACGCCTTTAATCCCAGCACTTGGGAGGCAAAGGCAGGTGGACCTCTGAGTTCAAGGCCAGCCTGGTCTACAGAGTGAGTTCCAGGAGTTAAGGAACCCAAACAAGTCTGTCTTTCCCTCGTGGACTCGGGAAGATATACCTTGCGTGCATATATAAGTGAAAATTATGACACCAGGCCAGAGTAAGGACTCTGAAGTGAAATAAGGCAGAGAAAGGGGAGAAAAACAGGTGACTAGGGTGGTTATCAACCAATGACAGCAATGCCTACACACAAGTAGCAAGCTCAGTACAGTGGGAGGGGACCAAATGGGATTGCAGAGAAGGGATTATTTGTGGACAATCAGGCACTAAGAGTGAGACCCAAGAAGGACTGACCAGGCCAGAGGGAGCAGCCAGGCCCAGGAGCCAGCAGACTTCTCCTGGGAGGGACAAAGACAGTTACTAACTCAGGAAGAGTATGGCTGCCTCCCAGTAAAACTTCACCTCCAGGCACTGAGGTTTCAATTCTGTGTCCCTTTTACTTGTCACAAAATATTCTTTGGGTATTGTTTCCACGTGTTTAGAAATGTGACCAGACATCCTTCGCTGGTAGTTTGTTAAACTATGAAAGCAGATAAGCCAGACTGAGTCTACAGGCTACAGCCAGTTCCTCATCTATCAACCAGACCAGTGGAGGAACTGTGGATTTTAACTTACTGGGCAGATCTGAGCAGACTTTTGGGTTTGTTAATTTGTTTTGTTTTTCTGGGGTTTTTGGTTGGTTGGTTTTTGGTGTTTGTTTGTTCAAGACAGAGTTTCTCTATGTATCCCTGGCTGTCCTGGAACTTGCTCTGTAGACCAAGCTAGCCTCAAACTCAAGATCTACCTGCCTCTGCCTCCCAAGTGCTGGGATTAAAGGTATTTGTCACCACTGCCCAGTTTGAGCAGACTTTTGTAAATACCAAGTACATTTTTCAAAGGCTCAGAGGTTAAGAACGATTGTTCTTGCAGAGGACCCAGGTTCAGTTCCCAGCACCTACATGGTTGCTTACAACTATTTGTACCTCCAGTACCAGGGAATCTGATATTTCTCTTCTGATCTCCATGGATACCAGGCATGCATACGGTGCACAGACAGATATACAAGCAAAACACTCATACACATAAAATAAATAAATCAGTAAAAAATAAATATAAAGACCATCCTGGTTAGGTATGTAATCCCAGCATTTTAGAGGCTGGAACAGGGGGATCACCAAGAGTTCTAGGCCAGCCTGATCTGTGTATTGAAACCTTGTCACCACCACACAAAACCTACCTTGATGCTCAGAGGGAGAAGGGACTGGTTTAGCCAAGGGGGTGCAGTGAGTGTTCCAACCTACAGAGTGCAGTGTGTTCCAACCTACAGTCCCTACTAGAACCCTCAACAAACTGACTTTTCTCCTCTTTCTGTGCTTTAGGAATGGGAAATGAAGAAGACCTAGAGAGGGTGAGAAGTCCACCCTGAAGCAGCATCAGCTTGTCCGTTCTAAGGAGGGAATGCTTTCTTCGCCAAGACATCAGGAAAAGACTGGGGCACCCAAAAGACCAGCTTGACTGTCCGCATGGTTTTAAGGATTGTGGGAAGGGAGGCGTGGAAGCGTCCTTCTGGCTAGACAAAGGGTGGAGCTGGGAGTGTCCGGAGACAGAATCGTCCACAGTTGTAAAGGTTTTATTAGTTATCTTTGCCTTCTGATGCAATGAACGCACGTAAGCCATTCCATCCTTTCCTTGGCCTCTCAGTCCCATCCTTAGAGCAAAGGAAGCCAGTGTTGAAGTGCTGCTAGTGTTGTAATAAAAAAGAAAACCACTCCATCACCTGATCACACTTAGGCAGGCTGATTCCTGTTGGCCATTACAGGCAACCCTGGACAGGGTTAATGGACTGGAAAATCAATGTATTCCTGCCTGCTCAACAGTGAACAAAAGCTATTGAGAATGTAAAAATCCCAGTTTTCTGTTTTAGAGCCAGGCAGCTGCTAGAACCTTCCATGTTTGAGCATCTTTAAATCAGATTGTCTGAGAATTCAGAGGGTAAAGAGGGCTGATCAGCTGGCACATTTTAAGCACAGTGGCTGGAAGTATGGAGTGCTAATGCTGACACTGTTGTATGCATTGGAAGGTGGAGTCCTTTGCTGTCAGTCAAGTGCTTACCTACTTAATGTGACACTGAAGCTCCTGGGACTGTGGTTGAAGCTCTCTGGCCTGAGGAAGTCTTCATCTTGTACTAGGAAGCACACAAGCCTGTTTCCTTATCCGCTACACAGTGAGACTATTAAGGAAAACTAACAGGATGGTGGCTCATGTCTACCACAAGGGTGCTAAGCCTTTTCCAAACACTTGATATTTCTATAGGACCTTAGGTCCTAAGCAACCTCTTTTCTATGCCATTCAATGACTGTCTCAACACTGGGCTTTGAAGTCTGTTTTAACATACACATCTCCAATAAAGATGAACTGTCGAACTCTGAGAGGTCAGAGGGTAGCTGGCTTTTGTCAGGGAGGGGGAAGTTGTGTGCCTCAGAATAACCAGTGGATGGGTTTGCTAGTCTTGTTACCCACCTAAGATTTACCATGCTTTAGCCTCACTGACACCTTACCAGCCTCTGAAGTAGCTGGGGACCACAGCAGGAAAATCTCAGCAGTCACCTCACTGGCAGGGCATACACATTAGGGGTCATGGTCCTGGGTGCAGACTGGGCTGTCTGCTGCTAACTGAGTGAGGATAACCTCAGCAACATCATCCAACCCCTCTGGTTTTCGTTATAAGAACGGGCTGTGATTGGACTCCCACCCCAAGACTCCTGGTGGGTGTTTAATGAGGTCATTCGGGGAAGCATCTGCTTTCTATTGCTGCTGAAAGTTGGAAATGCTTAGGTCACATGTAGATTTTAATGTCAGCGAGAGGAGAAAGAAAAGTGTGACTCAAAAACCTTTGTTCTGTCAGTAAAGGGAAAAAAATGATTTAAATAGTAACAGCTATCAAAAGACATGCAGTCCAAAGGGAGGGTTCTCATTCCAAATTCTACATCTATGTCTTCAGTGAGGAAGAACCCACCTTTGGGTTCTTTGTTTTGTTTTGTTTTTTTCGAGACAGAGTTTCTCCGTATATCCCTGGCTGTACTGAACTCACTTTGTAGACCAAGCTGGCCTCGAACTCAGAAATGCGCCTGCCTCTGCCTCCCAAGGGCTAGAATTAAAGGCGTGTGCCACCACGCCCGGCACATTTGGGTTCTTTTAAAAAGATGTATATCCTGCAGCGGTGCCCACCACTGTGCCTTAAGTATACATTACATTCTTTCTTAGGCAGTTATTTTAGGGTTAAATGCCTTTTCCACAAGTAGATCTTGAGCTCAAAGAAAGAGGGGCCCTGCATCATTAATCATTAACATGAGAACATGCCACCTGCCTAGCATAAGCCTCTATCACCCGAGGCCCATGTTCAGAGCACACCTAGTGTTTGCCTTCTAGAAAATGTTTCTCCTTAATCATTTTTGGACAGGAAGTTCTGCATTGTACTCGTCTTTTAAGTAGTGCAGTCGGAACCTGGCAACATGACTCAGGATGTATGGGGCCTGGCTGCCAAGCCTGAGAACCTAAGCTTGATCCTCAGAGCCCACACGATGAAAGGCTGGAGAGAACCGACTCTCAGAAGCTGCCCTCTGGCCTACACACTGGCACTCGTACCCACCTCTACCTCCCCACATACCTCACGCACAAAATGAACATTAAAAAATATTTTTTAAATAGTAGCCAGCCCTGGAATTTATTGCCTGTACTTTATGCTAAGATTCTGTGAGACCAGCTAAAATAACTTATTTTTTTGTAGTTCAGTGTGAGTCTAGAACCCTTATTTCTTAAATCCAAATTTGTGGATCTCCATCCAGAAACACACTTACACCTAATAAATATATGAGTAAACACCAAATTCAAAGTCAGCCTGATCTACTAAATAAGTTATAGTCCAATCAGGGCTACAAAGACTGTCTCAAACCCCACACATGCACACATATGTATGTAACGTAACACTGTATATATATATATATATGGGTGCATGTATGTACTTGGTCTAAATTGTGCTGCTAAAAGAACTATACACATGACCACTAAAGCAAACACCAGCTCCCGTACTCGTGTTCTAAAGTGCCTTTGTGTTTTTCTGACTACAGGCCACAGGTCTGAAGGGAACTTAAGTTTCAGCCTTCCCAAGTCTCAAGTGTTCCATTCCTAGGAACACTTACACGCTGGGGAACCTTACACAGGCTCACAAATTGGTCAGGGCCTCGAGTTTCTTATTTGGAAGAGTTTACGGCCCCCATCTTAGCTGCATTTCGTATAGGTCACCACTTGAGGAAGATGAGAGTGTGTGTGAGCTATCACATCTGAGCTGGACCTTAGACGAGATCAAAGATACAGAAGACTGTGTCTGTGTTCATGGAACTCGAACAGGCAGAGGACAAAAGTCTGACCAAGTTGCTTTGGTAACAGTAAGCTTTATTTTGGTGAGGATTTAGGGTGCTGAAGGGGCATGTCCCATTCCTTTTTAAAAAATTAAACTCAAACACTAGTCCATCTTCTCATTCAGATACCCGTTCATCCAAGTCCCCTATTTTTTTTTCCAGAAACAAAGGTCACATTAACCCCAGCACTTGGGAGGCAGAGAGGTAGAAAGATCTCTAAGTTTGAGGACAGCCAGGACCACACAGGGAAACCCCATCTAAGGAAAAAATAAAAAGTAGCTCTGGCTGGACTAGAATTTAATACATAGATCTGGCTGACTTCAAACTGACAGAGATCTAGTGCTGTGATCAAAGTCATGCAACAGCACACCAAGCAAGACCCGAAAATGCATCTACATCTTGGGCTGGCGAAATGGCTCAGCAGGTAAAGGGTGCTTGCCACCAAGCCTGATGCCCTGAAGTCAATCCCCAGAACCCACACAGTTTAAAGACAAAATTTGACTACTGCAAATAGTCCTGTGACTGCATGCATGCCTAGGTGTAGCCATATAAATAGATGTACACACATATTAAAAAATAAAATAAAATTGACCCATATCTTCACTGACATCATCCAACTTCATTCATTTAACAAGTATTTATTGGGCAAAATATCAATGATCAAGACCTAGCACAAAAGTCAAATTCTAAATTGCAAAATAAATAAATAATAAAAGAAGAAGCAGCAAGAGAAAATACTAAGGAAATAGATGTACGCACAGCGACTTGCATCAGGTTGTAAGCTATCTCTGAAACTCCACTATGGTGGTAGGGATGAGATGCCCTGCACTGCAGTCCCATCACCAAAGAGAGTGAAGCACGAGTTCAGGGCTGCTTAGTAAGACCCTCTCCAAAGAACCAGAATAAAACACTCTATCCTCTCTTGCCTGGGCTCTTCCAGCAGCGGGCTCTCCCCTGCCGCTTTTTACACCCTTCAATTTTCTCTGTACAGCAAAGTGACTTTCTTCCAATACTGAGGAAAAGCCTAGCATGTCCTAGGAGCAAGCCCTCGACCACTGGCTGTGCTGTATCCCCAGCTCTCTTGTATTTTGAGATGACCACACTAAGTTACTCAGGCTGGGCTCAATCTTGTGATCCTCTTGCCTTAAAAGGAAGTGACTGAGATTACAGGCCTGAGTCACTATACCTGTTGTCAAATTACTGTAATCATAATTAAACAATATAGTTCTGCCCTGAGAGCGCTTAGATTTTTAAAAGGAAACAACATACATCATTAACACACAGGTCGGAAAACAAACCATCAAAAGAAAAACACGTGGGAGTAACGGGAAGATGCAACCAGGTTGCGCCAATTCTCCAGTCTTCACGTTTCCATACCCCTTCCCCATATTTGAATTTTTTTTTCTTCCCACTATCCCTCTTCACTGGCTCTTTCTTCACAAAGGACGTTACTCCCTGAACAATTCCCACTTTTCATCCATCAGTATTCGGCTTGTATTCTAAGTCTGTCCTTTGCGGTTTTGAATGTGGGTGGCGCGTACACGACTGAGATCGTAGTGAAGTCAGGGGACGTGTTGAGGAAGTCGGATCTCTCCAAGTGGGTCCCAGGATCGAACCCACGATGTTGAGGCTCCGCGGCCAGCGCCTTGGCCCGGGGAGCCATCTCCTCGGCCCTAAACTTTCGCAGCGCCGTGCCCTTCTCCTTTACGCATTGGTCACATTTTACATCTACCGCGCGATCGCTTCTCGAGGATGAGGCGAGGACCCCATACCTACTACGAGCTTCGTGAGACAAGCGTCCTCACGCCTACATCCACCACCGGACAGCAGAGTAGCGCCATGCCCGGAAGAGCAGAGCAGCGCACAGGAAACCGGAAGTCCCGTGCCTGCTAGGGGGCGTGGTTTTTAGGAGGGCGGGACTCTCGGCTCGGCTCGAGTGCGCAGGCGTAGTGTTGGCGCTCTACTCTGGAACATGGCGGCGCGTTCGCTGTGGGCGGTGCAGCGGCTGCAGCGCCTCCTGGCCTCGGGGGCTATGTCAGAGAGCAGGTAAGAGGGGCGGCGGGGCCGGGCAGGCGGCGGCGGGAGCGCGGCGATGGGCAGCCCTGGGAAGGAAAGCGACGGTTAGCTGGGCTGCGCAGAGGACCGGCCTCCTGCAGGTCCCATGACCCGGCGTCCACGCCGCGGCTCTTGCAAGGGAGGCTGAGGCCCATAGGCGCGCTTTCCCCTACCTTGGAAGATGACTGGATCCGAGGCCATGTCCCAGGAGGGAGAACCCCAGGCATGACTGAATCAGCAGACTCTTTCCTAGCCCCTGCTTGTCATTCTTGAAGGGATGGATGTTTCACCTGTTTCTTGCAGCGATGTATGTCTTAGGGTTCTTAGCCGGACCCCATGTGGTTTTAGGGCAGGCAGTCTTTCCACCTTCTCAGGGGCGTTCTTTACCCGAGTGTAAAAGGAAGGTACTAGATGGGTTCCCGTATTAGCCATCCATCAGTCTTAGGGATACTTTAAATGACCATTGTCGTCAGTGGGCTGTAGAACTAGGGTTAGTTCTTTTTACTATTGCACGTTTAATAGTTGAGGAGACTGGAATTTAGGGAAATTTGCTAACTCCTCCAGACTTAAGCCTTAAGGAAGTTATCCAGGCGAGGAACCAGTAGTGATTCACCAACAGGTGTTTTGTGTTAGTTCATTCCTGAGAATGAATAAAAAGACTGTGAGTTAGAGAACTCTGACTTGTAAATTAGCTGCGGGGAAATCCAGGAAATTTGCATGGCCATTTATCACTCCTTTTTTTTTTTTTTTTTTTAAATCTTAATGCACCTGACCTAACACCTGACATACCAGAGCTGTGAGATGTTGCATTTGTTGCTTAGGGCAGGGTGGTTTGTTTTCAAACCTTTGGCAGTTTGTTGGGTGAGGTAAGGAAATATAAACATTAGTTTCGTCTGAAGGAGGAACTGTTCTGAGCAATGACTTTTCTCTTTAAATTGGCCCTGTTTTGACCAGCTCTCTGTTTATCCAGGATAAATGTAGTTTTCTAGGAGAGATGGTCTTTGACCATATGTAATTTGCTCCAGACATATCTATAATAACTATATTTTCTGAGCCAAATATTTGGAACCATGTAGAATTGGATATCAAACAATCATAAAATTTGAGACCAGCCTGAAGAGTCTGGGAGATGAAAATTCTCTCACCTATGTCTTCAAGCTAGCTCTGCACTCTGCCTAGAATGTTCTCTTTAAAATAGACTTCTACCTCACCCCCCACACACCCCACCCCCTTAAACCTTTGCTTAAATTTCTGCCATCTCAGTGACCACCGTCCAGTTACATCCCCGTTCCTATAAGTAATGAACTGCTTGTTTTAAAGAACTCTTGGTAGTTTTTTCACTTGAAATAATTTCCAGGATCCAGGAGGGGGTTAAATTAGAAGTCAGGACTGCCACACTCCAGGATCTGCCCTGAACAAGGTCCTAGGCTACATTCCTATTTTAAACTGAACTATTTTAGTAATACCAGGTGCAAGGGCTCAGTTCCCTATGCCCAGAGAAGCCAAGGACAGGTACACACACATAGTTTTATTGCAAGGTCTATTGTCGAGGAAGTCAGGAGCAGAAAGTTTGCCTCTTTCCCTGGCCAGTTGATAGGGGAGTTACAAGGAGAGGTGTTTCTTTCTTTCTCATTTAGGTGGCGAGAATGGGAAAGATCTAGGCTCATTTATGCCCGTGTAGATGTTAAATGCCATCATGCCTCTTCACAAGTCACATGTTTCCTTTTTGGAGGTGACTATGTTTTGTGCTTGTGCAATCAAATGTCATTGGCAAGGCAATGGCTTATGGGAATGTCCTTTCTTAAAAAGCCTGTGTGAAAGTTCCCCAAAGGGATCCTGGAAGCAGATCCTGAGTATATGTCCCCATTGTTGGGACCTTAGCCATTTCATTAGCTGTGCGATATTTTAGATTACATTAGTTGAACAAAACCCAATTGACTAAAACGAGATTCTATCTTAGTGACCTGTTTAGTCCATAGACTATCCCAGTCAGAATTTCTCTTTCATGGTACAGATTCTCCTCCCTCCTTAAAAAGCCTTACAGCGTGTGGTCACGAAGTCTTAGCTAAGCCTAACTGAATTCCTTTTACCCATTTCCCACTTCTGTAAGATAAAAGAGTTTAAACCAGAACCCTGTTACTTTGTATGAATTTGTGTGCTAAATATCCTGGCTCAACAGAATGCCAGCTCTGAGTGTTTCTTTTGGTTTTGGTTGAGGGGGGGGGGGTGGTGGTGGTGGTGGTGGTGGTGGTGGTGGTGGTGGTGTTGGTGTTCTTTTGAGGCAGACTTTTACCTGCTACTGGAAAGATCCACCCATCTCAGCCTCCAGTACCTGAGATTGCAGGTAGTCTCCCCCATGCTGCTATGCCCAGCTTAACTTTTCAGTCATTAAACCTCAAGCCTCTCATTGTGAGTTTTTCATCACTAAAAGTAGGGTTTATTGTGGGGACTGGACAAAGTCCTGAGTGAGTGTAGTCCTGAGTCTTGCCTGTGTTGACAGAGACCAGCCATCCCCAAAACTCCACAGTCATCGTAACATGGAGGAACAGAGTGCTAGTGTTAACTACAATGGGACTTTCACAGACCCACCAGTTGGAGTCTTTTTAATATTTTATAGCTTAGGCCTTTTGCCTGGGTAATCTCCCAGCTAGCTCATCTTCTTAACCTGCCTAATCCTGGCCTCATCTGTGGCCAGGTGTGTGTGTACCTTTGTCCCACTATAGTCTGTCCTGTTCCCTCCATGTCCACTGGCTTCTCCTAGAAACCCTTTCTCTGCATGGAAATTCCACCCTCCACTTCCTGCCTAGCTACGGCCCTTTATTAAAGCAAATCAGCAAGTAAGGAAGGTGAGTGTTGACAAAATAGAAGACCTAGTGATGGGCGATACACTCTGCTAGTACGGAATTTAACAATTGAATATACAGGGATACACCTTCACATTGTATGCCCCAACAGTTAACAGTGGAAGTGCAGAAAAGGTCTACTATAGCTTTCACACACACCCCTTGATGTTGACTGTTCCCCTGGAGAGTTTATGTCTACTAAGATTAACTAAACCTGCCCCCTTGACCCAGCTGCATACCATAAGCTCTGCCTCCTTGTTTATCTGTGTGTAGTAATCCCACCTCCTTGTTCAGCTGTATGTAATAACTGTTCAGTCTGAATACTAAACTATATATAATCAAAGCTCCCAGGGTGCTGAGGTTTCTCCAGCCAGGAGACCTGATTGATTAGCTGATCCCAGCTTTCTGTCTCCTCTTCACGCTCTGACCACCCCAGTCATCTGTTCCTGGAGCCATTTGGATGCAGCAATTGGCGCCCAACCAGGGACGTGGACAGTGACTTTGGGAAACTCTTATTGGTCAGATGAGGGACCATTTCCACGAGAAAGTGTGCTTATGCAGGTAAACGGGGAGAAAGGTAGAAAAAGATAAAGAAGGAAAAGATGAGAAAGACATAAAGCTAAAGGAACAAAGGGCGAGAGGGCGTGCAAGTCTAAGTGTTGGGTATAAGAAGTATGGGACACATAGATTCTAGAGATAGGCAGTTATATTTCAGTACTTAGAGATTTTGAGAAACTGTGAAGTCACGGTAAAAACATTGCAGCCCCATCAATGCTAGGTAGTCCTTGACAGGCTGTTTTCACTAGCAGCCCCCGTCAGTACTACCAGGCACACCCGCGATGGAAAATTTTTCTCCTAGACCACTTGACTATCAGAGAAACTGGTCTCTAAATAATTGGCCATTTTGCAGCATCCGATGAGGTATTCACTGCAACTATTGCTTTGGTGGAAAACAATTACAGGCCAAACACAGAACAGTCCAGTAGTCCCCGGAACACCCTATCTTTGTTATTAAAGAAAGAAAGAAAGAAATGGGGTAAATGGAGGCTGTTACAGGGTTACGAGCCACAAAGTCACGCAGAGGGCAGTGGATCCCTGCAGCAGGACTGCCATCGCCTGCTGCTGGGCCATTGCTTCTTTTCCCATCAGTGTTCACAGTGACAACACCCCTGTATAATAATGTACAATAATGCAAGCCTTGGAGGCGCTACAAGCCTGGATCAAAAGTTACACCCGTCTTTTATGTAGGACCCAGAACTCTTGCTGTGTTTGTCATATTTGGTGACACTGAGGTCTCCCTCTGCCATTGGCTGAAGGTGGTGTATGAGAAACGCCTTGGTCTCAGGATCCCTGCTCTGCTTCCCTACTGCTGCGTAGTCTGGCTTAATACAAGGCCTTTATGCTCTGTATCTTCTGAATGCCGTCTCTTTATACAGTAAATTGCCATCTGCACAGGACTGGCTAGGGAAGGGGTTAAGCAGGGCACTGGGTTCCTTTTCCACCTGTCACACATGAAGTGTTAGCCCCAGGGGGTTACATCACAGTGCTCTCTGGCAGATGAATGTTACTCATGTAACTTCCTTTGGGAAATACAGTTTGTGCATGTTTAATGCTGATACCTATTCTCGATTGTTCATGCCTCTCTTCACACAGGAGGCTGCAGAGCATACCACACTGCTCACTGCATTGCAGCATTTGCCATTTTGAACTATCCACAGCATCTTTAGGTGGCAAATAATTCCCTTTTATACATTGTCTGCATTTAAAACTTTTGTGCCCAACATAAACCGGCTCACAACACAAGCATTCCTTATAACCCCCAGGGACAGGCTATTGTAGAAAGATCCCACAGATGTCTCAAACAGCAAACAACTAAAAGGGTAGAGCTCTACCCTGACCCAGTTACCTAAAGAAGGCCTCGTTTACATTAAAAATTTTAATTGTATAGTAGATAACCTCACTGCGCAGAATGACACTGGTCACTAAAGGACAGAGTAGTAAAACCTAAGGTGCTATGGAAAGACATCATGGCAGGAGAATGATCTGGCCTGTGCTAATGTGGGGGTGAGGATATGTTTGTGTTTTTCCTGAAGGTGCAGATCAGCCACTTTGGGTACCTTCGAGGCCTGTAAAGGTCCATGGATCCAATGAAGAGCCTGTCTCCAGGCATGAGGAGGCCGAGACAGATTCCCACAAGGACTATGTAGCACCTGAGTGCAAGAAGGCAGCCCAAAGGGACAGGGTGGGAGCACTAGCATGGAGTAGCCAAAAGGCGAACAGCAAAAGATGGCAGCTTTACTGCTGTCTGTCTGGTGCTGAGTACCGCAGCAAACTGCCACTGGACCAGGAGTGAAAATTCATCCTGAACATTGAGAAATACGAAATGGAGATGTAGGGAAAAGAGAAAACCCTGAGAGAGATTAAAGTCCATAGTGACTGTGGTGACATCAGCTGATCATATCAAAGACCCCGGAGCCTCAGGCCCATGGAGGAATGGCAAAGCCGCCTGCCTTCTGTGAGGTTCAGGGTCATGGCAAAGCCTTCCTCTGGGGACTGAGTGTGAGTTTTGACAGTGTGTGCGGAAGATGTCCACCGTAGCTTCTCCCCTCTGGATATTTATGACTTAATGACTGCTCCTACAGGGACTGCTCCTACTGAGATTAACTAAACCTATCCCCTAGATCTCCCTGTCTCAGCCTAAATTCCTGTGTAACCTAATATTTTCTACTTGTCAGTTAATTCACTGTATCCCTATTCCTTTTAATTAAAAAAAAACTTGTTAGTATTTTTATCTGTATTACAAATACATGAATGAATCTGAAACACATTCTAAGTGAGAAGCTGCGTCCAAGTGACCATCTGTTATGGTTTTGTTGACACTAAGCATCCATAAAAGACATGTCTGTAGAACATAATGCTGTCAGGCTTACCTGGGGCAAACGATTTAAGAGGAGATGGTAAGTGATATACTAAGGACAGACCTTGTTTTTACGGTGACAAAGATGTTCTGACAATGTGATTTTAGACATAGTAAAAATGTTTCAGTTGTACAGTTTAAATGGTAAATTCCATGGCATGACAACTACTACTACATACTGATAAACTTTAAGTGTATGAGAGTTTTGCCTACATTATGTCTGTACACCACCTGCATGTCTGCTGCCCACAGAAGCCAAAAGGCATTAAGATCCTCGAGAACTGGAGTTACAGGTGGTTGTGAGCTGCCATATGGAATGCGTGGAATTAAATCCAGGTCTTCTGGGAGAACAGCCAGTGCTCTTAACTGCTGGGCTGTTTTTCTCACCTTAGAGCTATTGCTTTTAAGAGCACTTTAAAATCTAGTCGCGTTTCAGGTACTGGGTGATTAAAAACCTGACGCAGATGAAGCAGAAAAATGCCTAGGAAGGACTTCGTTTGTCTACAAGACTGATTGAAAACTGAGTTTCAGTGTGGGTGCTTGGGGCACTAACCGTTGTGGTTTTGTATTTGTGTGCCACTGCCCGGCCCCACCCTCTTAGGGGATGGCTCCACCCATTCAGCACTGCCACCCAAAGAACTGCTGGGGAAGACTGCAGTTCCGAGGACCCTCCTGATGGACTGGGACCCTCCCTTGCTGAGCAGGCCTTAAGGCTCAAAGCTGTTAAACTGGAAAAGGAAGTCCAGGATTTAACCGTGAGTAGTAGACTTTATATCATTTGTTGTTTATGTCTCTTCTCTGCTTTAAATGTTCAAGCGAAGTTTTGTGTGTGTGTCTTTTTTCAAATAGATTTTCCTCTAAAATGGCTCTTTAACCTCTTCCTCCACTGGGCCCATTAGGCCAAAAAAAGAAAAAAGGTCTGTGGTTTTTAAAGTGTCTCATGGCTAAGGATGAGAGAGCCTTTTGGCTCCCTCTTGTATCCAGCATTTAGATAGCTGATGGCTTGCCAGGGTAAAGGTGATGCGTGTGGTGCCAGTCAGGTGATAGAGAGTAAATATTTGTTGGGTGTGTTGGCTCTTTGTACTCTACTAGTCAGAGGGCATCTGGCTTCCTGGACACGGTCAAGACTGAGCACTTTGAGAAGAGACCAATAAAGCAGAAGGATTACAAAGCAGAAGAGCCGCCCCTCAGGGCCAAAGGGTGCTGGGAAGTGTGTCTTAGGAGAGCGGTTAAAGAAACCAGGGATTACAAGCAAGAAGAGAACTAAACCGGCTGAGAACTGCCTGGAAATGGGTGATAAGTTTTCAAACTTACTAAGTCATATTAGAGTTCAGATTAATGAAGGAAAGCTTGGCAGTGTTGCCTAAATTGGAAACTTTTCTCTGAATAATGAACTTGAAAGTGATGGGCTGAAGCTAGTCAGAATTACGTACAAGCCACTGAAGAGTAAGTAGATTGCCTCTTTGGTAGCTTGGAGAGCAGCCAGCCTCACACTATTGGTTTTTATTGGAGCCTTTGTACATGCTGAGAGCCATGTCACTGTTAGAAGCATGAGATTTATAAAGTAAAAGCATTCTTTCCGGGTGGTTTCTCATCCTTTGATTTTGCTTTTGATGTTTAGCTGAGATACCAGAGAGCTGTCGCTGATTGTGAAAACATAAGGAGAAGAACCCAGAGATGTGTGGAAGACGCGAAGATATTTGGTAAGGGATGATTCACAAATGAGTAAGTTTGGTTGAAGGGGACCTTTGTAAACTGAGAGTAAGTAGAAATATGTCTGAGTCCTTAACTGATCTCATTCCTCCTCCCACTATCCCCACAGACCTTCTCTGCTGTTCATGGGAATAATGTCATGTTACCATCGCTATGATAATGCTGGCCTTTGCTTTTCTAAGCATGTACAATTGGTAAATGTTTAACATTTTAGTCTGTACACAACCTTTTCTGTCAAAAATAAACTAGTGAATCTTTAAGACATTCAAAGGAGAATTCAAAGAACAGTGCTAAAGTTTGCTTGCTGTAAGCAGCATTGGTCTGTAACCACAGGGAAAGTCTGCACTGCTATGAACAAGAAGTCTTAGTTGCTGTCAGTACTCCGCAAGTTGGTGATTTATAGAACAGCCTGAAGGAAGCTAAAATGAGAGAGACAGACAGACACACACACACACACACCCCTACCCCTACCTATAGCAAGCAAGGCTCAGCAAACCATAGCCAGGTAATAGTTACAGTTTTAAATGTTATGATTTTTTTTAATCCATATAAACTTGTTTTCTCTTTACCTACAGAACATAAAGTCCTTGGCTTTTGCCTCTTGTCCCACAAAGCCTAAAATGCTTCCTGTGTGGCCTTTTACAGAAGGCAGTTGTTGGCTGCTGAGTTACGGAAATGTCTGTTGCAAATAGCACAGTTTTAGCAAGGGGGGAACTTCTGATGTTCCACCTGCTTGATGAGCAAGACGGATGGACACCAGAAATCAAGCTTTGAGTTAGAGCTAGTTATTATCAGTTTACTCGAGAAATAGATGGTAAGACATCTGGGAACAAACTCATGTTAGCAATTGCTAGCCAGTTTATTATCCTAAAATGTATCTAGCCAAAGAGTCCATAACAGTCATTAGCAGAGGGAATTTCTTCCTGGTAACCAGAGATACTTAGGAAGCCAAAGGGTTTTTGGATGCTCATGAAGAGAAAAGAAATGTACAGTGGGTTTTTGGTCTTTTTTGTTTTTGTCTTTTGAGACAGGGTCTCTCTATGAGGCCCTGCTTATTCTGGAACCCTCTATGTAGACCAGTTTGAGGCTGGCCTTGGAACTTAACAGAGTCCTGTCTCTGCCTCCCAAAGATGGTGAACTACTGTGCCTGGCAGAAAGTAGAGCATTTTTAACAGATAAATCATGACAAGTGTCTCACCTCCTTGCATGCATAGTTTAATTTTGTGCTCTCTCTTCTTGGTCACAAGATTCTTTTTTCCAAGAGATTACTACCTATTAAAATAATGTAATAAATTGGAACTGAGGAGATGGTTCCGTGGGTAATTTGCTTGCAAGCCTGAAGGGCTCAGTTGGGATACCCAGAATTCCTATGAAAAAGAAGGTCAGGCGTGTAACTAACCCCAGTGCTGGCGGGGAGGAGACAGGCTCACAGAGCACCCGGTTTGGCTGAAATGTCTTTGTCCAATAGAAGACTGTGAAAACCCGAGAGCAAACCATCCAGTGTTGACCTGTGCTGACTTTACTGGTGTGCACACACAGGAAAGCATATGCACACAGCACACACAAAATAATCCCAATGCAATGGTGACAATGCAGTCAGAGACTGGGCCTTGGTGTAGCAAGAAGAACTTGGGCTTCTGTTTAGCCAGATTTCCACTGCTTCACTGACTTAGAAGCATGGTCTCCCCTGGCAGCACGCAGGTCAGCACAGAAGCTTGCTGCTCTCACACTTGTGCCAGAGGGCTAGAGATGCCGCTCAGTGGCCGAGCACTCACACATGCTCAGAGCGGCGGGCTTGAGCATGATAGGCAGCTCTGAAAACCCACAGTCCGCTCTCAGTCGGGGCTTGTTTCTCTGAAGCACCTCTGCTCACCCTCTCTCTCTCCTGCCCCCTCCTACTCAACACTGGATGATGCCACACTGCTTCACGTGGCACTCGGGTCCATTCCTTCCTTACGGGCCCATGTGCATGCCTGTAAGTCAGCAGGCACGGGGCTAATACCACTGCTGTTGAACTAGCTCCAGTCAGGTTCCCACTGTTCCTTGCTCCTCTAGCCTGCCATGTTCTGGTCAGCTTTCTCAGATCCCTCAGTCAGTGTTTTTCTATTGCTTACATGTGGCTAGTCTAGGTCCCTGTCCATAGGAAGGAAACTTGCCTCAGCTATAGGTGCGCCATACCTTCCTATCTAGCCAGCCTCAAGAACAAGTGGCTCTTGGCAGCTTTAGCATAATGTTTTTTCTGTTCGGTATTCCCAACCCATGGCCTCCCAATGAAATCTTCCTATCTTACCTCTTGAGAATGGCCCCTGCACAACTCAGATAAACCTGCTTTTAGTCTGTTTACGTAGACTTACTTAGTCAAGTTGTAATTTCCCAGTTTCCCAGTAGGATTCCCGGAGATAGCTGGCTGTCTCCTAAAGGACACACTTTGCAAAAAAGGCACTGACTTGTCAGTGGAGCTGGGATGCTTAAGCTGAGCCCCCGAGTCCTGTGTGACAGCCGTCCCCCTCTCAGAAATGCTAGGAATAAAGTGTACCGGCCACTTCCCTGGGCCTTCTCCAGATTCTGCCCCTGAGGTCAGCATTGATCTCAGCCCTGTGTTTGGTTTCTGTGTAGGGATCCAGAGCTTCTGCAAGGACCTGGTGGAGGTGGCAGACATTTTGGAGAAGACTGCCAAGTGCTGTTCAGAAGGGGCAGAACCTGAGGACCACAGGCGCACTCTGGAAAAAGTCTTCCAAGGGCTGTCCCTGCTAGAAGCCAGACTGAAAAGCGTATTTACCAAGCATGGCCTAGAGAAAATGACACCCATCGGTGACAAATACGACCCTCACGAGCATGAACTCATCTGTCACATGCCAGCAGGTGTTGGGGTACAGCCTGGCACCGTGGCATTAGTTCGGCAAGATGGCTACAAACTTCATGGCCGCACCATTAGACTTGCGCAAGTGGAAGTGGCAGTAGAGTCTCAGAGAAGACTCTGAACAGGTCACTGGAACCAAACCTTCTCCCAGAGTCAGGCACCTATGTCTCCTTTATTTATTAAGCTGGTTTGTATTATACACGAGTCCTTCGTGTGCTCCGTTTCGGATTTAGTCACATTGGCTGTATCTCTACAGCGTCTTATTGGGTTTGTGTGACCTGTTTGGTCTCATCGGGAGTCCTGCCACTAGGCATTTGAACAATAGGACACGTGTCGTGGCCTTTATCAAAATGTTTACAAAAATCATTTAAATTGGTACTCTGATGATTGAATCCAAAATCTTCTTACCTGTGTTTTCATCTAACTGCTGGAATTAGTGCAGCACCTTGTATCTTATATTTTGGGAAGAGGGAAAAGGTAGGGATTGGTTTGACGTTTAGGTACGTAGATGACGATGCCTTACCCTTGTATATGTTTAAGTCATGTGGGCTGGCGTGTAGAGAGATTTCCTAAGACTCCTATCTCATGCTTGTAGTCCTTGCCAGGGTCACACTCACACCCCTTTCTGGTCCCTTTTGGAAGGGCTAAAGGGTCAGGCCAGCCAGTCTTCCTTTCTTGTTGGTAAGGTGAATATATTTATTACTAAACTGGTCTCGAGTCTAAGAACAGGCAAGCCCTGGTTGCCGTGACAATACAACTCAATCCCAGAGAGACTAAAAGCCTCCATACATCTCAAGTTGGAGAAATAGACTTTGGGGACTTGGCATGATGGCTGTCAATTCAAAAATAAAAACAAAATATTAAGGTGGATAATATTTTTTACAGTTTATAATTTACACAAAAGTAATTGCCTCCCTTGCATGGACTCAGAATGAACCAGGCTATCCTCCTTTCTGGGTTGGAGAGGACAAGAGACTTCATAGCAGCAACAACAAAAATGAATACAATCAGAGTCCTCGGGCGCATTGTAAAGCAGTTGCTGTCACCTTCACCATTCCAGTTTTTAAATCCTGAGTCAAAAGCACCAAGAAAAAGAAATTTTTTTGTATATTTATTATTGACAAAAAGACCAAAGTTCTCTCAGTTCTGCATATGTTTTGTTAAGAAAAGGTGTGGTATAGCTCCAACCCTGTCCACCTAAAATCATTTGCAGTGCACAGAGGAAGGGCCATATTCCTTGTGTTCTTCCTTGGTGAACTGTATGTATCTCCTGGAAGATGGACAGTAAGGCTAAGGTGCACCTGTCCATCCACACTTGTACTGGGGGAGCAAGGATGTTGATTTTCATGGTCCTGGAAGCCAGAGGAGTGATCTGCATCTTGTAGGAACCAGTGCCTGAGTTCATGGGGTCACCACCAGACAGACAGCACTGGGTTGGCACTGAAGTCTTTGCTGACATTGACATCACACTTAGAGATGGAATGGAAGGTAAGTTCATCGTATCCCACACCCAGAAAGAAAGGTGGAAGAACCCCTGGGGGCAGCAGAGTTGGTTCTTGCCAGTAACAATGACCTGGCCATCGGGCAGCTCCTAACTCTTCTCCAGGGAGAAGGATGCAGCAGCAGGCATGTCTTATGGGAAGTCCCAGGCAACATGGCACAGGTTCCCCTTGATGTTAACAGTTGGCCGTGGTGAGGCTGTAGCTTGCTCAGGAGCTTCATGAGTAGTCTAGAAGGTCTTGTCCAACAGGATCACATAAGGAAGGATATAGTCCCTGTAGATGAGCAATGTGGGTGACCCTGTCTCCAGAGTCCATTGGGATGCAAGTGGTACTATGAAGACAGCACAGCCTTGGTGGCTATGTGCATGGCTGGGTGTTGATGATCTGGGTCATCTATTCATGACTGGCTTAGGGTTCGGGGAGCAGCACCAAGCGCTCCTACGGGACCACACATGTCACATAGTATAAAGTATGGTGGTGTGTCTTGTCATTCAAGTTGGTGACAGTTAAATCCTCCATGGATACCTCAGGGTCAGGACTCTTCTCTTGCTCTAGGCCTTGTTACCCACCCATGTAGGAAACATGGCTAACGCCACCATCACACCCCAATACATTGGGCTACCCCACCATGAAGCAGGAGACAGACTTGGAAGCATGCTCACCTATGAAGCCAGCTCTGTTAGTGCCAGTGAAACAATATCTGCCTCCATGGCAATTGGTGACAGGTGGACCCGGCAGCGGAGGATCTGAGAGAAGCCTGTGCTTGCCAGGTAAATGTGGATACCACAGAGCATCTTCCCTTCTACGTAAGGAGCTATTTTTACAGCTCCTTGGGTATGAAGCAATTTTAGGCAGCGCCAACAGCAAATGACCCAAATAACATTCGTATAGCTAATTACCTACAGTGGCTGGTTCTACCAGCCCTGATTCTTGGCCTTCGTCAGATTGGCTCTGGGATCCTATATTAGATTATATGGGGAGAAAACAAAAATTCTGGACTCTTAACAATTTCTCATTAAATAAGGCTGATGCGTGCCTTTTTTCCCCGTCATAGGGGCTGACAAGTTACTACCTCTCACAACAACAAAACTTGGGTTTTTAGAGCATTGGGGATTGGATGCAAGGTCTCATGAATGCCAGGTAAGCTCTCTACAGCTCCCAGCCCTGGCAAGCTTTGTTTCCTCGTTTCTGTATCCGCCTTAGGCCTTGTTTGTATGTACATCCACTTATGTATTATCCTTGTAAATTCTATGAACCCGTATAGTTTAAGTCTCAATAACTGATGATGTGTAAAAGATTTGCCCAGTAAATACCTTAATGCGCGAATAATACACAAGGTAAACTTGATAAAGGTTTTAGCATAAGAGGTCTTATATAGGAGAAAATGGGAATGAGAAATTGATGTAAATAAACTTGCTTAGGAAAAATACTAGGTAGAATTTGGCAAAAGCAGCCGTCTGAATCTCTTAGCATAATTCTGCCAGGCAGGCAGGACGGCCTGGGTTAAAGGATCTTTCCCTTTATTAATCTCTTAAGAGATGGAGTGACTTCTCCCTGGGAAGGTCTATGGATTCTATAACATCACCCATTCTGCTGCTTCTGGAGCTTAAAGATGTCTATTCTAGGACTAGACTCAGAGACAGCCCTTCTACAGACTTTGACTGGACTACAAATTAAACTGGCACCAACTGGGTCACTAGAAGAACCAAAATCTGTTGTCCACATAAATACAAGAATCCCACAAAATCTGAGACTGTCAGAAAATTGGTGCTTAGATCCCACCCTCATCCACAGGACAGGGCTTAGGTCTCCTAGAAACTGGAAGAGCAGAGAAAGCTATAATGAATAAAGGTGGTCTTGTAGACATTGTCTGGGAGGCCCTTTGATACATAAAACTGGAAATTGTAAATATACAGGTATACAGATTTTCAACTTCTGTATTAAAAAAGAGAAAAACACCTCTCGAGTTCTCTCATGATTGCAGTTTCCCAAAATACTATCAGCTCAATACATACCACAGACTATTCTGAGGTGGCATAGTCTAGTCTCAGACCTCCAGTCATTTTCAGGAGGGACCCTCATGAGTAAGTGTGTTTAAATGAAGCCATCTGGCTTTGGTCCCCACCATCTCCGCCAGATCTAACCACTTGGGCAAAGGTCAGGCTTGGGGTGGTGTAAGGTGTAATGTGAGGGCACTGTAAATATCCACATTTAGAAAGCAGTTATGACTATCTTGTGCGCATGTTTTATCTCCGTGTGTGTCCTGTGTGCACACCTGGTGCCTGACATCCAGAAGAGGATGTCAGATCCCCTGGAATAGGAGTTAGAGAGGGTTGTAAACCACCATGTGGGTACACTTTAAAAGTACTGCTTCCTGGGGGCTGGGACATGACTCTGGTGAAGAACGCTCTGGCTGCTCTCCCAGAGAACCAGGGTTTGTTCCCAGCACCTTCTGAAGTCAGAAGATTCTCTTGGCAAGGCATTATTTTACTCCTCCACTAGGCGAATATTGTAAATTTAATAAGCAGTGAAATTCCACAGTTGGCGTTTGCCCCCTCCTGCCCTCATTACTACAAGGTTGACAGATGGAAACAATGAGAAACGAGCCGTGTCTATTTTGGAGTTACTAGCTGTCCTTGACAGGAAACTAGGACAAACTGCAATTTTAGGAGTTCTCTTGTCTAAAAAGTGTTCTGATCTTCTTTCCATGTAGTCTTGCAAGTAGATTCGTAGTATGTTTTTTTATTGTTCGGTAGTTTTTGCAGACTTAAATCGTGAATTCAGGATGAGATGAAGTTGTAATAGCAAAACAGAAGGAACGATGGAGCCAGAACAGTGTAGTAGAACTCACGCTTTGAATAGACTTTGAGCCCATTTCTGGTCCCCGTGATTTCTGCTGCTGATCATTCCCTGTTTATAAGACGGTTATAATTTGTGATACTGAGAGGAGCACATGAAACTCCAGTAAGCTCCCCTATTGTATTGCTTAGATTATCACATTGTTTTTCTTGCATTTTTATGGTTGTCTAAAGACTAGTTGAGTGAGAACACTAATAATAATGAGTGAGAGTAAGCAGGGCGTGGTGGCGCATGGCTTCATTCCCAGCACTCGGGAGGCAGAGGCAGGCGGATTTCTGAGTTTGAGGCCAGCCTGGTCTACAAAGTGAGTTCCAGGACAGCCAGGACTATACAGAGAAACCCTGTCTCGTAAAAACAAAACAAAACAAAGAAATATGAGTGAGAGTAATAGTAATTTAATAATAAGTTGTTAGCTAACCTTCTGTGACCTGTGTAGCTTGAGCCCTGGAACTCTGGCTAGGGAGGAGTAAAGAAAGGACAGGCGTACACATAGTCACACAGTGAGGCTGGGATCAGATGGGGCTCAATAACGCTACCACTACCACTGGAACCTGTGGATATTTACTGGATACAGCACGAGGGAGGAGTCAATTAGTCTCAAAGGAGATGTCTGGAGGCCTGCAATCTAAGACTGTAAGCATCCAGGAGGAGGAAGTAACAGTTGCTAGTCTTTGCAAACACTGAGTCTTCCATAGACACTCAGACTCCAGAGAAAAGTCTTGCCAGTTTTCCATGGGCCAATTAATTGGCCTTGTGGTCCTCAGCAGGCTGTATCCATATCAAAATACACATTCACTCAGAACTTCACTCGCACAGACTTCCCCATCGCCACACTGACCCTAATCTCTTAGGGTTGGTATTGCTGTGATGAAACACCAAGAACAAAAGTAAGTTTGGGAGGAAAGGATTTACTCTGCTTACACTTGCATGTCACTCATCATTGAAAGAAGTCAGAGCAGGAACCTGGAGGTAGGAGCTGTTACAGAGGCCATGGAGGACTGCTGCTTACTGGTTTACTGACTTGCTCAGTCTGCTTTCTTACAGAACCCAGGACCACCAGCCCAGGGGCATCTCTATTTGGGAATGGATTGGAGCCTTCCCCATCAATCACCAACTATATATATAATATTTGTATATATAATAATATATTAATAGGAGATATATATCTCCTATATGCATGGCTGCGTTCTATTCTGGTCATTAATATGAGAAGTAAACCAAACTTTCTTCAGGAAATTCCTGAAACTGACCAGATTCACTGTGGTATCACAGCTGCCTGTAACTCTCATTTGGGAGATCCATTGTCTTCCCCGGGCTTCCAAGGGCACTGCACACGCACACACATTAACAGATCTTTAAAATGATGACACCAGTGGTTTTTGACACTTTGAGGGTTGTTTCTGAGTTCATTTTTTGAGTCTTCTCATTGTAATTGTTTGACCCACGTGATAATAGTGAAAATGGTACTTTGGGCTTCTGGACCAACCCTTAAAAAAAAAAAAAGCTGGAGGGATGGCTCAGCAATTAAGGGCACTGACTGTTCTTCCAGAGGTCCAGAGTTCAGTTCCCAGCAACCACATGGTAGCTCACAACCATCTGTAACAGGATCCACTGCACTCTTCTGGTGCGTCTGAAGACAATGACAGTGTACTCACGTACATAAAATAAATCTTAAAAAAAAAAAGTAGCTGAGCCAATACCTTCTTGTCCACCAGTGGCTCCATCGTGCAAGTGGGGCTCCTCAACATTTGTGGACAAATTAAACGGTTATTACTTTGGTTTTGGCGTGGCTTGTTACGTAGCAGCCGTTAGCTGATATGGTTTCCTCTATGCATTTTCAGTCTCCGCTAATTATTCTGCACCCGAGTACCAACTAATTGTGTGGTTGTGTTTCCTTGCTTTCCTCTTACCAGCTATTTGCGCCTGATGGTCTCATGCATGAGCAATAAGCTGGTAGAGTTATAAGAACTAATGGATACAGCCAAACACTGGGTGAAACCAGGGGAACCCCAAAAAAAGAGAGGAAGGAAAACACCTATGAGCCAGAGGGGTCAAGAACATGGCACACAATCAACTAAGCAGGGCTCATAGGGACTCAAAGAGACTGAAGTGTCAGTCATGAACTGTATGGCCCTGAGCTAGGTCCTCTGCATATACATTATGGTTTCGTAGTTTGAGTTCTTGTGGGGCCCCTAACAGCAAGAATGGGGGAGGGGGGCGGGATCTCTCGCTCTTTTTGCCTGCACTTGGGACCCTTCTATGGGGTTGCCTCATCCAGCCTTGATAGTGAAGGTTTGCGCCTAGTCTTTGGTTTTTCGAGACAGGTTTCTCTGTGTAGCCCTGGCTGTCCTGGAACTCACTCTGTAGACCAAGCTGGCCTCGAACTCAGAAATCCGCCTGCCTTTGCCTCCCAAGTACTGGGATTAAAGGCGTGCTCCACCATGCCCAGCTTGTGCCTAGTCTTACTGTAATTTGTTACACCATGTTTAGTTGATATCCCTGGGAGGCCTGCTTAGTATTTTTCTTTCTATCTATCTATCTATCTATCTATCTATCTATCTCTCTATCTTGGAAAATAGTGAAGGAGTGGATCTAGGCGAGAGGAGAGGTTGGAGGCTGAGGGGCTGGGAGAAGTGGAAGTAAGAGAAACTGTGGTCAAGATGTCATGTACGTAAAGAATAAAAATTAAAAAGAACTGGTGGGAGAAGCACATCTCTAGATTTAATTAGCACAAGACCCCAGTGTTACAAAGTAGAGCGCCAAATGAATTTTAAAGTAAATATGATTAAATATACAAACCTAAGTAGTCAGCACATAAGAGGACGTGACACAAAATGATAAGTAAATGCTTGTTTAAAATAAGGAATAAGGGTCGAAGAGATGGCTCAGTGGTTAGAGCACTTGTTGCTCTTGCGCACCTGGGACCCAGGTTCAGTTCCCAGCATGCACATGGTGGTTCACATCCATGTTTAGTAACTCTGGCTTTCGTGAGATCGTACGTCCTCTTCTGATTTTAGAGGCGAGCAGGCTGCACATGGTGCACAGGCAAACACTCAAACAAATTTTAAAATAAGCATGGTGGCTCAGGCCGGTGATCCCAGCAACTGAGAGCCTGAGGGAGAATAGCCAGCCAGCCTAGGTGACCAAGTAGGATCCTGTCTCCAAAGACACCGGAGAGCCAGTCCAAAATCCCAGCATTTGAGAGGTGGAGGCTGGAGCATCAGGGGATTAAGATCATCCCCCACTACATAGTGAGGTTCGGAAAGCCAAAGCTACCTGTCTCTAAATTAAATAGTTAAAAATAAAGGAGGCGGGGAGTGGGGAGATGATAGAAGGCAGGTGTAAAGTGTAGAAACTGGAAGAAAACAAAACACCATTCAGGATCTAACGCAGACTTGTTTGTTTCAGCACATGCTAGCGCGTCTAGTCAAGCAGTTTTCCAGCTTGGTCAGCAATTTACAGCCCAGGAAAGACAAGCCCCCAAAGGACTTCCCCCTCCGTTATCTCACGTGATCATCACAACCTAGAAAGATAGAGCGCAGATTATCCTGTCCTCTGGAAACAGACATAACAGAAGGGACATCACAAAGCTAATAACTGGTTGGACTCCCTTCTGAGCATCTTCTTGCAGCTGGGCCCTGGTCCTGATGTTGAGATCCAAAAAAAGTGGCACACCTGCGCCTGAGCAGAATGAGCCAACCAATGAAGAACCCGCATCCCAGGAGGAGGGACAGGGACGCTGCCAATGACTGAGCTCTCCCTGAGACAGATGTAGCTAATGAGGACTTCGTACTGCAGAGGGACGGTTGCTCCACCAATGAAAGACTGAGACCAGCCAGGCTGCTAGGCCGGATCGCCAGTGGGGCGGCAGGGCGGGGCGCACAGTCGAGCGCCAACCGCTAGAGGCCGATCCGGAGCGTGCTGCCCGGTCACCACCCGCCATGGCCCGCGCTGCCCCGCTGCTCGCCGTGCTGGCCACAGTCCTCACCACCGCCGCTGCAGGCGGAGACGCACCGCCGGGGAAAATCGGTGCGGGAAGGATGCGGTGGGGTGCTCACTGAGGACGGGCGGGAAGAGGGTTCGCAGCTGACCGGGGGTAGGGGAGGGCTGCTCCGGAGACGAACTGGGTGTAGGAGAGGCTAGGGGCTACTGGGCACAGAAGAAGAGGGCATAGGGGAGGTGGTGATGGAGAGGGTGGCTTGAGCACCAGGAGAGGGCCACCTGGGAAGGAGGAGGCCCGGGCAGTAATAGCCACTGACAGCTTGCTGTCTGCAAAGCACATGGTCACTGCACATTCGCTCTGGAGAAGCTGGCGGGTGACAAGACAGGAGCTGGGCGGGTGGAGGCGTTCGCAGGGGTCTGCTGAGGGCCTTGTGTGTAGCAGAGGCTATGGCTGTGGTTCCTGCAGCAGGAGAGGCCCTTCCTTAGGACGAGAAAGTTCCGTGTCTGAAGAGCGTTTGCCAGGTTCTGCGGGCGCTAAAAAAGCCTTTGGAAGAGTAACATTTAACCAGAACTTCCGGTCTGTAAAAGCAGTTCCTTCCACAGGACAGAACAATAGATGGCTGGGGGTGGATTTGTTGAGTGACAGAGTGGGGAACTTTTTCCTCTCAGGCTAGCTAGGCACTCTACTGCGCAGCCCGATATGGACAACTCTTAGCGACAATCTTTTTTTTTTTTTTTAATTATTATTTGTGTGGTTTTCCCCAACATTTCATCCCAAAGTTCTTTGCATACAGCAAAGTTGAAAGAATTTTACAATCTCGTCCATGTGCCCACCACCCACTCTGGCATTTACTGCCAACGAACAACACTTACCATTCTGGTGCATTTCAAAATAAACTGCAGGCACGGGGCCACCTCACTAAATACACAATTGTGTAGTCTTTGTCACTAGTGCCGCCTTTGTTCACTTTTCTTTCTTCCTTTCTTTTGTTTTCTCTCGGCATGACTCAGAGGTTCTCAAATCTCTTTGTACATGAATTCCGACAACCAGAAATGCTGGGCTTCTGGTGGTGGGAGGGCAGGTGGGAGCGCCTTAGGACATCTGGGACATCATAGACTTGCCTGGACCGGTTCTAAAGTTTAATTGTGTAGGAAAAACTAACTCCCCCAACAGGCCACAAAAGGTTAAAGCTGACCAAAGCACACTGGAAATCGATTTATGACTGAGAGTCCGTGGAAGAGAGAATCTTGGAGGTTGGGTATTAAGAGACGGCCTAATGGAGGTTGACTTTGGGGTAGACTTGGCAGGATAATGAAGAGTTAGGCAGGCAGGGACCAGGGATGTACAGTACTCATTTCCCTAGCAGCAAAGACCCTCCCAGCAGAGCCAAATGGTGATTCCATACCTTGTATCCTGCCTCCTGCTAGCTTGTCCCCAGACACACCTCACTGATGTCCTTCTCTATTGATGACAAGCTGTCCCTTAGCTATCCTGAGTGCCTTCAACCCCTTGGTGATTTGGTCTGGACCTAGACAGGAGGAAGGGCAGGGTGCTTCCTGTTTGAGGGCCTAATCCTTGGGCTTCGGCAGGATTTTATCTCAATGCTTCTGGGTAGCCCTAGGACCCTTTAGAGTCCCCCTGATGGCCCGCTCCTGATGTCCTCTCTGCTCTCACGGGCATGCAGATTTTTCTCTAGGAATCTTGCTCCAGTGCTTTCTCTATATGAAGCCTGTAGCTGCTGCTTTTTTCTCAGGATGCCCTGAAAGCCTGTAGTCCTACTTAGTTATGGATTGTTCTAGCTGACTGTTCAAGAGTCTCTGCCCATTGGCTGCTTAGGCCTCTGGGAACCAAAACCCTCTTTGGTTCATCTCTGGGTCTTTGGTACATCTTACAGGACAAAGTAGTGTCTGTTATGTGTGTCCCATAAGCCCGTTCACAGTGACATGACGTCTCACTTATAGCCTGGGAGAGTGGGAGTTGAGAGTCACCCCCAGACCTTGAAATGACCATTTCTTTGGAGAAAATGGGTAGTTTGGAACTCTTCAGGAAAGAGAAAGGGAAGAGAGCAGAGTGGTTAAGAAAAAGCTAACGGTATTCCCGGAAGTGACTTTTTGGCTTTTTTGAGACAGGGTGTCTTCTCTGTGTAGCCTTAGCTGTCCTGGAACTTGCTCTGTTGTAGACCAGACTGGCCTTAGAGCTCAGACATCTGCCTGCCACTGCCTTCTAAGGGCTTAGATTAGAAGTGTGACTCACTCTTGAGTTCTGAGGAAAAGGAGTCGGTTATTTCAACATGCGATAGATATGTCGTGGACTTGACCACCTGCCAGGGTCTAGGGAACAAAATCACCCTCCTTCCTCTTTGTCCTCAAACCCTTTGAAGATGGTGTGGCAAAGGCAGAGTGTGCTGCCACTATACGTGTGAGAGATCACTGCCTCTCCCTTGAAGGTGGCTCTGGCAAGCCGAGCTAAAGGGAGTCTTTATCTTCTGGCCTGCCTGGCTGGGAATACTGAGCTGTCAATGAGAGGAAACCAGAGTTTCAGATACAGGACAAACAGAATCTTGGGGAAGGCAGGAGCCCAACCCAAGGGTTTCATGACGAGCTCACCCTTCTCCCTCAGGGCTGCTTGTTGAGTACTATCTGTCTAGACAGTGGTTCCCAGTAGCATCAGGTGGTAGATTGGACTTTGACCAAAGGTTGGCACACTTTGCTTCTAAAGAGCCAAGGGGTAAATATTTGGGGCTTTGAAGGCTGTCTCCTGACAGTAGGTAAGAGTAAGGGTGTGGGCTCTATTGGCGGACGCCAGCAGCATCAGGGGGCTGAGAGGGAGGACTCACCTGAGCCTAGGAGTTCAAAGCTAGCCCAAGCAGCATGGTGAGACCCTACCTCAAAAAAGACAAGACCAGCCAGGCTTGGTGGTTCATGCCTTTAAACCCAGCACTAGGGAGGTAGTGGCAGGCAGAGCTCTAGGAGTTGGAGGCCAGCCTGGTCTACCTAGGGAGACCTTGTCACAAAAAAAGGGGAAAATGAGGGAATGAAGACCTATGTCTGTAAAACTTCTAAGACAAACCCGTACTTGGATTTGGGCCTGCGGGCTGTAGTGTGCTGATCCTGTATTGACGAATGGTTTCCAGCCACCAACCGAAGTGCTTGGTTAGTAACTTTTCACCAGTTAATCCTGAAATAAGCAAAATGGAGGAGATGGGGAATTTTATAAAAATCTAAGTTTATCATCTGATTTTTTTTTTTTAAACATCAATGGTTGATCGATTGATCGGTTGGTTGGTTGATATATGGAAAGAGGGCACATGCATGTCATGGCACTTGGGTGACGATTGGGGGACAACTTGATCAAGTTCATTCTGTCCTTCCACTACATAGGGCCTGGGGCATGGTTTTGTTTGTCTGCTTGTTTTTGACAGGGGTTTCTTCATGACAGAGGGCTGTCCTGGAACTCTCTCTGTAGACCAGGCTGGCCTCAAACTCAGAGATCCATTTGCCTCCCCACCCACCCACCCACCCACCACTCACCCCCGAGTGCTGAGATTAAAGGCCTGCACCACCACTGCCCAGCTCAATGTAGTGTTTTAGAACATTCTGAATTTTGAGATTCTTTCCTCCTCTCCTGCTAGGGCCGTCCTGTGTCTGATGAGGGTGATAGCAGGTACAAGAGGCAAGGGCAGCCCTTTCATTGTTGGGCTTAGAACGTTTTCAAACTCAGACTGAAATTACCCGCTTTGAAATGTCATAAGCCTGCTAAGTGCCAGCCAGGGGCCTGCACTCTGCACGGGGCAGTATGAAAGTAACCAGCCTTTCTCTTGTGCCATCTCTCCTTCCTTGCCTGGTTTGGACTTGCTGACAGCTGTTATCGGAGCTGGGATCGGGGGCTCTGCTGTGGCCCATTTCCTTCAGCAACACTTCGGACCCCGAGTGCAAATTGTCGTCTATGAGAAAGGGACTGTGGGTGGCCGCCTGGCCACCATCTCCGTCAACAAGCAGAACTACGAGAGCGGGGCGGCCTCCTTTCACTCTCTGAGCCTCCACATGCAGGACTTCGTCAAGCTGCTGGGTGAGTGTTCATCACAGCGGGGCTCCAGTGCCCCGTGCCTCAGGCTCCTGGGGGCCCAGACTCCCCCCAGACCCTTAAGGTCAGATAGTCATTTAGCTCAATCTCCTCATTTTACAGATGGAGCAGCTGAGACCAGAGAGGGGAAAGAACTTGCCTGAGGTACACAGTGAGTTAGTTGCAGAGCCGGGATTAGAACTCAGGTTTGACTCCCAGGCCAGTCTTTCCCTTTCAGCTTACTGCCTATTAATTATGCAAGTGTATCAGTGTCCGCGTCCCATTGCCCACCAGATACCTGGTACTCTACTAGGTGGTATGTGGATATTACTTCCAAACCCTGCCAGCCTTCAGGATGAGAGACTGGAGCTCAAACCCTTAACTTACTTCAGTTGAGACAGCAATGCTATATAGGCAATAAAGCCGGGACTCAAAGCCAGCATGATGTAAACTCCAAATACACACCCTGTTTGCTCAAGACGTCCCAGCTCTCAGAAGTGGTCCTCAGGACCTTGTCCTGTAGATACACAAAGTGGGTACATGCAAACTCATTCACTACATCCGGGTCTGCCTTAGCAGAAGGTTGGCATGTCCTCTCGGCCCACCCTCTCTGTACTTGGGGTCAAACACAATGCAATGGAAGCACACAGTAGACTATCCAGGATGCAGGATGCTGTTAAAGAGCAGGGTAATGTATATGTTATTTCAGGGTTGGGGGAGGGAGGGACTAAATCATGGCCATATACATACATATTCATGAGTGGAGTGTTCCTTTAGAGTGCTGAGAAGCTAGAAAGAACTCCGTGAGGTCAGGGCCCCATCTCAAAGCCAGCCCTGTCACAAGAGCCTTTAAACATTCCGAACACTTCCCTCACTCTTGGCTAAGCAGATCGCTGTTGAGAGAAATACAAAATGGTACATTGTTTTCATTTTCATTTCCATATTCGCTAGGAAGAGCAAACTTTCTCAGTGTATGCATTAGAGTGCTGCTTACAGACAAGTAGCATAACAAAATAGACAGTTCCAGCCATTTGCATCAGGAAGGCCCCAGTGCAAAAAAAAAAAAAAAAAAAAAAAAGCTCAAAGCACTGCTTGGGCCTCCTGGGGTCCTTGAAGAGGAGCTGAGGGGTCTGCTGGTCTCCCGCAGGACTGAGACAGCGGCGCGAGGTGGTGGGCAGAAGCGCCATCTTTGGCGGCGAACATTTCGTGCTGGAGGAAACCGACTGGTACCTGCTGAATCTCTTCCGCCTCTGGTGGTACTACGGCATCAGCTTCCTGAGGCTGCAGATGTGGGTAGAGGAAGTCATGGAGAAGTTCATGAGGTAGGGGGATGCTCTTAGGAAGGAATTGATTGGTCGGAAAGTGTGAAAGGGGAGGGACGGTAAATCCAAGGGCCGGCCACAGTTCAATGCAGGCTCAGAGCAAGCCCCAGACAGCCCAGCCGGATGAGTGTGTGGGACAGAGCCCCACGTGTCATACTAACTCCATTCTTTCCTCCCACCGAAGTTCTGAAGCACTTTGCAAACTCAGGAACTTTCCAAGGCTGAAGTGTGACGGGCGTAGGTGAGGTGCCCGGGTGGAAGAGGACCGGGAGGCCGCGTACCTCGACGAGTAAGAGGGTGGCAGGCAGCTGCAGCAGACCACAAGGAGTCGTGTCATGAAAATTTCCAACTTTTCAATGTTTATCGCCAGTGGGTTTTGTGAGCCAAGTGAAGCACTTGTGTGCAGCCTGGGGTCACCCACTGGAAAGCTTGCGGTCCCCACTTTGTCGCTCTAGAACAGTGGTTCTCAACCTTCCTAATGATGCGACCATAAGATTATTTTTTTTGTTGCTACTACAATTTTTCTGCTGTTATGAATCTTAATGTCAATATCCGATAGGTAGGGTATCTGATATGTGACCCCTGTAAAAATGATCATCAGTCCCAAAGGGGTCGCGACCCACAGGTTGAGAACCACTTCCCTAGAACATTCTCTTTTCTCTTCTTCCTCTTGAATGCCAGCCCCTCCCTATTACCCTCTAGATACAGAGGACAAGTGGTCTAAACCCGCTCTGTACTCATGCCAAGCAGCCATGCCTCTTCTGTAAGCCCCTTGCTTCCTGGAACCCTGAGCTGAGTCCCCATCACCTACCCTTCTCAGTGTCAGATGTCCAGATGTGGTCCCACAGTGCCCTTCCCTGCCTCTCTGCCCTTCTCCACTCCCTTTTCACTCTATGATTAGACCATCCAAGGTGACACATCTTCTTGACATTCTCCAGATGTCCCCCGGAGAAGCTGCATTTCTGCTCTGACTCTCTGTTCTTTTTAAATTAATTTATTCTTTGATAATTTTATGTATGTATCGTAATGCATTTGGTCACAATTCTTCCCTCCTTCCTCTTCCTTCTTCCCTCCTTCCTCTTCCTTCCCCCTTCTTCCTCTTCCTTCTTCCCTCCTTCCTCTTCCTTCCTTCCTCCTTCCTCTTCCCTCCTCCCTCCTTCCTCTTCCCTCCTCCCTCCTTCCTCTTCCCTCCTTCCTCCTTCCTCCTTCCTCTTCCCTTCTTCTTCCTTCCTCTTCCCTCCTCCCTCCTTCCTCTCCCCTCCTTCCTCTTCCCTCCTTCCTCCTTCCTCTCCTTCCTCTTCCCTCCTTCCTCTTCCCTCCTCCCTCCTTCCTCTCCCCTCCTTCCTCTTCCCTCTTCCCTCCTTCCTCTTCCCTCCTTCCTCTCCCCTCCTTCCTCTTCCCTCTTCCCTCCTTCCTCTTCCCTCCTTCCTCTCCCCTCCTTCCTCTTCCCTCTTCCCTCCTTCCTCTTCCCTCCTTCCTCTCCCCTCCTTCCTCTTCCCTCCTTCCTCTTCCCTCCTTCCTCTCCCCTCCTTCCCCCTTCCTCTCCCCTCCTCCCTCCTTCCTCTTCCCTCCTTCTTCCTCCCTCTTTCTCCCTCCTTCCTCTTCCTTCCTCTTCCCTCCTCCCTCCTCCTCTTCCCTCCTCCCTTTCTTACTCACCTCTCTTCCACTCCCACCAAGACCTCATCTCACTCTTCTGTCTTCTGCCTTGTTTTTGTGTTTGTTTTGCCATCCCCTGGGTTTTAAGCAGGGCTGCACACAGGGGCATTGGTGTGGAACTGTCCTCTAGAGTATGGGTCACTCTCTGGTGACCACAGTGGCTTCCTCTTCTCCAGCAGCTCTGGCTTGCTTTTAGCTTCCTAGGATGGGCTGGGGCCCCGTGAGCTCCCCCCAATCTGTGACTGAAGTTTTATAGGGCTCTATCTTCTGCGTGCTCTATGCAGCCAACCACAGTTGTGGTGAATTCTTGAGTGCCACAGCCATGGCCTGCCCATAAGACTATTTCACAACTCTCCTCCCCACCCAGCTTTTTTCTTTTCTTTTCTTTTTTTTTTTTTTTTGGTCACCTTTCTGCCTTGGGTTGGCACAGAATCTCACTGTGTCATCTAGCCTGGCCTCAAACTCACAATCCTCCTGTCTCACCCTCCCAAGTCCTGGGACTGCATTTCTTCCGTCATGTACACAGTCATGCTCGGCCCCTCTTTTCCTCCATATGCTCTTCTCTCTCGTCAGTTTTAAGTTACCCTGCCATGCTGACTGTTCCCTATGGCGGAAGCAAGTTCTGCCTGTCTTCTTCTGGTCCCTCATTCCTATCTAGTGGCCCAATTGAAAACCAGGCTCAGAAAAGGCAGCCATTCAAAGGCAAGCTAGTCCAGAATTGTATCAGCAGGTGGTTCCCATCTGTGCTAGTTCGGAGGCCGAAATGAATGGAGGGGGGATAAGACAGGAGCTCTGAGCCAGTGAGATCCCCGACAGGCCAAGCCAGAGGGAAGGACAGTAGTGGTATCAGGCTGTTGCCATCAACCCAGCTCGTTCCTTGAAGCCAGAGCAGATCTGAAGCTAGGAAAATCAAATCCACTCGTGTTCAGAGACATCACCAGCACCTGGGGAATGGCAGGCCCGCAGGGGGACCTCCTCTGGGTGGTCACCCTGAAAGCCTGTCTGCACAAGATTCCAGTCACTCGCTTCTCCTAGGATCTACAAGTACCAGGCTCACGGCTATGCCTTCTCGGGGGTAGAAGAGCTACTCTACTCACTGGGGGAAGCCACCTTTGTCAACATGACCCAGCGGTCCGTGGCCGAGTCCCTGCTCCAGGTGGGCGTCACACAGCGCTTTATTGATGATGTCGTCTCTGCGGTCCTACGGGCCAGCTATGGCCAGTCGGCATCAATGCCCGCCTTTGCTGGTAAGTTTGCAACCTTCAGCCTGCTTGTCCTTCCTGTCCATATACTTAGAACAAGCTGGGTCCCATGAAGACCCTGTGGCTTACTACCATGGCCTTCTTTCTTTCCTTCTTTCTTTATGTTTTTAAAGATTGATTGATTGATTGATTGATTGATTGATTTAATGTATGTGAGTACACCATTGCTCTCTTCAGACACACCAGAAAAGGGTATCAAACCCCATTGCAGATGGTTGTGAGCCATCATGTGGTTGCTGGGAATTGAACTCAGGACCTCTGGTAGAGCAGTCAGTGTTCTTATCCGCTGAGCCATCTCTCCAGGCCCCCCCTTTTTGGGGTGGTGTTGGTTTTTTCGAGACAGGGCTTCTCTGTAGCCCTGGCTGTACTGGAACTCTGTAGACCAGGCTGACCTTGAACTCAGAACTCCGCCTGCCTCTGCCTCCCAAGTGCTGGGATTAAAGGTGTGCACCACCACGCCCAGCCCTTTTTTTTTTTAAGAGATTTATTTATTTAATGTATATGAGCACACTGCAGCTGGCTTCAGACACACCAGAAGAGGGCATCAAACCCCATTACAGATAGTTGAGTCTCCATGTGGTTGCAGGGATTTGAACTCAGGACCTCTGGAAGAACAGTCAGTGCTCTTAACCGCTGAGCCATCTCTCCAGTCCCCTTTCTTAATGTTTTTAAGTTTAAAAATCACGTTGTATTTAATGTTTGAAATCAACACCCATGGGTAGGAGGAGTCTTGTCCTGGGATGAAGGCCCAAGATCTTTCTTCTCTCTCCCAGGAGCCATGTCCCTAGCTGGGGCTCAGGGCAACCTGTGGTCCGTGGAAGGGGGCAACAAGCTGGTTTGTTCTGGTTTGCTGAAGCTCGCCAAGGCCACCGTGATCCACGCCACGGTGACCTCTGTGACCCTGCACAGTACAGGTAAGTGAATGGTGCAGAAGTCCCATTATCCTTTCTCTTCTGTACCTCCACCTAGTGGTCGGTGTAGGAAGTATTTTTTTCAGAAAAATCAGTGGGAGGCCTACCAACACTAGAGGGCACTGTCGTGGTTCACAGAGACTTGAGTCTCCACTGCGACTCCTGTGAGCACTGAGAATTTGAGTGACATCCCTACCTCAGCCAGTCAGCAGCAGAACCAGCGGAAGGGCCCCCGGCCTTTCTAACAGCCGGATCAGTGCTTGCCCAGCAGCTGCATCAATGTGACCGCCCAGCTGCTCCTGACCCCAGACTCTCCCTGCACCCCCAGGGCTAGGCCCCACAGGGAAGGATGGTGGGTATCAAAATGAACGCTATGTTCTTTCCTGCTAGAAGGGAAAGCCCTGTACCAAGTGGCGTACGAGAGTGACAAGGGCAACAGCTCTGACTTCTACGACATCGTGGTCATCGCCACGCCCCTGCACCTGGACAACAGCAGCAACAACAACATCACCTTTGAAGGCTTTACTCCGCCCATTGAGGACATTCAGGGCTCCTTCCAGCCCACCGTGGTCTCCCTGGTCCATGGCTACCTCAACTCTTCCTACTTCGGTTTCCCGGACCCTAAGCTTTTCCCCTTCGCCAACATCCTCACCACGGACTTCCCGAGCTTCTTCTGCACTCTGGACAACATCTGTCCCGTCAACATCTCGGCCAGCTTCCGGCGGAAGCAACCCCAGGAGGCCGCCGTGTGGCGAGTGCAGTCCCCGAAGCCCCTCTTCCGCACGGAGCTGAAGACCCTCTTCCGTTCCTATTACTCAGTCCAGACGGCGGAGTGGCAGGCCCACCCCCTCTACGGCTCCCGCCGCACCCTCCCGAGGTTCGCCCTGCACGATCAGCTCTTCTACCTCAATGCCTTGGAGTGGGCGGCCAGCTCCGTGGAGGTGACGGCTGTAGCTGCTAAGAATGTGGCTCTGTTGGCTTATAACCGCTGGTACCAGGACCTGGATAAGATTGACCAGAAGGACCTAATCCATAAGGTCAAGACTGAACTGTGAGGGCTCCCAGGAGAGCCCAGGGACTCTGCGCCACACTGAAGATAACTGAGATGGAGCGCACTCCAGCCGCGCAGGACTGACGAGGCCACACCCATGGGCTCTGTGGCTTTCTCTGCTCTCATGGATTGAACAGGGTCCCCCATGTGGGCCCGGGCGATCTGCTGTCTGCTTATCTAAGGATCCTCTTAGAGGCTGCCTTTTTTTTTTTTTTTTTTAAGGAGCGATTAAGAAAAGGGAAGGAAATTCAAGTCAGTGTTTTGGCTGTTTTTGTTTTTTGTTTGTTTGTTTTTGTTTGTTTTTTGTGGTGTTGGGTTTTGAGGTTTTTTGTTTGGTTGGTTTGGTTTTGGGATCGTGTGTTTATTTTATTGTTTTTGTTTTGGGGGGTTGGTCGTTTGTTGTTTTGGGGGGTTGTTTTGTTTTGTTTGTTTGTTGGTTACTGTTTTTCAAGAAGAAATATAAATTCATCCTCCAAGCTACTTCTGACTTATTCTTTTTTTTTTTTTTTTTTTTCACATGGAGCCAAGATGACTGAGAAGGGGTATAGAGCAGAGAACTAGTTTATTTCTTTCGTTCCTGTCTTCCATTCTCGTCTTCTCAAAATTGCACAGCCTTGCAAGTAAAACATTTACAACCAGATACTTAAAAACAGAAAGGCAAGGTCAGAAAATAAGCATTTGGATAGGCTGTTTGGAGAGGGTTCAAGCTCAGAACTTCCTTAGAGACCATCTCCACACTTCCGATCTGAGGGAGAGATGTTTACCCCCGCCACTGCCTTCAGTAGAGCTCTGGGCTGCTTGTCAATCATGATGAATGGAGCCACGCTGGGCTTTCGGGAGAAGAGATGCTTCTGACCACCCCTGGAGGTATCGGCCAGCGCACAGGAGTCATGTGATAGATCTGTCTTGCAACGGAGACAAGTCCTCAGAGAGTGGGCCTACCTCACCCTCAAAAGGAGGCATGGGACAGAGTTCTTCAGAGCTTAATCTGGCCCTAGCTTAAGAGAGAGAATTATGCTTTGCTTCTTCTGTAACCTATAAAGATCAGTAGGTTGGAGCTGGAGATACACTTCAGTAGGAGAGTGCTGGCCTAGCATTTGAGAGGCCTTAGCGTTGGCTCCCCGGGCCATTAAATAAATTAAAAAAAAATTAGCATTGAGTACGGGCATAGTTCACTAGAGGGCATATGTTTGGCATGTGTGAAACCCCTGGTTCAGGTCTCAGCACCACTACTCCCCCCACCCCACCCCCAAAATTCCTTTTTAACAACGGAGTGGAACTTGTCTTCATTCCTTTGGATCTGGGCCTTTCTACAGAGGGAGCACAGGAAGTAGTAGAGCCAGTATGGGCTCTGCCCACCCACACGGACACACAGAAGCAAATAGACACACACACACACACACACACACACCCTACTCAGACTTGTTAAGCTAGGGTTTAGGGGAGGTGCTTGGGTGCACACAGGAAACATTGCCACCTGAGGGTTCTAGCACACTCTTGCCCAACAGATAGTCCTGAGAGTCGCCTGGCTGCTTCCTTCTGCAGGGAAGACGAGAGCCCACATAAGGAAGAACGTAACTTGTCTGAGGTCTCGGCTTCAGTTTTAAAGCACACCCCGGATCCGGGGCCTCACCTTAATTAAGTTCAGCACAGAGGAGAAGCCCTTGCCGTGCAGTGAGGTTCACACCGGAGCGTAGGCTCCTGCTCCATCAGGCAATAGCAATGGCAGGAAGAGATGGTCTTTAGGACACACATGATCTGCGTGTGGCAGGTGTAACAGAAGCCGTAAGACTGGCACACCAGGAAGACAAACTTGGTCGAAGTAGAAGAAAAACAAATGAAAACTGAACAATAAAGACAAAATGGTTAAAACGACTTTCGGCCACAGGCAGAGCACAAAGCAAATCCCAGATTCTTCTCCCACAACCAAAGACTGCTGTCAACAGCCTCCCCCCACCCCAGGGGAGCTCTTCCACAGCCGCTGAGCCAAATTCCTAACATAGACCTTATAGACTGGCCCTGCCACCTATGCCAGGGAAGGGTCAAGTGCTGACTTGTCTAATAATGGGACAACAGAATAAACTGATTTTCTTAGAATAACAGGTTCTAATAATATAATTCCTGGAGCAGAGGTCTTACCCAAATGTCAAGGCTGTGGACCCAGCCCCCAAGATCCATGACATCAGTCAAAACATATGATAGAGTCTTTCAGTTAGTCTGATGGCTCAAGTTATCATTGTATGTCAGAAGACCAAAGACAATGCAAAACTCGCTGTTCTTAACCATCCCTCCTTCAGATCCCTAAGGAGGGTGTGGCTTAGACCCCAGAGCAGGTCCTGGGCTGGGCTGGGGCTTTAGGCTAAGGTTGAGCTGGCTGCACTCTTCAGAGTCCTTTGCCTGAATGGGAGCCTAAACAGCTCCAATCCAGAGCCACTCCCAATGCCCTCAGGCCTGCTTGCACAAGCCTTCAAGTTCGACTCTTGCTCTCCGTACTTTCAGGACAGATTCCAGAAAGGGGAACACACAGGCCAGCTGAGAGCTAGTCCCAGGGCCCAACTTAGCCTTCTCAGGCCAGGACCAGCAATCCCTCCCCAGGCCCAGAAAGGCTTGTGAATCTGGCCAGTAAAACAGAAAAGGTACCACCCAGATGGCCCGTAGTCCTCAGTACAGCATGAGGAGCACTTAAAGCCCTGCACACAGGCTAAGAATGTAGCTCAGTCAGTAGAGTCCTTTCCTAGTATGCACGAAGCCTTGAGTTACGGTCATCCCTGCTTGGGAATCCAGCCTTCAGGAGATGAGGCAGGAGGATCAGAAATTCAAGGTCATCCTTGGCTACATAGTAAATTTGAAGCTAGCCTGGGGTACATAAAATTCTGTCTCAGAAAAAAATAAAAAAAGGAAGGAAGGAAGGAAAAGAGGAAAGAAAAACATAAAACTGCACAAATGTTCTACTTTCTAGAGCAGATGACCCAAGATGGCCAACCTTTAGAGATAGAACGTTAAGGAATGCCTTTCTCCTCACCTAGTCATGAAACAGCACTAAGGAAAGCCAGGGGTCCCTCGAAGCCTGCATTTATTTACATGTTGTGTTTCTTTAAGAGTGCTGGGTAGGGATGGGCAGTGCCCATTAAGGCAGACAAGGCCACAACCCCACAGACTCAGAGAGCCTCTGTGGGAGCCTTAGAGACAAGCAGCCCCTGCAGAAGTGTCTGCTAAACGGATCGGCATGAGCTGGCACGTGGAGTGTATTTTCCATGTGTCTGGACCCAGGCCAAAACTTCCCAGGGTAATTTTAACCAGTATACACTCTACAACAATACCAAAAAAGGTAAGTTACTTTCCAGCCCAGACAGGCACATACCTAACCATGGGCTTTTCATGAATTAAGACAGTTAAAATTCTGCATATTGAAGCTGCTGTATGCGCAGGATCTCAAGCAACCAAGTGAAATATTCCTACAGGGGGGCTATTGACCCTTTCCCAGAGGGTAACTCCAAAATGCTAACTCGCCCATGGAAAATAGCCCAAGCCCCTCAGCTGTTCTGGGGGGGGGCAGGGTATTTTTAGAGCCCAGGACAGCTGATTATGGATTTGCTGTGGGGTTAGAAGGCCCAGGGGGTAAGATTCAATTTCAAGGGGGAAAGAGCATCAACGGGGGCAAAAAAAAAAAAAACTGTAGGGGCTTTAGGATAACTCTTTCCATACTGCCTGTGCTGGTCAGTAGAATGTCTTGCTGTGATCCAGTGGTTCTCAGAGTTTGGTCACAGATGGCCGCATAAGCCACCGCCAAGACCTATAATGTAGTAATTAAAAGAAGTCACTACACTCAAGGGCCCACCTAAGTCAGCATCCTGAGTGCTAGGCCAGTTGTGTCTGGCTGAACAAGCTTCCCAGGTGGCTGACTCACACTGACATTTTGAGGATCACAGATACATACATCCAGCACTGCAGATAAGTGGCTGGATTAAAAAAAAAAAAAAGAGTTCCTCTTCCCAGGATATATATGTATATGTATATGTATATGTATATGTATATGTATATGTATATGTATATGTATATGTATATGTATATGTATATGTATATGTATATGTATATGTATATGTATATGTATGTATGTATATATATGTATATATATTCATATGTTTGTGTGTGTGTATGTGAATATTTTCATGCCTCTTTTGGCAAGCAGAGGTTCTTTAGGGGAGTTTAGGTCTGTTCTGCAAAGAATCCTGGGTTGGGGGCAACCTTTCCAGTCTGACAAGGGTCAGCTCCACCAAATCCGGGAAACGCTGATCCCTAGTTTGTCACTGCAGAGCCTGGAGCCAGCCTCTTCTTAAGAGTAACTACTAACTTAAAAATCCTAGTAACTTTGAGTTAGTTGGGTAGCATATTGGCTTAAGGCAACCAGGCTTCTATTACACATAGCTGCTACACAGACTCAGGAGCCCAAAGAAAGCACACCCAGATCTTAAATGTAAAAAAGGAGAGCAGTATTTGTTTCCTGAGGGATTCTCCTGTATCTAAGGCTGTATTCATAGTCAAGGATGGCCTTGAGTTTCCTGATCTACCCATCATCAGAGCACAGAGATTACATATAGGTGTGCACCGCCTCCATTGGGTTTATACAGGTCTTCGTTTGTGCTGGGCAGACACTCTTATCAACTGAGCTACATCCTGGAAAATGCTCACTCACGCTGATCTGGAATCTGTGTCCCAGGGATCTCCAACCCCGACACCATTTTAGCGCGTCCTAAAAGGAACAAGCCCAATCAATGCCTTCCTTTACAAAGAACAGCGTTTACTGTTTATCAGCCTTGAGGGTCACAGTGGGTGCAGGGAGGGAGGGTTGTTGCAGAGGCCACCGGGTTGGTGGTTGGCTCAGAAGATGCAGGTGCAACCCACAGCGATGGTCTCCATGACGACACGCTGGCGGCAGGGCCCAGGGCGAGGAGGTTGAGGACAGAGGCGGCGGCGCACCGGCACCTGGCTGAACACTGGCACGCTCACCATGCTACGGTCCTCCTGCATGGTGAAGGGATTCACGCAACCCAAACATAGGCACCGCGCCTCGGGCAAGTCCGCAGGGATGCGGCTGGGGTCGTGGTTGATGCTGCGGGAAGCGGGTGGGCGGGAGAGAGCAGGGTAAGTGCCAAGAGGAACAACAAAGGGCGCTGCCCATGCCAACCCCAAGGGATCAGCGCGATTAGGGTCAGGGCTAACAGCCAGGATGTGTTGTATTGAACTCTTCCTTCGAAAAGAGGAGACCAAAATCTGGAAGCTAATCGCTGGTAGTCAGGGTCTGTGAAACCAGATTCCTCCATTCAGCCAGAAAGATACCATGGGGACTACAGAATAAAACCAAGTCAGCCCTCGTCCTTCTCTGCCCTATTTTTATATTGTGGGGAATTAATCTACAGAGATAAAATATGCACACATGGGTGTAGAATATTCATTGCAAGAAAATCTGGGCCTGTGTTCTCTTGTGTAACTGAGACTCAGAAATTCAACAGGCTTTGGTTTAGGCTTCTTTTGTTTCTTGTCTTTTTTTTTTTTTTCTTTCCCATTTTTGAGCCGGTCTTGGTCTTGTTTTGCATCTCTGGCTATCCTCCTGCTTGCAATTCTCTTGCCTCAGTCTTCCCAAGGTTGGGATTATACCAGCCTCAGCTCAACAAGTTGTTGTTGGTTTGTTTGAGTCAGGGGAGTCCTTGCAACCAGCTGGAGGACAACGTTTGGGAGTCAGCTCTCTCCTTCCATGCTGTGAAGTCTAGGGATTGTATTTTTATACACATCCCTTGTTATAACCTAGACTTTAGGCATTCTCGAGGTGCGGGAATGGGGGTACGAACACAGAACAGGACGGGACACAGAGCCTTCTGGAGGTTGTCCCGGAATCACTGTTCTTTTCTGTCTCGACTTCCTCCTCAGTTAAACAGGAGCAAGAGATAAGAGAATTAGACCTGGGAACATACAGCCTCAGACACCTCTCATTGCCTGGGAGCTTCTTGGAAATGAATTGGAAACATCCTGAATGAGCCTACAGTTTTACAATCTCGCTGACTGACACACGGGCACAGCCAAGTAGGAACAAGCTGTGGCCTGAAGAATCCTTACTGACTCTGTTGTCACATTCCAGGGCTACACCCCTCAACACAGTAGCCGCCAGCTACATATGCCAACTTAAATTTCAGTCTATAGTCCTTTAGTCTCATTAGCCACGTGGTTCAGTCGTCACATGCCTACCACAGTGGACTTTATTAAAGGACATTCTGGCCAACAGTACTAGTCTAGAGTCTTAGCATGTCTGGGAGCGCTTTGGGCTGAGTTTGTGAGTGAACTAGTCATTTCTTTATTCCATTTTAATCCATGTATCTTGGGCTCCTCGTGCGTGTTGGCCTAAGAGGTGGTGACAGACACACAGACACTGCTTCTGCAGCCCAGAGCAGCAGAGAGTCCTAAATCAAAGCGGGGACTGTGCACGGTAAGCAAGAGAGACAAGTAAAACACTGTGGTCCTGGCATCTGTCCTAGGGAGTTTGACCGGGTGAGCTCAGGAACGCGGACGTGTTTCTGAGGCAGACATTAAGAAGGCACCCATCTGACATGAAAGATGTGAGCTCGGCCAGCAAGTGTGAACCACAGTGCTGAACAAAGTACCTTTAGAAGCACGCCTGGAGGATAAAAAAGCAGTGTTGTGTATGGCTACCTGTTTACAATAGCTTACAAAGTTTGTACTGACAAAGCTTCCATTGGCAGCTGGGGAAACTGAGGCTCAGCAGAACTAATCAACCAACCCAACGCCTTACGGTTGGTAAGGGGCAGACAAGGGGTTAAAACTTATCCGAATCCAAGGTCTTGAACACAGTGTCTGGGAGAGTGGGGAAAGTGGCCTGCTGTGCCCAGCCCACCTACCTGTAGCCCCATGGGGACAGGCTCCTCTTGTTGGACAACCACAGCTGTAGATTGACTTCACATTTCTTCTTGGCTGGCTCGGAGCTGTTCCTCAGCTGGGCCACCATCTCCCCAAGGTTCCGCTCATACTCTTCCATTCGAGCGTAGGGCTTTACTCGAGACACCAGGTCCAGCGGCACCTGATGAGGCCCAGGGGCCAAGGGACTGGGCCTCCCTTGCCCTTTTCTTTTGCCTTTGGTGTTCCGGGGGTGGCTTGGCGCCAGGAAGATGGAGATGGCCAGGAGGAAGAGCTGGGGAGGAAGACTACTGGTCAAAGGCCAGAGCCAAGCATCTCTGGGCCAAAGCATAGGTTAGGTGAGGGAGGTGAGAAGTCTTTCCATGGCCACCTTGGGTATGGACACCTGCTTTGTGTTGGGCACTGGTCACACCACACACCCCCACGGCAGCTATCTTGAAGTCCTAAAATAGGGAATCTCTTGAAAACCCCCCAATGCACCCTAGTCACTCCATCTATAGACCATAGTTGCTTCCCAGGACAGCTCCACTCAAGCCTACTTTTTTTTTTTTTTTTTTTTTTTTTTTTGGTTTTTCGAGACAGAGTTTCTCTTTATAGCTCTGACTGTCCTGGAGCTCACTTTGTAGACCAGGCTGGCCTTGAATTCAGAAATCCGCCTGCCTCTGCCTCCCGAGTGCTGGGATTAAAGGCAAGCGCCACCACGCCCGGCTAAGCCTACTTTTCCAAACCTGTCTGGCTTCTAGTCAGCTCACCGCACCAAGGCCAGCAGCAACCACCATTGAGAAGCGTGTCTGTCCACATCACTTCCCCCTTAACATCCTTCCCGAGGCCCTGGGGGATCTCCTGTGCCCCTCTTGGCTCCTCTGTGCTTGTGCTCAGCACGGTCCTTGCTGCTGTAGACAGGATTTTGCACAGATCTCTGCCTGCAGAGTTCTACTTCTTCCGTTTTCCCTTCAAACACCTTGCCCAGCGGTGGGCTCAAGTTCACTGCCTCAGCCACACTGCTGAGCAGCTTGGAGTTGTCACAACGCACGTGCCCCTCACAGGCCTGCAACTGTACTTGGACATGTGATACTTTGGTATCCTCTTGGCTGCCCCGAGCCCCACCCCCATGGCGCCAACTCCCCAAGAGCATAGAGCGCCTTTCCACACAATTTTATTCCTTGTGTCTGTATCTGCATGCTGTCAGACATCCTGGGTCACAAACAGAATGAACAGAGTACGTCCGCCACCACACCTGCCCTGAAACTCAGTGGTGTTAACTGTGGGGGGCAGGGTGGGGAAAGTAGCAGGAATGACAAGTGGGGGGAGGGGCTGGAGGCTGGGGCTCACACTTGGCTTAGGTCAGCAAGGTGGCTGGGCCCAGCCAGCTTTTCTAGAGGCTTGTCCAATGGAATAAGGAGGAATCATGAGCACAAGAACTCTTCCAGGGATGTGGGAAAGTGAGAGGAGTTTTGGAGCTGCTTACAGGCTCTGCTGAAAGGAAGTGAGTTGAAACAGAGTGGGCGAGAAGAAGGAACGCAGCATGAAGCTGGCACATGGTTTCTGTGAGACTCCATTTCCAGATCACGCACTCACCACCACTACCTCCTCCTCCTCTTCTTCCTCTTCTTCCTCCTCCTCCCTCTTCTTCTTCCTCCTCTTCCTCCTTCTCCTCCCCTCTTCCTTCCTCCCTCCCTTCCCCTCCCCCTCCTTCAAAGACAACCTGCCCTTCCCCATTCCTGGTTGATTTTCCTCACTACTTTTCAGAGTCTTACCAGGCTTAATGCCTCCCCTGGACCTCTCAGTCCACAGGGCCTGGGCCTAGTTTCTTATCCAGGCTCCCCAGCAAGCTCTGATCCTTGGAAACAAGTCCCAGCCTAGCCCCTCTTGGCGGAGCCACTTGCTGGCGTCAACGCCAGCGCAGCAGTGAATCAGATTGCTAAATTCTTCCTCTTGGTCCTCCATTCTGCTGCAGAAATATTTCCCTCCCTCCAGGCTGTCTCAGTGACGCTTCCCACACACTCCTCAACTCACCTTGCAGGGGAATCATGGACCAGACTCAACAGCCCCACCCTCAATTTCCAGATGGGAAACAAAGACAGGACAACTTGCCTAAGATCATGCATTCTGCCCAGATCCCAGAAGCCAGGCCTGGAAAAACCCCTAGTGCCTGACTCTGTCCGGATCTCCCCAGTTGCTTGTTTGAAAGGGGTTCAGTGTGGCCAGACTGTGTCCAGCCTTGGGCCATGACGGCAGGCTGAGACCAGCCTCTGTTTCTCTCTGGGCCTGGAGGAGAGGACAGAACTGGTCCCTGCAGATTCCAAGCCAAACACAGGCAGCCATTAATCAATGGGAAAGAAACACTTACAGAGAAGGTGGAGGTGGGGTAGGGGAGCACCACGTACCAGGCTGTGCGGCCAGTCCATCCCACCAAGTCAGGCGGCAGGCCCGCAGCTGCCACCCGCCAGGAACCCCAGATGCCGTAGAGAGAGAATGGCAGCAACAGGATGGACTGAGGCAATTATAGCTCCACAGGGGGCTGCTGGGGGGGTGTGGGTGGGTGGGCTCACTGTCAGCTGGGAGTCTTGGGCCCCCAGCTGGCTGTGCCTTAGCACAGTGGCAGGCGGTGAGGGGTGTGTGGGGGCAGGCCAGGAGCCAGGCTGAGGTGCCCAGGGGCTGTTGACCAAAGGACAATGCCCTGTGTGTCTGGTGGGGCCCTGGCTGATGGCACCTCTGCCTGTGGCCTGCGGCTGGCTGACCAGCCAGCACCCACAGCGCCAGTTGAGACAATCAGCTTCGTTTGCTTTGGGGATGGCAAGGGGGTGAGGGTGGAGGAGGGATAGGCTGCTGGTTGGTCAGGAGAGAAAAATGTACTGAGACCAGGTTGGCCCAGCACCAGGGAACACTATCTCCCGGAGAAACAACTCCAGCCACCCAACCAGCCTCAGGTGAGCTTGGCTGCCTACCCTCTAGGTCACAGGCAGGGAAACTGAGACCTGAATAAGATGGAGATTTTCCCAGTATTCCACAGTGAATTAGCAGTGTCGGGGCTGGGCTTTGGGCCTGGTTCCTATCCAGAACTCAACACACCATCCCACACTGTTTGTGCTGGGATATTTTCTGCACCGTTCTAGCCCTCTATGAGCATGTCTCTGAGTCTGTGTGCTCCACCCAGGCCAGAGGTGCAGATGCCGACAAACTTCCTAGCCAACCGTTACAGCCCTCATGGAGTACCACTTGCTACCTTCCACGAGAGATCTCCACCCCCTGTAGGACTGACTACTTATGACCTTCCTTCTCTCAGCCTCAGTATTATTCTCTGTACAATGGGAGTTACACCCTGAGAAGAGTGACCCCGCGCCAACTCCTACTTAAAGTCTAAGTCTGTTTCCACATCTCTAGATATTACTTCGAAGCACAAAGAAACGAGCCATGTCAGAGCTGGCAATGCTCCGCACAGAGTAAGCATTCAATAAGCACTTTACTGTTTATTATAAAACAATGCTGTGATAATTATTTTTTTTAATTATAAACAACAGCTGTCTTAGTATTAGGGCTTAGATGTCTTAACACCTCTCCCATGTACCCCTCAAACCCAGCCTTCTGGAGAAGAGGCTGCATGAAACCTTAAATCAGGCCACAGCTTCATGAGGCCAGGGGACCCCTGGGTTCATGGGTCCCCAAAAGCTAAACTGACTGTCCTCTCTGGCTAAGGCCAGTAACATTGAGTGAACAACCAACTGATTGTCAGAATGTGAGCAAGCCACGAGTCCACTCTCTGGGAGGCAGGAATGGCGTTGGAGGCAAAGGGGGTTAGTAAGCGGGTCAAGTTCCTCAGCCTTGTCTTGCTGAGGGTCAGTCTTGCCATTTGCAAGAACCAGAGAGGGGAGGAGAGCGGGGTGAGAGGCTCCTGAATGTCACAAGATTAATCTGTGTGGGGCAGGTTTCCACAGCATAACTGAGGAGCTGGCTGGGGCGCGAGTTCCTCGGGAGATACCACCATATTTGGTCAAATACTAGACAGGGTTCTGTTTTGTCCTTGGAAACTCTGGAGGGCGGGAGACTCTGAAAATACCTCCTAGGGCAGCAAGCCCCCACCCCCAGCCCTGGCTGTCCCAACCCCTCTTTAAACAATGAAAGAACCTGGCTAAGGAGTGAGTGCGGGCAGCTTGCATAGTTCTTCCCTTTCTTCTGCTGCTACACTGGGGTCCGTAGATGGGGGGTGGGGGTGGGGTGGGGGTGGGGTGGGGGTGGGGAGGCAAATGAAATATATATACTGGAATATAGAGGTTCCTCTGCCTTTCAGGACCCCATAAATATCTATTCCTCTTATTTGCTAGTACACACATTTTTTTTCCTCCTGATTCTTGAGGATGAAAGAGCAGCTACCCAGTACCCACATGCAGGGTGTGCTAATGGAGAATCCAAAATAACAGAGCCAGGCAGTACAGCCTCTGATTGCATCGCTTGGGAGATGGAGGCAGAAGGATCAGGTATCTGGGGATCTCTTCACCGACACATCAAGTTCAAAGCCAGTCTGGGATACAGAGGCCCAGTTTCAAGGCATAATAGGAAGAGAAGAAGGTGTTGCTTGCCTTGTAGTGTCTTAATCCAGAGATCTTGACATAAGAAACCCAGGAATCTTCATTTTAATACAAACCCAGTCTGGAAGCATCAGAGATCCTTACAGTGCACTCCCCATCCAGGGATAAAGCTCAGGCTACGTGGGCCTTCCCAGGTCCACAAGGGCTTGTCCAGGCTCACCCAACACTCATGCTGGAAGCAGAAGCAGAACTAACTCCGTGATTCTATCCACTGTCCTACCTTCAATACTTAAACTGACAGACAGGCTTGAGCCACACTGAGCCTTCTTGCTAGTCTATAGAGGACCGAGGAGCTGGGTCATTCCTGAGAGGCTCAGATTGCTCACAATGGGCCCCAGGGATAGCAGAGGAGCCCTCATTAGCTTCCCTGTTCCTGGGCTGTCTTGGACCAGACAGAAGCCTGTTCCACCAACCTTGGCTTTAACATCCTACAGAAGGGCCATCTTCCCACAGTGATGTCTGGTATCTGAACCTGTGGATACTCTCAGGCCCAAGAGGAAGGAGAAGAAACCAGGACTTGGAGGTTCCTCTTGCCTCGTGTATGAGGATGGGGTCCTTGGGTCTTTATGAATAAGGCTTAAGAGCGCATGTGAAGTACGACACAGCAGATGGTTGGATTGGCAGATGGCAGTAGGTGTGATACAGGAAACCCTGGAAGGTCTACTGCAGACCTGTTGAGAGCCTCATCGTACTTACCACTAGATGGCACCAACAGAAAGCCAGACAGCCCTGAAGAGCAACAGTGGCTCATTCCTTCCTCCTGGAGTAGGCTCTGAGGCTAGGCAGGCTCTCCAGTGGGTGGTGGAGCAAGGCCTGTGCTTGCTGCCCCTGGCTTCCCAGTAACACTGCTGCTGAGAACTAGTGCTAAGGATGTCTGCCACGTTAGAGTAGGGATAGCCAGCCCAGCCTGTGAAGGGCAGTTACTGAGAATTTCTATCTGGTGACCCCAAGTACACCCTTCCCTTAAGCACCTATGCTATACTAGGCCTGTAGAATGTGAAACCTGGTTACTATACTCGCAGAAAATAGCAACCTCGGAGCTAGAGAGATAGCTCAGTTGATAAAAATGCTTGCCACGTAACCACAAGGGCTTGATAGTTCAATCCCCAGACCCTAAGCAGAAAAGCCAGAAGCTCTGGTATACACTATACTCAAGGTCTGGAGGCAAAACCTGGCAGATTCCCTAGAGCTTGCTGGTCAGCCAGCCTAGCCTCCTGGGAAAGCCCTTAACCAATGAGAGACCCTGTCTCCAAACACAAGATGGAAGCCAGGTGTGGTGGCACATGCCTTTACTCCCAGTACCTGGGAGGCAGAGGCAGGTGGATCTCTTGAGTTCAAGGCCAGCCTGGTCTACAAAACGAGCTCCAGGACAGCCAGGGCTACACAGAGTAACTGTCTGGAAAAGCAAAACCAAGATGGCTGGCTCCTGAGGAATGGCATCTGAGGCTATCCTCTGGTCACCTCCACCTACACGTAGCGGCACACACGTTCACACATACATGCACATACACACATGATTAGGAGATGGGGACAGAAGGGAGGAACTAATGAGGAATAAGAAGTTATTGGTTAGTGCCCGCCTCCCAGGTGCCAGGCAGGGGCTAACACCTTCGAGTGTGTTGTTTTGTGGAACAATCCCAACACACCTGGAGTGCAGTCCTCCTTTGTTCTCTATTGATAACTGGGGATGCAGAGGCTTGGAATGTCCATTTAACCATGTCCCCAAAGTCACAGAAGACACAAAGCAAGTCCACTCTACCCCTATGTCTCCTTCTGTGGTATAGGTGGAAGACACCGCCCTCAAGTGGAGTGGATCTGCTCATCAAAGAGGGCCTGTAACACCTCAGCCTCACCTTCCAGTCTCAAACAAGCCAGGTGGGGCAAGGTTAGGAGCTCAGAGAAGGAACTCCAGTCCTTTGAGACCTGAGAACTCCCAAGCTCAGGGGCAGCTTAGCTATAACATGGATGACACACAGAAAGCACAATGTGAGACACTGAATCCAACCAGTTGTAACATAGGATGGAACTCAAGGTGGGAGATGAGAGCTGTGGGGATCCAGGGGACCAGGCGTAGTTAGGACTACACAGGTTGGTGGATTTTAGTCTTGGTCCGATCTTTCTCATCACAGCTGTGTGACCTTGGGAAAGAAATTGCCTTATCTGAGCCTTTGTTTCTTCTGTTCAATAGAGATAAAAGCTAGGGGATGGGAATGTAGCTCTCTTGGTAGATAGAGGGCTTGCCCAGCTTGCACAAAGCTCTGGGTTCAATTTCTGGCACTGTATAAACCGGGTGTGGTGGCTCATGCCTCTAATCCCGGCATTCAGAGTGCAAAAGCATGAGAATTAGAACTTTAAGGCCATCCTCAGCTGTATAGTAAATTTGAGGAGAGCCTAGGCTACAAGAGACCCTGTCTCAAAACAGCAATCACTTGATTTCTAATGATCGTGGTAAGGCTCTAATGAGAATGTGCATTAAAGTGCTTTGTGTTAGCCAAAGTGAGTGGCCAACTCATGGGGGCAGACATTGGAATTGCTGTTAGGAAAATGAGTTGTAGTTTGAGCTTTCCAGGATGCTTTTGGGGCGTTCCTAAGTAGAAATTTGGGCATTATGAAATGAGTAGGGATGAGGCTGTAACCAGCGGGAGAATTCAAAGGCTTTTCTATTCAGTGAACCTCTGCCTACCCTGGAATCTCAGCCAGGCCAGGAGGCTCTGAGGGATGTAGGCCCAGATCCTTGGTCAAAGGGATCCAGTTAGGTCAGGGCGGCACGAACAGTCTCACAGACACTCAAGCGCATCCCTCCAGGAGGCCCAGCCTCCTCTGTCATGCTGTCTGCCCCTCCCTCCTGGGTAGGAACCCTTCTCACAAGCCCTTATTTGCACAAATGCCTGCCTCACTGCTCACTGCAGAGCCCCAGCCAAGAGGGGGCTATTTTAAGCTCCAGAGACAGGAACATTGTTGGTGGGAATAGCCCTAGCCAACGAGCTCCCAGTTCTCAAAAAAGGGAACGGCTGGGTGAATGAGCCGTGTAGAGGGACAGCCGCATCAGTAGGACCCTGGGCCTCGGCCAGACACTAGCATCTGCACCCCAAAGGGTGGGCATCAAACAAGTATGAATTGGACTTGATTCTCTGTGACCAACTCTGAGGTGTCCGTCAGCCAGTGTCCAGCCTTAAAAATACCGGGCCATGCGTCTAAGCTGCAGATAGACTGTGTGTTTGCTTTGTATCTGGTTAGCACTCACTACCTAGAGACATCCCCACGGGCAGAGACCTCTTTCCAGTTCTTCCAATGTAGGGTCTTTGCTGGTGACCTCCCTGCCTTCCAGGACAGTCTTTCAGGATACGCATTCTACCTTTGATATAACAGGCATGTCGTATTTGGTCTCTTTGGGCTATTTTTATTATAAATTCATTTCTTGTGCGCTTTCACGGGTATATTCTTGCTCTTTAGTTTTCGTGAAGACTGGCGTTTAGACATAGACTTTGAACCAAAGCAAGCTGAACCCTAATCAGAAGCATGCACCCCAACTTCCATCAAGGGAGAGAGGGAGTGATGAAAGTGAGGTCATATGTGTGACATGTATGTAAGTGTGTCACGGACGGCTTAGCTACTGTTTGCTTGAACATACTGTTCTTAGCTCTGTCCAACAAGGTACCACGGGGTAATTCTAGTCAGATTGGTTCTAAAATCCTTCTAGTTCCCAGAGAGACCCCAAAGAGAAGGAAGAGTGGGCAACCCATATGTTTCAGCAGAGGCAAGAAGCCTGGCTGGGGGGGGGGGGGGCGCAGGGTGTACAAGACAGGTGTGTGTGTGGGGGGGGAGAAGGTCAGGCTTCCCCAGCTTTAGAGTCCCCCAGCAAGGAGAAGTCCCTGATTTTCTGTACAGGCCTCAGGAGCTCCATAAGCATGGTCCTCCTGCAAGTACTAGCAGGCCTGGGTACGGAAAGATCAGAATATAAACAGCCTGTTTGCATAGCCCAGGCACCAGGCCCCCTGCTCACCCACACAACCACGCCTCAGACCCAGGGGATTTTTATAATCTGTTAGAGTCTCCAGGACTCTGACACCCATCTCCCAAGCCACCACTCACCACCAGCCCCATCCTGGGTGGCTCTGTGTCTCTTTGGTGGAAGGAGGCCTCACTACCCAGCAAAATAGGGGGCGAGCAGCTGTAGAGCCTCAGTTCCAGTGAAGGAACTAGCCAGGCTATGGGGACAGGGGATGAGGGGCCAGCCAGTATCTTCTGCCGTCTTACAAGGAGTTGTTGGAGTGAGGTGGGCTAGAGTGGAAATCTGTGCCTTAAGCAGGTCAGATTTAACAATAGTCTCTAGCTGGGGAGACCAACACTGAGTTGTTTTATTTGTTTCTCTGTTGTGGATCTGGGGCTGTATGGCCTTGAGGGTAGTGTCTGTGCTTTGCTACAGTTCTGGAGTGCCTTCAGGGAGCACTACTTCAGGCAATGAGTGTATCTTATTCACCTGCCCTGGAGAGCCTGAGACCAGGATAAACACACAGATTTGCTCGAATTCTCCCCAAGAGCACCTCACAACCCACCATTTAGGAAACAGACAACTCTGAGAACACTTGCTTAGCCTTGGGTGTGGAGCCTTGGTGGCCATAGCCAGGGCCTCTGTCCCCATCCTAGTGACCACTAGGAAGTTCATAGGTGGTTAAGGCTATAGTGACTCACAACTCAGCCTCTCTGGTGAGCTTGTCTGTGTGCTCTTGGAGGAAACAGTGATGGATAAATGCATTCTCTAGTCAGTGAGCAGTGTCCTTCTTAAGCAACTTCAAGGCGCCCAACATTGTTCCAGGCACTGGGGGACAACATGGTACATTTACACCAGTTCTTAAACTTGTGCTGTAGTGTGATGTCCATGCTTCCAGAGCAGCAATACATCTTGGAAGAGCTCTTGCTGAACCCTTCTGCTCAGCCTTCTGCATCTCCTGTATCCATGACAACATCTGTATCTCTTGCAAGATCCATGCTGCATCTTCTGAGAATCCTGTGATCCTTGGCTCAGCTTAATAGGAGAAAAATGCTGTCCCCAGAAGATGACTGTGATGGTTTGAATATGCTCAACCCAGAGAGTGGCACTATTAGAAGATGTGGCCCTGTTGGAGTAGGTGTGTCACTGTGGGTGTGGGCTTTAAGACCCTTGTCCTAGCTGCCTGGAAGTCAGTATTCTCCTAGCAGCCTTCAGATGAAGATGCAGAACTCTCAGCTCCTCCTGCACCATGCCTGCCTGGATGCTGCCATGCTCCTGCCTTGATGATAATAGACTGAAACCCTGAACCTGTAAGCCAGCCCCAATTAAATGTTGTCCGTTATAAGATTTGCCTTTGTCATGGTGTCTGTTCGCAGCAGTAAAACCCTAAGACAGTGATATCTCACCAAATTTCTAAGGGAGCTCAGTTCCCTACACCTCATGAGGGAAGAAGAGGCAGCCTGGTGATGTTGGCCATTTCCAGAGCCTGACTCCCAGAAAAGTAGCTCCATCATCACTTGATGTTGGAAGGAGCTTCGTGGTCCCCGGCTCCGGGACACACACGAGATGTCCTACACAGAGGCAGGTGACCACTACCTGGGGATAAGAGTGACACTCCTCACAGGCATGTGGCACTCCACAGTTTATTTATTTTATGTGAGTACATCAATGTCTTTAGACACACCAGAAGGGGTCTTCAGATCCTATTACTCATGGGTTGTGAGCCACCATGTGGTTGCTGGGAACTGAACTCAGGACCTCTGGATAGACAGTCAGTGCTCTTAACCTCTGAGCCATCTCTCCAGCCCTCCACTCCATAGTTTAAAAGCAGTCATCCTGGAGACTTCATTTCCTCAGGACAGGAAGTGAAGTCACTATAAACACAAGAGAAGAAAGAGTCCCAGGAAAGAGAAATAACCTGCCCATGGCCATACAGTGAGAGAAAGACAGACAGAGCTTGGGATGAAAAGCTGGGTCCATAGCTTCCCTAGTCTTTGCCCTGGTTTAGAGAAAGGTAAGGGCACTGGGCCAGCTGAGGTCAGAGGTGGGTGACCCATCATCAGATGGCTTCCACCAAAGACCAAAGGTGGAATGACTTCAAACTATGCACAGTTGTGTGGACTCTGTACACGTCTGCAAGGGAGAGGCTTTGTGCCCGAGTGCCAGGACACTGAGTAAGCCCTGTAGAGATACAGGGGTCAGGCTGACCCGGATCTGTCTTCCCAGTGTGCTCTCCTGGAGACAGCTTGACTTGTGTTATACATGGCTATATATTCCTCTTCCATACTAGTTTCCCCTTGCTTTCACTCCATTATCTTAGCTAGGTCTGGCTGGGCATTCCAGAATCACGTCTTCTTAAGGAAATCACAGATCTTCTTAAGGAAATCACAGATCTCCTCTTTAGCTCTCAAGCTCCATGAGACCATCAAAGGGCATTTTTCTGACACGCCTATAAAATGTCTTTTGGTCTTCCCTCTGAACCCTTTGTCTGACCCTTTGTTCTGCTGTCCAGACATTAACTGTGAAGGCACAGAGCAAGCCAGATGCCTCTCTGCTCATGCCAAGCAACCGCAGTCAGAATTAGCCTAGTTGTGCTGCAAAAAGGAGCAGCCTCCAAACCTACAAAGGTTGGCACAGTCAAGGTGCCCTCATCGCCTATGCCACATGACCCGTACAGGTCACCGAGCCTTTTCCATTAGAACATTCAGAGGTGCAGAGATGGAAACTCTCCCATCATGCTTATGACCATAAGTATCATGGCAGGTTTAGAGATTTATAGGTGACTGATCTACAGAGGCCAAGGATAGGTTTTGGGATCTCTATTCCATTTGGGCAAATCTCCTCTCTCTCTCTCTTTGTCTCTCTCTCTTTGTCTCTCTCTCTCTCTCTCTCTCTCTCTCTCTCTCTCTCTCTCTCTCTCTCTCAATGCAAGGTAGGGAATCATACCCAGGGTTTAGCATATGACAGGCAAATGCTCTACCACTGAGCTGCACACCTAGCCCTCTTTTTTCCATCTTTGTTAGCTTCTCATCTGTAAAATGAGGCTGGCAAGGAAGTACCCAACTTGCTACTTTGCTGGGAGTTGTGCTGGCAGGATAGAGGTTGTAGTTATGGTTTGTATATGTTCAGTCTAGAGAGTGGCACAATTAGAAGGTGTGGCCCTGTTGGAGTAGGTGTGTCACTGCGGGTATGGACTTTAAGACCCTCATCCTAGCTGCCTGGAAGTCAGTATTCTGCTAGCAGCCTTCAGATGAAGATGTAGAACTCTCAGCTCCTCCTGCTCTTTACCTGCCTGGATGCTGCCATGCTCCCACCTTGATGATAACGGACTGAACCTCTGAACCTGTAAGCCAGCCCCACTTAAGTGTTGCCCTTATAAGAGTTGTCTTGGTCATGGTGTCTGCTCACAGCAGATTCTGATTCATAGAGCTTTCAGTCAGCTCTCATGATCAGAGCTGGTGTGACCATCTCTCCACAGAAGAGCCCTAGCTCTCCTCCTCTATCCCCCATGTTGTCCCATTTCAGGCCTGTCAGTTCTTTTCCTAACAGTCCCTGCCCCGTGTTTTTTTGTTTGCCTTTTTATTTGCTCTCGATGAACAGAGACTGGGGACTGAATGCAGAGGCAGAGAAAGATGTGCCTACTTGTCTTTCCAACCCCCTCCCAGAGGTATGTGGTTCAAGTTCATTACCAAGTTCTGTGGCATCAAGAGAAGGAAATGGAATTTGGAAACGAATTCTTGCTTGGGATGAAACATAGTGGTAAACACAGAAAAGAAACAGCCTTTGTTGGAGTTGGAAGAAGCTTTGAGAGCAACACCCCTCAACTCTTTAGTTTAAGGATGGACAATTGAAAGTCCAGAGATGGAAAGAAACGGGTGCCACACGGCATTCAGTGTCGAAGCTGGGAGGAGAGCCCACGTCCTTTACTCTAAAGCTTGGGACTTTCCATGTACTACCTAAGGGGACAACATGCTTTGCCATCAAAATAGTGGGGGAGGGGACCGTCTTGGAATCATGGCATGTCCTCTCTTCGCAGGGCTGTACTCCAGCAGAGTTACAAAGCTAAGAGCCTTATAAACATTACCTTATTAAGGCTTCTTGGAAGCCCAAGGTCACAGCTCCTCTAGGTCATGGGACAACAGCTGAGTGTCCAGTGAGCAGACAGAGGACAATGTTACATTTTTCACTTGGTCTAGCAAACCTGGTTTCTAATTATAGGATTTGTTTAACAGTCCTGAGTGGTTTATGAAGGAAGGCATGGAGTCAGCACCAGTCCTCAAGACAGGCTGAAGAGTATCAGATGGAAAGAGCGGGCAGGGTATCAGCGGGAAGGGAGCCCCACCCCCACCCCTGCAAGCACAGTCTGTGCAAATCAGGCAGGAAGGGTGGTCATTTTCTCTAATCTCACCAGCCAGGTTGCTCTCAGTTGGAAACCCCTCCTCCCAGCTCCTCTCTGATAGCATAGCCCCTGGCACCTGGGGGAGGAATGTGGCTGTGGCTCCGTCCTACAGCAAGCAGGTAAAATAATCAAAATAATCAGGTACCACCTCATCCATCACCAGGGTCCAGCTCTTCATCCACAGAGACAGGGAGTGGATGCTCACAGGGCGGGAGGGGGTTATTATGAAGGTGAATACCATTCTGCTCCTCTGCAGCCAAGCTGGGGCATGGAGAGCTTGCCCAGAAAAACTCCTCCACATGCCAAGATTCTGAGGGCCCAGCCCATCATCTCCTGATTGTCACAATCTCCCTCGTTCAGGACCGCGTTGCTCAGTCTACAACCCTCACCTCTTAGAGACCCTGCAAGTCCTTGCCTTGTCTCTAGTCTCCCCAAACCTCACAGCAGCTCCACACGGTGAGTTAGCGTACACACAAACACCCCAGAACCTCTCACACAGAAAAGTTCTACACATGCTCAAAGGGAAGGCAGCGTTCCCAAAGTGAGTGTCGTTCTACGTTTAGAAAAAAACACAAGGGGTTTGTGTTTTTGATGCTATTCTAAATTCCACCTTTTAATTTGTGTTAGAAGTAACTTAATAGTGTAATAGCACTTTATAAGAGGTATAAAGAATGGGGTGTGAATAATGGGATGGCCCAGTGGTTAATAGCGCTTGCTGTTCTTTGCAGCAGATCTGAGTTCAGTCCTTCTCACCCACATCTGATGGCTCTCAGCTGCCTGGAACTCCAGAAGTTACAATCTGGTTTCTACGGGCACCCACACATACATGGCATATGCTCACTTAGAAACATATCCATAAAAAAAAAAATCTTTTGAAAACATGAATAAGGACCAGAGAGATGGCTCAGCTGTAAGGATATTTGTCACCAAGCGTGACAACCTGAGTTCAATCCCCTGGGCCCAAATAAAGGTGGGAGGAGAAAACCTTCCACCCACTAGGCAAACACTCTGCCACTGAGCCGTGCTCCCAGACAGGTTTTTGTTTTGTTGGCTTGTTTGTTTGTTGGCAATGTCTCCCAGCAGGCCTGACGTTCATGATTCTTTTGCTCATCCTCTCCAGTGCTAAAGTTGTGAGTGCACGTGCATGCACACACACACACACACACACACACACAGACACACACACACACACCACACACACATGTATACATACACTCAGGACGAGAAGGAGACTAGGGATTCTTTTAAAGCCTTTCTTGCCCTGGTCTGAATCCTTATAAACTGTTTCTCAGGCTCCCCAGTAGGATCCGAGCTCTTGGCCATATGCCATTGGCACGCCCTTTACGTCACTGTGACAAGCGGTGATTAATTAGTAACCGGTGTCTCCTGGTCTGCCTACTCCCGAGACGGTGACAGACCCTTAGATCAGGCAGTCTTTATCTTTGAAGCACCCTGCTTGTTCTTATGACGGTCAGATGGGGGTTAGCATCTCAGCCTCAATAAAGGCATGGGCGAATGCCTGATTACGTTAATCCCACTGCCTTCTGAAATCCTCCGTGCTTCACAAGGCCTCTCGTGTCACATAGCGCTGCGTGACACATAGTACAGTGCACTTGCTCCTGACTGCGGCTCCCAGTGACCTTGCTGCTCCCCCAACCCTGCCCTCTTTCATTTCCTGGAATGCATTCTCAGCGAACAAGACAGACCGTCCCCGGATCCAGATACATCTAAGCTGATCTGCCCAAAGGCTTCAGTCACAAGGGCCAGTGATGCCCCTCTTGTTTAGAAACCTGGAAGAAGTGTTTTCATTCTTCTCCAAAAGGGAATATTAGTAAATACTATGCAGTAGAAATGATCCGACTTCCCTGTCTCCGTACCAAGGTATCCACGTCAATACTCTGCACACAAGCAATACGCGGGCAAAAACAAAACAAAACAAAACAAAACAAACAAACAAACAAACAAACAAAACAAAACCAGCCAGAATATCTGCAGCCCTCGGCAAGCAAGCTCACTATCAAGGAGAGAAGATACAGACAGAAAGATTCATCCACACCTTCTTCAGTGCCCTACTCATACTCTGCCAGTTGAGCAGAAAGTACGGGCCTTTCTCATGGATTAGATGTCCTGGTCGCTACCACCCACAGCAAGGCAGTGGACAAACAGATGGAAAGCCTGGCTCCCTGATTCGGATCCCTTCTCAGCCATTCATAATGAACTGGAGAAGAGTGTGGGGTATGGGCTGCTCATGCACTCCACTTCCAGGGCACAAAGACAGTGGTGGTGGCAGGAACTGTCATGGCTGAGAAAAGACAATTGTATTTTGAAGTAATCCTAAAATAAAAATAAGCCGGGCAGTGGTGGCACATGCCTTTAATTCTAGCACTTGGGAGGCAGAGACAGGCGGGGATCTCTGAGTTCAAGGCCAGCCTGGTCTACAGAGTGAGCTCCAGGACAGCCAGGGCTATACAGAGAAACCCTGTCTCCAAAAATCAAAAAAGCAAACAAACAAAAATAAAATAAAAATAATAATAAAGTGGGGTTGGAGCAATGGTGCAGTAGTTAAGAGCACTGGCTGCTCTTGTAGAGAGGACCTGGGTTTGCATCCCAGCACCCACATGTTGGCTCACAAACACCTGAACTCCAGTTGCAGGGGACCAGATGCCTTCCTCTGTCCTTTGTGAGTGCTACACACACATGGTACACGTGCATATATGTAGGTAAAACATTCATTCACATAAGAAGTAAATACATCTTTAAAATATTTTTAAAATTATAATAGAACAAATGGAGTATGATAGCCTTGTGTAAAGAGTTTACAAAGTTAGTTCTCAGCACATGGGATTAGAGTCTAGTCTAGAGTATGTAACAGCTCTGGGGACACATCTTCTTGAGTGCATTGTGTTCAATGGGGCTTCCCAACTGGTATTGTGTAAGAGACTTTTCCTAGGGAGAAGTGAAACACACACACACACACACACACACACACACACACACACACACACCTACTCATCCCAGAAAGGGAATCCATGAGTGACCAAAGTAATGATTACACCAAAGTTCATCTTGGTGGAGCAGTGGGTTTTTTATCAGGGTTATTAGCAGGAGTCTGAGTGAGTGGTCACTTACAGGAGCTGCAATGAGTCAAAGCAGTTGCATCACTGAAAAGCTCAGTCCAACAAGGTAATGACTTATGAAAGCTACAACCCTGCAACTCTCCACACAACTTCCCAGGTCTGAGAGAGCTCTGCAAAACATGATTAGTCAGAGTGATTTCCCTCGAGGCTGCTTACTCCTTCTAGAAAGCCTGGTAGGGGCTTTAGAGACTCTTCTAAGTCTTTCCCATTGCCTCTACCCTGTGCCACTCCAGACACATGACCTTTTGTCTATCTTGGGAGTCTTGAGTCTCAAACCTCCTCCCCGCCTCCCTCCCAGAGGGGACGTTTCAACTCTGAGGAAACCATTAATTAGTCAACAGGTAGTAGGTCTGATTAGTGATGGCTATCACCTGTCAATCACAGGACCTTAGCCCCCTCCACCTCTTGGTTTCTGAGAACAGGGAAATTTCTAGTAGACTCATGTGCTCAAGATCTGAAATTGAGAATGATGGGATGGATGGACAGTATGGTAGGTAGGTGGCCTCAGGTTGAGGCCGACGAGTGTCTAGAGCATCTTTTCCAACCTGCTCAAACTAAAATCTAAACTGAAAATGGCCTCACTCAGACTTCTTGGAGGAAGGTCACTATTGCAGCTGTTAGAAGCACAAGCACACAGTCATGCATGTGGCAACATCTCCTCACTCATGTCCAGGGTTGGCTTGTAGACATTTAAATTATTATGATAGTCCTAATCCTCAACACCTCAGAATTTGGTCCTGTGATCTGACCAGACTCCTGCTACCTTGAATTCCTCACCATGACAGACTATGCTTTGAACTTTGAGATAAGAAAAGTCTTTCTCCCTTGAGTTGGTTTTGGCAGAGTATTTAGTCACAGCAACAGGAAAGAGAACTAGGACGTTGACTTTATTTGGAAATAGGGCTTTCCAGGTATGATTAGAATGAGGGTGCATCAACATCTAGTGAGATGACTGTCCCTTAAGAGGAGGGGAAATTAGAGACAGACACAGAAGTGAGCCCACATGAACACAGAGGTGGAAATGGGAATAATTCGTCTACAAGTCAAAGAACTCCAAAGATGGCTTACTCCTCAGATGCTAAGCAAGGTTACAGACCACCCTTTTATCTCATAGCCTTAGAAGGATGCCACCTTGTCAATCCTCTGACTTCAGACATCCTACAGATTCATGCACTCACAGATGTATACCACCACCCCATGCACTTGGAAACTAAAAGTCAGGATTGCTGCTGGTGTCATATTCAAAGGCTAGGGAACCAGGGAGCTGCTAGTTTCTTTCCTGGAGACCACAGGACAAGACTGGGATCTCCAAGGTCTAAGAGCAGGAGATGGATCTCGGCTGAGAAAGGGGGGGAGGGGGAGGGTGGACTCAACTGTCCTGCTTCTCATTTCATTCGCATTTCATCGGATTAGAAGGTGAGTAGCCACTCTAGCAAAGGTAGGTTTCCTTTACTCAGTTCCTGATAGAAAATAACACCCCATGACACACTAAAAGAAGTGTTTGACCAGCCACTTGAGTTAGAAGACTATCCATGGCACATCTTTCTGATGGCGAGAATGGCAATGACCTGGCAAGACAGTTCTGTCGTGTTAGCCAACTTGAACATTCTTTCAGCACATTCTTTCCAACAATGCATTTTGGTACATAATCAAACGCAAACTCAACCTGTTTAACTGAAGTGTTCTTAATATTTATGATCTGTGTATGTGTGTGCCTGTGTGCATGCCCGTATGTGTGTGAATTCCTGTCTGTGTGCATACAGTGCCATCAGGGCCAG